>NC_134421.1:61789969-62414969 GCF_030867145.1 Opisthocomus hoazin
TCAGTTATAACCTTGACTGTCTGAACACTCAGCAGTATGCTCAGGCAAACAGCTGCACTTTAGAACAGTGCTACCTTTGCTTATTACAGGCAGAAAAACTCCACTGACCCCACAGAAGTTACACTAAAACAACTACAGACACTTTTTGGCATATGTGGTTATCCAAAACATTTTCTGTCTTGGGTTTATAACAGCTAATACATCAACAAAATCAAACAGCTACGCACTGTTTAAATACTGAACTAACATATATTAACAATTTCTTGCCTTTCTACATATAACTTTAAGATGTTACAATTCCCACGACTTGCGTGATTTCACCAAATTACAGCATGGGTGTACCTCGGGTATTCACAGATATGTTTATCCTGTGCCCAAATAGCTACCAATTCCAACTACAATATGAGTGTGTACTCACTGAGGTTCACACTGCTTTATGTGGAATGTCGTTACTTCATTAAAACAGTCTGGTTAGTTCATCCATGTTTTCCCAAATCCTTTAATCAAATAAATCAATACTGCATAATAAATAATACCACTGCAATCTAATTTCTGGTCAAAATTCTCTACAATGTACAAATCAAATATAGCCAAAGTGGTTACAAGTCATGAGCAACTTGTGGAAAGACATTTATCCATCTCTCAAGCCCTCAGTTTCGTGCAATTTTTTTTAAGAGCTGTGTTTTCAGTGCCTTGTGTTCTGCTGTAACAAACAACAAAGTAAGTTGAAAACAATCTAAAAATGAATACAGACTTTCATCCGTGTTTCAAAACTCTTTGTGGAAAGGCAGATTAACCTTTCCTGGAAATCTGCTACTAGTTTGCCCAAAAGTAGAATGTTAATTTAACGTAGTATTCTGTGAAGAAGAAAACACATCTCAGAAATAATATATTTGCAAGTTTAATTAATGCATGATTATATCAGATTCTTAAAAATCAAGATTAAGCATATATCTGAGGCTTTTTGTACAATTAGAATTTAGAAACTTATCATTGTAATTTTTTTAATACATATGCAAACTGCCCTCAACAACAGTTTTTCTTTATTGTTTCACTGTGGAAAACCCTGAGGGGTTTTTTGGTTGGTTTGTTTGTTCAGTAGTAGCTATATTATTTTCAAGTATGTCATCTCATAATCGGACGAGGCATTGTTCTTCCCAGAGGACCATAAGCACCATAATGGATGTGATACTGCATGAGCAAGTATGGAAAAGCCTGACGGCTCCTCTTAGCTGAAAGTCAAGAAACTGAACAAAGATTAAGTTTCCAAAGAGAAGAGCTGTTCATCATTTTCAGCCAACTTTAAGCTTTGATTCCTATATTTATACAGTTCATTACTTTTTCATAAGAAGCAAAATGTTCTTGTTCCATAGCTGAATCAAGCTTTTGAGAATTTAGCAGCCTATGTATTAATCATTGCATTCTCTTCGTTTTTTAAAAGAGAATATGTAATACAAAGGAAGACAACAAGTTTTATTCTCCAAGAACAAGCAACAGCTCAGCTTCACAACATTAACTTTGACAAATATTCATGAAACCATAACTTAGCAGGCCCAAAAAAGGAAATAGCTCATATTTAAATTAATTCATTTTCACAACTATTCTCATTAATCTCTTCTCATGTAGGCTCATATTCAAAAACATAAAAGAATTCCTTGCTTCCATTTCCTATACTATTTTAGCTTCATGCTTTCTCAGAACAGCTGTGCCCAACTTCATATTTATGCAAACATTTTCTTCACGCTATTTTCCAGCTACTGTTCTGTTAGTATACACAAATGTGTGTTGTTAGACGTAGAGGGTGCACGTTTTGAAAGCACTTATGAGAGTCAGGATCTGGGTTTTCACTGAATTTCTAGTGCGGACGTGAGTTCATCTTATTAGGTCCCTTCAAAACCAGTTGTTTTACAGAACAAGAGCAAACCTGTTCTCCACAATGACACTTAATCTGCAAGTTATTAATTTTAACTTCTTATGGATTTAATATAATCACCAGAATTTCCTTAACGCAAAATCTATCGTATAACATAATGTAATTTGCAATTAATGCAATGGAATGTTATGTCAGAGTCTAGAAACTAGACTTGCTAGATAGGTTTCTATTTCTGTATATGCCACTGCTTTGCTGCACTGTTTCCTGACATTCTCTGTTGGTCAATTTATTCAACTGTAAAATAAATATAAAAAATGTAATTATAAAAAATACTTTCTTCACAGTTTTTTAATATATTTGCACAAAATTTTGAGTAACCAACAGAATAATGCAGGCGATCATTCTGCACGTGTTTAACCTGAATTAATGTTACACAGTCCTTCAAGAACACCTCTCTTTTTCAAAACGAACTCTTGGTGTTTTTCTCCCTTTGCAAAGTATTTTCTTCTTTGCAAATATTTTATGGTCCTTCAGAACCACTTAGCCTAGGGAAAAACAAGGACATTTTTCTTTGCACAAAATCTATGGATCTGACCATGAAAAAGGTGTTTCTCCTAGCAGCATATGCAAATCTGAAAAGCTATAAAATCAATCTTGCTTTGCAGAAGTTGCGTATCTCCAGGGATGGATACTCCACAACCTCTCTGGGCAACCTGTCCTGGTGTTTGTCCACCCTAGCAGTAAAAGTGTTGTTTCTGATGTTTAAATGGAATTTCCTGTGGTTTAGTCTGTGCCCATGGCCTCTTGTCCTGTCACTGGGCACCACTGGGAAGAGTGCGGCTCTGTCTTCCGTGCACCATCCCTTTGGGCAGTGCTAAGATCCACCCAAACCTTCTCTTCTCCAGACCAAGCAGTCTCAGCTCCCCCAGCCTCTCCTCATGTAAGAGATGCTCCCAGCCCTTCTGTGTTTCAGTGGCCCTTCCTGGGACTTGCTGTCTCCAGTCTATGTCCTCCTTGTACCAGGCAGCCCAGCTCTGGACATGGCATATGGCAATATAAAGTACTTGTTCCTAAAAGGTAGATCTTCTTCAGCAGTTTGAAATACTATGGTGATATCTTCCTTTATCATCTTCAAATGAATTTTCATTAAAAGCTTTATCTTTTACCACCCTTTTACAGATGAAACACCTTGTAAAAATCAATGAGTGTTTAAGGTGTGAATCAATGGTCTAATATGGCATTTAGTCTTTATGTGAGAACAAACTGCTCTAATTGGCTACTCATTTAGTCTTAGGATCTCTTCCTGGCAGGCTCCGTTACTGCAGACTCTGTCCTTCATATTTGTACATTATATTCTTTGACTTTTTGAACAGTTTTTTCTCTGCTACCTCCTCAGCTTTGCTCATTGCATTTAATTCAATGACACTTCAAGGCAATAACGAAAAATATTATTGCCGATTTAATATTTAACACCTTCTCTTACAATTCTTCTATATCGAAAATTCAGATGGAGTCACAGGTATTGTGGGATCAGACTGACAACAGGCTATTTAACCTTGTGGTAAGGAAAACATTGCTAGGAAAGGATTTAGATAAGAAAGAAACTGCAAGCTAAAAAATATATAATTCAAAATGTAAAAAAGAATGCACAGTAACAGCAAAAGACTCTCTAAAAATCCCCGACTGCATTCTCAACAATGATGGCTAAACCAGCAGAGAAAGGAAGACAAGTTTCAATCAGTTTAGACTAAACATTTCTTACATTCACTTTCCCTGTGCTCTGTGCTCCTCTCATATAACACCATGCTGGTCCCACAGACAAGTAACTTGTAAATAATTTCTTGCATGCAAACACTCTTCTTTCTAAATAAAGCTCTATTTCTCTACCAGATTGGTGGTGAAAACATTCACCAATATTAAGAAAAGTTTACATTTCTTTGAAGAATCTTAGGAAAATCACATGCATTTAAAAAAATACTTCCAAAACACTGCTAACTGAAAATCAAAGACCAGACTCTTTCATTTCTGACTGGTACAGAAGGGATAATGAGGCCATAAAACTAACAGGAGATCCTAAATAAAACTAAAGAGACAGCAAGTCCCAATTCTGCAAGTCCATGGGAATTCTTCAGGCAGACGATGATCTGCTTGTCATCTCAAGATAGAGAAAAATCCTTTACTCACACAAGTTTACTTGCACAGAGGCTGCTTTCTTATCTCAGGTGTATCTCCTGCACAGCCCGAGGGGATGGAGAGGTAAATACTTCCCGTGAATGAAATCAGCAGCTCTCCGATAGAGCTGATTAAATCCTCTTGCAGCAAGCTGGAAATTTATTAGAAGTTCCTTACTTCCATTATGGATACATCTATACATATTAAGTACTGTGGACTCACATAGGGAAAAAAGATTTAACCCAATGATTTTACATTCATATTAACTATATGATAGGAAATAATTAATGGAAACCACAAATACTTGTGAAAAGAGTACAGCAGGAGAAAGTTATGATTAGCTTTATAAGCAGCTAATAGATGCTAGCAGCTGCTTAACTCTGTGAATGCATGGCAGCACGCTGGGAAATCCTCAGGAAGGATTTGAATGAGGATAACACAGCGGCTAGGTAGACATTTGTCAATGAAACAGTGCCTCTCAGTAAAAGTTATTCCATTTATTTCTTTTCTTCTCTCAGGCAGTGGAGTTTTGGGTGTGCAGTAAAGGGATCCTTAATAGGTCTCTGACTGAATCAGCAACGTTTTCCTTAACTAAGAACAGGTGCCGCATGTTACCTCCTGTGATGTGTGCCAGAGTATTGGACAAACACTGGGCATATGTTTCATAAATAAGCAATAGGCAGATAGCAAATATATTTACAATGTGCTGTAGTTACCAGGTACTGAGGATACCATGAGATTTCATGATAAAAGTGTTTTGACAGGGCAGGAAAATAAAAGTATTAAAATTTTAAGCTTGAAAATAAAAAGAAATCATATATGACATAACAGAAAATTTTATATGGTTTGGGAATTGATGCAGCACACATTAAGAATTTCTGTAAAAAAGACCTCTCTAAATCTCAAGATACGAAATGGTGCAGATATAAACAACAGGAACTTCGTCTGAATTCGGGTTTCGACACCCAGCACCACTATCAAGGCAGATAATTCAAAATAATCATGCATATCCTAGGGTCACGTTATTTAATTTTTTTACTTTAAAAGTCTTTCTGTTATTATCAGTATTTATCTACAGAAAGAAAGCTAAAGCATGACATGAAACAGCTGGACAGATTCTTCTTCAGCTCAGTGCTCAAAACCAAGCTTCTTTTTTGAAAGTTTGTGTGGGTAACACTGAAAAGACTTACCTTGTTTTACCCTCAGTTCTCCAGAAAACAGAAATGTATAAAAATGGACCACGAAAAATACTATTTTTTAAATATAATTTCCAGTTTCCATTACTGGAAATCAGTCCAGCTGGAGACTGCAGTAAAAAGAAATATGAAATCATACAGTATTTGGAAGTCTACTTTTTATACTAGGATTGAGACAGGAAAAGCCAGAAAAAATAAAATTGGCTTGTGATATACAGTAGGTCATACAACATGATCAAATGGTCTACATAAGTGCTAAACCTCTGATCACTGTTAGCATAAATATCATTCCTGACTTGTCTCAAGCATTTTTCCTAAGATGTAAAGCATCCGTTTAGGCAATGTGTCTTCTCTCAAATCTCCCAGTGAGGTTGTTTATACCTTTTTAAGCAAAATCTGATCCTGTCCAAACTTATGCTCCTGTAACCAGCAAGGCGGATCAGCTAGAGTACCAAGACTGCCTCTTACGATAGACACTGCTGTAGACCTACACAGAGATGAGACGACACATTGGCACTCAGAATGACAAGCAAAGCAAAGTCAACAGTCTGAATTTTGGTGGGACACGGTCATAAAAAGCGTTCCGGGTGTTGAAAGGTCCTGGAACGGCAATGGAAAATAATTGAACAGGATCGGCAGGCAAGCAGACTGCGCAGTTGGATAGGCTGAACGCATCAGGGATAAGTAAGATAAGCTGAATCAATCAGCACGTCTGACCCAGGAGAGTCAGGAGTATGTGTAAGGATAGCACAGATGGATCAGTGGGTGTCCACTCAACCCAATGAAAGACACATAGGGGCAGAAGCAAAAAGCAGTACACACTAAAAGCAGGAGAAACCACAATGGACTATTAGGCTACCAACCTGAAATGGGAGATGAAGATCTCATTCCATAAAGCTATTTATCATGGTTACACAGAATCAGCTTATTTTCACAATAACTGAAATGATTGCTAACAGGGAAGAAGTGGTAATCTGTCGGAAACACTGACAGAGGACACTCAGGCTAACAAACTGGAAGAGCTATGAAAAGGCACTACAAAGTCACGACTACTCTCACCAAATGAAAACAATGTTAGTGGAAACCACAGCCTCTCTGTAAGTAGCATCTCTTAACTACACATAGTTTACCCTTGCAGACACAGGAAGAGCTCATGTTGCCACCCAGCACGCTCACAGAGAACATCTTGCAATAGCCAAACTACAACTTCCTCGGGTTTAAAAACAATACAGACAAACAAAACTCCATCAACAGCAATTGTTTTTCCACATGATAAATGGTGTATAGGAGGGCAAACTCAGTAGTAACTTTGAGATCAAAGAAAACACTGTACTTCCCGATTATACCCTTATTTGTGAGTTGAGATTGAAATAACACCTTTAATTAAAATGATTAAAACCTTAAATCACGGTTGTGGTGTTCCATAAACAAACATCACGATTGCAGTTATTGGAGAGCTGCCAATATTTAAAAGCATCAGAAGTCTGATGATCATTCTTTTTCCTTGAGAAAGAATTAGTCTACTACACTGCACACAGCTAAAATACAAAGCACTTGGAGAGCAGCACATCCTTAAAAACTGTTACAACAGACCTCAATATTTAAATTATCACTTGCACTGTTGAGCAATTACAACAGCCATGTATGTCTGCTTCAGCTGCCGGTGAGTCAAAAGAGCACCACCACGCAGCATGCCGCCTCTGCCAAAATGAATGCAAATCTTTATTCATGCTGGGTAAGTCTCCACTCGATGTCAGTGGAGGAGGATTTCCTCACCTGTACTCTTCTGTGCTCCTTGAGTCTTATGAGTATTTTTCAGATATTTTTCTTATTACCCAATACCTTCCTGTTAGCCAACACAGAATTATCAACAGCACTGCAGTCTCGCTGCAGCTCTCTTCAATAATACATTGGTACAGACAGATATTAGCTTTGCACCGGGCTTGCAGGGGAATTGATGAGATCCTGGCATCAATGTTGTTTAGAGAAGAACTCCGAGTCAGCTGAAGGCAGGATTTTACCTAAGGTGTCTAAATGGCTCCCAATTTTTTAAGTTCTTACAGTTAAGAAAATAACCTGGATGAAGTGTATCACACATCCTTAAATAAGTCATTGAGAACAATTCTGTTTACTATTTACAAAGGAACCATTAAGAGCTGCAATAGCTGCTCAAGAGCTGCGTGAACTAATGAATACTCCCAATGCCTTTGTGAGGGAGATCATTACCCCCATTCATTTCATCACTGGAAAACAGAAATATATTCTAAGTGGCAGCTAGTAATGGTAAAGAATGATTCAAAGAAGACTTTGTGGACAGGCAGGTCTAGAAGACTAGAATTACAAAGCATTCCTTATCTTTTATATTTTAGAGATAATAACAAGATCAGGGGAAAAAAAATCCTTTTGGACGTAAGTTTTCAATGGAAGTTCAGATGTACAAATAAAAAATCAAAGTGTCACTGAAATGTATTATTGTCCTCTGAAGAACCACACTGGTGATTATTAAGCTGCACGTGACAAGAGTTGACACACATCAGACAGGGACTTTGTTCTCTTACTTGGATCTACAGCTTCATGCAAACACTTGATCTAACACCGAAACCTTCTCAGTGAAGTAGTTAAAATTTACAGCATTCTTGTGATCTCAAATACTACTCAAACCAGAGCAATTCAAAAGATCGAATGAAAAACTTGGTATTTATTACCAAAATATCTGGGGATTATCTGCACATTTCTGGGGAAAAAGAATCTTCAACATCACGTTCAGAGGCAAAGTTTGACAAAGTTTTGCATACCATATAAGGAAAATAAGTTGTAGTTATGCTATGGAGGTGGGGCATTCAGCTTCTCACTCTGTTCCTGTTTGCAATCAGCGCAGTTCATGCTGACTTTCTCACCTGTGATAGAGATGCCCTTTCACTCACTGAACAGATAACACTCGTCCTGGATGAAGAGCAGGTATAAATATTCTTAGTCATAGTTACTAATAGCAAAAATACTTCTAGCAGCACAACAGAGAAAATATTTCTAGCAGCACAACTAACAGTAGCCACGGTTATTCAATCACCTTTTACAGAAAAATGCAACATAAAATATATGGTATTTAAAAATAGTTCTCTGTTTCAGTGAGATACACAGTAGGGACTGAACTCGGCTCACAGATTAACACATCTAAATTTAGACATCTACATGTGAAATTAGGCTATGGTTTACATGTAGGTGCCTGGTGTCACTTACACATGCTACAGTAAGTCCACCTGGCCTTTAGCTACCACTCCAGAAGGCATGGGTCACATCTGTGAGCCCACACAGGTATCTCAGATGTCCCACCCCAAGGCAACTCAATGGCTCTAGTTATGTGTGGTCAACTGAATCAAGTTCTATGTGTTTACAGCCCTGTTATAGTCAAGCAATGGAGAGCTCGATGGACTCTTCCTAGCGAGTTGAACAGTCTGTAGCCTTCACTGGACGGGACTTGGTTGCTTAAGCATTAGCTCTGAAGGCTCTTAAAGACATCCTGTCTGGCAAATATGACTGAGGGACTGTGGGGTACTTCCATGCTTCCGGATAGCAACTGGAAGCCATACACTGTATTCTATGTCATTTCCAACTGCCTTGTGAACTTAAGTGTAGGCACCTGAATCAAGCCTGACTGGCCAGACCTCCAATTGCTATAATGGGAGGCTACACATACAGTTCATATGTTCATATGACACCTTGAGTCAGCTGGTTTAACCTCCAGACAGAATCCCACCACAAGGTAAACACAGATATCTCATGTCCTCTTCCTGGACAGCCTTCCTACCTCTAGCTTCTGTCAGTTATCAGAAACTCTTGTGGCTACCTCAGAGCATCTTTAATAATATTAGGCTTATAGTTAAGCACATGGATCATCCACCTTGTTTCTAACACTAGAGAAATGAAGACATAAGTTTTATTTAATGACTCCAGTTTTCAACTTCCACTTTGAAGATCTCAACGGGAAAAAAAAAGTCCTCAATAATGCCATCAGATAAGTTAGTATCAGAAGCATATTTTTCCAACTTCTGTACTGCATCAACTTGCCAGGAAATAATTTATTTGTTTATAAGAAATCACGTGTTGCACTGGAGGGTTGGTAAATACGTTCTATGTTATGATTAAGGTCTTGTTCCATAGGTTGTTTTGCATAAACTGAACGCAGGATTTCTGGATCTAAGCTGTTGCCTGAGGCAAAGAACGCTTTGATTATCACAACGATGGTGGCAGGCTTCTTAGAGTGTATATTCTGCCCCCTGATTTCTAAACCACGTTCTCCCAACCATCACCAACCCCCAGTTCTGTGGGTTGGCTACATCTAACCGGATGCAGCTGAGCTGTGCATCTGTAAGTCCCGTGTAACGCTAAGAGCACAGATGGAGAACTAAGAGGGCTGGCAACAGTCTGCAAGCCTCAAAATTCTGAAAGTCATGGATCATGCCAGTAACTTGCATAGAGTTAGCCTACACTAATAAGCTACCACTGGTTTAAGTTAGATGTCATTATTTTGCTTACGGGTCATTTCTGCTATATCCAAAATGGCAGGAGTAATAACAGGATAAGTTCTCTGCTTGTGGTGGAATTCCATTAAAGTAATGGCATTAGAGTATTTGACCACAAATACATTATTTTAGGATTTATCATAACCATTTCTGACATCTGATGAAATAATTTTTTCATTTCTTATGAACTCCTGAAAAAACAGGAGCATGTAATAGAAGGTAGAAAATTCTGATACTAGTAAATGAAAATATGTGATTTTAATATATAACACATCTTTGTGTAGTAAATCTTCCATAGTGGAGAAGAAATGGAGCTCTCAAAACCATGCACGTAAGATACCAAAGTGCCATCAAACAAATGAAATGAGCCACAGACATGTCTTCCTCAGAGATGACTCCTTTTTTGCCTCTGCAGCTTATGTTCTATGCTTCATGAAATATTGTTACTACAACAGAAATTTAGAGGGGGGTTGTATGTTTGTTTTAGCATGATTTTAAAAAGCTACTCCCGACACATTGGTTACAGAATATCATTCACTCAGGGGATTGTTCTCTTCTATCTACGCTCTGGTTCAACTCTGACAAGACAGACACCCAAGCTTTAAAATTTATTAATTTTATTTTCTATTGCTTTGAAGAAAGAAAAAGTGAAGAATGGAAGAAGACAAAAAATGACAGCACAGTGTATGATGCAACACTAAACAGTGTTAAATGTCACTAGCATTCTAGAAATATTTGTGGCCTTTCATACTCATTAAAAAAATGAACCTACATAAGCAATATTTCCTCTCCAGAACAACACCAACAGCCTTTGATTTAGCAGAGAAATTGTCACAAATGTGACATTAAAATGGAAATAACTTTTTTTTAATCAAGATTTATGTCCAAAACTTGTAGTTCAATACCAAAAGCATATTGCTCCTTTACACAACAAATAATATAACTTTCTGATGACTCTGGTGAAAACTGTTGATCAACTAGAATGTTTATTCCACAATTTTAAAGCATATCTGAAGGTCATACAGTTGTTCACTGCCATAGATTTAAACAAACCAGCTGAGATATCGTTAACAGAAAGCCAGGCACAGAGTCAGAGCAACAGATGCACTATAAATTCTTGGAGAACCAATACAAAAGGAATTTACAATGCAAAGGAAAGGTAAAGAGCAGGATTACGCAGGGCAGAATAAGAATCTAATAAATGAAGGAATAAATAGTGTTTATCGTCAAAGGTGTAAGTCTGAAGATCTTAAGCAAAAAGTGATTTTCAGAAATAACTGGGAAAATAGGAGATGGTGTAAACCTTTCGCAAATAGGGGGGTTTATTTGGTGGCAGGAGACAACATGTAAAAAGAGAGTGAGATAAGAAGCATTTGGTACAGTCAGAGGAGCTAACACATGAACTGAAAGAAAGAATATGATAAGGGAATGGTGAGGTTCATAAGTGGCACAGCTGGCATGAGAAGAGATGGGAAAGAAATTATCAGGAATAGAAGCCAAGAGAAGAAAAAGAATTTTGTAATAAAACTCAGACAGTTTATCAGAATTTTCTTTATCTTGCAAATCTTTTCCCAGAATAAAAAATTTCATTTTCATGACATTTTTCAGTGAAAAATATTGACTTTTTGTCACAGAAAACAGAGCTTTCCCTTAAACAGCATTTCCCTACAATTTTCTATGGTCCTTATGGAAAACTGTTGCCAGCCTCATGATACATCTGTTCTACTATCTTGCCCACAAAGATGTACATGTATAAATTTTAAGTCAGCTTAGGTACCAATAACAGCTGTGGGACTGTGTGATCCAGTGCAGACTATCAAACCCATCTGATATACTGTGTAAGTGCCACGATGGCTCCACGCATCAAGGTCTGCATTGCCACAAACACCCACACTAATTTAGGATTTCCTTGTGCAGGACAAGTCAGGCTCTACACTGTGACTAAGCTTTGGTTTCCAGTTTGACTTCAGTGATTCGCTCCAGATTTCTAAGAGCCTGAAAAGCTGCACCATTTATTTGCATGCTGCTGACTGACCTAAACTCCTTCTTAGCAGGCTTCATCAGGAGGACTTGAGCCATTAAGGCCAGCAGGATAACTGAGTAAGAGGTGTTAGTGAAACAAGAAAAATCTGGGCTATGAGATTGTGCAGACATGAAGACACCAAAAGGACAAGTGAGTGTATGAGAGTCCACCAGAGCGAAGTCAGGGCCTAGGAGGATCTAAGGCTGGGACAGCGGCTTTAGGGAAACAAAGCTACAGAGCAGAGATGGAGGGAATGGAAGGCTCCTTCCAGATCTTGCAAACAATGCCTTTAAAGAAGATGTTCCTAAAAAATCCTTTACAAAATGTTAAAAAATATTCAGATCAATTGGGATTTATCAAAAGTATTAATGTCATTCTGCTCAAAACATAAAATAATCAGTAGATTGGAACAGTTTTCTGCCAAGCTCCTCTAATGGAACAGCTGATGAATAACCTACTGTGTTACAAATCTCCCATCCTCCACAACATTTTACATCAGGAATCTCTGCTAATAAAGTGGGAAGAAATAACATCTATTTTCAGACAAGCTATTATCAGAGCAGAATTACTCAGTGTAATTTAAACGTTAAAACAAAAAAAAACAGACAAGGACTTTAAAATAAAGGAATCTGAGCCAAATGTCTGCAACCTGAGACAACAACTAATCTCAAGAGAGTATGTAATATCAGTGTCTTGAATTCTTCCCCAGTCTGCTTTTACTCTGCACTAAGTAGCCTAAAAAGAAGGAAATTGAAACTCTGCCTTCTGGGATGAATAGATCTGGATAAAATACTTTGCCTCCTCAAGCACTAAGTAACTTCAACGTTCAATAAGTACATCAGTGAAATAATACAAATGAAAGAGCCCAACCAATTACTCAGTAGGAAAACAACTAAGATTTCATGCTTGGCTCTGGGAGCTTTTAGTTGACACAGTTATAATAAAGTAAATACAAAACTCCCCTAATAATCCCGTGATGATTCTCCAGACCCCATAAAACATTAGCAATTACTGCTATTATTATTTGATTGGTATTCTGGCATAGCAACCAAGATCAAGGCCACTCTGTGCTACGCATAGAGTAAGAAACTAGTAACAAAGTCACCTGCTCTCTTGTTCTCCGTAAGAAGGATTTTTCAGTCCAGCATACCTGTAGGTAGGGTTTTAGAATTTCCGTTTGGGAAGCTGGAGCCTTCATAGTCTCCACGTAGAGACTATGCAATGATACTTCAACACCAAGAAACCTAGTTCACTATAGCGAGTTTGAAACAGCCATTAACTTCAGTACCTTGCTAGTATAGACTCAAGAGCATGGAGAACTGAAGACTGAGCCCAGAACTGAGGATCAAGGCCCAAAATGACAAGCATTTGTGACTTCTCTGCATCCAAACAAATTCCTGTAATTAGCCTGTGTAATACTTACTATGCCTCGAGTAACTAAATCCGGAGAATGTTTTTAGGTATTAACAATACTACCTGAGGTCATTCATATGATCTAGAGGACTCCTTTGTAATTAGAAATCTAGCAGCCAAGATTGTTTAGCAATTCAAAGTGTGAAATAGCCAGAAGGTGTGATTTCTTTAGATTAATAAAGAATAACCCAAAGGACTGTGAAGTCAAAGCACAACGAAAGAACCAGTCAATGCTTCAGCACTTCGTCTCATCAGACTTTTGACAGTATGTCCTGAGAGAGACTATTTTATCTTCAAAGTGACACAGACCCTTAAGTTTTCTTCTCTGAACCAGGAATGTGGTGCGGAACCAAATGCAGTCACATTACCAATACTGAAATCCATTTTACATACTGACAGGATTATACTGACCCTCAAAGGGCACAATATCTTTCAAGTTTTTGGGGTTTTTTTGCTGTCCATCAGAGGAGACATTTCTGAACAACTAAAACTCTGTGTGCCAAAGCTCTATTGTAACTTCCCTGACTTAAATAAGCTCTGACTAGTTATAGACCTAACTCTAGCCAGCTACCTCCATCCCACATATGGTTTATTTACAATTACACGTAAAACAATGTCAAGGGAGCTTTTCGCCTAAAAAAGACCAAGAAAATCATGTGATGTCCCACTTCCACAACTGTCTTTTCCTCCCCTATGAGTCTGAATGCTTTCTCCCTCATTTTATAGCCTGTATCTCCCTCCCTCAATATTGTGGTTGTGGGATAGCCCTCTGCCCTAGTGACGGTGGAGAATGCCGTCACAGAAAAATGCCCCAAATCTTCATCTCATCTTGGCTGCTACATAGCGGAATTATTGCAAAGCAAAGCATGTCCCGCTTCTGGTACAGAGGCTTTTATCCTGTGCTTGACAATAAATAAAGTACAAATTAACAATGGGTACTGACTGATGCCATAATAAGCAATTTACAAATTTTAATTGAACTTTATAGCATCCCTGAGAACTCCAGACTTTTTTTTTTTTTAACAACTCTGGCCTTAATCCAGTAATGTAATTAAACAAATTAAAGCTTTAAAACTTCAAAGTTTAAGCTAAAATCAATAAAAGTCTCCACACACGTAAAACTGTGCACATACATAACTTGTTGAACTACAGTCTTTGCAAGGGAGAAATAAGGGCCTTTGCTAAAAGTCGCAGACATCCTGTCCTTCACAAAAGGAGATCTGTATTATTCAAAATTCAAAGTTCACCAGCATCATTCACTACTTATAGAACACAAGACTTAACTATTTCTAGGAAAATGATGCATTTATCACTCTCAACTGGGGTATATGATCAATCCTGCACTCCAGGACCACCTCTGGCTGCTGCCCTGGTGTTGAGCTGGAGTGAGTAGCAGTCAGTCAGCATCTGCCTGCGGGGAACATGACTCTTGGCTTGTGTTCTGTCACTTAAGCTCATTCTATGTAACAATAACTTCTCAACTTCTAAAAGAAGGCCTTTCATTTTTTGAAGTCATATTCTTTCTTTTTGTTTTAGACAAGCTGCCCTTCTATCCCTGAAAACTCGGACTGTGTCTAATCAGCAGAAAAGAGAACAAGGGATGAGGAGTAAGGCAGCACATCATACCAGACCACCCTAAGAACACTGTATAGATTCTCTGCTTTAATGAATAATGAATCACAAGTACAAGCCTATTTGGAAATTCTCCAGCAGGTCATTCCCGTACCCTCAATGACAATACTACTGGGATAAGAAGTTACAGCCAACAATGTCATGGAGATCAAAACAGCCTTAAATAATGTCGACTTCTGTATTTTCAGCTCAGACATCAGCTTCTGGATACAATGATTTGTCACTGAGCAAGAAACAGACCTGTTTCAGGATACTGCATCTTTTGCAGGCAAATAACTCCTTCAATTAAATAACTCACATAACACCACTTTCAACAAATTCTGCATGAAATATCTCAAAACTACGAGATCATCAGAAAAACCATAACCCTATAAATGAGCAGCCCTTGTTCTTATCATTTGTGATGTAGCAATGAATGTACTTCATACAAGATGTTTCATACAAGACAAGCAAACACATCTGAGAGGTTAGCAACAATTTTAGGGGAGCATTAAAATTTATGCAGTTTATGAAAAGATGACCTGACCATCTGCTTGCTTGTACAATTCTTCCATGGGAATCTTTAAAAAAATTGCACCTTTTCTAGGCTTCAGTAAACAAAATCCCCCTGCCATCCTCTTTTTCCTTACCTGGTGTCCAAGGAGTTTCCTACTCTGTGTCAACTGACTTGAACCATCAGCATACCTTTTTATGAAACAACTTCAGCAGTTGAGTTCTACCTAATGTGGATAAGACTATCAGGATGTCACTTTGGCAATGAGAAACTGGGAATGCCCTGAGAAGCAAGTTTTCCTCCCTATCAAAACCAAGGTGGTTTGTACAATGTCCATTCCAACCCTCTCCATCACATTGCCCAGTCTGTGCTGGGAGGCCTGAGCCCTCGAGGTCTGGAGGATGACTACTGGGGTTGCAGCCCTAGGAATGGATAAAGATTGAATCACTGATCATTTCATGTTGCTGTGACACCCACTGAATAGTTACTTGAATTGCTTTTTTTAAAAAGTGGCTTTGTTTAGGATGTATAACATCACCTTTTCCTATCTAGATATCTGTCTTTGACTTGCTGGTATTTCTACCACCCTATTAGTCTACTGTGAACTAAGGAAGACAGGAATTTATACTAAGTAGGCTGAAAATGTTGCTGGCAAAATAATAACTGTTGGTAGGAATTTAAATTACCAAGCTGAACCCTTTATATATCATCACAACATCCCATGACCAATGGAAGACTTCTTAGCTTTAAATTAGTGGTTTTAAATATCTTTCTTTAACATAAGAAAACCTTTAAAGTCTGTGGGCTTTTTCTCCCTTCACTTTCAGAGGTTAGATAATAAGCAGAGATCTAAATAAGGCCATCTCTGTCTTCTAGCCAGATAATGCCTTTTAAAGCCTGTGTGGCATAAAGAACACTGGTAATGGAACTGCATTATATTAAATCATCCATTGACAACATACAGAATCCATTTGAAGATCCTATCTTACGATCCTACAGAGCAGCTGCACTTTCACATCTTCTTCTAGTTAGACAATATTGTTCCATGCCATCAAAATAAATAAATTTACTCACATACATGAATTATGTATTAAACTTCTTAGACTGATTTGCATATAAAGAAAGAAAATTATGGTTGAAGCCAACAGTATAAATTGCCTTTTCTGAGGTTTTATGCTAAGCTCTAGAGATTTATCACTTGAAAAGTGGCTGTTTTGGTCATATTTATTGACCCTAAACTTGAAAAAGTAACTTTCTTTTAAAGAGTTTTTCCTCTTAGTAATCTGAGCAACCACATAAAACAGCAAAGTTCCTTCTCTTTGTCCTCATTTTGTGCAATGCTAGCTATCTTTGTCTTGTGCTGCAGTGAGGTAAGGAAATACTTATCTGTTCTGATTATCCATTGTTGAACAAAAGTTCAAATCTGGTGCTGGAAATTTACTCGGGTGCTTATCAATGATCTGCATATTTTACAATGTATACAGCTGATGTAAGCATGCTTAGAAGGGAGAAGGAACAACTTCCATCTGTATTTAAAGGATTCTCCACGTACAGTGTCACTGCACACAGAAAGGCAGTTGTCTTTGTGGTTCTGTGCTCCTTTCACACACCACCTAGAGCGACCACAGTAAGGTCACAGAAAACTGAAAGAAGATGGAAACATGGACCTGAAGATAATTTTTTTCTTACCTAAAACTTACCTAAAAAGCCCATCAAAAATTTGCAAATAGCTATATGTGCCTACCTACTGACAAGAACCTCTCCTTCCTCTCCTGTGCCCCGTCACCATTCCACTCTTTCTCATATTACTTGTCTCTCCACTGACATTTAATCACACAAAGCTAACCGAGGCGATTTTGTACTAAGATGTCATTGTTTTATTTAAATTCTCAACAGTATGCTTTCTGGCGCTATCTGCTGACATTGCATTGTCACAACTAATTATTCATCATCTACATGTCATTATTCTTTGTTGGTTTATTGCCTTTACATTATCCTGCTCAGTCACACCAGGTGGTGATTACTCTGGGAGGACCAAACCAAAGCTGAAGTCCCTGTTCTGCTTTCAAAATCCAGTCAATCTTAACAAGTCCTGGGCTGGATTTGTGCCAAATCTAGTGTTTCACAATTTCTCCCAGTCATTGGGCAAACTCTTGGGTTAAAGTTTCTTGATTTTCGATAAAAAAGGATGATTTTTTCACAATATGCTCATAAAATAGAAAGCTCTGCTTTCCACCAAGTTATCGTTATTAATATGCAGTTCTTGGGAACAATTTATTGAATTCTTTTTGGATACTGCCCTAGGTCTCTGGCAGTTTCTGCACCCCTTTATGTAGATGCTGTTGCAAAGACATAACTCAGCCATCTGAACATTTAATTCTTTCCATCTATGTGGTATATTATTTTTACAAATACTGGACAGTTGCAATTCATGAACTCTGGAGGTCTTCTGGAGTCCCTATGGATTCAAAAAGGCAATGAAGAGAGACTGCAAGGTGCTGGATATTAAAATCCAGTATAAAGAATACAAAAGCTTATTCCAAAAAGCTTCTACTCTACAAAGCTCAATATTACGCATTAGCTTTTCAAAACACAGACACACTAGTAAATTACACAGGTTTATCACTGTTAGTATTTCTGCCTTTTTTGTTCTTTAGTACTGAAACAAGAGGAGTGTGAAAATTCTTTATTTTGAACAGAGGTCACTGAGCTCAAAAGGCTGACAGACAGAGTACAAGACGAGACAGGCACAATTCACTTGGCCAGATTCCATTGCTACATTCCGATGATGCTGTATTTCTTCACACAGATTTAAATTATGTGTAAAATTTCCAATGGCAACAATTTCATAAGGTGTCCAATCCAATTCCTTCAAGTCAATGAAGGTATTGTAGATTACAAATCAAAATATCTATTATCAAATTAGAAAAGAACGTACATCTTGAAGCAGCCTTTAAAAATCCTTTTTAGTACTGCAAATTGTTTTCATTCCTGAGTTTCATAAAATTAAAGATGAAAGCAAACAGAATTGAAAGGTTTTTAATCATAAACAATTTCTACCTTGTTCACAAATAAGCCATGTTACATTGCTTTCAAATTTCATTTTCCAAATAAACTGTTATTGGTTGTTCAAAATGCAAAATGGAACTGGTTTTAATTTTATATGTCATATCATGTATTTAACAAGATGCTACATCAGGTCAGGTTAAATTCAGTAATGTATGGTAAGCATCAAAAATAAAAAAAGAATTATGTCAGCTATGGCTGTTTGCAATTTTATTCCGTACCAGGTGCTCTATTTCCTAAATGTTCCAAATCATCTTTCCCAGCAAAATTTAAGAGTAGATTTGTATTTCTCTGCACAAATCCCCCAAAATCAAGGCAGGAGTTTACCACTTCATTTCTTAAGTACATCAAGCGTGACTAGCAAAGTATGAACGGTGAAAACTCCTCAAGTTCAGTACACTCTCGTGGTTTTCCAGTGTTACAGTAGGGAAGTGTCAGAACTGCAGGCAGACTTTTCATGCGGCTTTGAATTTGAGAGATCAAAGTGTCAAAAATAACTATTACAAGAATTTTATACACCTTAAGTACACAGCATCAGATTTCCCTTAATGTAAACTCTTACCACCAGTTTAGCAATGGAGAATCTCATATAAGAGAACAAGAAATAAATATAAGAGAACAAGAATAAATGAGGGCAAATCTGGAACAGGCATTCTCAGAATTAGATTTTTTTACATGGGAGCAAATTGAAAGCAGGATAACAAATGGCAAAAAGACCATAAAGAACACCTCTTATCTATATGGTTTCCTGGATTGTAAGAAATTTCTGTGTGTTATGTATTCTTCCCACTGCTGTGCACTGTGTTGTAGTATGACCATTAATTTTTCTTTACCCTAGTGAGGCCTACATTTTTAAGCTTGTAAAACTCTATGGTTTGTGAAGGTGCTTTGAGTTGAAATGCATTATATTAATGCAATCATCATTCATATAATGGTGGACATTCTCAGAGTACTTCCTTTTATCTAGATGAATACAGTATGACAGCCAAATTGAGTTCAGTAATGACAGAAATATTGGGGTTTTTTTGCATTTGTTAGACATCAGCTGATGCCAATGTGCAATAGTGGGCATTGACAAAACTTTCACTCTTCGTCTTGCACTACAGTCCCCATGCATCTTGGAGGACTCCTTCAACACGTCCCTTGGCCACCCTGTACAAGCCTCCACATTTGGGAGATGCAGAGCATAGAAAGCTGCACTTCATGCTCTGAAAACTCAAGGCTGAACATGATTAGATATTGTTGGTAGCTTCCTGTTAAAATAAATGCTAAAAAAAAAGCGCCTTTCAGCCCTAAAAAAAAAAAACCAAAACTGGCCAAGAAAAGTCACTAAAAAAAAAATGGTGTGTACAGGGTGTAGAGCCAATTCCGGACTGTCAGCTCCTAATCCCAGCACAGGAGGAGCTCTGCACACCCTGGCAAACTAACTCAAGTGCTGTTATCGTTGACCTGGTTGACAGTACAACACAGCGAACAATTCCTGCAGGCTACTTGAGAAGTGAGTGCCTTGATACCTGGAGGGCTTTTGTCAGAGCTTAATGAACTGTAGACGTAAGAAAAAAAAAAGTGAGAAACTTAATTATCTTATTTTTGTCCTAATTCATATAATTTTTGCTGTAAAGCTCATAATCTTATTTTCTTGAAATTAATCATGTTTTCTATCTTAACTATTTTCTTTATGTCTCCAGTTTATTCTAGCATTTACAGAAAGGGTCTGCTGAGGCCCAGGTCCAAAGGAGACTCTGTGCTGTTTTATCCTGATCCAGGCGGGCTGCCTCCACCCATTGTTCCCTTGGGTACATACCACACCAGAAAAAACGGTGAAAATGGGGAAAAAAGAAGAGTTCTGGGACAGTCTCCTTTACTGGTATCCAATAACTGAGTTTTATCTCATCTGTCTGTCTTACCTCATCTCAGATCTGTGATCTGTTTTCAGATCTCACAAGTGGAGATGTTCACTGGCAACAGCTGAATTTCATAGAGGCAGTGAGCACACGGAGTGTACTTTGTGTATGTGTGTTCACTGCAGGTTCTGCCGTCTCCTTGTTGAATTTTCCAGATGGATTTCCCCAGTGGAAGGAAAAACCCCACTAAACCCTGCCTTTTCTGCTACAGTTTTCCCTTCTATCTCTGTGCCTCTCTGTTGAGCCTAGGAAGAAGGGCAGATGAATGAAGAATCGGAGCTGAGGCTAGACACGTAACACCACAGCTGAGTTCTGCAAATGATGAGGGCAATGGGACAAGACTGTTCAGGCACGGCACGTGCTGCTTTGGAGAGAAGCCATCGATGACAGATGACTGCACTGGGAAGATCCACAGCATCTTTGTGCCTGTGTGGTACCTTTGTTCAGCACTGCTGCTGCAGGGACACCGTGACTGCTGCAGCGACTGCTGTGGCAACAGTGGATGACAGAATGGCTATCCCTGGTCACCAGAAAAGTCATGAGACTATTTCTGCAACTTTTGTAGCTATGGAGTGTGTAATAATGGGTTTGTATTACAAGACACATTGTGAACTGACAACGGCATCATGGTGATAGCAAAATTCTGTCTTGTAGACAAAGCTTCAGAGGCAAGAAGTCAGATTCATGATCATCACACCAAGCAGCCACCAGAAAACCTAGTAAAGAGTTCCTGCCCACCTGAGGAGTTCTGGGGAAAGGTGTAAATGTAAGGAGCCAAAACTTGTAGAGTCTTGAGGGCACAACAGACTGCTGGAGCTTCATGTTCCCTTAGAGAATTTTGATGAAGATAAAGCACAGTCTTCAGAGCAGCAGCCTGAACTGTGAGCTGTTATTGCAAGGTCTTTGCTTCCAATCCTGGTAATAAAGCAAACTGAAAAGTTTCCCCTAGTCTTAGAGGAAGAGAAACTGATTCCTCAGTCAAGGCTGGTTGCTTTTTGTCATTCTTGGTTTTCCCTGATTTCTTCTTTTTCCTTTGCCACTGCAGAACTCCCAAAGGCATGCAAACTCCCAGGAGACTCAGCTGCAGGATTAGGTTAATTTTTAATACCTGGTGAAGGCATGTCTGGAGCAGATGACAAGAAATTTCAAGAACTTCTGCTGCTTGTGATGCAAAGAGCTAAGTCCATGTCACCATTTTTTTATAGCCAGAGGCTCTCTAACAAGAAAAACAGAAGTATGTGGGGAAACACTACCAGTAGTGTCTGCTCTCTTTTGTAGTGTGTGAAAAGGCATTAGACTCAATATGAGTCTCAGAAGTGGCATTCTTCAGTAGGTGAAATGTAGTCTCCTTTGTAGTCCTGCCAACATTAGAAGCAATGGGTGAAATGCATCTCCTCTTGACTTATTCTATGATGAATAAATTAAAATGAATTATGGAACTCGCCACAATCAGACAATTCTCCACTCACAGAAATACTTGTATCATGGGGGAAAGCATGGACTAAATGCATAAACCACCCTATATCTTCTTGTTTTTCTTCAAAAATACATTCATTTTCTCACTGAGTTTTACACTCCAGTTTCTACATGCTTTCATTAATTTATAGAACTTACTAGTTCTAGGCATCCTCTTAAAATATTGCTTCACTGAGCTTCTGATATGCTAAGTGGTATAATTTATCATTGTCAAGCATGCGGAATTTTGGACATACGATCTCCAATGTAATCTCCATTTCTACATGATTTTTCTTTTAATAAGAATTTATAATCTCTTTGCCTACAAAAAACACAGCTCAACAAAAATATGTCAGAGATTATTCCGCTATGTGGCTCATAACAGCTTCTGAAGAGACAAACTGCTTTGCCTGTTGCAGGTACAACTCTAACTGCTTAGACACTGATGCAGGGAAAATGCAGGGAACCAACCCAAAACCCAGGCATTTCCTCTTAAAGGCCCTGACTCTGCTGTACAGCTGTGAACGAGCAGGCACGGAGAGCAGCTCCTGCCTGCTAACCCCTGGGTGTCTTGGGACCATTAGCAATTTTATGCTCCAAGCACAATCTGTCCACGTGCTCTGTGTCCGCCTGGCAGATTGGTAAACTGGAATAAGCCCTGGGTAGACCCAGAGCCCTGGATACTACTTCAAGAGCAGCTGCCTGAACCCAACGACACACAGAAGTTGCAGAAATACGGGGGAGCAGGCAGGAGTCTGAGATACTCTGACACACAGAGCCTGCACAAGCTTCTGCATGTGTGTCTGTGTTTATACCTAATTGAAAAGCTTGTATTATCCAAATACTAACCCGCACTTCCAGTGATGGAAGCAGGTACAGAAACGACAAACAAAATTATAAAGCAGTATGACTTCCACAAGAGAACAAACCCATTTTCCTATTCCTTTGGGCTGTACATTAGCACGCATATGTACTGTCAAATACATACAGGAGTATAATTCTGTTAAAAATGTATATCCTGTTCCTAAATTCGGATGAGCTTTGTGACCTCTTCTCGGATAGAGTTCCAAAGCCCAAGATCTATTGTAGAAGATGTCCTAGCCCTCCTCCTACCCCATCTGGACTGCTTTAACCGCACTATAACACAGCTTCTCCCCAGGTGCCTGCAGCACATTGATAAAAGTGGGTTTGAGCTACAATGGCAGTTTTTTACTGGAGTGACGGAAGGTGTGGGCAGATGCAATTTTCTGACGTTTCTGTTATAGGGCTGATCGTACCTTGAAGTGCAGCAGCTATTTGCTACACAATGATGAGTCAGCTCTCATTCACTCCATGAGTACAGAACATCGTTTTCTCAGAAAGAAATTCATCTTCTTTCAACAACTGCAGAATTCTCACAGTAGGTTCTGACCTAAAAAGGTATGTTTGTCCCCATCTCTCCATGCTCGAGTGCACGTGGTAATGATGAACGGGATATATATTTCTTTCCAACACACTTTTCGAACTGCCATAATTAGTATCCAAAAAAAGGACTAAAGTAGCAATTAACTAAATAATGGATGTTGCTCATCAAAAAATATAAGTTTTCCAAAAGCAACTCAAATTAAAGCCTTTTTCACCACTTATTTCATCATCCTGAAGGTTACTCACCCATCAAGCAAGAAATCATCATGTACTACCCCAGATACATAACCTTCCTGTTGAGAGTCAGAGCACTATCTCATACAGTGGTATCTGACCACTCAAATACTGCTCAGTTGTACTCTGCTAAATGACTTATGGGGTGTCTTGATTAATACATGCCAGGACAATCTAGTTAATTCGGTGCTTTCAATTTCATGAAAGTTCCTGGAAGCTAAGGGTGCTCAGCACCTTGAGAACGTTGCTCAGCTGGATCAAAGCTTTCTAATTTTCTACTAAAGTAACAATAACGGCCTGTATCCCTGCTGTTTTTCTTAACATTACATACATGTGCCACCAGACTCAAAGCTGGAGTCACTGAGTTTTATTCAGAACATTTGGAAGCAGCCTGATGAAAGCAAGCCCTTCGCCATCTCCTGTAGAAGAGCTGTATCTGATAACAAATCTTATGTTAAAGATAAATTAGAGGGCTTTATGTCGCTAATTTATAGATGGGATATTTTGAATAGGCACTATAGACGATGCACAGTTCCTGGCATCGAATTGCTGAGGCACAGTAGCCTATTTCCATCACTTTAGGAACTGGTTCAATGCTTACAGTCACGCCAATAATTGAATACTCATGCTGCAGGAGACGAACTAGGAAAACAAAATTCAGCTGAATTACAAGTATATTGTGGTACGTTGTACACAGAGATTGATCATCAATAACAATACTAGCAACACCAAAAAGGAAATGACACTTGGCATAGAGTAGCTCTTTTTCAACCTTTATCACATGACAACTCCTATGGGCAAAGGGTCTGGTGCACAACAGGTTGAGTGCTACAGGGAATATAGCATTGAGTCCACCAGTTTGCTAACGCTCTGACTTTGCACAGATTCTAAAGGATACTGCTGAATAACAGGAGAAAGGCAAAAATGGTTCTGCTCCACGTTTCCCAGCTTCTCCTAACAGGAGAATTCAAACGCAAATCATCAACACCCCCGGCTGAATGGTCATCCTGACTCTGTCTAACACAGTCTGTCCTCATCTCACTTCTGGTGAAACCTCCTCCATGCACAGCAGCGTGGAGAGTGAGGGATTACCTTCATGGCTAATATCACTCCATCAAGAGCTATATTTAGAAACGTACTAGAAGAAATGCTGATCTATCATGGCATCAGCCTTGATACAGCCCTTACCCTTATGTGTCTCAGGAGCTGAATGTTTTGGGTGCTGTTTAGAAACCATGGAAGGATGGACAGGCATTCAGCCTGAAACAGTCATTTAAATTCTTGATTGTCTGGGGCTTCTCAAACGACCCAGCCGAGGTATAAATGATTCTCTCCTAAAATCCAATTGCAAACGCTGTCTAGGCAGGAGGTAACTGCTTATCTCCTCATAACAGGAATCCAGGAAGCTTTCAGCTTACCTGGTTCTGAAGTCCTGGAAAGTAAATTTGCTGGATTGCTGTGTGGGTTGGTGAATTTTTAGCCTCTAAGGATTTTAGTGCACTGGATTTTACTTTGGGTCCCAGCATCTGAACCCCATTCAGTTCTTTAAGGTTGAGGAAATCAAATCCCCTAAGAGAGGGAAGGGGTGACCTCAGTCAAATTAAGATTCTGTAAACCTGAGATGAGTTTTCCATTTAACCTTACAGTTCAGACAACTCCATTTATGTTTATTAATTCTACTTTCATTTCTAGACCAGAAAAGGTCTAGCTAATCACACCCAGCACAACAAAAAACTATTTCTGATAGTATTATTCTGTTTCATAATCTGCAGTGCTTACCCAATACCAATCTATAGTTCTACATTATTATTCTAAAGACAGAAACAGGCCTTCCAGCAAATCTTTCCAATTTCATATAGCAATCTGTTCTCCTTTTACAAAATAATTATATTTACAGCTTCTCCCACTGAACAAGAAAAGTTCCAGCATTATAAATACATCAAGTTCCATTGCTCTGAAAAAAAAAAAATTCTGTGCAGGGAGTTTTACACAACTATGCGTTAAAGAACTGTGCCCTTTAATAAGCTTAATTCTGTTCCTTTATTAAAAAAAAGAAAAAGAATAAAGGAACGTAACTGAAAAGAAATAAAGCATCATGTGCACAAGGCACTGCCTCCATATGTAAAGGCACCAAGGCTTCCTGAAAGGCTGTCTTCTCCATTTAATTCTGAAAGGCCATGAAATGCATGCACTAATGCAAGTAACATTCTTGTTTGAGTTCACGACACATGAAAATATTGAACATACATGTCCACACTTTAACCAATAAAACTATGATCATGCTAGTTACAGTCCAGATGTACTTCTTGTTTCCAGCAACAGAATTTGTAATGAGTTAAAAAAAAACACATCAAAATTTAACAAAAATACATTTAATGCCACCTCTGTAATTATCTAAATACACAAGTAAGAAACCAAGAAAATACCAAAGGGGAAAAAACCATGGCATTTATCTTCTTCAGTGTTCAGGTATGCTCTCCCTTGAGAGAAGTCTCCGTAGTTGTCCGCTATTTGTTTAAAGTCACTGAAATAGTAATGGAAACTGCCATACTTACTAATCAGCCTTTTGAAGAGGAAAATACATTAGAACAGAAATCTTGAGCAGATTAATGCGGAGAACATTGACTCAATACAGTCATCGACCCCCTTAGTCACTTCTGTGGGCATCGGTACCCTGGGCCAGCTGCAGACCCTGCATCTGCCAGGGCAGGGGCTGGTGGGGCTCTGTGGGCCATGGCAGGGAGGCAGCGACCGGCGGGGCTCCAGGGGCAATGAAGAGAGCCAGTGGATCACAACACATAGGGTGACTGGAGGATACAAATTCCTCTGCAAGAATCACAGAGTCATAGAATCATTTAGGTTGGGAAAGACCCTTAAGATCACTGGGTCCAACTGTTAACCTAATGCTGCCAGGTCCACCACTAAACCATGTCCCACTGTACCATGTCTACATATCTTTTAATTACTTCCAGGGATGGTGACTCTACCACTGCCCTGGACAGGCTGTTCCAGTGCTTGACAACCCTTTTGGTGAAGAAATTTCTCCTAATATCCAATCTAAACCTCCCCTGGCACAACTTGAGGCTGTTTCCTCTTGTCCTTGTAACTTGTTACTTGGGAAAAGACACTGATCCCCACTTTGCCACAACCTCCTTTCAGGTAGTTGTAGAGAGTGATAAGGTTCCCCTCAGCCTCCTTTTCTCCAAGCTAAACAACCCCAGGTCCCTCAGCCACTCCTCACAGGACTTGTGCTCTCAATTCTTCACCAGCTTCGTTGCCCTCTTTGGACACGCTCCAGCATCTCAATGTTCCTGTAGTGAGATGCCTTCCCTAGTTGGCTCACTCACCAGCTGTGTTATCTTCCACACACTCCAGGAACCTCCTAGACAGGTCACAGAATGTTAGGGGTTGGAAGGGACCTCTGTGGGTCATCTAGTCCAACCCCCCTGCCAAAGCAGAGTCACCTACAGCAGGCTGCACAGGACCGCATCCAGGCGGGTTTTGAATATCTCCAGAGAAGGAGATTCCACAACTTCTCCAGGCAACCTGTTCCAGTGCTCTGTCACCCTCACAGTGAAGAAGTTCTTCCTCATGTTCAGACGGAACTTCCTGTGCCTCAGTTTGTGCCCGCTGCCCCTTGTCCTGTCACTGGGCACCACTGAAAAGAGTCTGGAATAGAGACTAGAGAATAGAGAAAGAGAGAATACAGTTTCCTCTCTGCTGTATGGTATTTCCAGCAGACATCTGGTAAGTTGAAGTCCCCCACAAGGGCCAGCAATTGTGAGACTTCTCCCAGCTGCATATAGAATATTCCATCTGCCTGTCCATCCCAGTTGGGTGGTCTGTAACAGACTCCCACCACGATATCTGCCTTGTTGGCCTTCCCCCTGATTCTTACCCACAAACACTCAACTCTATCATCATAACCATTAAGATCTAGACAATTCAAACTCTCTCTAACATACAGGGCTACCCCACCGCCCCTCCTTCCTTGCCTATTCCTTCTGACAAATTTATAGCCATCCATTGCAGCACTCCAGTTGTGTGACTCATCCCACCATGTTTCCATGATGGCAACTATATCACAGTTTTCCAGCTGCACAATGGCTTCCAGCTCCTCCCATTTGTCGCCCATGCCATGTGAAGAAGTGACGGGGAGGAAGGGTCTCCGTTCTCCAAGAGATAACTAGCACCAGTGACTCAGCTGCAAGCTAGAAAATGTTAAGCACAGAAAGAATCAGAAAGTTATAATTATTAGTATGATATCTCAAAAGAAAATACCAGAGAAGCTCCAAAGCTTTTCCTATCCTGTAAGCAAAGCAAAAGCTCCTTCAGCCTCTACAATGAGCATTTCCAGGACACCTGTAGTGTCAGTCTTTTGGCACCAACATATGCATCTATCCCATCGCACGTGTAGTGACAGCATGAGTGTGCAAATAATGAAGACTAAAGCCCTGATATTGAGAGGTGTAAGTCTTCTCACACTGACAGCAAAGTAACTTGAAGGCACTCAGCACCTAACAGCATCAGGGTCACTGAGCAGTGAGATGGAAGCTTTGTCTCTGAGTATACCCTAGGTAAGATCTCCCAGAGAGCCTTAACTTTGGACAGCTTTTCCTTTTTAGCACAGATGAAGGTTCTTCCATAGTGCTCTTTATGGATGTGTTTTAAAAATAAATACAACTCAGCACCTGAGGCAGCTCCCATTCCATGCTGTGCCTTGAGGCTGCCTAAGGTGGGTTTAGTTGGGGCATCTAAAACAAGCAAAAATCTTTCTCACTTGTAAGTATTCTGATTTACAGCATCTGGTAAAGATTCTACAAACTAGATCACAGTTCTTAAACTTCTTACAAACTAGAGGTATAAACTCCTTGCTCCCTAATTCCTGGCAGTTGCAGCTAAACTACCTTGTACAGAAACTTCCAGACACAGAATATTTACCCAGAAAATTATCAGAACTGTTCCAGTAAATTATCTGAACCATATTCAGGTACTTTCCAAAAGGCACTTACAAACCCAGGGGAAAACAGTAGATCCAGACTACTGTATGACTGAGTACATTGAGATTGTAGGAATTTCAACCTACAAGATCGCTTTTGGTTTGCATGTACCCATGTCCAGGACTGGTTTTGTCACTTTTTTCTCCTTCTGAGTCTGGATTTTGATTAGAAAAATTAGCTGTAAAGAACAGCCATTAGATCTGTAAAATATCACTATGCCTATATTTAGGCCCAAGATTTTTTGCTATTTTCCTGGTAATTATCTTGTACAAATTTGACCAGAATTTTTTCCTTCTCTTCTGAAAAAAACTGTTGGTCTGATGCTAAAGGCACATTACACAAAGATCTCAGAATTGGCCCCCTGCCAATGTCTTCTGTAAGTATATTCATATAATCATCTATAAAAACAAAGTAATTATTTGGACACTCTTACATTTAAGAAGACATTAATAAGGAAGGCTCTACAGAAACACTCAACTGTTATTAATAGTCTGTCCTCAAAACTCCCTTTGTCAAGTACAGGAGTCCTACTACCCACTCTTTACAGACACGCAATTTAATAAATCCAAGTGAACAAGCCATGGAAACCCTGTCTAACTGCACAGCCTCCTGACATCTCACAGGCATTTTACTTTACAGCAGGAAACCAAAACAGCGTCTAGAGGTCTCTAGACTGCACCCATCTACAGCTGCCACCACGCTGCCTCATCAGAGTTAGTTAGTGCCTATGCTGGCAATAATTCCGACTCGTATGCTGTGGAATTATTAGTAAAATTAAGGTTTACATCTGAAATTTAAAGTTTATATGGAAAATGTAGCATTGTTCACCCATAGAGGACAAGCATAAAATCAAAAGGAGCTCTGAGGATGGGACACAGCTGCAGCAGGCATGCGAGGAATCCACTAACACAGCAACTCCCTGCAACGTATCACAGAGGATGGAGCGGAGTGGAGACTCCGTGGCCATGCTCCGTGATGATAAAGCGGGAAGAAATGGTCCTCTAGAACTGATAAGCAGCTCATCTGGACCCCTAAGCCAACAGGTTTTCGAGACCTTGCCAAAGTGCTATCCTCTCGTGAACTTTGCTCGTTTTAATATCATTTTAATACCAAAACACACGTCCATCCCGAAGGCTACCTGCCTCCGAGGTGCGACCACCCCTCTTCGAGTCTGCGCTCTCGATTTTTCGTAAACTATACCTTTAAACGTGAAGCGAGAGAATTTTACACCAATTATGATAAAAGGTATGTATGACTACAGTCACTCAAACTCCACCTTAAATGTAGAAAACATATAAAAATAGCCAGGGAAATAGGGGATTTTTGGAGAACAAGATAACACCGTGAGCAAGTCAAGGGAAACTCCATCTCAGACTGCCTCTGACTATCGGTATCGGCCGACGGGCTGAGCCTTGCTTCTCCCCGCCTTGGGACTCCTTGGGTGAGACTTAAACTAAGCGCTTTTCTCGGGCATCTTCGAAATCTCTCTAGAGAGTTATTCCCTAACGTTTATAGCCGGGCTGTATTATGTATAACCTTTTCACCCGTTTTATACTTAATAACATCATATTTGGATGTGCTTTCTTGCAGACAGTCACTATCACTAGCAATTCAAAAAACCTCTATACCTGGGGCACAAATAAAACTGCACTGTTTAAGCAGCCAGTTGTCATGGTTTCTCACTGAACGCGACCAGACCCTAAGCGCAGCCGTGCTAGTTCATGAGCACAACTGGACTGAAGGTGCAGACTGCTATTAGTGTATCCAGAATCGTGGTAGTTTAATATACATGTTAAACACAACTGGACTGGTAGTAGCAAATTGGATATCACCCAGAATTTAAACCTAGCCGCACCTAGCCTCCCACTCCAGTGAGGAGAGTTAGAACGCAAGGGGGTTTATTTTCTGCCAAATTACTCCATCCCTTATAACGCAACATATGCTTACATCCCTATAGGCATCTAATTTGTTAGCCTCCTCTAAGGTTACCTCCTATGTCCCAAAGTTACCACGTTCAGTCCAGCTGAAAAGACGGAGCCACTTTCTTTCAAAGGAAGAAAAGACTTGGCTACTACCCGTCTTTAATATATAGGCAAGTATTAAATATTTAACCAAGTAATGTTTAAGGCACTCAAGCAGAAACTGGAAGAGCTGCATCTAACTAATCCACAAGTCCCTTCTCCGTCCTGGGACAGCACAGAGGTTCATTTACTCCCTCCAGTCATATGAACCTTGCACAACTGCAACACGCTGGGTGCCCACCTGCAGATGGGATGCACTTAAAGCACAGGTGAGGCCGTGCTTGGTGTGATCTTGGCTAAGTCACTTTGCCTTAAGAAATCTGACACAGAAAAGATAACAAAACCTACTACCTACCTCATTCTCTAAAATTTCTACCATTGTTACTATACTTGAATTATTAAAGAGTCCAATAAAGAACCAGGGGTGAAGTGCCTGGCCCCGCACTGCGCTGGTAGGTACAACCTCGCACGGACCTTAGGGGAGAGCTGCAGGTTACAATTGCCCACTTGTGTCCACATTACCAACCTCGCTTTCTGCGTCTCAGTACTGCATCAAAGAGGGGAGACTTTCAGAATGCCCAGATACTCCACAATTCAACATGCTCCACTCAGCTCTCCTAGCATCTACCTGTTTCACAAGTAATCACATTATCCACCAAGGACTCAGATTGTCAGTGCCCTCCTGCCTTTACACTGATCTTGCTGCATTACCGTGCTATGACAGGTGAATACTTGCAAGGTTCAGTAAAAGCAAGCGGGAGCTAAAGGCTCCAAGCAGGGCGAGGCAAATGGAAAAGTGCAATCATCAGCGTTGCAGTGACAGGCAGTGGGTTTATTTTAAGGGCTTCTAAACTCTTACACTGTCAGCAGATCTGACAGGCTTGCAAGGCCACTGCTGTACTGATTGTAATTCCCCATTGAAGATGTGCAAAGCCAAGAGATGCAGTAATGAGCAAGGGTCCAAACGTGATACATTTTCCCTTTCAACGCTACTGGAGGGAATACATGATCATCATGATAAGGGATATAAACCCATCATGTGCTCAAGCTTCAGAAATCTCCATGTTAATGTTATGAACTCCACAGGTAAAGCCATGCACTTCTCACACACCTTCAGAGCTCCAGCATGTACTTCCTGGGACGTGCTGGCACCTTGTTCCCACCACAGAACAGAAACTCCCACTGTGTGAGAGTGGAAGTATGTGCCGTTGTCTCTGGCAAAGCTATCTATTCTCTGATGCCACAAGCAGCAGGTACTATCCTTTCCAGTGACCACAGCACTCAGGACTTTTAGACAGTCATCAGCTTCTGCTGAATGGCATTGCCTGTGAGATGGGCTTGATGCAAATATGTGCAAAGACAACAGGGAGCCCTTAAAAATCCTTCTGTGGCTGTCTGAGGATGAGGCATTCCAGTCCTTGCATAGCAGCAACCCTGGACACAGCCTGGGCAACACACCACCTGCAAACAAGGGTGATGTGCAAAGCCTCCAGTCCATCGTCAAGGTCTCTCTATGCCAGCATGGTGCATCAGCTTTATTTTGAACTTCAGGCTCATTTCTCTTTTCAATCCTTTCAAACTCTTCTTTTGGACTTTTAAACAGCTCTTCCCCCATTTTTTCACATTTCTCTTTCTGATATAGCCAGGTATAAACTGTCTGAAGAAGACTTCGAGACAACAGACTGCTCTTACTCTAACTGCCATGAAAATTGACAGCAGCTTTGTTAAAAGAGTTAACCAATGTCAAAGTTCCCTATGTCTGCTCATCCAAAGCTATTTTTTTTTAATATAGGAAAACTAAGTTATTCTTGTTTGAACTCTGTAGCTACAACTTAGGGAAGCCTGATCCACCCCAGGGGTTGTGGGGAACTACAGAATTGCTCAGCAATCAACATAACGAGCAGTAGCAAATGTCCCAGCTGCCTGCCAAGTCCACAGGTTTGCCCAGAAGATCCCAGTCATGCATTTGCCTCTTTGCTAAGTACAGCAGCTTTGCTGCAGGGTCAAGTCCCCACAACCCATGCCAAATTCCCCATTTGTCTCTGTAAGAGACTAACAGTTCATCCCAAAACTGTCACCCAACCCTGGGACAAGTGGCATTTAAACTCTGTAACATGGCTGAGGCAGTCACAGAGCTAAGAGTCTTCCCAAAGCACACCAAGTACAGAGAACAGTCAGGTACTGTACAGTGCAAAAAACCACTTTATTTGTTATCACATTTGTTTTCCGGTTTGACAAGTGCAAGGCAACTGTATTAACCTTATATAGAAAAGCTGCTGGCACGGAGCAGACCTGAAAGCCAACCGATACTTAACTCCGTGGATTACCTACCACAACAGGACACTGATAAGCAAAAAGAGAAGACATTTCAAAACAGGACAGATGTTCTTGCTGCAGCCAGCACACTCAGAGTCCACAAGTAGAATTGCCCCATACAGAAATTTTCATACAGGCTACCCTTGTTCACTAGGACCAGATGTGATCAGGCACAGTCCTGCCACACAAGACAGGGAAACTGGCCATCCTTAGTGAGCGAGGCCTTAAGTTCAGGCAAATTATGTGCACCGAGGGGCTCTCTTTGGGCTTTATCCCTCTGGCTGATGACAGAGAGAAAGAGAACAAAAATATTCAGTGTTCTCAAGAGTAACATGATTTAAAAAGTATACCTATAGCACTAGCATATGTCTATTGAAAAGCGCTAAACAAAATATGAAGCTTTCCAGTCTTCTCTGTCCTGCAGTAATGGTCCATGAGTCTGTCCACTTCCTCATTACATTAGAATGTGTCCATCCTTAATTAGAACTACCAATCTGTGACGGGGTATCTCCTCCAAATGCCAAAGTCAAAGGCAACAACAACAACAAACATTGAAGAAGAGAGAATACTGTGACCTTCAGTCTCACCAAAGGCTAAGAACAACCCACTACCGGTATCGATGAGTTTGTAGGTGTGCCCTCCAAAGCTGCATCACCCATCAATGCAATCATTTGACTGGACTTCCTAGGCTTGAGAATACAAAAGCTCACAAGTCAGGAAACAGACCAGGCACCGTGAACACCTTCTCTGATTGGAAGCGGTGTGGGATTCCTGGCTGTCTCCACTTGATGGGTGGTTATGGAGTTCCCTGGTAGTCGAGCTCTCATGTCTGGAGTGAGAAGGGCCAGGAGCTGCTCATGCCCCACCAGGCTGTTCTATCTGAGGGGCTCCCAGCTGCACCAAACCTTCGCTCCACACAGTCCGGTGGCAGCTATGCTTCCTGCTCATCCACACTCCCAGTGAGCTTTGTTATGGCCTGGTGGCAATCATACAGCTCTGCTGGAGCCAGGAGATCTGGGACGGTACAGTCGGTGTGCCCTCTGATGCCTGGACTTCTGCTGGAAAGGTAGTGGGACACAGGAAAATCCATCGCACAGACCCACTTTGCCTGATGACTCTGTGAAGAAAGTAAGGGACAAGGCTGTCACTCCTAACTGACTGTTCTGACACTCACACAGGCAGTAGCTGAGCAGACACGTTTTGTTCTTGACAGTCTGAACAACCTGCTCTTCCTCTGAGGAAAGAAACTTGTAAGGCACTAGGTCCATAGGACACGAAAGACCCAGTTCTCTGAGCTTGGCTTGTCCTTGTCCCTGCCTTGCTTTACTACACACACTACAGCCTCAGAGCTGTTCCCTTTAAAATTACCTAGAGGTACCTCACCTTGACCTCCCTCTCCCAAACACATGAGATCCCAAAACAGACTCACCAATGTCCGAATCCTGCTTTCTGTCTGGTAGGAGAAAGGAAGAACTTTCTTCTGCAGGATCTGGGCTGGGTGCCTGGAACAAGCCCTCCTCCACATCAGCTGGCAGATGTGTACGATTCAGTCAGAGGGCTCACACCCAACTGTCAAGTGGTGATGGCCTGAAGACCAATAGTTGAGTCCTATCTGTGAGTTGGGGCCTGCTGGCAGAAGGAGGAAGAGGAGGACTGGCTGTCCAACCGCAAAGTCTAAAGGCTGGAGAGTTTCAGGCGTAAGTGGTGCCTGTTTCAGGATGATGATCATGCCAAGGAAGAGCTAGCAATGTTTCTGGAGAGGGGCTGGTCTCTCACACTGGTGGCATGTGAAGAAGAGACACAGGTGTCCTCTGGGACCAGTTGACATTGGGTTCCCTGTGCCAAAAGAAGATCAGCAAGAGAACGTGGGGAGGGTGATACCACCAGTCTTTCAGCACAGCCTCATAGAAACCAGGCTCTTTCAGGCAATTTTGGTCATTCAAACTGCTTACCTGATCCTCCAAGATCACCCGTGCCGCTCCAGCTGGGACTTCTAATTTGGATGATCAGAGGTTTTGGGTCTTAAAGGCAAATCCATAGCTTTCTTGCAGAACAGGGTAGACAGAGTCATTGCTCTGTGTTCTGTACAAACCCACACCAGAGGCACGTTCCATCCCTGCAGTGCTTCTACACCTTTTGAATTCCTGTATACCAGTGGCAGAATCTGAGACTGTTTTCGTGAACTTCTGCTCCTATTTCTAAATATTTAAATAGCTAATCGCAGCTGTCTTTCTTGCTGAATGAACATTTACCTCCTTGTTGTAGCTTTCAGAAATAGATTTATCATGCAAATGCTTGTAGAATGTTAAGTATAGCTGAAATAATGGGTAGTACTGTAATAGCCTTCCCTAAGACATATTGTGACATAGTTGGTCACAACAGTCCAAAAACAGAATGATTGTTCTCAAAATCAGTTGCACACCCAATGCGCCTTGCTCATCTCGCATCACAAGGGACACTTCTGTTTTGTACAGCTGGACTCTTTCTTGTCTAGATTTAACAGGTCACATGCTACATTAAGTTAGTGTATTTTTTTGAAATTTTTAATGTCTGTTTATTTCTTTAATTTATTGTGCCACAATTTCCAACTATTTATATTTACGTAAGAGTAAAACACCCATCATACCAAATTATACCAGTTGCCTGTATCAACCAGAATCCTGCTTTCGGTGGTGATCAAAGAGGATTTTCAGAGGAGAGCAATTAAAAAATATATGTCTACGTACTACTGCAATGCAGGTGCAGAGAGCAGTGGGAATTCTCTCCAGACACCATCCACATAGTCAGCTTGCATAGCAACTAATTGGCTGCTCTTTCCTTACCTTGAACAGCTAAGTATTTTCTTCATATTTTACAGAATATAAAACCCTGCCTCTTGAAGCGCAACACAATGTCTCTTTGGATGACTTCATAATGCAATGAGTTTCACTAGATGGGACTAAAAGCAGCCAAGCCTTATACAGCTCTGAGAAACCAAGAACTCTCAGGACCCTCTGGGATGCGAATCTGAGAGAGGAAGGGGAGGGCATTTTTCTTCACCCACTGCTTGCTTTCCTTTTACTGCGTATGAGGTTGTTCTCATTTTGCAAGATGAAAAAAAGAAGAAACTGAAAAGTTCAATATACACAGGAAGACTTCACAATTTTGCTTTCTATGCTAAAAATAAAAAAACCAAACCGAAAAAGGAACCAGACCTGAAGAGGAATCTGTGTACCCAAAGTATGGCTAACACTTTTATTTTTTTTTTAAATAGGTATAATTGTCTTACAATCTCTCCCTAAAAATCCTGTCTCTTGTATAACTTTGGACAATCACAAACCACAACAAGGCACCAGCACAATGGCACAGATGCTGCCCATTAATTTCTTGGTAATTTGAACTCTTCTGTGAAGTATCAAATTTGTCCATTAGGTCTAACAGTGTATTTCAACTTTTTAACATGGCAGATGGAAACACCTAATCAATTCTCAGAAGAAATAAAAAATGTGAGGTTTTTTGTGATTACTGTTTCCAAAGTTTGGTTTTGGCTCCAAAAAAAAAAATGCAATGAGGAACTAAAAGCTAGGAATAGCAAAACACACTCTGCCTGAAGTTAAGTGAGAGACCCTTCTTCACTTTGGTGGGAGCAGAAAAGGTCCCTACAGATCAGAAAAGTGAGAACAAGGTTTTAACTGTACCAAATTTCCCATGTGTTGCCCCAAAACTAGATACCACTTGCCAATGATCCAGGGATGAGATATCTGCAGTAGAGCAGAATATTAACAGAACGTTTTATTCTGTATAGGTGCTGAACTATGCAGCTGTCATTGCTTAAACACAGATGGAAGAAGGTAAGACTTATCAACTGAAGGAGAAACCACAGAGGGTGCCTAAGTAGAAATAAATTAATTTCATCTGCCTCATCATTTTTACATCTAAAACAACAGCCATAGATTTAAAACAAACTATACGGTCCTTCTTATTTTTAAATTATTTTAAATATATTAAAGTAAGATAACGATTGTATATGAATAAACTACCATGTTTTAAAAACAAAACCACATTGACTAACGTTCACAGAAATGCAGTCTATCCATGATGAAACTTTGGATATAAAAACTTCTAATTAAGGACCAGTTCTCATATATTAGATTTACCCTTAGCTCCCACAGGTCTCCTAAAATGCTGGGTGTTCAGATTAGGAGTATAGTCTTTTGATTCAATGGCATACCAAATTCTAATTTGATAGGCACTTTTTGGCTGGAGACAGCCTTCATGAGCAGATTTATTTTTTCCTTCAAAAAGAATGCTTTGAAGTGCTGCTAATAAATTAGCCATTTAGAAAACTGCATTTTAGAAATAGCGTAGATAATTAGCCATCCCTTTTAGCATCCTACCGCTGTTATCATGTATGTAACTTCTGATACATAGTCAAGAATATACTACTGAATTGCAAACTGTAATTAAACGGTTATAATAACTTTCCAAAATGAATGTATGTTACGAAATAAAAATTCAGTCACAGGAAAAAAAGCCTAAATCAACCAGGGCTAAACCGGTACCTTCCAGTTGAAAAGAAAATAAATGGGGACACTCCACACCCACACAGGGCAGTTTCTGAGCTCATTCTTAAACATTTCACGGTTCTATATATAGAAGACTTTCAGGAAAAAGTATTTTATGGTGTCATGGAAGGAAGGAGTTTTACTAAGTAGTCCTGCTATTCCAGTATCATTATGGACTGTACCACACCGCTTGCACAAAACTCCCCTGAGATCAAGACCCCATAATGGTAGCTGCTGTGTGAAGAAAAGGCCTGTATCTTAAGGAGCTTATCGTCTAAGTAGACAGACTATAATCTGTTTGGTGTGAACTCAGTCTGCACAGCATTTAAGCTATTTGATTTTTTTTAAAAAAGCTACATTACCCACAAAAAAGATGTGGGTGTGAAACTGGACCTGAGTCTCCACATCCAGCCAATAATTCATGTGCTGTCTTTCAGTTTCCAGTATGCAGTATAAAACATTAATTTGTCCTGTAAGCCTGTTTTCCTGAAATTGTAAGTTCCTTCTATGCTGCTTATTTCCTGCAGTGAAAGACACTATATTCCAAAATCTGACCTAATACAAGCCTGTGTGCTAAGCAGTACAGGGCAGATTTAGAGAAAAACCCACAGTTGCTGAAAATGAAGAAAATTAAGAATTGCTCATATGCATAATTCTTTGTGCCGCATGGTAATAATTTGGTGCTCGAACATTAATTACAAATTTGGGGTAAGAATGTTATTACTTGCTATAAACTTATTACTTACATAAGCATGACATGCCTGGTAAACTGTGCAACTGTGTGCTTAAATATGGCAGTGATTTCGCCACCCCAAAAGCCCACTGAGAAGCCGTGCCAGTGGCTTTCCCCCACGGATCATGGCCTTCGTGCCATTCTAGAGTGTTGTTCACATAAAAACCCAACTACAGCAAACACACAGCATGCTCGACACACTTACTGTAAGCCTTAATCCAGGTATGGAATGTTATGTGCTGGCTCCAGGCTGACTATTTACCTAATTCAGGAGATATCAGCTACAGATCAAGACTAATTCACCACTTGAGCCAGTTCCCCAGTGTTCCTACCAGACCACAGATTCTGATTCATCATAGCTTCATTCAGTAATGACTCTCCATGTAAGACCAGAGGAATGTGAACGATTACTAATATATTTGGCCACTGACGGCCGAGGTTCTGCGTAACTCTGCATCTGCCCTTAAAATCAGAGAGCAAGTCACCACAGTGAACAGTGGCATGACCTCAGTTCACACAGAAGTCACGGGAGGAATGCAGCCGACTGCGATTCTGCCATTTCTCAAAGGAGAAAGGATTGTTGAATGTTTTAACTTCAACTGTGTAAAGCAAAAAATATTCACTAATCAGAATCAAATTTTGCAATCCTTGCTAACACTAAAAAAAGCTTTATCTCAAACATATTACAGGAAGATATTTCATTGGAGATATGTTAAAAAATAAAAATAATTAAAAAAAGGAGACATGAACCGCCAATTTAGGTTTCCCATAAATGTTGTTTTTTCACCCTGGGCACAGGATCTAGCCATTAGGCTCTTACGTATAAATAATATAGGCTAGTGTGTATCTATACACACACACACAAATACATACACCTATACGTAAACGCCACCCTTCTTTAGGTATCTTTCAAAAGGCAGAGCATGCCACCCGTATCCCAAACACCCATGAGAAGAGGTGGTTCCTGCCTCTTGACCGTCTGCTCGCGCCATACGCTCAGGAGCGGGGCTGGTTTCAGCAGCAGGAGGACATGCTGAGCACAGCAGAGGTATCTTCCACGGCGTGGTGTGAATTCTTCTCTGAGGTTCCTAACTCTGCCTTCACAATGCACAGTACATTCATGGCTGTAAACTTCATTCTCAAGGACCGGTAGACCCAAGATGACAAAACAGTACTATCAAACTCCTTCCAGAAGGAGAAAGCAGGGAAATAAGATCAGCCACTTCCCAGCAGGGCTCTGCTGAGGTGATTTTGCATCTTATCTGAAAAGTCAGGGGAAAAAAACGCATGCTATCTGAAGCCCTAGTTATTTATAGTTTATGTTTACTCTTTGCTCAGTAGAATAAATGTGCAGAGTACTACTATGATAAGACATAAAAATGTTCCTTGTTATACTGACATGCGCTGTAGTAAAAACTTTACAAAATGGAAATAATGCTGCTAAATTTCTCTCATTTATGTTTCTAAGCCACTATATTCCTATCTGCCGTATCGTTCACAGAATCACAGAATAGTAGGGGTTGGAAGGGACCTCTGTGGGTCATCTAGTCCAACCCTCCTGCCAAAGCAGGGTCACCTACAGCAGGCATGTAGGCATCTTCATGCCCTAAGCACCTTCTTGATAGTCTGCTTCTTAAATTGCTTTTTATAGATTAAATAACTTTTCCCAGCAAATCATATCCTTTCAGTGTGCAAGTCATGCAAATGAAGCCAAAGAGGAGTGTTGTGCAGATCAGATGAAGGAGCAGGCCATTAGTAATTCCAGTTTACTAACACCAAGGTTCACGATGCCACCTCCTGCCATTACACCCTGTATCTGACCAATCCCCTTCCCACCCCTCCCTCTGGGACACCTCTCTGTCCACATACCCTCCTAGCCCTCTGCAAATACCCACTATTTTTCACATCTCTCTCCCCACTACTACCTGTCTTCTGCCTATATCCTTCTTAGTACTACTCTCATTTGACCATATCTTCTTCATCTCTTCAGTTCTACCTTAATGCCTCTTACCCATGCATTCTTACTCCCCACAAGTGGCAGACTCACCTACTTGTTCCCTGAACTACCATCCTCCCTTGTGTCCCTTTCAATATTATTTGCTTTTGATGTGCTTGGCCATGGGAAGGCAAGCTAGACCTACTGTCTGCATGATTGACCACCAAGTTGGCCAGCCAGAAGGTGTATCTACAAAAGCTATCAGATCAGACCACGTGCTGTCTCCCAGCATAGCTAAAAAACCTGCCATATGCTTGTATGTTGTGCAAAGCTGCCCTAGATGATCAAACACAAGCTATCGATTTACCTTCGGGAGAAGGGCAGCTCAAAGCATCCTACATTGCTCAGCTACGACCGAGCTTGACCTGCTGAGGCTGAATCCAAGGCATCACCAGCCTAATCTGAAAATTACAGTCTGGATTTCCTAAGCAGTCTGACATCTGTATTCCCTTCACTTGGATGAGTGGTTACGGCCAGGCCAACCTGTCCTTTTTGGAAGAAGAGGGACTTTGTGCTTTTTTTTTTCTTTCCCTTCTACCAGCTGTGGCACTGGAGTGCAATACGGCAACCTAACTGCTTCACTACCCTCTCAAAATTGTGACAGAGAAACTGTGATTAGAAGCCCTACCTAAGCTTCTTCACTTACTAATTATCTCCTATAACCATTTCGTCTTCCTTTCCTACCATACCTCATAAAATTATCTATGCCTAAAAGTGGCTGAAGTCACCACTGATGACTGGGAATAAAGGGCATCACTCCTTAATGACATAATTCTGTTTTTTAAGTTTTTGGATGACGATAGACGCCTGTTAATATGGAATTATTTTTTTCACCGCAAAGAAATGTTTGATATTTGACCTCTGCCTTTCTCCCCACTGCAGTTGTCAGAATGGTTACTTTTACATGTCACACTTACAACTTTAAAAGAAACTGTGCATGATACACACGCACATTCTGGAGCCTGCAAGTAAGGAGTCAAGGTCTAGTTTCACAATTCACAGTTCCATTCATGCAGATTTATTGCCTAAATGGGCATAAATCCTGTCATTCTCTGTGTCTTAGAATAAGAAGCTATATAGTTATACCAAGTGGTGGATAAGAAATGGTGAACTGGTGTGAAGATAATCACTGCATGGATAACAAGGTGAATATTCAGTGTTCAGGATCGTTATTAGCATAGCATTCTGCCTTTGTAAAATCACTGGTGGAATACTGGGCTCAACTTTGCTGTCTGTATTTTAAGCAGATGTTGATAAATTAGAAAGAGTTCAAAAGGAGCTACAAAAACAGCAGGCGATCTGGAAAACAGATATTACTGAATAAAGTTCGGGTGTGTAGTTTGCACATAGAAGGTTAAGAAGCAATTTAGTCTTCCTCTCCAGATATGAGGGTATTTTTGATACTGTAGAGTTCTTTAATTTTCATTCAAATGCCTAACAAAGTTCAACAGCTGGAAGCTGAAGTTAGAAACATATACTAGAAATAAATAAGTTTTTTTAAGAGTTTGAATAATTAACTGTGGAATACTTCGCCTATCATGAATTTCTCATCCTTTAAGACCCTTAAATCAACTTGGTGCGTATTTGTAAAAGATAAGCTTGAGCTAAAAAAGAACCCCATACAAAACCCCCAAAACTTACGGCCTTCATGAAAAAAAAAATCTATTAAAATTACACGATGAGTATGAGGTGGAGTCAATTTTGTGATGATAATAGTCCTGCGTAGGCTAAAAATCTATGAATCCTAAAACAAGACCTGCTACAAGACGTAATCCAAGAAAGGCCAGATTCAGCTGAACTTACACTGATAAATCCACATGTCCAGAATCAACGCCTCTGTGACCGTGGGCGTGATATTGCACTATCATCTAATACACTACTGAGTAAAAGTAACCTTCACACAAAAATTAGTATTGTTACAGTACATCCTATACAGTCCTGGAAAAAAAAGGCAAAGGAAATGAGAGAGTAATTTAAATGCAGCTCTAAAATCACGTAATTGGTTAGAAAAATGAAAGCTGTTTCTGTTACAGGTGGACCATACATTCTCTGCACCTTTGGGGGGGGCGGGAAGAACAGCCCACTCCAGTTGCTTCTTCATCCCAGACTCAAGGAACCATTTTCATGTCTTCCAAGCCAATCAAGAGTAGCTGGCTAGAACTGAACAAGCAGGTTTTGCAGCCAGCTGCCTTAAGAGCATGGCAAGTCACTTGCAATGATCTCTCTTTGCCAGTTAATGTCACTTTGCAGCCTTAGGCTCCGAACAAATTGGTCACTGTAGCAGAGATGTCCAGGCAACTCCGGTTGCGAGGATATTTGTCTCAATCTCCTGCCTGACATAACGCCATACTCTGTTCTATACAGTATGCAGAGGCCATGATTATCTTCCTTTCCTTGATTAGATGTTCCTGTAACAGGTATCACCACCACAGCAGAGGCTCGTACGATACAGTGCTCAGGATGCCTGACTGAATCTCCAGACCATACCTGCCTGTCACTTGTGAGGGGAGAGGGTTTGTCCAGCAGATGAAGTCTCGCAGAAGCTGGAAGTGGATCACAAACACAAAACTGCTGACTATACCACATGCTGAACCAAAGGCAAAACCAAGTCCTTTGTTTCAGCTTTCCCACAATAAACTCTTAGTACGCCTTAGAAAACCCCACAAAAAAATCAGCAGGTTTCGAAAGTAGAGAGCAAGTGGCTGAGTACTGCCACCCTTTCCCAGGTGTACGCGGGAGGCATTCAGATGGTAACTCAAAACCTTCACCACCTTCTCCTCCAAGTACAAAGGATTCTCTTTCAGCCATCCTGCTCTAACATAAACATACAGCAACATGTATATAGCTTAAAAAAAATCAAAACCAACAACAAAAGTCTTACAAAAATACAGCACTGCAGGCATGATTCTCCCCTGGGGAGAGGATGAAAGAGCAACATGTGACAGATGTTTGTCATGTCATTTTAAATAGTATTCAAATGCACTCAGAAACAATAGTGATGAGAATGGTATAAAACCCTAAACAGACCAGACTGAAACAAAGTGTTACGGAAATAACATTTGAATAAGAACAAAAGGAATTAAATATAGAAAGACCAAGAAAGTGATTTTAGGAAGCTCTGTTGATTTTTTATGTCAATTTAAAAAAAGAATAAAGCCTCTTTTAAGCACTATCTCAAACACAGAATTTGTCTCCATTATCTGCTGACTCAGAGACTTCACAAGAGACTCTGGCTGGGAAACTGCAGGGGTTGCTTCCAACTTAATACAGTATTGATGTACCACTGAAGGATGTAACAACACCATGAAACAGAGGATCCTCTTAGCCTGCAGGGCTGCTAGCTGTTCTCTTATGCTCCATATTTCCTCCCTGCAGCCAAAATCTCATTTTCCCTTATGTAAAACTCCTTTCTATACTAGTTTTATAAACAAGCAGATAAAAAGAATAAATAAATTATCCTCTGGGAAAGTGGCTGAGCAGTGAAATATCAGAGTGTAATGGATACCTGATAATACAGGCATAAATTTCAACTATGAAGTGTAAAGAGAAGCGAGATGCTCTAATAATTCATTCACTCATATAAATATGTATGAAAGCAACTTAAAAAATTGTTCACCCAGTTTGGGCAATATGTATTTTAGCATGCGAACTAGTGCCCAGTGGTTGCACATGCTCCTGTGGGGAAGACAGAACAGATGCTTTGATTTTTCAGGCTGCTGCTATTCACTAAAATACAGTAAAAGCATCATTCTGCAGTCTGAACTGGTTATTGGTATTCCATTCTAGACATGAGATGCTGAAATCATCCTTCAAACATAAGCTGTTAAGCAGTCTAGGCAAAGAAAAATCCTGTATAGCTTGCTTTATTCCTGTTCAGGTATTTGGATTCTGCAATAATTAGATCAGGAGGTATACTGATACTCCTATCCCAAAGGATAAGAGAACAAAATTAAAATGCAGCTTACCTGCAGTTGTTAGAAAAAACCCCAACTATCTGCCACCATAAACTTTTCTTCCTCACAGAGGCTCAACACCTGTGAAACTTCACTCTCTTCAGTAGCCTGTGCTTTTGATCTCAGGATAAGAACTATTCTCCACAGCCTGTTCCCAAGTTTAAGAATGTAGTTCCACCAATTTCCCCATTTCTGCAAATGTAACAAAAGCTTTACAATGTCAGTAAAAGTCTTATACACAGCATTAAAGAGATATCCCTTCCTAAGGTGGTGGGACATAGCACTGGGGAGGAATAGGACAGAAAAACATGGAGCTAGCTAAAGAACTGAGGTGGATTCACGGTCTGACCAACATGTGCAGAGGCAGAGAAACTGGCTGGTCCAAACCCACTGGCTACGCACCCGTCCTGTTGCTCACAGGGATCTGGAAGGAGGAGGGCACTGCCCAGGGCCACCACTCTTCCAGGTCTGGTGAACTCCTGGACATCACAGCTACTGCAAACTGTACTACAACAATTCTGCAGAGCAGTAAATAGGCATTCTTCCTTTAGTAATAGACTCCCAGATAGGGAAACAAAACAAACAAACAAATCTACCAACCCCAAACGCTCAACAGTGATCATGAACGGGTGGTGCAGTTCCAACCAACTCAGCAAAAAACTGGAAGCCAGCCAGGTAACAACTTTTTCCTCTCTTCTGCATCCATACATCATAAAACAAGCTGAAGAAAGGAGAGGAGACTTGGTCAAACCACTAAAGAAGAGAGCCCCTCTGCTTTTAAAAGAGGAGCTCCACTCCACTTTTCTTTAATCCATTTAGGAATTAGAACTGGCTGATCCACATTCTTACATTTAATCATGAACATATTTAGGTTAGAACAAAATAGAGGCTTCCCATTCGTAATCCCATATTACAACACACTGGGGAATATCCAGAAAAGTCTGCAAGTGTATAAAGATGCAGCTGGCAAGTAAAGTTTCCCAGGGTGCCTAAACCCCCTGGAAACCCCACTAGCTGCTTTTACACCTATCAGCACCCATCTTTAAAAACAGGGCTGATGGTCCTTGGCCAAGTAATCAAGGACTACAAGATCATACCCTGATTTTGTAGCCCTTCCTTAAGCTCCAAGGGGATTATCTGTTCCAGTTATTACCCAAAGTGATTAAGTCACATGATTCTGAGCACATCATAAATCAGAGACCAAAGCTGCTTTTTTTCTGTACAAAACAGTTTCACAACATGTGAATCAATACAACACGTAAATGAGGGAAATTTTATCCTCAGTGGTCAGACAGGAGTACAGAGAAAAGGAGATTAATTTATTCTTTTACCATCCAGTAAAAAATCATCAAAATCAAGACATAAATTCAGCCTCTGCTTCTGTGTTCTCATTATGGAAACTCACTTGAAATATACTTTCTAAAAAGCTCCCTTTCAAATTGACTTAGATTTTGTTAAATTCAAGTAATTTTAAGATTGTTAACGTTAAATAGAATTGTTCTGGGCAAAAATTCTGCAGACGAAGTTTGAATTTCTTGCAAAATTTCACCATGGAGTTATAAACATGGATAATAATTTGGACTCTGACACGCCTTTGGCAATGCTTCCCTATTTTATTCTTATGCATTAAAATCTAGTTATTTATTTATTGCCGTTAACAGGGTAATTTTACTTTTCTCCTCCACTGCTTTTACATTGAGTGAACACTAATGCATACAGATCTTACGAGGAGTCGTCTATGACAAAACAAAAGAAAGAATCTTACAGCCTGGATCAGAGCAATAAAATAAAATAAAATAAAATAAAATAAAATAAAATAAAATAAAATAAAATAAAATAGTACTGAACTACAAGGAGACAACAATGTATTGCATCATCTTATGCTACCCAAGGATCTAAATTTTCATCTTTCCCCCACAAATATTGCTTATTAAAACCAGATTTAGCTAATTTAAATTAATCTCTTTCCTCCCCCCCTAGAAAAGGATGCAGACACTGAAACACAAACCTACTCTTTGGGTTGTGATGACAACTTTTATATATTTCATTTTCACAGACTATTCCTGGTCATTCCAGAAATACAGAATCACAGAATCACACAATGGTAAGGGTTGGAAAGGACCTCGGTGGGTCATCTAGTCCAACCCCCCTGCCGAAGCAGGGTCACCTACAGCAAGCTGCACAGGACCTTGTCCAGGCGGGTCTTGAATATCTCCAGAGAAGGAGACTCCACAACCTCCCTGGGCAGCCTGTTCCAGTGCTCCGTCACCCTCCGAGGGAAGAAGTTCTTCCTCATGTTCAGACGGAACTTCCTGTGCCTCAGTTTGTGCCCATTGCCCCTTCTCCTGTCACTGGGCACCACTGAAAAGAGCTTGGCCCCATCCTCCTGACACCCACCCTTCAGATATTTATAAGCATATATTAGGTCCCCTCGCAGCCTTCTCTTCTTCAGGCTGAACAAGCCCAGTTCCCTCAACCTCTCCTCGTAGGAGAGATGTTCCAGTCCCCTCATTATCCTCGTAGCCCTCCGCTGGACTCTCTCCAGTAGCTCTTCATCTTTCTTGAACTGGGGAGCCCAGAACTGGACAGAGTACTCCAGATGAGGCCTCACTAGGGCAGTGCAGAGGGGAAGGAGAACCTCCCTCGTCCTGCTGGCCACACTCTTCTTGATGCACCCCAGGATCCCATTGGCTTTCTTGGCAGCCAGGGCACACTGCTGGCTCATGGTTAACCTGTCGTCCACCAGGACAATATAGAACTCTTTATTTCTTAAAAAAAACCCTTTATCTTTGTGTATCAGGTTGTCAAATGCAATCTAGAGTGGTAGAGAGTACCATTTAGTGGAAATCACAGTACATTTACATCACCACTGCCACTGATGCCTCCCAACCCTATCATATTGACCTGTAATCTGCTCTTTTACAATGGATCCACAAAGTTTTTGAATTCTTAGGGTAACTGGGACATGCAGAAATTTTGCACTAACAGATGCAGGAGACAGATAGAAGAACCTTGCCATACGTGTGTCACAGAAACTATGACAAGCTCCTGAAAGGTATGCCAGATCCACCTCGGCGACACTGTTCTCCCCAGCATCCTCAGCACGTGCAGCCCGGGGCTCCCCAGACCTGCCACCCTGGGCACTGCCCGTACCCCACATGCCTACCTCTGGGTAGTGACCCGTGTGATAAATGTTTATCCGTTTCATTCCAAATGCCCACAGAGCAGCAACCCCACCACAAAAGCCACCAGTGGACTTTCCCAGTCAGAGGTGAACTGCTCTCTTTGTGGTACGAAAAATTCACGCTGCTGCTCTGTAAGTGCAGCATTACAGGTGCTTTCCAACTCTGCATTTCTCAAGGGTATTTACCCTGTGAAAATCAATGTGTTTTACCAAGAGCAAAAAGAATTGAATACACCACAGTCACTCAATTATTTAGGGGGGATGTATGACATTCCTACTAAAAATACCCCACAAATCCTCACTTCCTTTTCACATTATCCAGCTATTTCTCTCTTTCACAAAGATCAAAAATAATCCGTTAGCATCTCTGAGATGAATGGCTACTTCCTTTTTCCTTTCTGTAAACGCTGATTCTTATTTTGTATGCATATACAACAAAGAAATGAGACGCAATGTTTCCTCCTCTGGAATAAGGTACTCTGCAGAAATTAAGAACTGTATACTAATGAGCGGAATCAGGCAGCACCAAATGAAATGAAGTGGTAAGACAGTCAAATGGCTCTTTTAAATCAATTAATTAGTGAACTAAAACACACGCTACAGGACTGCAGAAAACAGAATCACTAATAACTCTACCAGTTTTCGTTCCTATACTGGAACCCCAGAGAACACAAGACAGTTGTGATGTTGAGTGAGGTCAAGTTGCATTTATCATCAATACATCACAAGCTTTGGCCTCAACCCCAAGTGATCGTCGGTGCTTGACCATCCCGCGGCTCTCTCGGGGTCCCCCTGACCATAAATCGTTTGAGGAAATCAACACTGCGCTAACCAAGTATTCAAACCTTATTCTCTTATAGGAATTTTCAAAAGGACTACTGTATTGCAGTGATCTCCTGCTCCCTTAGGTCCATCTGAAATCCCAGTCTCGACATGCTTTTCTGTAGGTCTACATACTGTAATATCCCAATAGGAAACATTCAACCTCAAAAATTATGTTTTTTCAATGTTCTTCAGTCTGGGCTGTCCAAAATTGTAATACAATTTTAAAAAACACACCATTAGATGACGATATCTCCTAATGAGATTAATGATGATTCAGGGAAGCTACGAAAACCAGCTCCATTTCACCCCAGCTTCAGCACTCCACTTTAACAAATGGATTTAGACCTTTGCTGCCAGGGTTTCCTGTCCAAAAATGTCGAGCATCCATAATTCTAACATCAGTACAAGCTAGAATTGCTCCACATTTAATAAAAACAAATAAATTAAATCAAGTTTTAAAAAAAGCCAAAATACGATTTCTCAGGTGAATCTCAGGTAGGATTGTCAAAACGCATATTCAGCTTCAAAAGGCCTTTGATAAATTTGGTTAAGTAAGTGTCTTCATTGTTACACAGGTTACCCTTACATTTATCATCTACAGAAAAATTGTCTTTCATTCTAGCTAAACCTGATACTAATTTTAACTACCCTATGAATTAACCTGTAGTACAGCTTCTTATTACTGCTAAACTTAAGGTTTTATATTAGAACATATGAGAAAGCTCTCATCTGAGAAATTTGTAATTAAATTCTAAAAATGTTCTCAAGGCTTATACAGCTGCTTGGCAAAATCCACCTCTTTACCTGGATCACAGCTGATGCAGGATTTTTAAAACCCAAATCTGACAAGACAGTTTGAATTTTGCTCAGAATGTAAAAAAAATCACACATTACTGCCCTGTTCCCAGGTAACATCATCATGATACCAAACTTAATTAAACGCTTCATCTACAAACTGCTTTTTCAGCTACTGGGATACAGCAACCTGACTTTGAGTTTCTTTTCCAGTTCTTAAATCAGCTGCGGTGCAGTACTGATCCCTTCTGAACACAGGTTTGCCACAGTAGTTTATCATATAGTGTTTGAAAAAATAAAAATGCATTTCTGTAACTTATGTATTGGCTAAGAGCTTGAGCTGAGGAAGTGCAGCTGAACTTCATAGTATCATCCACCTCAATTGCTTTGTGGGCAGCAGATTACACATAAGTAAAGATGACAAAAACTTACAATACTGGTTCTTGGTTTATATGCGAATTACATGAATATTTGATGGGTTAAGTTATTTGTAGCTCTGTAGAAAGACAGAATCAAAGATCACTTCAAGCCAGAGTTCAACTTTTCATGGTCCAGAACAATGAGCAATAAATCCTACCCCCACAAGCCCTCACACTGGACACTATAATAAATAATAAAACAGAAATATAAAACAGAAATATGGAGTGCCTGAAAGTTAATGTTCCGGTGGATAATAGTTTGCTTTTCATCAAAGCCAAATATTTTGGTCCTTTTTACCTAATATAGGGAATTCAACCTAACTTATGGGGGATAAATTAAAAAAAAAAGTAGAAAATACCTATCTTTGGTAAACTCAGCTATTGCCCCTGTAAATGGAGTAATGAGAGCCTCTAGTACCTTAAAATACAAACAACCAAGTGCAGCATATCGTGTTTTCAGTTTTTTCAATGAATCCAGAGCAATTCCACAGCAGATTTAATCAGGGTTTACGATGTCTTAACCAACAGCAGATTTTGTCCCCAAACTCTAGGTAAAATTCTCCAAATAGAAAAAATCTATTTCAGCCTATTTACATCTTATACTTGTTCAGGCAGGTGAATTCTTTTCCTTTAACAAAATTGTTTTTCCAAGACTATCCAAATAAACTAACCACAGTTTGTAAAATCAAGTAAAATCAGTCTGAGGCAGAAGAAGAAGACACCCTACCTTACCTGACATCTGAGAACAATAAACAGTTCCAGTCCTGGAATCCAGAATACCCAACAAGCTACCTAACAAACCCCAAACAGTTTGAAAGTGCATACAAGAATCGGTATCTTCAGAAAAAACGCTGAAATTTATTATCTTTAATATAAAACAGAAAGATCAAAGGAGTAACTTATACTTCTTTTTCTTTTCAAAACCATCTTCATTTGGAATCAAGATTAAAACTTGGTTGTGAGGTGGGGCCTTATATTTCTCTTTCCTTATCCTGCATGCAATTAGCACTCCCAAATTTTACCAAAATATTGCAACCAGCCTGTAGGATTTGGGCAATTACAATCCAGCAAACAGAGATCAAAAGTACAATCTAGTTACATTTAGTACTGACATGAGACCAGCATTTTTATAACTCTCTTCACTGTCAATGCTGCCTCTACAACAAACAGAAGAATGCCCACAAGTACGAATTTGGATGAAAATGAAGTTCATAAGCTCAGAAAGGAAAAGAAATAAAAATCAGAATGTAGATTCCTTACGTAAAGAAAGAAAACAGACAAATCACAGAATGAGAAAAATGTAGAAGATGAATAACAAAGCAAGACAGAGATGTATTTTTGTCCAGATATCTTCCAAACTGTTCACATAGCCTCAGGAGAAAAATTGAGTGCTAAGATAATAATCACAAACAACATTAACTTCTACTACTACAGTTCTGTTAGAAAGTAAGGAATTAAATTGTCTGGAACTGCCCCCAAGTCTAAACATTTGGCCATAGGTATTAAATAAATGCTTAAATAAAACCTTCAGCACACGTTCTACCCTGGAGAAAGAAGGGTAACGCAGTCAGTGAGCACCCTCCTTACCTCTCCCAGCTAGCAAAGAGAAACTATCCCTCTGGAAAAGTAATAACAGCAGAAAAGACATTTCTCAGCTAAGGGAAAAGCCTGTATTTGCCATGCAGCTAAAAAAAAAAAATAAATAAATAAATAAAGGAGAAAGATACAGTAAAAAAAGATCACTGACTTGATTATTGTCTCAAAACTGACACGGCAAACGTCTTGACCCAGTGCATTATATACAGAGAAAACAAACAAAAAGACAAATACACCCTTGAACTAAAAAAACCATCATAATGTATCTCTTATTTACACAAGATCTGATTCACTTTTCAGAGTCTAGTTTTCAAGGATCAGGTCAATATTGAATAATTTGCAATTACATGTCTCTAAGTCATATTAGTATGCAACCCTTACTACTATTGCAGACATATGCACCACTATTAATTGAGTTACAATCAGAACATCTTTCTGACGAACAGACCCATTATTAGTTTAATACTCTGTATGATTTTATTATCATCAGGGAACTAAGGCAGAGAGAGTAAAAAATTTATTTAAGGTTTCTAGAGAACCAGACAGAGCCCAGATCTCCTGACTGCTTGCCCATCACCTAATCTACTTAAATATCTTCAAATCTACGTCACCGCACATTTCAAACACATCATTGAAAATACTGAAACTACCTATAGATTTGTCACTTTAAAACAGGTAACGAACGTGATACCGACATTATCATATCTCAGCATGGTATCAAATGAGATACATCATGAACCGCTGTTCTTTTGTCATGACTGTAATATTCAGAACCCTTTGGATATACAGCTGCATATAAACAACTCTGTAAAAACTGGATTTCAAACAGGGATGTACTGGTCTGGGCAGCGGCTAGGAGTGGTCAGGCAGCCTACCTTCCACCCTTCCTCCATCTACCCAGACAGCACCCCAAGCCCCGAGACGGCTCCGGCACGGCTCTCCCCTCCAGCGGCAGCCGCCCCACCAGCCCGCGCCGACCCCCAGCAGAAGCACCCGGGGTCCCTTCGCCCGGCCAGGTGGCTCAGGAGCTGTGACAGAGGTGGCCCCAGTCTCCACCAGCTCTCAGCTAAACCCCACTGGCAGGTTTTTAAAGCATCACATCAGCTGTAATGCATTAATACGGATTCTAAACTATAGAGCCTCTCAACTCTCTTCTGAATGCTTTAAAATTTTATTTTTAATTCCCTTCCTTTTTATCTTCAGTTTTCAATTCCCCTCTTTTTTCTCTTAGGTTTATCTGGAGGGCGGTTATATCTTTACTCCTTGAGACAACATCTTTATCAATACTGAGCTCCTCAGGACTGGAAGCTTTTTTCGTTCTTTGTTCATGAAGTGCCATGGGTACCAAAACCATAATACTTCATATATTGAGTATTCTGGCATTTGAGCTACAGAATAAAACACGTACCTAACACAGAGTAGAAACATGAGAAGGGCTAAGAGCTCCAACACCTTTAAAACACAGTGAGATTATGCACATGACTCCTTTCAAACCACAGGACTGAAGACTGGGATACAGGAAAGTGTTTATCTGATCGATGCTGAACAGACTCCAATGTACCAGTAAGGACCCAACACATGGAATCGCGGAGTTGCTCTGGATCTGTTTTGACATAGTACAGAAAAACTGAATCTTTCCTGCTAATTACATTTTAAAAGCACACCCTAAATCAGAAAACAATAACAAAAAGAGGGTATTTTACACACATAATGTGCTTAAAAAAACTTGGATGAAAAGCCAGATTTTGAGTTTTCTTTGGAAAATCTTGATACTGTTGGTTTAAATCAAATTCTTAGTGTTGCTTTGAATTAGCCAATATGTATCAAACATACACTTTCTCCAAAGGTTTTTGTTACCCAGATTCTCACAAACTGGGAGGTACATACATTTTTTTAGACCGAGTACATTTATTCTGTCTGCTGAGCTGAACTATATTGCACGATGAAGGCCAACAAACAAGTTTTAATGAGCTGTTAAGACGAGACTTTTCAGTTAGCACCCACACGTGGATTCCGGCTCGCAAGGCGCTGCGGAGGAGCCTGCTCAGAGCACTGGCATCTGCCCGCTCCCGCAGCCCGTGGGACACTCAACCAAGGAGCGGGAACGAGCCCCAAGCCCACCAGCGGGCAAGCCCCTGGGCTCGGTGCTGAGCCAAAGCCTCGGCGCTGGGCTCCAGCGACGGGTGGGTGCGTGCGACAGAGCCGGGTCAGGCAGCACTCCTCTGCAACACTCAGCAGATTATCCCTCTTTAGGTGCCACTACAACTGGAAGGGATGTCGGATGTCGGAGGAAAGGAGAGAGGAGAGGTAAGCAAAGCTCTTCTCTGGAGATGGGCAGCAAGAACGGCGGGGGGCAGGTGTCCCGGGGCTAAGAGCACAGCTCCCCTCTGTCTCCCATGGTTTCCACAAGCACAGGGGGCTGGAACCAACTCCCTGGGGAGAGCAGCCTCCCTCCCTTCTCCCCTAGGATGAAAGGCTCGTACCTTCCCCCTCATAGCCAGAGTTCGAGTACCAGCTCCAGGTCTCTTCCATCTTCCAGGCAGGCTGCAGCACAGCCCTTCCCCTGCCTCAGAGCCAGGGCTCTGAAGGTAGGACATCTCCATTTCCCAGTGAAACTTCCCAGCTCTTGTGTCAGGTGTTCTCCTTCTTAAAAAACAACTGAGGAGTCCTACGGTAGGATACATAATCTGAAAAGATGGAAATTCTCGTGCAGTAGCACCAGCACTGCAGACTGATAAATCTTTGTAGGCTGTTAAGCAATGAGATGGAATTACTCAGCACTGTCTTCCACTCCTACCTGATTTTTTTCCTCTTCCCTCACTTTTCTTTGCTGGCCAGATTATCCTTCGCATTTATAATAAACAATTACAGAAATACTTTCTGAAAAACAAGACACAATCCAGAATTTCCTTCTTTCATAAACAGCTCTAAGACAGAAAAAAATTACAGGCATCGCTTGCAGACAGCTTTAGTAAGCAAAACTCAATTATAAACCTTGAAAACACAGCTCTAACACATGGAAATGTAAGATCTACAAACAGTTGATTGGCAATCTTCCTACAAGACAAATACAAAATATTCCACACTGTTCTGTGAACTTGATAATACTGATATGAAATTGCCCTGAATAGTTGATATTGGCACATGAAAATAAAGCAAAGCTCAGCAAGACACATGAAATTCATGCATTTCCAACGTAATTCCAACCAGTATGGCATAACTCAGCATGAGGATGTAATTCTTGGCTGTCTTGTTTGACATAAGCGAAGCAGAAATTATGCGTTGTTGCAGGTGCCTTGCAAGCAAACATGACGCCCAGCTGATTATTAACAGATGAACTTTTTTGAAAGGAAAACGAGCTGAAGGAAGATCTCCAAGCTGATTAATAAAAAAAACATGGATGGAAGTAGTTATGACCTGGGCTGGAGCAGTCAGAAGCTGTTGCATTATGTTAGGATGGCACTGGAACTGGGCTGCTCCTCCAGGAACTAGGAGCAGGGTCCAGCAGGCTGGTGAAGCTTCTCTGGGGATGACAGCTACTTCCAGCCATGCTGGTCGCGGGGCTGCTCAGTACGGGCAGCTCCATTGCGCTCAGATGTTGTAAGAAATGTCTATCTCGCCCTGAAAGCTACAGAACACCTGCAATTTATGCTGAGAAAACTGCAATTTCTAGCCCCTCAAAGCCAAATTCCAAAGTTATATGACCTATAATATTGTTAATCAGATTAATTGATTATTTCACTTTCCAAACGTAAGGTTTTCTTGTTTCTGATACAAAGCCCTAAATGTGTAAAATACCCTACAGGACTTAAAGATGGAGTCTCTCTGCTACAGGTCCCTATTACTTTTGAAGATATGTTTTACATAAAGTTCAAAGCATTCAGGGCAGACAAGCAGCCCTTGCAGTGTGGGGGTTAGAGCAGCAAGGGGGGGCGGGTGGGAAGGGTCAGAAAAAAATCGGGTATTTGTAAAGCCAGCTATACTTTGTAACAAAATTTAACCATTTGATTTAGAAAATAATTGCTGCAAATTCAACAGATATGCAATTCATGACAAAAAAATATGAAAAAATCAATCTAAAATACAAAGAAAGATCCTTGGCTTGCAGACCTGAGTGAACTATCTTGGTTGGGGTTTTTTTCCCCTCTCTTTTCTGCTGCTCCTCTGAAAAACTCCTGTGTAAATCACGCATTGCAGGCCCACCCTCCCTAACTGCAGGCTGTTTTCAAGAGACAGCAGTATCTGTAGCTGCCAGCCCAAGGGGAAAAAAAAATTAGAAAAGGCTACAGAGACACAGAGGCCAGGCTTTTCCTGGATTTGCCCAGAAATTGCCTATTAGCAGTGACACACAACACTATTTCAGGCAAAACATGAACAAACATGCATAAACTTTTGACTCCAAGCAATGTCACACTAGTTCTGTGATTCACCAGACCTTAGAAGATAAACCCAATGAGATGTGGTTGGCTCTTCCTAGGAAGGCTTCCAGTCAGGAACTTAAAGGCTACAACTAGTTGATGATGTGAGTGGATGGCACTCTTCTCACAGTGCATGACCCGTGTCATGCATGGCAGGGAGCACTTGCTCTCGAGTTAGACAGAAATAACTAAGCTGAGAAAGACTGGTCATAAAACAAGGATTCTGCTTTCAAAAAAAATAATGAAGGGTTGGCATTTGGTTTCATTTTGCTCTTGTAAAAAATAAAACACAGGAGAAAGAAGGAAATCTTTCAAATGTTAGTTGAGGAATTCCTGCCCAAGTGTAGTCCTGCACCAAGTGTCCCTGGAGATCACTGCACAGACCTCTCCACAGGACGGTCTCCAGGTCAGATTAGGAGCCCATTCAGGTTACCTGCTCACTAGCGTGCCTTCAGGGACAGCTTTACGGTGCCCCACATGACTTTCCCAGAGGGAAAGCTCAGGTCCCCTAACACCCAGCAAGCCATCCACTACTCACTCCTCTCTTCTGGGCTGTGGTTGCAGCTTCAGCTATCCCATCCTCCTGATAACAGTGGGAGACACACACACGCACAAGAAAAAACTCCGTATTCTCCAGTTCAGGATGACCCTGGCACCCCTCAAACACAGGTATTTTCATCTCCTGCTATGAGGACAGCCGGCATGCCTGAACAGCCCGATCGCTAGCTGAATTTAGCACAGCGAAGAAAGAACTAGTAGTGATGGTCCTGGGAGGAGAATGATCCCAGTGCTATTCCATCAAGTACAGCTTGGACCTTTGCTTTACAGGAGTATGGACTCCTAACTCCAGTGCCTGAGACAGAGTCCAGCTCACCTCACTTATTCCCTGGTGATACTGGCTGCACGGAACATTACACAATTTCTGCACCAAATTGTTGCGTAGTATCACCACGCACCGCAAACCAGCGGCCCTTATCCAGGACAGAAACATCGGCTTTTCAAGGTTTCCTTTGTCCTTAACCCTACAAATGACTGCATCTGTAGAAAGCCTTGATGAATTAGTAATGCAAATGCAGGGCAACAGCGTGCTCATGATCAACTTCACGACCAAAGTCCTATCGGACTAACTACATAACGAAGGGTGCTGTACAGTGAACAGTACTACATGGTTGTCAAAAGGTGACGTGAGTTTTTTCATCAGTCCAGATGTCCATGATGTGCTGCACTGGCTTGTGCCAGTTTCATCTAAAGAACCTACAAGTATTGTGGTACATAAAAGAGGATTAAAAATAGGGTGGCAGAACCTCAGCTGGATGTCGTCGTTAGTGTTACGCAACTACTTTCTCCTGAAAAAGGAGGGTGGATTCAGCAAGACCTATGTCTTGTTGCTTGTACAAGGCAAAATCCCACTCTGATCTCTCACTGATCATCTCTTTAATCATCATTTTCCAGCCCCAGGCACTGAAGGAGGAGGATGTGGACACGTTCTAGAGGTTCCTCACCATGAAACGTACTCCAGCAGCTCAAGCAGACATACCTCAGAGCGGGTAAGTGCTCAGGAGTCCCCCCACCCTTTTTTTCACACCAGCCTCTCCCAGGGGAGCAGGGGGGAAGAGTTTCCAGTCAGAAATGAGAAACCAGTGCCAAAGAGCAGCAGGCGAAAGCACAAAGAGGGACCGACAGCTCCCCACAGGGGGACAGTCGCACAGAGCCACAAAGTACCACCTTCGGTGTAACTGCAACTGAGATGGCCTTACAGAGCCCTGCCTAGGATTACCAGATGTCCTCATAACATCAGGACAGTCTCGCTTCTCTGCGATTCCTCAGTAATTTGGAGGGATGTCATCTGACAACCCTAAACCCTAGCTGTAACTTTTTGCAAACTGGGCTAAATCTAGGATTGTGCCAACAACCCCACCCAGTTTGGGTCAAAAGATGGCAACATCAGGGCTCTCCAAGAAGCCACCATCCAGCGAAGCCGATCTGAAGTTCCTCAGCATTGTGAAAAGTGCGAGGTTCCCGCTGGGTTTTTAATCAGTATTTTGTATGTGTCACTTAGCAAGCCAAACTTTGCCTGTGGTAACGTTTTTTAAGGCTTCTCATATTTCTAAAACAAATGAGGAGTTATTTAAAACAAAATGAAAAGGGAAAAAAAAAAAACCACCCCCCCAAAAACCCACATAAATTATTTATAATTTGCCACTCATCAGGGAGCATCTTTAATAGGCCAGAAGAATTTTAATAAATGCCTCATATAGTGCGATTGATGTACCTATATGACCAAGTAACACTGCAAACAAACACAGATATCTCATTAAAATATATAAATGTATATTATTTTGGTTTCCTACACTTCACCACCTCCAGTATATTTCTGAAATGCATTTTATTTTAGGAGACAACACTCCATCACACTCTTTCCTCTGTACAGACCTTTGCACGCTCATGCTTCTTTGTTATTGGCAAAGCTTCTGCTTTACACGAGATTTGTCATGGAATTTAAAATAAATACCTGCAAAAATATTTTACTCAAGCAATCAATAGAAATTCTCATTGAACAGGAGAGGGTTTTTTTTCCAGTTTGTGTGCCTTTACTTGGACGCAGTACTGCTTGCACAGACTTTTAAATTACATTGCAGGGTTTCTCACTCTGTTATTGATTGATCCGAGATTTTTGGCAAGTCAGTTCACCACCGTGCGGTTCTGTCTCTTCCTACCTATCCGCTGTGCCTAATTAGCCTTTATACACCCTTTGGGGTAGCAACTGTTTCTCCCTGCCAGCTCGTAGTATCTGTCTCCACGGGATCTGATTTCAGTTGTTTTGATAGACTAATAATATCAGTTGTGTTTTAAAAGATTAATTTTTTAAAGAATAAAAAGAAAAAACTAGGCTATTACATTGGAGAAATCCAGTGCCAGTTCTATCGGTAAACCATACATATTTAGACAGATCCTTTCTTTCTAAAAAGCTGGACAGGCTTTAAATAACAAACAAACAAACAAAAAAACACCAAAAACATAAAAAGACAGCACACATGATGAAAACATAATCATTACAATTGTGAAACTCGGCAATTTCCCAAGAGTTTTTAAGAACAATATCTCACAGCCCAGATCAGGAGACCAAAGCTGCGAGGAAGTTTTTACACAGTCCCAGCTTCCCTTCCCACACTCAAAGTCACGGAGCTTGGTGAGGACACCAAAGGTACCTCCCTGCTGGGGGAGTCTGAACAAGATCTTTTTGTAAAGGATTTTTAGAATCTGGAAGCTATTCAGATAGTTTAATAACAAGAGTAATATTAGTGTCTAGAGGGATACATGTGAAGACTTCTGTTTTACTGTCTCGGCTCCAAAGCTCTTTCCCGGCAGCCTCCTCCTCGCTGGCTGGCCAACAACGTGCAGATGCGGAGGGAGGAATTCTGCAGCTCACTGCAACCAGTTCCTACAGCAACTGCTGAGAAAGTTGCTTACTACTTACTAGAAATCTACTTAATATTGACCTGAAAGAACATCATTGGACCCCAGTTGGATCTGCTACATTTCCTAAGAGAAACTGATAACTGCTCTGGTCACATGCAGGACATGCTTTCTCAAATATGAAAAAAAAAAAAAAAACCCCTTCAGTTTCTCCAACTTTTATATTCAGAAACATTAATTTTATTACCCTTAAAACACACACACGGACATGAATCCCTGTAAAGGCAAAGCAGCTGTTATACTTCTGCAAGTCAGATTAACTGTACACAAACCCCTACAATATTTCACACATATTTAAAGGAGACATTTTTAAATTTTATTAGTTCATCTGTTCTGAAGAGCATACATACAGCACATAAGTACCACAAGCATAACATAAAAACTTAACATAAGCATGAATCCAGAAGACCTTTTAATTAATATTTCAATTACTGACTTTTAATTTTAATTAAGAAAACCCAACGTCTTAAATTTATTTTCCCAACAAAACCTCCAGTGCTGTGATGCATTCTTTTCTTGAAATCTTTTACGCTATTTTTACTGGAAAATGACCAAATAGAGTGAGTGTTGAACGTGCTCTTTTTACTGGCTTATCAGAAATTCCAGTAATTCTTCTAGAAGTTTACAGGCAGAAAATGTTCTTCCACAAGTAAATGGAGCAGATAAAAAGAAAAACTAAATTCTTAGGGAAATTTATTCTCCATATACAGTATAGCTAAGGTTTTTTGCACAGGCGTCACTAGCAGTAGCTGTAATGGAAAGACCATGAGACAACAGACCAGCGCTACCAATGATAGAGGCTCTGCATCAGTCAGAACTAGGTATTTTCTCTTAAATCATATTGCTCAACTTTCATTTACTTTACAGCCTCTATCACCAAGATTGAAATACTGTCAATTTGAGTTACAAATCCTACGCTAAAATGATACAGAATATTTCCAATAACTATTACCAAGAAAGTCATTATGGCTAACTGAATATATTGTGAACACTTCCTTACATTGCCATAGAAACTAGAGACTGCCAACTTTAAATTGTCGTGCTAGTTGCTGTAACAAAAAGTAAGTTCCTCTCACCACAAGGTTTGAGACTTTATGCATGAGACAACAAGCAGATGTAACAAACCCACATGGAAAGAGAAATCAGAAATACCAGTGAAACCAGTGGCTGTCAGTGTAATGAACAGGAGTCACAGCACGCCACCTGATACTGCCAAGAGCAGAGGGCATCCCAGCGGAACCGAGCTTCAAGGAGAGCTGCACAAAAGAACAGCGTAGTGGCCGAGCAGGAAATTTGGGGGGTAATTACACTTTACCTAACCAAAGCACGCGGTAGTTTAAATGAAGAAAGTGTTCCCCTCCTGCCTCAATCTGCTACAAGAGTTTGCCTTTGCCACCACCCAAGGATTGCGCTTCCACGGCGGGAGCACCTAGGCGCTCTACTCGCTTATTCAGTCTGCAACAGGACTCTGCAGCACTTTGAAATATAAATGGCTGTTCTTATTAAAATACAAGGACAGAGAATTAAAATATAGTGAGCTTAATTCTTGTTTATACTTACCTACAATTTTGGAAAAGTAAGAGAGGCTTATGTGACATTTATTAACGCAGAATTAGCACAAAGGAATTAGTAAGAAAATAAGAAAATTAGTAAAGAAACTAACACAGTCATTTCATTTCATACTGTTTAAAGAACCAGCCATGTGAATGCAACGCGTTAGAAACTATTCAGTATAACTCATATGGGGTACAAATAGGGCCATTCCCCACTTGTCAGTCCGCGTTTAAAATCAAGCAAACAAAAAATGTGTGCGTTGTAAGAACTTACTTATAAAACGGATGTCCAGGAATGACTGGATGCCCTAATTTTGTTTCCTTTTCAGCTTCTGTAGCATGAATTAGGTGTGGCTTTGTGAAGTGGATATATTTGATTAGAATTATGCAAATTAATTCATGATTGCCATGAAGAAAACAAAGCTGGAAGAATTTTTTTTATTTATTTAAAAAAAAAACAACACCATAAAATGTGCAATTTAACAAATCATATTCCACATTTCATTTTGACAAATGCAAGGACAATGTGAGATATGAAGATACCAAGATTCAATAGGTAAGTAATAAAAGATGACTTGTACCTGTTTCCAGGAGGTATTTCCACTCTGGAATACTAATGCTGCATTAGCACAGGTACACAATTTACTTGCTAGTATACAGTGTGGCAAATTTTGCTCATTATAGTCCTACTACTATTTTCCAGTTGTTCTGCTATTAATAGTGAATCTATTTCTAGTACGTTTCTTTTTCCTGCATACTAAGGACATGATATTTTTTCTGAGTTTTTAAAAACAAACAAACTAACTCACTGTGACCCTGCAGATAGCAAGCCACCTCGATTTTGTCCTCAGTGTCTGACCTAGCAGACTTCCAATGGAAAACTCTGGCACCCCGTATGATAATCTGGGGACTCTGTGAACAATTTCATAATTCTGGGTAATTCAATGAAATGGCTGCCATCACTGGCTATAGGGACTACCATACATTGTCAAGGCTGTGTCATATATCTCCCAGATCAGGGACAATGGGAGACTGTCATACCAGGCTTGCTCCCATCAGAACAGGAATGATCTGGAATCATGGAATGCCAAATTCTGGGTCAAAACAAGTTTCTGCATGCTTTCTGAAGTAAATTCAGGCATAGAGGTAGAAACACCTTACTGGCAGAACAAACTAGTTGGTGCTAATACCCGACCTGAAAGATGCACTACTCGAAAGGGTCAAGGGGAATTCCAGGGACACAGGAAGCAGTGAACAAAGATGCTTCAGTAGTAGAAAACCTGTGGAGCAGACAAGAAAGAAGGACTTTGGTGGCAGGTAGGGCTTCATGGTTTGTAAGAAAGAAAAGGAATATGCGGGAGCTCCTTGAAGTACACTAATCTGAACTAAGGATGATCCAAGACAGACAGAAAAATGTGATATAGAAATGTAAGGAGGCATTATTTCACCTATGGATTTTTTCTGGTAGTGGACATAGCCACTCTGTTTTTTCTGCAAACCATAAAACACATGCATGCTTGTTTTTTAATTCCATTTTCACATGGTCTTGAACACCTTAACTGTAACCCTTGCTTCCCGAGGTCAGAGGTCTGAAAAGAAAGGCACAGAATTACTTAGTGCTTGTGGGCCAGCACGACTTCTGAAGGTCAATGACACCACAACGGCTTGGTACCACAGAGGGAGGATGCAGAAAGTGAGCCTGGGAGGTCAAGGTGCCGCCTCAGCAGCAAGGGACCCAGCATGCTGTTCTGGCATGATGGCAACTAAACACTACCTGGCAAATCTCCATTTTTTGTAGGGCTGTCACACACTTACAAAAGTCATCCTACACAAATATGTGTCATCCAACACAAATACATGTTTCTCCCCCATTTCTCGGGGGCACCATTGTTTTACTCTACTTTGGTGAGAACTTCGGACAGAAACATAGATGCATTTAGAACAACTCAGGATTTCAGTTAAAGAAGAAATACATTTTCTTCATTGGAATGAGTCAGTTGTGGGTATTTTAGAGGGTCAGCTTTAGCCCAGCATGAGATTTCCACATACTCTGAGGAACTAAGACAGAACCAGGAAATGCACATTCCCTATGCCGATTTTCCCTGCACTGGAGAATCTCACCAGAGCTGTACAGTCTCTCTTGAATTTGACGGAACATGTGATTTTTAAACCCAGTAATATCATAGGTTAATAATCTCTGATTTTCTTCCCTGGGACTTTCTCTTTCACATTTCACTTTCTCCACTTTGTTCCGTGTCTTACTTTCCTTCATCTTGAGTTCATGCATTGTGGAAATAATCAAAGACATCCAGGAGAAACATCTGAAGCTGATAAGCAGAGTGAAACAGCATTATTCATATATTACTAATCATAACCTATATATGAATGAGAAGACACCTGGAAGTGTCATGTTGACAGCAACACACTTTTTGATTAAGCTGTCTGGATCCCAGCAATTGTGCTGACTGAGAGTTCAGAAATAATGCATTTGTCGTTCGTTTACACACTGTAAAAAGGGTAAATACATGGCAGATATACACAAACAACAGCCTTCTGTCAACTAAGCTTCTCGTGAAAAGTACAAATTATGGATTGGAGGTTTAAATAAAGGAGACTTTTTAGGCTAATGTTAAAAGAACTGTAAACCATAAGAAAAGTACTGTTTTAGAGATTATCAATTACCAATGAGAATTTTTGCTTGGTTTGGAAATGCTAGATAAAGTTCCTTCTTGTTAAAGCCCTTGCTCTCTCCCTCTTCTCTTGCTTCTGTCTGCTATTCCACTTTCCACTGCAGTAGCTTCAGCCTACAGGGAGAAAGCTATACAAATGGCCAGCGAGGCCATTACACCTTCATACTGGGTAGATTTCCATGAGTTTTAAAGCAAACTGATTTGTAGCAAATTAGGTGTACTGAAGAGATACTGTTGGGATCACAGTCCGTGTGATTGTAGAAAACTCAGTTAAGGCCAGCATTGCAATGACATTCAGCAACAAAAACCAAAGATAGGCACTTTGCTGCTGAAATCAGTACCTTCAAACTCCATGCTGTAGACTGCACCTGCTTGGGTAGGCATCTAGTCAATCTTCTTCTAAAGTTTATGATCATTTTATTTCCTCCTGCAGAATACTGTGCCATACTGCACACTGCTTGGCCACCAGAGTGAACAGGTTGCTTGTAACTATCATTCATATATATATATATGCATCAAAACTTGTATGAAAAGTATTCTAGATTAATACTGTAACCCATAAATATCATTATATATTATCTTACTGTGTAGCACTACTACACAAAGTCTACACACTCTCAACCTACAGGTAAAAAGTCCTACCCACAGCTCTAAAAAAAACAAAACCAACAACAGATCAACAGATGTATATGTAAACTCATATATTTATAAACACATATTATATGTATGGAAGAAAAAAAATTACTTCCAGAATGTTAACACAGTCAAGCAACGGCACTATGTTCTTCGACCCTTGCCTTGATGCTCTCCAGCAAAAAAGAGTTTTCTTTTTTTTTTTTATTTGTTTATACCATTATGAGGAAGAGAAGAACAAGAAACATCTGCTTCTACAACTACAGCAGCACTTTTCTCTCCATCACCCTTTCTAAATCATGGTTATGACCACCTTCTCACATAAATCTCTTCTGAAGGAGCACTTTTTCCATGTATACACCACTTCTTGTATACAAAAAATATAGATGAATAATTTACCAACTCTTTCAAGTCATGAAAGGAGCTCCTCATCTATAAGGAGCAAAGAGAAGATCACGAACACTGAAAGCAAAAGCTCAGAATTCGTATCTGTCATGGAATGCTGAATTAATGCAGGTGAGGTTAGAGGAGGCATGAAATAATTCAGATGCAATTTTACCTCTCATGCCAGTACTTTCCTTTGATGTCAACAGTATCAACAGATGGACAGGTGTGAGATGAACTTTACCATATGAGACTCTACAGAACCAAGCAGAGCACTCTCAATTATTTCATTTCTTCAAGGAAATGATGCACTAACAAAGTCATGGCCCCATCCTTTAATGGCACATTTGTAATTCTCAGAGAAGGAAAAAGACTGATGAATATAATTCTATTGCCAGTGAACACCAAGAGTTCCTGACATGAAACATCACAATCTCTCTGGAGGAGATGGAGAATAACTCACCGGCTACATGAGTCAGAAGTCAGCTTCAATGGTCTTTAAATTAAGACGGACAAGTTCAGAATGACATAAAGTAATGGTAAAAAGAGAACTCTGAATTTAATTTCCGGAGTTAGTAAAATCCTCAGTAGCACAAGTTAAGAAAAAGGAGTAGGTCTGAAGTACAGTTTCTTTTCAAAGACTATCTTTGCATTATACACCAGAAGTGCAATCACACAGGTTTTCATAGTTCTTTGGGTTTTTTTTTTTGCAACATCCTTGTGCGTGGTTTTTTTTTTTTTATTTGGGAAAATCATGCAGCTTTCTATTGTAAAATATTTTTCTTTATATTAGCAAAGAAAGTTTTATTCAACATTCACATCTTGGAAGACAGTATATATTGATACCCAGTAAGAAAAAACACAAGAAGACAATCTGTATGCACAGGGTATTTTAATGAACGTAGAAGAAAATTATTGATGAAATTAAATAACCAATGAAATATCTTAAAAAATATAACTATACACAGGAATATGTGTATGAAAAAGTCTGTAGGAAAATAATAACATTTTAACCAGCTGACATGATATCTACATGTGCAGGGAAAAACTGGAAAACCAAAACATTCCTGTACTTCTCTGTTGAAAGGCTTGTCACAGACTTTAAAAGAAAACAAAACAAAAATAACAGCAAGCTAGGTTTTAATTGCAAAACTCATGGATGAACTCATTAAGGAAAAAAAAAAACAAAGCCACTACAGGGCTACTAAATCCCTGAGCCACAAATCACTGGGTGCTGGGACAGTACTGTCCTGTCCTTCCACTCTTTGCTGGGAAACCACTGTCCCCACTACCAGGAAGAGGACGTGGAGGATGCAGACTTGCAGTCTGCCCAAACACGGCCACTCGTGTGTCCACCCTAGTGAGGGTCCAAATCTTCTCCTGACTGGGAAAGCACTTGCAAGTATGCTCAAGTCCATCAACAGTCAGCAAAACTTCTTAGCATACGCTTACTGTTAAGTAAATTATGACTAAGAAAGTAAAACTGGTTTTAAGTCCCTCCTTACATTATGTGTACGAAATGCCTTTTTTCATAAGGACCTAAAATGGGTTGAAGCTTAAAGTTTGACAATTTAGAGTCAAATTCAAGACTTTAGAAAGTGTCAGTATGAAGTATCAATGTTATTTATATTTCATATGGTCATACCACTAAATACTTCTAAATTAAATTACTCAGTCAGATCACCTGGTTACTTGGTATGTCCAAGTCATTTTCGTTCAGGAAGAGATACATCAGCCAGCAGCTCCAGGACAAAATCTGCTGCAGTGCTCCAGAGTTCTGAAATCCATGTTTTCAGACCATTCACTGGGATTCTGCTGAGGGCATCTGTGGAAGTTTATAACTCTATGCAAAGAATAATGATGCTGATTTATGCAGTACAACTGAGTGGGCCGTTCCTGCAACCCTTCAAACTAAAACCAAAGCTGTATTGGAGTCTGTGCACATCACGGACCTGTGTCACCTGCTGGCGGGAATTACTGGTGAAAGATACTGAGGATCTGAGACAGCAGTGATGAACAGAGAATGGAACTGGAGACAACATTGCCCCTCACGTGACTCTTCCCCGTGTGATTACTTATCCAAATTAGGATGCCTTTCCTTAACACATTGCTACTTTTACAACTACGCATCTGTACATCTGTGGGAACTGTGGGAAGAAGATAGTACTTCATCTAAACTGTTCTGCATGTAAAAACGATCACATTTGAGATTCAGAAGTATTTCTTGCAGAAACAGTAAGGTTCTTCTCTTAATAACCAGAGCAGGTCAGAATGCGCAACATTTGCAAATACACCCGACTAATTTGACTGCTGCACAAAAATACTCCCACTGAAAGCGTATATATCCAAAAAAACATAGGACTTCAGAGGATATCCTGCTATCTTCATTTGATGTTAAGGGCAGCTTTGTCATTGACTTCATCTGGGCTAAGGCTTCACCCCATGTGTTTTAAGAGAACCTCTGTGATTCTGCCAACAGTAGCACAGTAAGTGACTCACAAAAAAAAAAACTAACAAAAAAACCCAAACAGGAAATAGTCTCCAAGGAATATTTCTCTGTGGACTCTTACAAGATTAAAAAATAATAATAATGGTTCTTACGATCTCTTCTCCCCATGCAAAACCAGGCAATAATTTCCTGCATGAAAACATTATTTACTGGGTCTCATACTTAGGAGAGTTCTATGTCGGATCATATCGTGGAACTGCTAATTAGCTTCTCATGATATTTACTCCTCCTGATGATATACAGCAACTCCTACATTATATGATTGTTTTTCCTAAGTTAATATTTTTAGCTCAAGATGTTCAGCTCACTTAAAACAGCAATATTCCATCATACTTTGTTAAAGAAGTACTTCACCTCATAATAAAAGATGAAGTATTTCACTCCTTATTTTGAAGGGGGGGGGTATTTAATCAAATACAACTTAATGAAAAATCATGAAAGCACCTTTATTTTCTATACTTCAAAACAGTTAAACTAATTCCTGTAAACTCAATTAGCCATTCCCTGATTTCATCTACAAGTGAATTTTCACTGCTGAATTACCAAAACTTTCAAACAAGAGAAATACTAACAGCCTCTTCAGGATCACGTTATAAATAGTCATGTCCTACCTCCACATTTCTCTCTCTGACTTCATCCCTAGGCAGCATTGAAGAAGCAGCTACAGTCACATGGTGCATTCAAGGTCATGCTACTCTAATTTACAGCGATATCATTGATAAACTATGCAGAAAAAATGATAATGGAGTAATTAACCTTGTTGCAGCACACTAAAGGTGTTTTGTAATTATAAAGGAGAACAAAAGTTACAAAAACATATAAAGATTTTATTGCCCAGCTTTTTCTCTCCTACACACTGCTGCAAAGTACTGTTGGGGAATAGTAATTTGTTACTGTAACGTAGATGCCTGCTGTCTGTGCTTTGTAACCAAGGGGCGCAGACTGAATTACACTGAGGGAGGAGTCAGGTGGTATAAGACACAAACCATTGACCTTTTTTTTTAAGAATAGGAAGCTGGATCCAGAAGGCCTCCCCCTTTGGCGAAGCAAAGGATGCTGGAGCCCAATAAAGATCATTCCAGCCAGGAACTCTCAGCCCAAGAATCTATGCAGAACTGTCATTTCCAAACACAGAAGCATCTGGCCAGTGCTTTGAGGACTCACATCAAGAGTAGTGTGCTAACATCCTGAAGTAAAACTCCTCAGAGGTATATTTATAAACTAGGCAAAATTTAGAATTCATCCTCCACGTCTCATTCAAGAAATCCACAGACTAAAAGCCTGACTAATGTCCCTAATTCATATATGACAGGTATCTTTATTAAGGGTGCACACATTAATGAATCACTGGTGATTGCTTTGACTTAAAGAGAAATGTTAGTAAAACAGTGAAGAGGTGGGACACAGACTGTTTCACGTAGTAAACAAACGTAACCTTAACTTGGCATTACTGCAAAGCAGCTATAGGATTTCTGCAAAGAATAAAAGTAAGACTTCAAATAACTTAGCAGGCAATGTACCCTTATCTTCTTGACACTTCTACTGCTGCTTCTTTTTGAATCCCATCACAGTAAGACCACTGACACTGAAACTACTGATAGAAAGAGGAAACTACAGAGCAGGTTGCCTGGAGTTCAGGTACCCAGAGATGACACTATACCGCAAGACAGAATCCGTTATGCCCCTTTCTGATCCTCACTTATCACATAAACTATTGCGTCTCGCTGCATTGCCTGACTATCAAGATATGACCTACAACACATTGCACAACTTACCCAAAAGGAGAAACAGAAAAATCCCAGATCATACCTTTATTTAGAGGTTTGACCTTAGCTAGATAGCTGAATATATCCTAAAGTACATTCTGCAGGCCTGAGTGAAAGTCACATTCTTTCTACTGATTCTGCCACGTTTGGACAAACTTGTAACTGGCCTATCTTTGAAGCATCCAGGAGTATCACGAATGCCGCTTCAAACAACAAACCGCCAGTTACAGCGGGGAAGTTCAGTTACAAAACTACACCAGATGTCAGAGGAACTCTCCCCCCGTGCGCCCTCTGAGCAAAGCCCCCCGGCCGCGGCTGCAGAGCGCGACGGCCCCTGGCACCCGGCACCCAACCCCCCGCCGCAGGGACCCCCCGTTCCCAGCGCCCGACCCCCGCCCGGCTGCAAGGCGAGGGCGGGCAGGGCGCCTACACCCGGGCTGCAGCTCCCGCGTCCCGGGAGCGCCCGCAGCCTCGGCTGCCGGGGCAGGTCCCAGCTCCCGAAACGCTGCCGGGGAGCGGACACCTCCTGCGAGCGCCCGGCTGCTCTCACTCAGCGTAGTTCAAAGAGGACAAACACGCCAACAGCATCTGCGGCGTCTCCTCTCTGCTGACTTTCCTGGAAACGCATTAACCTACTGGAGTACTCCAAAAATAAATACGAGCAGGAGAGGAGAGGCAAAACTAGACGCTTCTCCCAAAAGTTTCTCCCCGCTGCTCCCTCCCACTTCTCCCGAGGTCCCCGTTCCCTCGGATGAGGCGATCGTTTTCGCCATGGACCAAGCCAGCGCCTTCTCCGCTAACGGCACCGAGGAGATGCTGAAGCCGCCCTTCATGCCGCTCGGGAGGGAGCCGGCGCGCCGCGGCGAGCCCCTGGCCCCAGGCCCGGCCGCCCGGACCGAAGCAGAGCCAAGGGCGAGCCCCGCGCCGCCGCACCGCCCCCCATCCCCTTCCAGGGCCCGGCGGGGCGGGGGTCGGCTGGGGGCCGCGGAGGGGGGGTGGGGGGCTGCCCGGCACCGCCCCCCCCCCGCCGCGGCATGGCGAAGCGCTGCCACTGACGCACATTTAATTCGCCCGGCTGCGGGCACCGCCGCTCGCATCCTCCGCGGGGACCGGGGCGGGGGGCGGCTCCGGCGGGGAGGGGGAAAGTCAAACTGCAGCAACAAAGTTGCTGCCCCCCCGGCCCCCCACCCCAGCCCCCGGGGGAAGGGGGCGGCGGCGGAGCGGGGGACCCGTCCCCGCCTTACCTTGCTTGACGCACTTGAGCCGGATGGGGTCCTTGCAGTGCTTGATCACGGCCAGCACATCCCTGGTGGTGAGCCCGGCCACGGGGGTCTCGTTCACCTCCAGCAGCAGCTCCTCCGGCACTAACTTGCTGCCGCCCTCATAGGCCACCTTGCCGGGCTTCACCTCCCCCAGGTAGGGGAACTGCCCGTTCTCGGCGCCCCCCTTCAGCTCGAAGCCCAGCTGCCCCTCCGGGTTCCTCACGATCACGATCTCGTGGACTCGGCTCGTCCAGTGACTTTTCTTCTTCAAGCCCTTGGACATTGCCGTGGGGATGCTCTGCCCGACTCCCTCCCTGCGCTCCGTCCTTCTTCCCTCACCCCCGCCTCCCCGGGGCAGGCTCGGGGCGGGCGGGGAGCGGCTGCTGCCGGCCGGCGGGAGGGAGGCAGGGCTCGGCGGCTGGGTCGGGAGCGCCTCTCTGCCCTCTCCGTCCGGCTCTAGCTGATATCCATGGCAGCCGCGGCGGCCGGGACCCTGCCTGTGCGGGGACGTACGAGTTGTAGAGAAACTGACGGCGGGCAAGGAGGGAGGGAGGCGGGGAGGGAGGGGACGGCCGCGGCGGGGGGAGGCGGAGGAGGAGGCGGAGAGGAGGAGGAGGAGGAGGGCTGTCGGTGTCGGGCGCTGCCTCACCGCTCCCGCCTCGCCTGACCCGGTAGTGAAGGCCGAGAGGGAGGGTGCCTGGCACGGTCGGCAGAAGGCGGAGAGCGGCCCGGGAGGGGGGGGAAGGCTCCCGGCGGGGAAAGCGGCGACCCCAGCCCGGCTCCCCCGCTCCCGCCGCCCGGCCCCGGCCGAGAGGAGGCGCCCGGGGACAAGATGGCGGGGGGGGCCGGCTGGCTGCCGGGGCGCCTCCGGGCGGGGCGGGCCGGCCCGGCGGCGACCGGAGCGTGTGACGGGGCCCCGCCGCAGTGGTGGGCCCGCCGGGGGCTGGGCGGGCTGCCCGCGGTGGGGACGAGGATCGCTGCGGTGCTGCGGTAGCGCTGCTCAGGGCGCGGAAGGGGGCAGCGGCCGGCTTGGCGGAGCTGGGCGTTGGCAGGGCGGCTCCCTCCGTCCCGCGCTGCAGTTTGCGGGGCTGTGCGCGGGCACGGCGATTAAGACTGGGTGCTGCGCCCGCAGGAGGCGGCGCCCGTAGCTGGGATGGGTGTCGCACCCGAAGGGGGTGTCAGGGAGGGGGGCGGTTGTTTCTGTGACATCTACCTGGGGTCACTCGCCAGATGTTCACCACCCTCACCACACCGCCCACCCTCGCTGCTCCTCGGCCTGAAGCCCCCAATGGCCTCCGCGGCCAACGACCGACGTTTCCAGCCTGCCCAGCTTCGCTCTGCCCGAGCAGGGGGGTGCGCTGCGTTCGGCGGCCGGTGCTGGCACCCGCTGCCCCGTCACCAGCGCTGTCACACGCCTGGCACCCGCTCCAGCCGCCGAGTGCGGCGGTCGGCGTGTCTCTCAGAGAAGCCTGCCTTGCCGAGAGAAATAGTTTCCATCCGAGACTGACAAAACGCGGGCAGAGGAACCTCGGACTTGGCGAAGCGTGGCGTCGGCTCCCGCGGGGTACGGGAGAGGAGGATCCGTGGAGGCGGGGGTCTGCGGTCAGGGTACCGCGTGGGGGGAAGGTGGGCGACATGTAGCATGTGTTACGGCACGTGATAGGAAGCTGGACAGATATGTTTGAAATTTCAATTAAAGTGACTCCACAATGAAATTTTTCACAAACTGTATTGCTGTTTTCTCTCTAGGTTCCTATGGAAACAGGCCTTTATGCAGTCACGCTTGGCTGTGTCTCCTTTACTTCTCCAATAACTTTTGAAGTTGTTGGGCAGTTTCACCCAAATCCGTCTCAAATATAATTATTGCATGAAAATAGGCAGCTGGGTAGGGCTGAGAGATCCTGTCCCAAAGGCTGTAACGTGAACTTGCCTCTTATTAAACAGTGATCCACATGGTTGAGAGACCATATAAATGTCTTGGTAATTAGAAAAGTTTCAATTACAGCTCATTATCAGCCTCAGTATAAGCCTGTGGGAAACTAGCGTTCTTCAGTGCATGTTCTACCAGAATTACTTGTTGAACCCCCTCCTGGACTCAGAGGTGGAATAGGCACATGCAGAGGGGAAGAAAGAGATGAGAAATTACCGAAGTCTGTATCCTGGGGATTGTTTCACCTGCTTTGCTGTGGGGGCCTGGCCAGTGGTGCAAAGCTCTGTATGTGAGGGGCTTCACAAAAGTGGGATTAAAGAATAAAAACAGCAAAACCGAGACCCCACAAAAACTGGAAATAAGAAATCCATAAGCACGGACAGCTGAAGATGGGAGGGGAACTGGAACGGCGCTTTGACTGGAAGATACTAAGAGGTTTTCAGTTGTTGCTAAATAACTTAATGTTCCCCACAGTATGCATACAACACGATGGCATCTGCCAAAAATACAGCTTTAAAAAACATGTTGGGAAATATGTGTCATTAATGTTTGAAATATTCCTACGAGATGGGGAAAGGGAATCCTCTGGGTGCTGTTTTCCTGTTTCTTAGGAGTCTCTGATAGTTCTTAGGTAGTTTTTAAAGTGTCCGTTACCAGTTTAAGTCAGATAACATTAACAGTAGGTAGTAGGTGGTTGCCTTGTTAAATAATTTGCGGCACTAACTCCCGTTTTAAAGGGTCTACAAGTCAGAGCATTTCTCATTTAACGTGTGTTGTGGACAAATCCAGCTGAATGAACTCTTCGTTTCTAACTGATTTAGACAGTTGTATTAATCTAAAATAATACTGTGTGGAGCTGATGGAGGTGGTGGTACGTAGGGAGATCGGTTACAGTTGCGTCAACTTTGCCTTCTGAAGGTGGGCAGCAGTGTGAGCCAGACCCCAGCATGGGCACCCACGTCTTGGGGGGGGGGGGGGGGGATAGATGGAAAGAGCCTTAGCAGGTTTCCCCAAGCAGAGCCGCATGTTAGTGGATCTTCATACCAGGAAAGGATGGCAGTTTTCAGGTGTAGAGGCAAACAAATGGTGAGTGGATGGCAGGTCATACGAGTTAAGATGAGGATAGAGGGAAGGATGGCAGAGGGATATGGTAGTTCTCTGCAGCATTCTGTTGCAGTGGGGATGAGTTTTTAGAGTTTGGGATTGCATGTGTGTGGATAAAGCCTCGGCACCATATCATTGCTGGTTGATGTTCTCGGGGTTTAGGGCAGTAAGGACACTGATGGAAATGCATAGTTGGTCTTCTATTTGAAAATATATTGTGGGGAAATTAAACCTCATGTGAGGCCCTTTTGCAGCAGCTACACTCTTGTTTCAAAATATTGTTTCATTTTTACGGTGATAGATGGGTAGCTGTAAAACAAGATTCTCCTTATGGCACTGACAGAGTAAATGTGCCAGCACGTGGCTGAGGGGTGAGTTTGCAGATTTTCTGCCTGGCCCCTGAAGAGCCTGAAAAGGACTTTCTGACTTGCCGAGGTCTTTCTGTTAGTCCCTTCCATTGGGTTTCATCCCAGGAGGGCATGAACTGGTCCAGAGTGTGAATACAGGGGTATCTAACACAAGGGATTTCCCATGGGTAAAAGTAACAATAGCACATAATGAAACACCTTCACCAAATACAACACAAGTGCCTTCTGTTATTCCTTTAAATCTGGTTCACAGGAACCAGTAAGTCACTGTACTTTTGGGAATAAAGTTGAGCACATGAGCAAGCTAGAGTGTGAGACTTCAGTAAATAAATGTATTTTGTAGCTGGAAAGTAATCTGTCCTACTGTAACACTATGGATTCAGTAAAAAAGTAACTGAATTCTGTCTGTATTTTCAGTATGCACCATTTTTGGGTAAGTGAATTCCTCAAGTAGAAAATGATGTATTGCATGTGCCAAAGGGGGAAAAAAGGAAAATATTATCCACTATTATTTATGCAGGAATGGAGCTGTCTTCCTTGTAATTGTGTTTGTAACGTTGGACTTGAACTCAGAAGAAGTTACATTTCTGTCTTTGGCACATGCTTCTTGTGTGACCAGATGCTGACTACATGACATTGCCATCTCTTATTTTTTCCATTTTAGTGTGGGCATAATCCCTCTTTTCTCTCACAGTTTTCTATTTAGTTACCCGACAGCCTTATTCTCACGTGAGGCTGCTCGACCCTACAACAGGACATATATTCATCTAGGTCTTGGGCAGAATTCAGATGTTTAAATCCGAATTCACAAAAATTTTGCCTATGTCCTTAGATGGCTAAGAAGATGTAATAGCTAATCTTCCCACAAGTGGAGCTCCAGAGTGTCTTAGCTGCTTGCACGGTCTTCTGCTGGGAGTTTTACATGTTCTCCTTGGGATTCTGAGAATGTTCTTAAGTCCTGTCTTTCTCTGGGTAAAAATTTCAAATTCCTAATCTGTGCAGTTGCATATTTTAGCAAAAATTCTCTAAAAGCTTGTTGTGATACTGACTACTGCCACTCACATATTTTATGAGCCTAGTTTTATTGTTATGAGCTTTGTATTGTTACTAATATAATCCTGTTTTATTTTCTAGCTTCAGATTTTGGGAACTTTTGCTACAGAAAGGCTAAAACCTCAGGCTATTTAACTAAAACCTCATTTCCCAAGTCCTCCACATTCTGAAAGCTTTGATACAAAAATTCACGGTATATTTTACTACAGAGCCAAAGAAGGATTTTTGTTTGGTTTTTTTAAGTCTTAGACGAAAAAATTCCATAGTTTTTGCCATTGGTGCTTCAAAATATACTGTTACTTAAATGTAGACTTTAAAACTTTGTAAAATGTATGTCTGGTTAGAATAGAAAGCGATGGGAAATACTGAGCTTTCTCAACCCATTAGAGGATTCCTGTTGTGGCAGTAGCTCTTGCAGAGGGCAAACCTGATTGCTTCTGAATATGAAGAAAATAGTCTGCATGCCTGTACTGAAAAATAAGTGCAGCCTTTGGGAGTGGAGGACAAATTAAAGACAGGAGTTGATCTAAATAGACTCCTTACAAGGAGTCTATAAGATTGTAGGAGACATTTTATTCTCTGCTGATCATCTCTGTACTGGTGTTTGTTTTAAAAGTGATCTTTTCCAGTGTCCTTTCTCTCTTTCCTTATCAAACCTCAGTATGATACGCTTCCTGTGCTGCTCTTGCTGGCTGCTCATGAGGCGATTAAGGTGAGATACAGAAAACTTGTTGGAGGTCAAAAACTTCCCCAGGGACAAAGTTCTGGGAGACAGGCTGTCAAAATAAATTTGGTAAGAGCTGTTAAAATGTACAAGTGATGGCCTCTTTCCACAGAAATGCAAGTTTAGATTACATCCCAGTAAATACCCGCAGTACGAGACAGAAGAAAACAGAAACAAAACTGCACAGAATACCCTATCAGAAAATAATCCTTTAAATTTGGCCCAATACTAGAAAGATAGCAAACCTACAAACATCTGTTACTGGGAATGGAAAGAGAAGTGTGAGGCTCGCACAGTGAATTACTGCTGCCGAGATCCTCACAGCACATAGCCCTGTGATGGCTGGGATGCTGAAAAATACCAAGTGAAGTGGCTGGGCTTGGAATGACGACTTCTCCACCTCCGTGGCACCGGTTTGTGCACTCGCTAGCTTAAATTGCCCTGTACCCACTGGTAAGCCTCATCGGATAGCACTGGGGTATTACTGCATTGACTGATATGGATTAGCCTGTGTCTTACACTGAATTTGAATTTCTAATACCATAATTTTCCATTATAATATTTAGTATTCAGTGATTTATTTCACAATTGAGGTATCTATAAAAAGTAAGTTATCACTCTTATATGATGATATCTTAGATTAACAAACTACAAAATACCTATTCTCTGAATTCTGTCTTCCTTGTTGCATTTTCATTTCCCTTGGATTAGACTGAAATGAGGCTTTCCTCTTTCATGTCTGTAATCAGTTTCATTTTATGTTTCATATGAACTAACAGTGCTGCTGTGATCGATCTCACAGCATAGCTGGGAAAGAAGATGAATATTTTATGAACTTATAAAAGATAAAATGAAAGCATATTATTCCAGGGATGTGTTGTTCATGTTCTACATAAAACTGTGACAGCATGTCCATTCAGAACCTTATTTGCACATCTCTCTCATCAATTTGAGAGGAATCAGCTTTTTATGTGAAAGGTCTGCTTAATTTGATTGCAAAGACTTTTTTGTCATGAAAATTTATAAATACTTCTGAAGTTAGAAGTAGCATATTTTCACACGGACATCACCATGGAAATTTATAAAAGGTTACATGTTTTTAAATACATTTCCATAAATATTAAAGCATGGTGCACTGAGGAGTTTAGAGAAAATGGCTCTGCAGAAACTCCCCAATGCTTGTCACTGCTTAGAGGCGGAGCGTGAGCAAAACTGCGTAGGAAAGATTTACACCTCAGTCAAATTACCGCTTCAGCGCAAGTGGTGCCGAAGCACTGAACTGGCCAAATTCTCAACTCTTTTACCTTAGTAAGCCTGAAGCTTTAGAGAACTTAGTTGGGTAAGAACTGTGTCTTATTTCCATTGCTTTACTAACCTTTTAAATTCAACAGAGTTGCTGACTTGTGCTGCCCAATGACAGCTGGAGGGGCAGGATCGAGATCTTAGTTCAAGATTTTTGCTCCTGTAAATTAAGTCATAGAATCATAGAAAAGTTTGGGTTGGGAAGGACCTTTAAAGGTCATCTAGTCCAACTTCCCTGCAATGAGCAGGGACATCTTCAACTAGATCAGGTTGCTCAGAGCCCCGTCCAACCTGGCCTTGAATGTTTCCCAGGATGGGGCACTGACCACCTCTCTGGGCAACCTGTTCCAGTGCCTCACTGCCCTCATTGTAAAAAATTTCTTCCTTATATCTAATCTAAATCTACCCTCTTTCAGTCTAAAGCCACTACCCCTTGTCCTATCACTACAGGCCTTTGTAAAATGTCCCTCTCCATCTTTCTTGTAGGCCCCCTTTATGTACTGGAAGGCCACAATAAGGTCTCCCCAGAGCCACCTTTTCCCCAGACTGAACAAACGCAATTCGTTCAGCCTGTCCTCATAGGACAGGTGTTCCAGCCCTCTGATCATTTTTGTGGCCTCCTCTGGACCTGTTCCAACAGGCCCATGTCTGTCCTGTGCTGAGGGCTCCAGAGCTGGATGCAGGACCCCCGGGTAGGTCTCACCAGAGAGGAGTAGGGGGGCAGAATCCCCTCCCTCGCCCTGCTGGCCACGCTGCTGGGGATGCAGCCCAGGGTACGGTTGACCTTCTGGGCTGCGAGTGTACATTGTCAACTCATGTCCAGCTTTTTATCCACCAAGGTCAAGTCCACAGTCTCCAGGATTATTTGAGGCTCGACCACAGAACCCCAGGTTACCCCGGGGAAAATTCCCAGATAGGCACTTGCATTAAATTTGAGGAAAGAAGTGTGCCCCACCCTCATGAAGCAAGACAGGCACAATTTAGTTCTTACTGCGCTCAGTTGCGAGATTTGTGTTGAACACATAGAATATAAAAATAGATAAAGTTTTAAAAGTCAAATTATTCTGATTTTGTCTTTGGAAATGTATTTGCTAGTGCTGGGAGGAAAAGATACTTAACTTTATCATTGCCTTATATGATAGCTGGAAATGAAAGAAATACTATGTTCGCTAGATTCGCATAGGTGTTGAATTTTTATCACTATTCAAAGGGAAAAAGCTTCTTACTAACTGACTGTGCCGTTAGAAACACACGTGGAAAAGAAACACTGCACGAGCAATTAGATTATTTTGGAAATTTCCTGCAGATTATTTAATTAATCTGAGATACTTCATTCAAGGACAAGCATATTAGTTTTCTTTTGCCTAGATAATGTTGGAGCTCTCATAATCTTCATGCCATGATGGTATTTTGTTTGCATAAGGATTCTTTATTTGCAAGCCTTATTCTTTCTTGTCATAGCCAGGGTCTGGGTTGCTGTATCTGAAGACACTTACTCTTTTGTCCCTTTCAGCTAATGATGTATGAATTGGTGCCTCCAGTCCACAGTTCTGCTGTTGCAATATGATGTCCCTCACTCCATTGTTTTTCACCCCTAAGTTAATAAAGAGGAATTGGAATGAGCATGAACATACCGTCAGGTAAACAAAGAGAGATTTTAAAATGATTTTTTTAATAGGTTGAAGAGGAAGAGGGAAAGAACTACTGTCGTCAGAAAGAACTTTAAAAAGAGTGAAATGGCTTCCCCAAGACACCGTGATATATATTGATTTGGGACGTGTCTTGTTTTCACTTTAGCCTTCAAATGGAATGATCTTCTAGGCAGATGTTACTTGCATTTCTCATAGGACTTCTGCTATCACCACGAGCTTTCTGCTATGCAGTTACATCATAAGAGAGGGTTTACACTCTGAACAGTTTCTAATCCAAATGTCATGGGTAATATGGGTAAAAGCTGGCAGGATCACATAGCTCCAAGATAATTTTCTGAGGATTCAACAGGAGTTGAGGGTTTGGAAGGTTGTGCAGGTTCTGCAGTGAGGAGTCTCCATCTTTGCAGGCACTTAAAACCCGATGAGGCTCAGCCCTGAGCAACCTGCTCTACTTGACCTTGCTCTGAGCAGGAGTTTGGACTCGGTGATCCTCAGAGGTCCTGTCCGACCTCAACATTTCACTGATTCTGTGTGATTGTGTTAGCAGAAGAGTCAACCAGACCTAAGTCTCTGGAGTCTTATGGCATAACTGTTCATTGAACCACATCATCTTTGCCATAAATTTGTACAAAACCAATATTGTTATGGATAGAAACCAGTTCTGCAATTATTAGATTCAGTAGTACTTCTTCATACCAATTGTCCCATTGACTTAGATATTAAATTGACTTCTGAGCACCTCTTGACCTGAAGGTTAAGCTGTTTATATGCAATTCAATTTAAAAACTAATTGGCACTATTAAGACATTTCTTTCAAACCCAGATTAATATCCCTCTTAATTTCCAGACCTAGGAGCGCTGAATGAATTAATGATGTATTAACTGGGTTAATATATTCGCATTCCTGAAGTAGTAAATGGGTGCAACTGGTGTTAGTTCAGCTGCTCTCAGATTGGAACTGATCTCTCGCAATGATGAGGGAAAATGGCAAATTATTCCTTTGACAGGATTTTGTCTCTTGTGGGATACAGTTTAGAAAGGAGTGGTGGAAATAGACTAAAATGTTGCATCATCCTATGTGGGTAAACTAATAATCAATTATTTTTTTACTTCTTTATGGGAGGTCTCAGTAGCTGAAACCAAATTTTTGGTGGGCCCCACATGCTGCTGTATTTAATGTCTGGCTGAAATGTGTATGCGTTTTTGCATGTCAATGGAAAAAATCTGACCTTGCTGCTTGCACTTTAAAAATGAGTGCTTCACTGGCAGCTGTTTCCCTGCACTACTGGTGTGAGAAAAAGAGTGACCTACTCAATTACCAGTATTGCTTTCTGAAGTACTTCAGTGTTTTCCTGATATCGCTCCCTCAGTTTTGGTATTTAGTAATCTCAGGATGCTCTTCTTTAAAAATATATACAGGTTTCCACCTGCAGATTTTGTGTATGCATTGAGCTTTCTAAAGCAATTCTGAACACTGTTCTACCTTGGCTCCTACTGAAGTCCATCAGTCTTAGCGTTGTCTTCAAGATAAATAGTTAAGATTTTTTTTTTTATCCTTTTTGTATACAAAAAACCACTGGAAGTTATTGCTTTTGAATTGTACCCTTGCAAAATCTAAGACATTCATTTTTAAACTAATATCTTCTGAAGTTAGCCAGCTTATTTTTTAAACAATTAAATCCACAGCAAATAAAGAATCAGACTAGAGTTTTCATAGTGTTTTTATTACAGGAAGACATTCTGAAGGACACATTTTCAGTCACTGCAAAAGAGTAAGAAGGCATCTTGTTTCTTAGATAGCAGTAACCAAACATAAAAAATAGGTCAAAGTTGAACCTTTTCAAGGCTAGTTTGGTTTTCATGTATTTAGAGAAAATAGGCAAATTTTGTGTCTATTCCACCCAAAAAGAGCAAGTAAAATCATTTACACACCTTCTTCTTAGTGTAAATATGGTAGTATTTAACTCCACTGAATTGATTTGTATAGCATGTAAGTTATAATTAATTATCAAAACAAAGTCTGTGTTAATATTAATGGACTCACTTTAATCCTAGTGGAAGAAAGAGTTAAAAATTAAACTTGAATTTCCATTCTTAATGATTTATTTTGAACTTCAGTTTTCTGCTGTATGTGCATGCATGCCTCAGTTTACCTTTAGTTTGACACTTGTGCGTTATCCCTGAGTAGTTATAAGATTAGTTTGTCATCTGAAAAATGGGTGATTTTCTAGGGTGATTGCTGGAGGTGTAGAAGGCAACATAATTTTTTTTGCTTCCGTCTGACAAAGAATGTAACTGCTTAAATTTTTTTTTATTCTGAATCACAGACTTTTTTTTTAAGTTTCTAGATATTATGATTCAAGCAGCAACTTTAACTGTTATGAGTGCTTACTCTTTATAAGCTCACTCCTTTTTGCAAAGCCATGGCACTTGGCAATATTTGTTACTACTAACACTTGGCTTTCTGCAGTGATCAGAGGACGGTAGTAGGCAGGTGTTACGCTGTGACTACTACTTACCAGGAAAAACTTGCTCCTTATTCTTCCATCTGCTTACTTCACTCACTGTTGTGTCTGGCTATAATCCAGATTTGTAAACTCTTTTGGGGACTTGGATTTTTTTATATTCTGTGCTTCTAGACAATTTAACACAGCAAGTGCAATAATTTTGTGTGCTTGTAAGACTGAAGGGCAAATACTGTACTCTGCAGTCTTGCCTCATGACCATCAAAATGTAACGAGCTGTGGGACCGCATTGTGGCTCCATCCCTGACCTTGCAGCTCACTTTTCTTGTAATAGGAATAAACCTCCTTAGGTGTCCTTATTTGGGTTAACAAATAAAATTTTTTAAAAAAAGAGGAATTTATGTATCTAATACACCAGACTAAATTAGTAAAGAAATTTAGCCATTTATCATCACAGTATCTTGGTGTTGATGAATTGAATTGAATTTAATTAGCCCTTTTTTGTTAAATTAGGAGCATGGCAACTGCTAACTATTAATTTAAACTTCCCTACTAAATTAATGAGCTAATCTTTGGGTAAATTCCAAGTATAGTTAATACTTTTTTAAAATAACCTGCATGTTTTCAGGTTTGTTTCATTGTTTCACATTTGGTTTTTGGATGTTTTTTCACAAGAAATATTAAGAATTATCTGTTGTAAAACTGTGATTTATGGCAATGTAAAACAGTACAAATGGTTTTAGGTTCTGAATGCACACATTTTTAAATATGCATTGAAATTTAAACAAATAAGCAGTTTCTTGGGGGGGGGAATAACTCATTAAAGGAGTACAAAATTCATGCAGATATTTCTAAGATCAGTGCCCGAAATACTTACATTGACGTAGAAAATAACGTTCATAATGGCCTTTAAGAAGCTAAAGAGGAGAGAATTTGAAATTATGTCTGAGGTGTGCAAAATATATTAAAAGATACTTTATCTACAGAGTTCACCAACTTTTCACAGGGTCTCCCGTATTTTCTTCAGATGAGCTCTAAAATAATTCTGTACTTATATTTTTTAGTGTTATTCTTAAGTTCATCTTACCTCACAAATTTTACAAGTACAAATGGAAGTTTCAACTTGTACAATGAATTATGAATCCATTACTCCATTTTCTTAGCACAGTAATGAAAGTCTGATGCTCAAGCATTTAAACAAATGAAATATTTCTGAATCTATGGGCCACACACACTTGGGAAAGAATCAGTGGGACAGAGTGCTGTCCCCATGCACTGCCCTTTGCAGAATACCATTCTCTATTATGTTATTATTTATTTATTATCCTTTAATGCATTATTGTGCTCAAACAAGCTGTACTTTTATAACAAGACAGAAAAATTGTTTTTGGAGTGGTAGATGGAAGTTAAAACACACTGCTCTCTATGTTCAACAATATTTGGTTAGAAACCTAAAAGAAAAGTCATGGAAAATCCAGAGGAATGCCACAAAAATGGTCAGAGGGCTGAAACACCTCTCCTATGAGGAAAGGCTGAGAGTGTTGTGGCTGTTCGGCCTGGAGAAGAGAAGCCTGCGAGGAGACCTTATTGCCGTCCTCCAGTACTTAAAGGGGGCCTATAGGAAAGATGGGGACAGACTTTTTATCAGGGCATGTAATGAGAGGATGAGGGGTAATGGCTTTAAACTGAAAAAGGGTAGGTTTAGATTAGATCTAAGGAACATATTTACTCTGAGAGTGGTGAGGCACTGGACCAGGTTGCCCAGAGACGCTGTGGCTGCCCGCTCCCTGGAAGTGTTCAAGGCCAGGTTGGACGGAGCTTTGAGCAACCTGATCTGGTTGAAGATGTCGCTGCTCGCTGCAGGGTGGTTGGACTAGATGACCTTTAAAGGTCCCTTCCAACCCAAACCATTCTATGTTGCTATGAAAATGTATTTTTCCCTGTTTTTTTCCTTTCCTAATCTTTCCTGTTTCTTCTCTGCACGTGGCATATTTAATCAGATCCAGCAGCCTGAAGACTCCTGCATCTTTAGATATCACTTGTTTGGAGAAATTAATGTAAATCTAGCCAAGCCCTGATTTGAGCAGGGTATCATCTTAAAACTGGCTTTGAATGACAGTCACGTTTGACTTTTTTCTTTCTTACAAATATTAATATACCTGTCGTACTGAAAAGCTTTTGAAAGTGAATTAGAAATCATCCTGTTTCTCAAGGGGGGCACTTCAATTACCTATATACATAAAAGTGAGAAAACAAAAATGTAATTATTATTTAGCAAAAATTATTACTATTGTGTCCAAATACAAGTTAGTATAATACTTCAACCACTTATGATTATTTCCAAGATCTGTTAACAAATGTGTACATGCAAACATGATCGAATTAATACTGTCACATATGGTGTGATGTTTTTAATGAAACATGATAATTAGATGACTGAAAGAGATGCAGATTGATACTTTATAATATTATTAGGAAATGGATTCGCTTTCCTTACTGTGTGCTTCCTGTCTTCTCCAAAGTGTTGGATATAAGGTTCAGGACCGTTTCTGTAAGGTGCTGGTGTTCACTCTTCCTGCTTGAATGAAGAGGTGTTAAATTTAGTTTTGGTGTCAAGCTTTCATTGATAACCAGCTAAAAGAAAGGGTCTACCCAGCAGAGTCCACCCTATCCAGACTCCTCTCAAGCACCTTTGGCAAGGCTCAGAGAAATAACTGAGCTGTCAACAGACAAGAGATGAGTGGAATCACCTGTTTATGGGGGTTTTAAGTTCCTCCTCGACATCTGGTGTTATGTCAGAGAGGTGAGATCTTCCTCTGCTCAGTAGATCTCAATCAGAGAGGTCCTACCAGCACCGTCAATTGCACGGTTTAGCCAAAGCTGTCTCAGAAGCACCAGGGGAGAAGCAGGAGCTCTCTGCTCTCCAGCAGCTGGATGGAGACCTGCAGTGGGAAAAGGTTGTCCACTTGGGGAACAACCACCACACTGCAAGAGATCCCAGGAGCGATACAGAAAGAGCAATGGTGAGGCAGGGCTCAGTCAGAGCACATAGGTAAGACTCACTGGTATATTAGGTCTACAACATCTCTCTTCACACTCACAGACTCATAAAAATATGCTGGGGTTTTGCAGGTCAAGCATCTCCTTTCACCTCTTATAAGTGTTCCTGAGTCCCCGTTCCCACCTGGGGGTAACTGGTGGGAAAAAGGAGCTCCAAAATGATACACAGCTTCTGCCTTTGCAAAAGCAAATATGATCACCGACCTACCAGTACTCCAGGCAAGTTTCATTAAGCATTGCAAAAATGCTTTGAAGATTAGATTTACTAGATATTACTCCTTTATTATTGTGCTATATTCCTGCATAGTTAGATATATGTGGGTGAAGTATGGACATATATTTGTCTCCTTGTTTGTGTGGGAACTCTGAATCGTAATGTGTATAACAGGTTATGTTCAGAGAAATTGACAGTAGTGGCTGCAAGAAGCATATACGTAATTCCTTATAAAACTCTGCTGTACTGTGGGCAAGACTCCAAGTGCTATATTTCTGTAGAGCAGCTACCCAAATCAGCTATTGTTCATTTAAAGTATAATTTGGAAACTAGGTTTTCATGGAAATATGAAAACTTAATTGAGAAAAAAAGAATATTTAAGCTGGTATACTTTGTAAAATATTGTAATATATCCAGATCCTGCAGATAGCAAATAACATGGCTGAGGTGAAACTTTTCAAACAGGACTAAACAGGCGGGGTCCAAATGGGGGGTTAGGATTATAAATAATCACCTTGATTTCTAAAAACTCCTACAGAAGAGAATAACTGACTGATTAGTACTAGACCTGGGTAAGCACCTTTCAAGGATACATTTCACTTGCTTGAGATGTAGGACTCCAGGAGGGCTCGGTCCTTGCAGCAGTATAGTGTTGCAGGAGTCAACTCCGAGCAGTCAGGAGGAACCCTGGAACTGTGCGTGTGGAGCTGTATAAATTTTGTGTTGATAATCAGATGTCTGTGTGGTGTATGGGAAGCATTAGGTGCCCAAGAAAGAGATCCACTAAAGTGTATGAGCATGAAAATTGCTATGACATTCTTATGCCCCATGTCCTGTTAAAATTATAAGAAAGGACATTTATTTGCACAAGCCATGCTTTATATCTATTTTTTCCAATACCTAATGGTTAGTCTTCTCTCAATCAGTTAAAAACCTGGGATCAGCTCCCTTTGACAGCCTGCTGACACAGTATATACCTTTCTCAATTTCTCATGATGTGGCTTTTTTATTATTCAAAGAGTAAATAACTATTTGTATTCAAGGGAGAGGTGGCACCAAATGGTGGGTGTGCTTTGCTATTAGACCTGATGGTAGGAAAGAGGTGATGGAAAACCTAGCACAAGAGCTTCAACAAGGGCTAGGCACGGAGCTGGAAAGGGGACCACATGCAGGAATGGGTATACCCAGCCTAAACTTGCTCATAGTTAGACTAGCAGTTGAGATCTAATCAAGCTTAGTAGTAGCTTCAAACCCTTTCCAGCTAGTTTTGTGTGGCATGTACACAGGCAAACAGATCAGGGCTCTGTTCGAAGGAAGACCTGGAGGAGGGCTAAAGGTGTAGGAATTATAAAGAAAACCTTTACTGAACAAAAACTCTGTGGTGGGTGTGAGGGGGACGGGAAATTATGTTCATCTTGTTTTGCAACTAGACAGAAAACCTTTTTTCTTTTTTTAGAACAGTCAGTCTAATTTTCACTCATGATAGGAGGACATGCATGAAATAATTTTAATGAGCAGTTGCTTAAAGGAAACATCATCAGGCAGATTAGGGTTTTCTGTAATTTTTCGGCTTGTTATGTCTGTATCTACATGTGCAAGAATTTTCAAGAATTAATCATTTAGTTTCAAAAATGCTTTGGGCTTTTCAAGTAGTTTTTTTTTGAAGCACTGATATAGCCACGTATTTTTCTGTTCATGGTTCAGAAATAGGATTTGCTTCCCTCATTTTTATCTGTCAAAGTCAGTAGAAGTCATAAGGAATTTATGACATAGTAACCAACTTACTGCACTGCGAAACACAGTGTTGAAAATGTCGGTGTAAAATGTTCAGCTCTTTCATGACTTCCTAGAGCTCTCTTCAAGGAACACATCTGAGTAGTATCTTGAGAGCTTTAGCTCTGTTTCTTTGTTTACCTTGGTATAGAAACTTTTAAGCAATAGTTACTAAAATTACTGCTGTCTCTAAGTCTAACAATGGTTTAGGCCACTGTTATAGTGACTGACTGAGCTGAAAGGAGAATACAGAACTGTTCTGAGGGATCTGAACACCAACCTAGAATTTGTACAAAAATCCTAATCTGAGAAGAAATGCTGTAGTATCGCAGGTTTTCATTCTTAACATAATGAAATTGATGTTTGGAATATGTCAGAATTTTTCCCATGTTTTTGTTATTGTCATCAATAGTTTCAGCCTAGCATAATCAGCCATTCCTAATGAAGAGCAAAGGCACATAGTAAATTCCTGACCGAAAGCACAAATATCTGCTACTCAGTTGCAAGTGCAGTAGGCTGACATGGAGGACAAAATGCTGGAAATAGGGAGTAAGGATTCAGAACCTGCTGTTTTGGACAAAATTATTTATAAGACCAGATCAAACTGCTGTGGACAAGAGGATATACTGGAAATTAATAATAAAGCCTAGTGCAAAATTACTTAATAAAATGACTTTTTTTTCTTTTTGGTCTTTCCCGGGAAGTGTCAAACAGTTCTTTTAGCTATGTCTTACTCCTTCTGCTTTTATCCGCTTTCCTCTTTTCCTTGTATCACAAAAAAAATTCTTTAGAAAGTACTGAGAGAAGGAGAAGTCAAAGTTCATGCTTATAAATCAGGGCATGTGGAGGAGTGTCCACTTTTCACTGCTGCAAAAGGTTTTTAGAAAATGTCACCCATGCCAGTGCTTGTTTACGCTATGCAAATGGTCAGGCATTTCTCAGAGGAATGCCGCAAGCCGCGTTTCTGAAAGCAAAGTGGAAATTCTTGCTGATGTGGGAGTCGCCAACAGTCTCCCAAGCTAATGAAAAACCTGAGAGCAGGATTAAATGTGAGAGAAAAGTGTCTGCTAATTGTCTTTCGTTAGGTATGGAATAGGAAGATTCAGAGGTGGAGCTGTGGATCCCTCCTGACAGGCCGGACACTGCTGGCGCTCAGGCTGGCGGTGCGTTGTTAGAATTTCCCAGCTACAGGGGACCAGTTTGAGTCTTCCTTGCAGTAATTGCTGTGCTGCTGTCTCCTGCGCTCACGATTTGCTGCTTATTCTCCTCACGACCTCCGTGATTTTCGTCTCAGTTTCTGCTCGGGTGGCTTGCTGTAGGTTTGCACACCTGGTCATCATGGCTTTGGTATTTCAAACCAGGCGAGGGGAGCGTGACATGCTGCAGCGCGCGGAGCGAGGACTTGCTGTGCTGGAGGCGCAACTGGGAGCACTTTGTGCTTGCAAAGGGGATGTCAGTGCCCACATCCCACACACATTTCTGCTGGGGAGTATTGCTAGCAATGCAGTCATGAGCCCTGACCTGTGGTTCCCTGGGAGGGAGGGAGGGAGGGAGGTGCCATCACTGCTCAGCAGCAAGAGCTGGGATGCTGCTGAGTATTCTGGAGTGCCATCTGCTGGCACCGTGTCCTCTTGCTGTGCACATGGGGAGTGACCCCCTGCGACAAGAGGTGTCCAAGGGGGTGAGTACCACTAAGTGGGAACTATCAGGGCACTGTAAACTGCTCTACCCTAGGGCGGGCAATGAGCTATCACAGCAATCGACCATCCATAGTTGTCTTCTGAGCAAGGCAGACCGGAGACACCAGGGCCTGCATTTTGCCTGACGATGTTATATAAACAATAGTTACACTAGCATTATAAGCATTGCAAGTCTCTACTTTCACCAGACATTTCTGGTTGACATGACACGTTTACAGTTTGGTTCCTCCTGCTTCGTTCAGAGCTCTGATTTGAGGGGACTGATTCTGTATTTCCTTTCCATTTCTATGGAAACAGCTAACCTTCTTCTAATATAGCTGTTTTGTAACTGCTGGGCCTGATTCCCTTCTCATGTGGGCTGTTTTTAAGACAGTATTGCGCTGTTGATCCCACCTGAGTTACTTGAAGCTGACAATTATAATTGAGAGCATTCAGATCTGCTGCTCTCCCAGCACATTGCAATGAGACTTACATGCGAAATGTAAGTAGGTTTGGAGCAGATATTGTAAAACTTCTCTTACCATCCATCATTTGATTTTGATAGCCCTAGTTCTAACTCCAGAGCTAGAACAGCCACGAATTTCCATCATACGTCTCACACCAACCTGCCAGCTGTGAAGAATTGGATTTTTTATATTCATTAGGAATATGGAGTTAGATTTCATTTTCCTCCAAAAGCTTCAGAGTGCAGGATCAGAATTGCATTTGGATTTGGATTTTTTTCCCATTTGCTTTAAAACATGTAATGTTACGTGTTTCAGAATTCAAAGATGTTCATGATTGTTCATCCTCTTATGCGCTGGCCTGGAACAGAAGCAGGAGAGGTCATCCCATCTGACTATGGGAGAATTTGTTATTTGGTTTAATACTATGTGCCTTGCTCAGAAAAACACAGTAGTTTCTCTTGGGGCTTACCATCTTTATTACTTTTGATGCTGAAATGAGGCTGATGTCAAATGGGTTTGATCCTCATATCGTGCCATTGTGGCCCCCAGAGAAATCATGAACGCTGCACAGAGAGCTGGCTGGTCATATTATGATACACCTTGCATATTTCTAATGAGTGAGATCACATGAAAAGTTAGGCAAAAGGTGAGTACTTCCCTGAAATGGATTTTCTGTATTATTGGTCATTTGGAGACTGGATAGAAAGATATCCCACACAGCTGTGTAATAGAGCAGGAGCGATCACTACCTCGGTAGGCTTCTTGCAGCTCATGTTCATCATCTCCATCTCTCCCTGGTTCCGAGGACTTGTGCTCATTTCTCCTGAGCTGGCGACAGCAGCTGGTGAGGCTGCACGCGTTTAGCTCATGGGAGCACTCCTCTTCCTCTTGCTGTGGCTGTGAAAAGAACTAATAATCATGTGCACACGAGGCAGGCTTTATATTTCGCTGTGGCTGGCACCATGGGGCAAATAATTTTTGAGTCATATTTGCACGGTTCCCTGATGGGTTAAGTAGATGCTTGGTGTTTCTTGGTGATCCTTGGTCTCCTGAATTGAATCAACCCATGGGCTGTTTCTTCTCTGTGCTACTTTAATTTTATGGTGGCAAATATATTTGCTAATTTGTCAGTCACAGTAGCTTAAAAACAGAGTAGTATTATGGAAAATCTGTTTTCTGACCTGTAGCTTATAATATTTTGTCTGAAGAACTAAAATATACAGAACACTAAACTGGTTGTATGCTAAATAAGCCAAAGGGGAAAATAAGAACAAAATATTTAAACATCTACTGAAGCGTATGGAATATATATAATTTCACGTTTTCGGCTAACTTATACCATAGAGATACTGACAAATCCATTGCTAGAGGGTAAAAGTTGGGGTTATGGTGACACGACCAAAGAAGAAAATGTAGTAGATGGCAATCTATGCCTTATCCAGCTTGGGCAAGGGGGGTGTTTGGTTTTGTTGTTGTTTGGGGTGGGGGGTTGGTTTGTTTGGGTTTTGTTTGTTTACTTGTTTATCATTTATTTTTTATTTATTTATTTAATATATCACCCCTAGAGTGCTGCCATATTCACTTCTTCTTTGTCGATATATTTGCAGAGAGGTATGACAAGGTTGATATTTGCATTAGGCAGCTTTGAAACTCTCAGCATAAAACCATGTATAAATGAAAAAAACGTGCCTGGTGTTGCGCTGTCTGTTGTTATCCACACTAAGGTTTTGGGTCTGAATGAGCTCATCTTCCTAGCTGGGGGATACTCTCTGGACAGACATTTGCCTGGGAAAATATGCAGAGGAGCTTGCAGACCATCTGCTTTTCTGGTTAAACCGACATGGGAGATTCATGCCGTGGGCCAGGTAGCAGGGGCACAGTTTACGTATTGCAATGTATATGGCTCCTCTGAGGCCACAGGAGGAGGAAGAGAGTTGCTGTGCATGCACCCTAGCAGAAAATCACATTCAGCAGGACTTCATTGAGGGCAGGGCCCTGGTCAGGGTGTCTCAGTCCCGGTTACTGCACAGGGCTGCAGGCTGTCCTGCTGTACCTCTCTGTGCTAATTCGTATGGCATAAATGTCGGATGCTGGCTTAGGAGGTCTTGCGGTGCTGTGCTGCCACAGGCAGGTGTGTGTCATGGGGATGCCCTGTGAGAAATGATCAGGTGTAAATTAGGTTATTCTGTAAGTTCATTTCATCACTGTTGCAGCATCATAGGGACATGCCCTAGTGCCACTGCAGTAGCGGACTCTGGAAAGTGGGCAACATTTTGCTTGGTATGGAAAAAAATCCAGGCACTTGTGTGACCCCAAGAGTGTTCCTCTTGCAAAGGTTGGGTCAAACACACCCATCAAGCTTGAATCCATGACCACATATCCCAAGTGCCCTTGTGTCTGTACTACAATGGTAAGATATAAAAATGGCACAAGATAGCTTCCAATAAAAGGTTATCACTGCAATTCAGAAAAATTGCAAGTGTTTAGAGATGAGAAATCTATTTCTAAGGTCTGTAAGTCTTTGTGCCTTGAGCCTATCTTTTCCATTTTATCTCAGTCTCTTAATTGTAGTTCAGGTTTAGCTCTAAGTTATTAACAGTACATGGAGGGACCAGTAAAATCTCTCACAGTCCTGACCATTTATTGGTTTTAAGCTGCGTAAGACTGCCTGTATTATTTAAATGTCTGTCCTTCGTTTTTACTTTGCAGAAAGAGAAAGAACTCTTTCTTTTTAGGGTAGCATAAATATAGGTCAGATGAGTGTTAGTGCCAGCATTTTTCTGGCCATTGCAAGAGTCCACCCCATAGGTGGGAGTCTCAAGTTCTCCTGCCATTGCACATGATCAGTTCTATAGGTTTTTGGTTTCTTATAGTGAAAGGTCTTAAGTCAACTGCAGTGGGATGATTTGTGTTTAGTGGTACATGGGATAGAGGGGATGTCCTTGTGTACCCTTCCAGCCTTAGCGACAACGACACGCTTGCATCAGATTATGCAGGACTGGACCCAGTGACCCATGTTGTCTCTTGCAGTGTTAGTTAAACTGCTATATAATTTCAGGAGCTGAAAAGTAATTTGCTATGATGATTCCTATGATGTGATATGTTAACCACTTGTACTTGCAAGGCAAAGAACGTCCTCGGCGATATGCTCGGGAGTTGTGACTGTGGATAGTCTGGGAGTTCGTGGCCTCTTGGCAGGGAACCTTGCATAAATACAGAAGGTGTGTGTGATTCTTTAGGCCAGATCCCGAGCTTTCATAAACTTCTAGCATCCTCAGCATGTGCCCTTTTTTCATCAGTATAAATAGTGTGTAAATATATAGAAGATATATCCATAGTTGGACTAAATCTGCATTCATCTTAAATAATCTAATAATTTCCTAGTGTTCATGCATCGCACAGGTTTGGAAATCAAACAATCAGCAGTCAGGAGACAGAGTTAAGCTTGAAAATACAATTGCATGTGTTCTTCCTATAGAGCCTTTCTGTGTAGCATTATAAATTATTGATTGCTATCACTTAATGTCTAATTTAATGCAAAATGGAACTTCTTATGCATGCTGGCATAGAACAATGTTCAGTGTGCCTCTGTGATTTCACTGGTTTGTAGAAGTAAAAGCATGACTTCAGCTTGTTTAGATAAGGAAAGGTGATGTAGCTCAGTTATAATGGTAAGACTCCATAGCTCAGGGGAGGCTGCACCCTCTAAGCACCGGAGCCTGGATCTCCAGTAAGGAGTTGGTTTGATGCATGACATTTCAAGGAGATCCAGAGTTTATCGGAAAGTATCGGACTTTGAGAGGGATCTCTCCAAGTGACTTCCTCCTTTTCTTCCAAATATGTCCAGACTTTGGTAAATTCCCAGACTAGGGTCTTCATTGTGTCACTGCGGATCCATGTTAGGAATGTGTTTCTTATGTCTGCTTTCTTCCTTTCATACATTGCCAATTTTTTTTTTCTCTTCATAATTTGAACAAGAAAGACAGTCCATTATGCAAAAGCTTACTTGGAAAAATAAAATTCTTTGAACTAGTACAGCTGCTTTGCTATAAATAAAGTTAAAAATACTGGGGTTTTAACCTATCTGTTTCATTAGGTTGGATTTGGAATAACCTCACTAGATACAAGCCCAGTGCATAATATCCCTGAAGATCTTCTGTTTTCTGCATGTTTAAGTTCTTGTGAGTAGAAGAATGCAGGGATAGTTTATTATGAACTGTTATTTATAAATTACAACTTCAGGCACACAGAAGATCGACACTTTGTTGTATGTAAGCAGTGCAAACACTGAGAAAACCAGAGATGGACCTGCAGCAATGCGTTACATCTGAACATCCCAGACATCTGAGAGATAGTGATCTGCTTAGATCTAAAATCTTGAAGGACTGTATAATAACTACTTCTCACTTTTTAGTCACTTTTCAATAATGAATGTTTTTGATAGAAGATTTTTTCTTCTTTGTCCGGAACATATGAAATAATTTTGCATAAATAATAACCAGGCATAGATGAGATGTCTGGCATTTTGAAATAAGTTCTGATTCCTGCCAAAGCAGAAAATCATGAGTAAAACAATTAATAAATGCCATTCCTCACTTTCTAGCACAAGAAAAGGAAAACAAGTTAAGACAAACTGTATAAGCTTTTAAATGTGTATATCTGTATGGCATAATGTAGCATAAAGATTGTATCTGTTTTGTCTGTGGTGTTTTAACTAAATGAGGAGCTTCAACTTTTCTTTAGGAAAAAGAAGTACAGATTGCATAAAAATAAGATGAAAATAGATAGCTTCATCTGTTGAGTTTCTTGCTTTCTGATTTAAAGAGTGATGATAAAAAGTAATGAAAGCTTTTTGGAGATTTTCGATTCAGCTGGGACACTCTGAGACTGACTCACAGTTTGAAGCTTCTCCAGCACTTGTAGCTGACCCACTCCTGTCTGATGCAGCAGGTGAAATTCAAAGGTTCCAGCATTTGGGGACTGGGGGACTTGGAGGGATCTGGGAAGATTGAGATCTAGAGCAGAGCTGTTGAGCTTCATGGCATGTACAGTCAGAACTACTTCTCAAAATTCAAGAAAGCAGTTGTAGCCCATGGGATTACGACCTTTACCCTGATGTTCAGGTTTTCTCTGTTTACGCCAGGGATAAGCTAAAATAAATATATTTACTTCAGATTGCCTGGGGCCCAAATGGTCTAAAAATATTGAAGCTCACTGCAGCATCTCAGCAGTGAGTTTATTTGAACAGAATCAGCATTACTTTTATAGAACACAAAAATTTTTTATGTACTTACGAGTAACGGAGTTTGTTATTAAGAAGCCATCCTCAGCTCTCCTCCAAACTATGCAGCCTCATGCACGGAGAAACAATTAACAAAATTAAAACCTTGAAATAGTTTATTTCCAGCTTTTAAAACACTCTTTGAAAAACTCTGAGGAATGACAAAAAAATAAAAACCCAGTTGCTAGCCAAGCATGGAGCAAAAATTTTAGTTGGAGTGTCAGTGACATACAGTGTCAGTAGTCCCTGAGCTCTCCTGATCAGGTACCTGGTACAGCAGAGACGTACCCACCAATACTACATAATACTTCAAGTATTTTCCTTCTAGACCTGACCAAGCCCTTAAGAAAGTACAAGACCTTCAAGGGCTCTCAGCACCTTTGCCTCTTGGACTCCAGGCACAGGGCATCAGTTCCTGGAAAAGTCAGCCTTTTGTTAGCAGGAGGCTGACAGGGTGCTGCTCGCTTGTCCAATTTCATTATTCATTCTCCAGAATGCGTCCAGTCTCCTTGTTATGTTTCTTTCATTGCTTGTTCCTCCTGGAGCCTAGAAGCATGACATTCAGCAAGCACTTTTTTTTATATCCCTGCTTACAGTCTCGGTGGCTGCTTCCCTATCTTCTGGTGAGGGCCCGGTACGGCTTTTCAGGGCATAGCATGTTTCAGCGGTGTGTTTTTCATTGTTTTTCTTACTCATTTCAGGCTGATACACACGGATGAAGAAAAATTTGTGTAAGAAAGGAAAAGGTATTGTGATAAAGCATAGGGAATCGGGTTAATAGGATGGTCAATGTAGGAGGGCCTGTAGGCAAATTCTGTATGCTGTGAATGACCTTCAAGTTCACACACCTGTTTTGGGGATCTTGGATGTGAGAAATCTTGGAGATGGTGTCCAAGGAAGCCAAATACTGTTTTCTTTAGCCGAGGGCAATGGAAGATTCAGATGTATAGCATTTTTTGATGAAGTAACAGGTAAATGTGATCAATTGCCCAAGTTTTATTACATTCAGATTAGAGGAACAATTTTGACTTGACCTCTCTGTACTTGAGTTTTCCAATCAAAAAGGGAGAGATAATCATCTTTCTCTGTTCTACACAAGTGGTCTACGGCTGAGTGTTCTCATTTGTGTGAAATGAAGCTCAGCTGCACTGTGTTTGAAGCACCGTGGAAAGACCTGTGCCTACAGACAGCAAATGCGTTTCTAAGCAGCTGCTAGTCAGGGACAGTATTTTTACTTCCCTATGCCAACCCTTTGTAAATATGAAAAGAGGGCTGTGGTCTACTTGTGTGGTATTGTTATGCATTTTGTTCCTGTTGCATTTCAAGCAACATTGAACATAAACATTTTTTACATATTTTTGTCAGTAATTTTTCCTTGTGGTAAATTCTTAGACTCTGACATATTTTGAGTTTGCCTTCAGCAATCTGTACACATGTTTCTTATTAGGATCTCCCTTCTTACATCATTTATTATAACACAGTTTTGCCAAATGTTTGAATTGGGAAAGGCATGCCGTTTTGACGTTATTCAGGGATTCTTGCAGGGAAGTAAGGTAAGATGTAGATGATACTCTGGTTTGAGCCCATAAGTACAGAAGTTTCTGATTAGGGTTTTCAACAACTTATAAAACCAAATGGGATTTGATAGAAGCTAGCTATAAAGGAAGTTTTGCAAAACTTCTTAGAAAGATTTGAATCCTTAATTTGTATGTATTCCCAGCTGAAGTTTCATTGTGTAGGGAAATGAACATGGGGAGCTATTGCATAACCAGCGAACTCCAGTTCTGATTTCAGAGAAACATAGTAAAGTGAAAATAAATTACATGGTAATAATTGTTTTGGACTGCAGGGCTAGTGCAACTTCCAGCGAGAAAAACAAAAGCTCTGATTCACTACGGTATTACTCCATTTTTATACTGATTTATCTGTATTGCATTCAAGGAAAAATACTGGCAAAAAAATAGAATAAGGGCAAAGATGACTCAGGTCCCCACAGTGGTGATTTATTTCATACTGTAACAAAGCATATACAAGGAACCTATAAAAAAGTGAGTGCACCTCATTCACTTGACATTTCCCAGTGATGAAGTCACCATCCATCTGTACATATTTTCTTGCACCCATCAACACCATATCTGGATAACACTGTCCCACAGTGAGGCAGAAAAATATTCTCCATTGCGGACTGAGGCAGAGAAAGACTGAGAGACTTGTTCAAATTCAGCCAGGAAGACTAAGGCAGAGATGGGAATGGAAACCACATTCTCAGTTTAGTGCCTTAACACAGGTTTTTCCTGGTTTCTTAAAGATACCCCATACTTCTTGGGACCAGCGGACCACTGCTTCCCCCTGTTCATCCAAGCACGCCACAATTATTCATTCATTTTAATCTGTATGTCTTCCATGAGCTGCATGCTAGTTCTTTGCATTGGCCACCATGAAAAATACCCATGTTAAGAAGTCTAATCTTACTTTCAGGGTTGCTTGTTCTGTGCCTATGCTATAAGGAACAGTCAGAACAGATGAATAAAGATGGAAGGGATTGAAAAGGCTTCTCAGTTTGCTTGTTTTGTGCATTGCCAGGGTTTTCTCTGCCGTTACCCCTCCCATCCTGCTAGTCAGACTCAGTGACTGCGCATGGAGTAGGAGCGGAGTGGGATCCCACACTCTGGAAGCTGTAGTACTTGAAGCTGCATTTTGTAAGCATCTAAAACTATTATTTTGTTAATCATGTCACTCTTCATTGAGCATTTAGGACAGACAGGTTTTTATTACTGTTTCTACATTCCAGCTTCCACATGCTTTATTTCCCTTTCCAAACAGGAGGTATTGAGCCCCATCTAGCTCTGCACACCCACTATGTCCTTTCCAGTGCCAGTTGCTAGCTGCCAGTCATGTATAGGTTTTACCCACCCAATAAAACAAATCCAGCTCTCCTAACCTGAGGCAGACCTCTCAGCTGGTCCTGCTTCCACCCTGCTCTCTGAAGGTTTCCAGAGAAGTCTGCTAAGGACAGTATCCCAGTAGAGCAGCAGGGACAGCCAGCAATGCACTTAATCGGCTCTGGTAAACTGAACCCAGAATAATTCCTGATGAGATGCTCAGAAGGAGAATATTTTAGAGGAAAAGCAGTGTGAAATGTCAGAAGAAGAAAGAAATACATAAGATGATCATTGGGAGAAGTGAGCAGATCGATCTCTCTCATGACTCATCTTTCCAGTTAAAGAGGGTGTCCCATTGTGCTGTCTCTTTATGGAGAGTCTGATATTGGTAATGAAGACTAAACCAGTACTGGTTTTGGAAAGTCTCAGTTCTTCAATATGCTTACCCAACACTAGTATTTATTTGCTCTGCTGAGAGACAATGTTGAAAAGAGATACCTCTGTTTTCAGACCTGTGTACAGATGATGTCCCCAAAACTTCGCTATATTATCAGATTCCAGAAAATACTTTGCTCTGTTTCTGTCCACAGGACCTCTTTGTGGTTACAGGCTCTCACCATCCTAGAAATACATTGACTTTACCATTGTTCCCATGAAGATGAATACAACAATGTTATTATAAAAAAAGAATTAAAAGTCATTATTCTTACAGGTTTCCAGAGCTTTGTGTCTAATCTGGTTCAGCCGTTGTCAAACCCTGTATGTTATGTGATATTGAGTGCTTTGCCAAATTATAAAAAAAAATCCAGGAGAAGGCTAGGGGACCATGTAGGCTTCCCCCAGGGAGTCCAGTGACAGGCCTGCCCTTGTGCCAGGGAGGCAGGGAGCCCCCAGCAACTTCTCAGCAGCAAAATGGCTGTTCTTTCTCTGCACAACAAAGTTAACAAGGGAATCGGTTTCACTGACTAGCTGCCATGTCTAGGGAGCTGCTGGTTTGGCGTAAAGTTTGTGCTGATTTTCTGCTTCATTTCATTTAAACTAAAATCACATTTCTGGAGAAATAAGTCTGCAAACTGGAAACTTGTTTTGTATCCAGATTTACTCTGTATTTTTTGAAAATTTAGGGGGTTTATGTCCTTAAGTAGGATTAAAATTATGTAATAATGTAGGTAGCTAAATAAGAAAAGATAGCTAACTAAATAAGAAATTGCGGTAGTTTACAAGAAAAGTCAGTACCACAAATCTACAAATAGGATACACATCAAAAATCTGAGTATTAAAAATAGTGATAGTTTTGGGGATTTCTGATTCTCTTTTCCAGGCCCATACATTCCCAAACTTTCTAGTGACATTGTACAGAGTAGGAAATTTCCATTTAAAAGAGAGAAAGAAAGGAAAAAGAACATTTCCTGAGGATTTAGGAAAAACACCAAATGTTGTGAGGTTGTGATAAAGGCTTGGGTGTTAGCAACATCAAGAGCAAGAATAACTTTCTGCAAGCATCGCAAACACAGCTGTTATGACAAGAGAAATGTGATATCTCTTGAGAAATAGCCCCCTTTACTATGCTACACTGACATTTCTAAAATTTCTTAATTTGCATTGTGCCTACTGTTTTTACACACTACTTGCTTTGTACCTCATTGTTTTCAATGGTGCTAAGTAAAATTGTCCACATCCAAAGTAAAATTTAACTATATGGTATAAAAAAATGCTATATAATGTTGATTATACATGTAAGTAGAAGTTGCATTAGCCATTTATAAACTGGCAGGCATGGCAAAATGTAATAAGCAAATAATGATTGTGTATTGTGAGTTTCTCAGGTACTAGTGATTAGATGGAGAAGCTGAATCACTACTGAAGATGTCTTACACCCAAGCTAGGCTTTGCCATCTGTATTTTACAATACTAATGCTTAAAATGGGCATTACTAATGTTTGATGCATGAGGAAATATGGCATATAATCCAATAGCATGTGCCTGGTCCCAGCTCTGCTGGAACATTAGTCAGTGCAAATGTGGTGCCTGTGTGTGGATGAGCTACCTCCTCTTGGTGTGATGTCTGCATCTAGGTAGGTCCTTGTCCGAGAACAACAAATATTAGCCAGAAAGAAATAACTTCAGAAGAAGGCCCTGTACCCATGCCCAGGATGTGGTGTGCTTCTTCAAGGCTTCTCCGTTGCCTTCTCCAGCTTTGTAACTAAAGCATAAACTGACAAGTATAATTATTCTGGAAGATATGGAAGATGTGGTTTAATGTGTTTTGAAGCAATTTAGCATTAGAAACATTATTCTGGAAGAGTAAGGTCTGGAAATGGATATTCACATAAACAAGCTAGTCTGGAATAGTTGTCACAGAGCAGCTTATTTCAACGTAGCCGCTATAGAAGTTGGCATCCCTGGTCAGCAAAGACTCCCCTATGAGCAACCAATACCTGAACTTTCTTAGTGAGTTGTATAGCAGCCACACAGTCCTCGGCAGGGTACCTCACTTTGCCAGTCCCTTATGAAACTGTTTATTGGAATAGCCCAAAACTTGTTGCTTGTTATTTTCTCTGGAAGCTTTTGGGAAGAGGAACCTATCTCTCATTTGGATGCCCTTGTTTGGCTTTCTCTGGAAGTCTCCAAACAATGCTGTATTGTATTTATGTGTCTATATTTGGAGCCTGCACTTTCTCTTCAATGCAGCTCAGGAAGCCGTATGTGTATAACTAGTAATAAGTAATTTCCTAGAAAAATTATGTCAGTCACTGTTAGGTGGATCCTAGAATTTTATAGCTTTCTATTTATCTAGAAAGCTAAACATGAAATGTACTGTTTTATGTCAAAGAACTTTCTATAAACCTGTTAACGCAATGGTCTACTTACATTTCCCATATTCCAACAGTAAACTGCTTCTGGGCTGAATTTGGCTCATATACCTAAATAAGAATCTTCATGGAAGCAGCCTAGTCCTTTTACATTCCAGCCTCATGGCAAAAGCTCAGCTGAGGTCAATGGGGAGACTCAGCCTGTTGGCATCAGTTGTAGGTATGTGGATCCATCTTAGGGATGAGAGATGAATTCTAGTTCTAACCAGGCACATAAGATTATCAAGCTAAGCTGTTCGTTAAAGAGGAGTGGGTGTTTTCAATTGTAGCACTAAAAGGTGAAATTTAGTTTAATAAATACAATATTTATTTTACATCTGAAGATTTGCTTCATTACTTGGCCATTTCAAGTGCTGGACTTGATGCTAAAGACCATAATAGAGTGGACAATGAACCGAATAAAATCCTTACACTTCTTTTGAAAATGTATCATACTTTCAAGTGTTTTTGATATCCTTTCCAAAAAAACATTACTTGTGAAATTCATCCCTGAAAATGACAGCACAGCTGAGCATTTCTTTGCTGCAATGTTAATATTCTTTAGCAGCTAGGCAACTGGCACATCTTGGATCTCTCCAAGTAGGAATTTGTTTACTTTTTTAGCAAGTAATGTAGTCATTAACAACAATCTTGGATATGCAATCAGCAGGAAATTGTGTCTTCTGCTATCTTATTAATGCACATTATTATTCACAGCCTCCTGCAGATCTAAAATACCGCTGGCTTCTCAAATCTTAAAAACTATGGGGGAAATGTTAATGCACAGACTAAGAAATGAACATTGAGGTCAGAGGACCTAGAATTCTGCATTGTCCTGTATTTTGCCTCAGAGTCGTCTTATAGAGTTGATGTGTAACACTAGTGTTGAGATTCAGCAACACTTCACAGATATTCTGAATTTGCTTTTTAGAAACCATAATGGTAAATCCAAGTGCAAGTGGGAATCAGACCCTTGAAACTTCTGTTACAGAACCAAAGGACAAGTACACACCAAGTTTCATGCCCAGTGAGAAAATACAGTTCATTAGGACTGTATGGATGCAATAAAGATTATTAAAATGGAATTACTTTAACAGCTCCTTTAAAATAATAGATACTTAATAATAGATAGTTTAAAATCTGTTGATAACAAGCTACATCTGCAGAGATGACTGGCGAAACATATGTTTTCCCATTCAAGGCTTCGCTCGGCTAGAAGGAGAAAATGAACTTTCATTTGCTGCTTTCAGAGGTGACTAGTTTGTCTATTCGACTAATAAGTATGGAGATGAGGAGAAAGGTAAAAATACATTGGCAACTTTGCTGCATTTTTCTTTTTCTTTTGAAGAGGACAACCTGCTGTTGTGTGTTGGTGTGGTCTGAGAAGACTGTTGTGTTCAAGTTTCCCAGGAAATAAAACAAAGAAGCTTCTGTCTCTCAATCACGGTGTGACACATTTGAAGCCAGGTGCTGAGGTGCTTGGCAGGCTGGTGGTAGATCAAGGTAGGCCCATAGTAAACCAGCATCTGGAGAAATGTAAGGAGTGGTCACACAAATGATCAGAGGGCTGGAACACCTCTCCTATGAGGAAAGGCTGAGACAGTTGGGGCTGTTCAGCCTGGAGAAGAGAAGCCTCCGAGGAGACCTTATTGCCGTCTTCCAGTACCTGAAGGTGGCTTATAAGAAAACTGGAGAGGGACTTTTTACAAGGGCATATAGTGAAAGAACAAGGGGTATTGGATTTAAACTGAAAAAAGGATAGATTTAGACTAGATATAAGAAAGAAATTTTTTACTCTGAGGGTGGTGAGGCACTGGACCAGGTTGCCCAGAGAAGCTGTGGCTGCCCCCTCCCTGGCAGTGTTGAAGGTCAGGCTGGATGGAGCTCTGAGCAACCTGGTCTAGTGGAAGGTGTCCCTGCCCATGGCAGGGGGGCTGGACTAGATGACCTTTAAAGGTCCCTTCTGACCTGAACCATTCTATGATTCTATGATTTTATGTAAGGTAGAATAATGAGGCAAACCTGAAGTGTAGGTGTCTCCTGGACTGCATTCAGCTATTCTGTTGCTTTCAAATTTACATTGTTTTGCATTCAATACCTCCATTTTGCCTTTGCTGTGCTGAGGTGGCCAAGCCCTTCACTGGCTCTGCACCTTGGTTCCTTTTCCCTCCTAATAGCATGCGGTGACCCCTCAGAAGTGCCTGTAATTCACCTGATTTTTATGTGTCGCATTCTACTTGGTTGCAAATCTTTTGTTGTGTACAGCAACCCACTCAGCCTGGTTCAGAGTCATCTAGTCAGCTTCAGAAGCTCAAAAAATAGGTGTTTGTTTTAAACTATCTGTGGAAAGTGGTAGTTTCCTTGAAGGGCTAATTCATTCTTCTCAGACAAATAATGGAGGATGACATCAGTGCTGACCTCTCTCCACCTACAAAGTGAATGTGGATGACCAGCTGGATACCTAACTTTAGATGGTTAAATATAACATAAATATCACCTCTATTTGGAAATCTCATCCTTTAAAGACAGTATTTATGGTGATTCAAGAGTCACTTCTCTTCACACTCAAAAGAAGAAGATACTTCTTCACAATTATCCATTTTTCCTAGGTGCTTTTACTATTCTCTAAAGGTAGCTCTTGCATAGGGTTTTAGCTACGTGCTGATGTAAAGTTCAAAGTCTGCAAATTATAATATTATTTGGATTCTTTAAAGCTTTAGCCAAAGCCATGGGTTTACATGGCTTGCTATTCTGGTTTTCAGGTGCTTTCCAGAATTCCTCTGATAAAAAGATCTTATCAGATTTTGGCTGATTCTTTTATCATCCAGGTATGAGGAAGTTACAATGACCCTAAATCCTACATTATAATTGGAAATATCAGTAAATGAAAAACCTTTCCCTTCATTTTCCCAGGTATCTATAGCATTTCATAGAATCACAGAATCATAGAATAGCTTGGGTTGGAAGGGACCTTTTAGGCTAATATTTAGAAAATATAGCTGACTCTATAAAGTGAAATAGTTTTTCATTTTATAGCTTCAGAAACCTTTAGATGCCATTGTGAGCCATTTTCAATTTGCTAAGAGATGGAAGTTATGTTCTCCACATACAATTGGTAACAACTGTGACAGTGATAGTGGATTTTCTGCTTCTTTCTTCTCCTATCTGTCTGTGTCCCTCTACACCCGTAATGGACCAGCTGGTCATTAAAATTTTCAGCCAAGTAGAGAAGGAGTAAATTACTGCCCTCTGCTATGGGAAAGACAAATATACCCGCAAGTTGGTTGATCAGCATGCATGGCTGTCAATCAGTGTGTCCCAGACTCAGAAGCAGACAACGCATGTGCTACCACCTACCCTGAAAAGTGGGCAGGGATGCTGAGTGGGAACTTGGAATTCAATGTACTTGTTCAGAGAAAAAAGGACATGTGAGATACTTACGTACAAGAACTAGCCCTCTACCACTCATGGTGTTTCTGTCATGCTAGTGAAAATGAGGGATGAGAAACAGAGCAGCAGAAGTAACAGAAATGTTGGTTTTTACGTACTTGAAGTTGTGGTGGAGAGTGTACATGAGCAGATAATGTCATACACCTAAGAACCAGGAATCAGAGGTGAAAATATGTATTTCATGCTACAAGGCAAAGCGTCGTATAAAGTAGAGAAGTGAGGTGAGAATTTTTGTTTAAGAAGTCTCTATTCTGTTTATCTTCACCATTTTTTTAAGAGAATCAGAATGTAGAACTAAATTCCACTGGCAGCAGTGTATAAATAAAAGCAGATAACATTTATGCTACAGGCACAATTAAGAGTTCAGCTGCAGAAAGCAGACAAGTTTGGCTTGCCTCTGCCATGTATTTTAGTTTTACAGCAAGACAGTTTAGCAGATCTCAAACCTCATGTTTGACTGGTTATCTCTTTGGTATCAAAATAACTTCATCGCTGAGAGCCATGACATCTTATTTGCCCCAGCTTCAGATATGGGCCGGATTTTGTATTCCTGAAGAGGATAAGAGTATACGTAGTTATTCAACAGTAGGACAAAATGTTATGCACAATCATACGTGCAGTTCCTCTTCTGGACAGTAGTCGGGTTAGTTAAAACATTTCATCTTGTTCTACACTGGAGCCATAGGCATTGGTGGGAAACTTGCAGGAGTTCCTATGGTCTTCAGGATATCACAGAATCTCTGGCATGAATGATGTCCTGAAGATACCTGTGCACTATGCTCTGTTGTGCTTTGCCATCTTCTTTCTAGAACACAAGCTTTCAAGTTTCTCAAGGTCAGTCACTTGTTCTTTTAAGTCCTTGTCTGCTGAAGTGGCTGCGGACTTGGAAGGTGGAGTCGTCGTCAGAGGCTTCTCTCTGAAGAGTTTGTCTTATAACTAGAGTACAAATTTGGGAAAGAAACTAGAAGAGAGTCTTTGAACTAAAATCCTTCTATCATCTGTGTCCTTAACATTTGTAGAGACTGAATTTATAGCTGCTGACCTCAGTCTGGCTAACTACTAATTTTTTTTGTTGTCCTAAAGTTGAATGTCCTCTTCTACCAATGGAAAATACTGCTGTATTCTGTCACCTCAAGGGCCCCAAATTACAGGAAGACTACAATTTCAGTATTTTTTTCCACAGGTCATAATATTACAAAACATGCTCTTCTATCAGTTCTGTGTGTTAATGCTTATAAGGATGAAAGTATCCATGGCAATAAAGATGAAAGTGCAAGGGAAACTGGACTTCATTGACAACGTAATTTCTATAGTGATCACACCCTGACAAGATCTATGGAGATAAATATCAGAGATTCCATTGTTTTGTTTAATGTATTTTTTGTTAAATGAAGCCCAGAGGGAATGAAAGGAAGGAACAGAGACTTGAAAACTTAAATATGAATAATCAGTTACCAATATGTATTCTGAATAATAAATACTTTCATGGAATGACAAATAGGTCTTCAAAACTGTCTTCCAAATGTTAATCTGTCAAACTGATTCTGTCACTGCAAGTAGGGAATGCTTCTGTGGTTTTTTTTCTTTTTGTCTTTGTCCACCATGAATCACAATTATTAAAGATGAACAAAAACAATCACAATAATCTGCTTCATCTCAAGTCACATCAGGATAGTTTCTTATGGTGTTTTGCTTCATATTTTTTCTAGTGTGCTTGTACCTACCCCTGGAGATGGAGTTTCTATTTTTTCCGTGCTTTTACCTACCCCTGGAGATGGAGTTTCTATTATTTATATCCAATAGGTCTTTTTTTCTCATATTCAGCCTGAACTATTTTGTTTGTATTTTCTTGTGATGTGATCTATCTGGACTTCTGTAAAGCCTTCGACACAGTCCCCTATAACATCCTTCTCTCTAAATTGGAGAAATACAGATTTGATGGATGGACTGTTTGGTGGCTAAGGAACTGGTTGGAAGGTCAAAGCCAGGGGGTAGTGGTCAATGGCTTGATGTCCAAATGGACGTTAGTGACAAGTGGTGTCCCTCAGGGGTCCATACTGGGACCAACTCTGCTTAACATTTTCATCAATGACTTAGCGACACCGAGTGCACTCTCAGCAAGTTTGTAGATGACACCAAGCTGAGTGGTGCAGTTGACATGCCAGAAGGATGGGATTCTATCCAGAGGGACCTGGACAAGCTCGAGAGGTGGGCCTGTGTGAACCTCATGAGGTTCAACAAGGCCAGGTGCAAAATCCTGCACATAGGTCGGGTCAGCCCCCGCTATCAATACAGGCTGGGGGCTGAAGGGATTGAGAGCAGCCATGACAAGAAGGACTTGGCGGTACTGGTGGATGAAAAGCTGGACATGAGCCACCAATGTGTGCTCACAGCCCAGAAGGCCAACCGTACCCTGGGCTGCATCCCCAACAGCGTGGCCAGCAGGGCGAGGGAGGGGATTCTGCCCCTCTGCTCCGCTCTGGTGAGACCGCCCTGGGAGTCCTGCGTCCAGCTCTGGAGCCCTCAGCGCAGGAAAGACTGCGCTGTGTTGGAGCGGGTCCAGAGGATGCCGCAAAAATGATCAGAGGGCTGGAACACCTCTGCTATGAGGAAAGGCTGAGACAGTTGGGGCTGTTCAGCCTGAAGAAGAGAAGGCTCCGAGGACACCTTGTAGCAGCCTTTCAGTAGCTGAAAGGGGCCTATAGAAAAGATGGGGAAAATCTTTTTAGCAAGGCCTGCGGTGATAGGACAAGGGATAATGGCTTTAAACTAAGGGAGGGTAGATTTAGACTAGATACAAAAACACCAATTTTTACCATGAGGGTGTTGAAACACTGGCACAGGTTGCCCAGACAGGCAGTGGAGCTCCCATCCCTGGAAACGTTCAAGGCCAGGTTGCACAGGGCTCTGAGAAACCTGGTCTAGTTGAAGATGTCCCTGCTCACTGCAGGAGGGTTGGACTAGATGATCTTTAAAGGGCACTTCCAACCCGAACTATTCTATGATTCTATGAACGTGATATATATTAAGTGCAAAGAGTGTGTTATAAAAGAACAGATTATAAACTGAGGAGGAATTGTCTTGGCTCAGCTAGAGCTAAAAGACCTTTTGTACTTGTAGTGAGAGATAATTTAGCTCTCTAAACTAATTAATGTGATTTTATTAGTGCTTTCAGCCAATGCAGCTACATTATTATGATGTGGTATATACATCAACAATATTTAATCTTATTATTTTTCTTGCATAGCACTTTCTTGTGAAAGAACAGCTTTGCTCAAAGGAGATGCTCTGGAGATTTATAGGCTTATAAACATTTTACACTTAATGCTCAAAATATGTTTGCTGTAATTGTTCTTTATGATAAATCTTTCAGCATTTATGCAGTGTACTTTTTCAAACATCTTTGTACAATTTATTTATCTTAATATACTAAGCCTGAAAACGTTTTCCTGTGTGTGATTTTTAAAATTATTAGGTTAGAGGGGTCCACAGGTAGAAAAGGGAAGCTGAGGCACGGAGAAGAAAATTATTTCCTCATAGACACACTTTGAGTCAATGACAAGTTTGGGGTTGGAGCATAAAATGCTCAGATTAATCTTCACATACATGTTCACACATATCAGAGAGAAGTTAATGATGGAATCTCTGTCTCTAATTTTCAAAACTTATGAAATCATTGCTCCTCATTCTTTTTAGCGCGAACCATGAAAACTTCATATGTATTTATCTGGGATCTTTGCATAGTGAAAAATGGCCTTCCCGGAACACTTCTGGAGTGCCAAACTTCTGAATTGTAATTGCACCTTTACCTATGGTGCTCATTTCTGTAATTTTTCTCTTTGGGCCAGAGTAAAATCACTGGATGTCAGGTGCCACAGGTGACAGCCGTGCTGCCCGACTAGGACAACACTGCTTGGACATCCAAGCCAGAATCTGCCTATCACCCAGCCTTCTTCTGGATGGGACCTGCAGGCTCAGTAGGAAGGGACCCCCAGCAACACAGAGTGGCATGTGCAAATTTGCACTTTGCCATTGCAAGCAATATGGACACAACTAGTTTCAATCATGTGGCAAAGAAATGTTGGGAACATATTTGGATTTGGCTGGCAAAGGCTACTGTCTAGTTAACTCTACTCTGCTCAGATGCTTCTGTAAATCCCAATGAGGAGCTACTTCTCAGGATTGTAAGGTGCTCAGATACCTCTGTAGATCCAACTGTTTGTGCAGCTCCTCCCTTAGGGTACTGCAAGGGAATAGCTTATTGTCAGTGGGTGCTATCTGAAGATGGCCTATGGAAATGATAAATATTACCAGGCAGAAGACTACCTTACAGCATCAAAATGTTGCAGATTCAGGACCAAGTAAGCAGTTCCCACTGCAAGAAACCTCCACAGACAGGTTACAATTTCTGAATCATATGCTGACAACAACCTACTATGTACAGTGGAGAGCTAATTAACTTCCTAATATTAACAATAATTGTTATTATAGAAGTGTAGTGTTAAGCAAGAATCTGTTTGCTTTGTTGTCAGAAAGGTTATACCCCTGGCATTTTTAATGCAGAGCCGTTTCGTCTTCTTATTTGCCTTTCATTTCCTGTTCGCAGTACAACATCCTAAGCTCAGTGTTTCTAAAGTGCCAGGAGCACTCTGAGAATATTCAAAGTCCTTTGGCCACCTTGTTTTGCCCCTCAGTCCTAATCCCAGAGGTATATATTGCCCCATGATGTATTGCTAGGAGTGTGTTACCACTCAATTTTAGTATAAAGCACAATGTTAAATCACGTTGTAAATAATTCTAAAGAATAGCTATTATCGACGGACTCAGGTTAAGTGCTTTTTGTGTTATGTTCATGCCAGATGGGATACAAAAACCTGTTGGGTGACAGCGCTTTATTAGTAGGAGAGAGAAGATGCAGCGTATGTAAACATGGTTGGTGTCTGAAGGCATTGCACGGCTTCACAGAATGTATGTAGGTGGGATGGTTGATTAGGGATACAGTGATGTCAAGTGAAAGATAATCAGAAGGAATCTTTCCTAATGATAACGGCAGAAAGAACAGATAAATTTAGCTAAGTACACTCAGACACTACAGTAACGGGAAGGGAGAGAGAGACACTGTCCAGAAAATTAAAAACATGTGGATTGCAGAGGAACAGGGTTTCATGTGGGGTCAGTACTGTGACTCGTGATGGACTTCCAGGGTTTGAATGCATGGGTTTGACATCATTTCCAAGAGTCTGGTCTCCATTTGATCTGATTACAATAACATCCATTGCTGATATGAATTCGTGCCCTACATTCTCCACCTCAGCTCAGCTGGGGGACGGAGGAGCAGGTGGTTCTGGGGGATATGGAACAAGTTATTCTTTTCCTTCAGGCTTCAAAACTGCACTAGTACTGCTCTAAAGTGCAGGAATTTCCTCCTATAGTCTCTCACCCTTATTTCCCATACTGGGTTAGATACTAGCACAATTCTCCATGTGTAGATTAGTTGGCTACCACCAACATACAGTTGGTCCTTGTCAATTCTAGTGCTCCTGGAATGGATGAGAGAAAAGTATTTTTGCTGGCACTGCATAGTTGTCCTGGGTTCGGCCAGGACAGGGTTAATTTTCACCGGACTCCAGGAAGGGAATCCAGGAAGGGACACAGCCGGGAGGGCTGACCCCACCTGGCGAAACAGAGCCAGGTGTTCCATACCATGTGCCATCATGCTGGGTTCCAGTGGGAGGGGAGCGGCGCGGCGGGAGCTCTCTCTCGGCTCGGGAGGGCACAGCTGCAGTTCAGTCCGAGAGAGCGGTTCTGTTCTGTGGGCTCTGTTCTGCGGGTTTGTTTTGTATATTCCCCTTATCTGTATCGTCGTTGTTCCTGTTCCCTTTGTTTGCTGTTCTGTTAAACTGCCCTTAGCCCGACCCACCAGTTTCTGCCTCTTTCTTTCCATTCTCCTCCGCACCCCGGCGGGGGGAGGGGCGGCCGCGCGGTGCTTTTGTTGCCGGCTGCAGCCAAACCAGAACAATAGTGTATGGCTTCTTTATTTCAAACTATTCCTCACCTCAGAGAGAGTTCAAGTTAGAAATTTCAATAAGAGTGTTTTGGTGGTTTTGTACGTTGAATGGAAAAGAGCTCGATCTATTAGGATACAATTCTTGTTCCGCTAAGAAGTCATTAGAAAACTGATCTTAAAACTGTGACAGTACTGATATGAAAATTGAAGTAAACGGCTTGTGAAGGAAAACAAAATAAAGGATCCCATCTGCTTTTCTGGGACTAGTCACTGCTTTGATTATATAATATTACATATCGGGCTTGCTTCTCTCTTAATCAACAAGCTGGAGGTAATGGAAAAATTGCATGCAGAAAAGTGTGCCAAGAGAAGCAAGCACAGTGTTAAAATAATACCAAAACCCTCTCAAGGATCAGGGCCCTATTTCATTGTCCCCATGCAAAATGAAGTCAGCTAAGGGTGCGAGACTCTGTGTCCTCAGCAGTTGCAGCTAACTTTACACACCTAGCTCAGAAGCCTCCACGGGAAATACAGTAGTAGCATCTTTCCTCAATGAGAGGAGAAGGATGGGTACCTCTGGGGAGAGTCAACCCACCCAAGCCATGAATGGATTTTGGGAGTTGCTTGTGTTTCTTCATTGATTTTAGAGGAGCTGAGGACAAGTATTCTCCTTATATTAGGTGTCTAAAAACAGGTGAGATCAATCTGAGATGAAGAGTCAAACTCAGACAAATGATCTGGAAGGATGAGGTAGCAAAGTGATCAGAACTAGGAGAAATAAGTGTCAGTGTCTGTTTGCAGCCTAAGATGATCTGTAGGCTTTTTGGAAGGTTTGGTGAAGAGTGCTGGACAATATCTTGGAGAGTGGATGTGCTCAGGGAGTCTGTGAAGTCCAATGAATAGGAACAAGACATTGCAAATTCAAGGACAGAATGCATATTCTGTATTTAAGAAGTGATTTTCGTGTGGCAAAGATTTGAACCAAACAAGCACAAGAGAATTAGAGTAGCATGAAACCATGAATTCTTCTATGATGATTAGTTAGCATTTAACCCATTCTCTTTTTGCGTCCCTATGTTAATGGTCTCACAAGTGCTGAACCGGAAAGATTTTTTGGTTTGTTCTAACTACTCTGGTTTGTTCTAACTACTCTACCTATAAGGCTTGAGAACCAAAGTGACTCTGTCATTTGCACAAAACAGAGCCAGTTCAGGGCCAGCTGTGGCATGATGGAAGTTCACAGAAAATGAAACTCAGTTTAGAGCTGTCTTCAAAAACACAACACCAAGTCCCTGAGTTGCTAACGTAACTGGAGTCAATGGACTTACTTCAGTTCACCCGGATTACTTCTGATGTATTTTGGTATGAGATCAAACCCCAGTCTCATTGGTCTGACAGAATTAAAATGTATCTAGTTAGCTCAGTGTTGTTTTGAATCATTAACTCTGAGATGTAATAAAGACCTAACGATACCACTCTTTAACTCTTTCATTTTGGATTGTTTTAAAGTGAAAAAGAGCTACTGTTCTTGGGTGGACTGGCAAACGACAGGTGAGTGCCACATGTGGTTAGAATAAAGATAACTGTCTGCTAAAGTAATAATGCTTGAAGTTCCATTTGAAAGTATTTCAAGACATAGCTGCCCAAAGGGGTGAAAAGATTACATTCGCAGTTACACATTTCTCCTTCTTACTCCCCTGGAGTATCATAGGAGTGATGGAGAACATAATACAGCAATTAGGTTATGCAGCTAAATTCCTCAGCAGAGATGTGTATTGTATCAGGCAAAAAAATATATGTTTTTCTATAGTTGTAAAAAAATATACAGAAAGCTACTGACAAAATCTTGTATAGTCTGTGGATGATCCCTGTGATTTTTTGTTCAAGAAAAAGTGGAAGAAATGCATATAAAGCTGACCAGAATCACCTGCCAATTTCTACTTACCTGGAACATCCTTCAGTGTTTTACCTCAGCTCAGTGGATCTTGGCCTGTGTTAGTCTGGAGAGCCACGACTTGAGGTAATATATTTTTAAAGCTTTTTAAAAATTATTAGCAGTTGTATGTCATGTTATGCAGGTGGCAAGAAGAATTACATTTAATTATGTAAATCAAATGTTGCAATTTGGTTGATAAGGGAAGTGTCTGATACAGCAACTGCTTTGATATTTATGTTGGGTCTGCATGGCAAGGTTTTGGTAGCCGGGGGGGCTACAGGGGTGGCTTCTGTGAGAAGCTGCCAGAAGCTTCCTCTGTGTCTGATGGAGCCAATGTCAGCCGGCTACAAGATAGACCCACTGCCGACCAAGGCTGAGCCCATCAGCAATGGCGGTAGCGCCTCTGGGATAACATAGTTAAGAAGGGGGAACAAGCTGCTGCGCAACAGCAGCTGCAGCCAGAGAGAGGAGTGAGATGATGTGAGAGAAAAAACCTTGCAGACCCCAAGGCCAGTGAAGAAGGAGGGGGAGGAGGTGCTCCAGGCACCGGAGCAGAGGTTCCCCTGCAGCCTGTGGAGAAGACCATGGTGAGGCACGCTGTGACCCTGCAGCCCACGGAGGTCCACGGTGGAGCAGATCTCCACTTGCAGCCCAGGGAGGACCCCACACCAGAGCAAGGGGATGCCTGAAGGAGGCTGTGACCCTTTGGGCAGCCCACACTGGAGCAGGTTTACTGGCAGGACTTGTGACCCCATGAGGGACCCATACTGGAGCATCCTGTTCCTGAAGGACTGCACCCCATGGAAGGGACCCGTGCTAGAGCAGTTCGTGGAGCACTGTGTCCCATGGGAGGGACCCCACGCTAGAGCAGGGGAAGAGCATGAGGAGGAAGGAGCAGCAGAGACAACGTGTGATGAACTGGCCGGAACCCCCATTCACCATCCACCCTGCGCCGCTCAGTGGGAGGAGGTAGAGAATTCGGGAGGGAAGTTGAGCCCAGGAAGAAGGGAGGGGTGGGGAGAAGGCGTTTTAAGATTTGGTTTTATTTCTCATTATCCCACTCTGATTTGATTGGCAAGAACTTAAACTAATTTCCCCAGGTTGAGTCTGTTTTGCCCATAACAGTAATTGCTGAGCGATCTCTCCCTGTCCTTATCTCGACCCAAGAGCCTTTTGTTGCATTTTCTCTCCCCGGTCCAGCCGAGGAGGGGAGTGACAGAGTGGCTTTGGTGGGCACCTGGCATCCAGCCAGGGTCAGCCCACCACAAGAGCCTTGCCTAATTGTTGTCTCAATCTGACTTGTTTGTTGAGGCAGCCGACTTCATTCCATTAAAACATTCTGTGTCTGTTTTCAATTGCCAATTTCTTAGCTGTAGATCATGGGGGGAAAAAGCCCATTTTAAAACACAAACCACATTCTGTATGTGAGTTGATTAATTCAAATGAATGGCATTATGGAAAGTTAAGAAAAAATGAGCTCTGACTGACAAAACTTAATGAGATTACGACTTCAACATACTAGCATTCTTCATTTCTTTCTGATTTCCATTTCCCTTTTGGAAGATGACTAGAAGAAAAAATGAAAAAATATCAAAGGCAAGTAAATCCAGATTTCTCACAGTGGATTATTTTACTTTTATTCAGAACTTTAAAAATTATAGTTTTAGCAATATAAAATTCTGGCTTTCCTTTCACCTGACCATCTAATTTCAAGGTTACAGTGTAACATTTTCTGAATATCATGAAGTAAAAGCCAAGATTCTGTGAAGCAGTTAACCTGAAGTAAGGTGCGAGAAGCACTGAAACAAGCCTTAATTTGGAAATAGCTGGTTTGTGGATATTCTTGACAGGAATTAGTTAAGATATAGTAAAAATGTCTCCAGGTGTCTGGGCTTCTAGTTGAAGTTGAAAGCGTAACAAAGTAGGAATTTGATCACTCTTTCTTGTGTTCATTAAATCCTGTATTTCTTAGGTAGACATTGCTTCCCCAACAGAATTTGCTCTTAGCAATGAGAGGCTGTTGTGCCCTCTGTTCTTAAAATGCTGACAGGTTCCTGTAAAGTACAGTGGCCATAAAATGTGTGCTCTGCTGCTACAGGAGTACAGCATTGTTCTGAAGTAACGGTAAAAGTACAGGTAACTTTACCTAGTGCAGGTCACAATAAAGAGATTTGATCACAATAAACTCTCTAGTAGTATTTCTTTAGACTATCACTACACTTCATCTTCTCATTCATAGAAAGAATAGAGGTTGCGAAATATTCATTGAAGTCATCCTCTTTGGAGATCTCAAAAAGCATTATTTCCATAAGAATAGACATGATATGTTAATACCATTATGCTTGTCATGTATTAAAATGCTGTAAAAACATTTGTCTTGCGAGCAATATACTCTATTTTTTTCTACCTAAATGAAGTTATGCTCCTAAGCCAATTTTCAGAAGGGAGGCACTAATCTTCCTTCCTTTTGGAACAAATTGACTGGTATATTTGTATCCTTAGAAATGGCTCTTTCGTAACAGACAGTCAGCGAACCCTGTATTCTTGACACTACTAGCTAAATTAATGGTGTGTGACCAGGAAAGGGTGCTGCAGAGAAAAGAAATGAAAAGAAGATGACATCTGAAAGTTGCGTATTTCAGTTCAATAGTTCACTTTTATTAGCATTGTATTTTAATATGTAGTTGACTAGACAGGCATTTATTTTCTCACGGAAAGGACAGAAATGGATGAAAGATTAGAGCTGATCTTCAAAGCAACTGACACAATATTAACATATGAATGGAAATATAATCCATATTTTAGATCACTGAAGAAAACAAGTAAATGTGAAGTGCTTGAATGATAATAGGCTCCAAAAATTACATGCATGGGGCCCAGGAAGAAATTGGAAATGGACAGCAAATGTTTAGGATTTAAAGATGGTTGAAAAACAAAAAGTGCTATTTTAATTCCCAGAAACATGAAATATATATATTTAAATTTTCATCTATTCCCAGGGAGTTACACTTTGAAAAGTCCCAGCTAAAATCTTGATTCTTCTGGTTCTACTTTAGACATAGGAAGTATGTCACGAGAGCAAAATTTTACCTATTTGGAATGACAGAGATCTTACAAGGTAAGCGTGCAGAATTTGACCAGCATCAAAACCAAACCTGTATAATTTAGATCTAAACTCTGAAGCCTCATCTGGAACTTAAACCTGTTCTACACACAATCACTGCCCATCTATCTATAACAAATATAATGAAAACAGATGGGAAACCTTTCTCCCACACAAACTGTCCATACCGTTCAGCTGTGACCTGTTACCACTGCAGCACAACAGAAATATCTAACAAGATTAAAGTCAACATCACTGGCAATGAGAAAAGGTCACCTTGAACTTGAACATGGCTGATAAGCACTCCGACCCGTCCATTTACGTGTTGTGTACTGTCACCAACTGCTACACTTCTGAACAAATTCCTGGGAATATAGATTGGCACTAAAACAAAACCTACGGAGGAGATGTTAACTTTCTGGCTTTTTGCCTGCTCCACATTATTAAAAATCTTTCATGCAGTTGGATTTGGGGTAATTTAGGAAAGGGAAGGTTATAACTTCCTTCTAAGCATTTTTCTGGGGAAAAAAAGATATTGTAGAAGTTTTATGAAGCATTGTCTTTTGATTGTCAGGTTCTGGTTTTATCCAAGCCCAGCTGATGACTTCTTTCTTAGCTAAAGAACGCTCCAGCATGCTTTGTAAGCCATTTTTTCCTCAGGGAAATAGTGAAATAATCATGTCTGCTACCCAGCTCTTCATTATGTCGAGAATAAATTCGCTATTGGGCAATAACTGGAAAATATTAAATTTTGGGTTGTTTAGTATTTCTTTTTTCAAAGCATACTTGTTTGACTGAGGTCTAAAGTATAACTTTGTTATGTGAAAAAGGGGTTCACTGGCAATTCTTCCAATGTGACTTGCCTGCTCTAGGTGACCCTGCTTCGGCAGGGGAGTTGGACTAGATGACCCACAGAGGTCCCTTCCAACCCCTAACATTCTGTGATTCTGTGAAAGTAAGGACTATTTTTTCTGAGTTATTTCATTTGCAAATCGGATACAATGTAACAGGAATCAGTGAAGATACTCTGGTTTTAGAACAGCAAAAAATGGAGAAAAACCTGGCCCCAGAAGACCAGGTTTATATCAACATTAACAGACTGCAAAGGGACTTCCAGGTCTCACTACTCACGTAGGAGGCAGAATTAAGGTCTAAGAACCGCAGTCAGTTCCTGGACTGTTTTCCCCAGGCTAAGCCAGCCAAGCTGTGTGCGGAGGGGACATCCCTGTGTCACAGGGAAATGCTGAGAGAGGACAGGCTGCTCCCACTGGGGAGAAGGTGACATCCCTTAGCTCTCTACTTAAGCCTGGTACCGAGTTATTAATCCCTACACAAATATGAAGTGGTAATCCACTCTCAAATTTCCTTTGAAAAATTTCCTTTTAAATAAAATGTCATGTTTTTTAGAAGAACCAGGCTGAAGTGTTTATCCCTGAACCTATAAAATAAAGAAGCCAATGGGAGGATTTTAAATAACATTTGAGGATTTATCCTGTCCACAGGCAGAAAACTTTGCCTTACAAAGACTAACCTTATGCAAGCTGATGACGCAAAAAAAACCAGTTCAGAGTCCAGAGGTCACCACTCTGCTTAGCTGCAAGGATTTCAGTGGCTTTACATGCAATAAAACTGCAGGAGCAATGGAGAATGAAGGTCTCTGGAGGGGACTTGCAGCAATGCAATGAAGGGAATACTCCTTAGAGTGGTATTGCAGTTTAAGCAAAATTAAATAGCAAAAGAAAGGAAACAGCCTAAAAATATAATTGGAAGAAGTGAGGAGCACGCGACCCTGGTACTTGACTGGCCCCCGAGCGGCCAGTGCCTGTGCAGAATCATTCTGTTAGTTTTCTTTACAGTTTTCTTGAACTTTTTATGAAGCAATCTGAGCATACTCATAAGAATCTATCATCAGGCTCATTCCCTTGTGCATGTTATTTCTAGTTTATTTTCCATTTTGCGAATGTCAGTTCAGAAATGTCAGTTTTCAATAAAATCTTCTTAGCTGGAAATTGGAATTCAATTACGGTGATACACTCCGAAGTCAAAAAGTGAACCAAACAATTTTCACTGCACTATCTCTGCTCAATCACAGTCTTACAATTTTGGATTTTGAGCTGTGAATAAGAAACCTTTGCCTACTGTTCACCTTCTAAATTATCTGAAATATTTAACTACAAAATTGCTTTTATCCCCTTCCCCAGTACGATATTGTTTGAGATGCAGTCACCTGAATACCTGATATTCATATTTTCTGTTTGACATTTTTCTCTATGAATACTGGATAGGATTTTCTTATTATAATGGTTTGAACTTTAGAGAAACAGTGATATATAAACAAATCTTCTGATTATTTTTCACAATTTCCAGCAGCATGAGAATTGAAATGTAAATGAGTGGCTCTCCCAGCTGAAAGCAGAGAACATTTACCACTGTGCCTCTTAGAACAGACCTCTGGGAACTTCCCTGTAAGAATTGAAAAAGACAATTCGCATACATTAAAGCAGAACAAATCAGAGAGACAAGAAAGACAAGGTTCAGGAGATAAGAATCCTACTAACCGTAGGTGATTTGCATTGAAATATCAGAAGCTAGAATAAGCAAATAAGAAAAAGATTCCTTGCTTTTTTTCCCCATGGTTAGTGTCAAACAGTGTAAAAATAAATGTTGAGATGGATTCTTAACATCATATTTACACGGCACAAAATGCAGCAGTACAAATAAGTATTTGAATATTCCTTTAACTGATATTGGATCATGCACTTTGGCATACAGGTTGTAAATTCCCCTCTGGTCAAAAACTCTGTTTATCTGAATTTATTTCACAGCCCCTATTCCAAATATATTTTATGGAGAAATAATGGATTAATTAAAACAAGACAAAACACTACAAACTTGGTAATGCAAGGTTGAATCCTACCATTTATAGTAGGAGTTATATGTGTGTGAAAAGTGAGAAGAATTTGCATTGTGTCTTAATGGGCCTATATAAAAGCTCATAAAAGTAACGAGATGATAAGGTATGTACACACTTCCCACCCTGACATTCTAACTGCACTATTTATCCTTCCATCCTTCCACCCTTCCATCCTTCCATCCTTACGTTATTCATCCTTGCATCCACAGGAAGCGCAGAGCTTTTGGTCTATGCACTAGAGTTAATTGGGTCAGGATTTTCCACAGGTCGTTTGCTCTTCTAGCATGAGTTATCCACAGGATCATTTTGCCATTAACTTAGAGCCTGGCACTTAACATGGTACAATCAGTTTATCTGTGGAAGTATCTATTTACTATGCTTAATCAATCAAATAAAGATATGTTGATGACTTTGCTTCTCCCAGTGGAATTGTGTTGATCACTTGGTCTTGTAACAGTAACTGAGCAAACAGCTGCTTTAGTGCTGTTTTGACTTAAAATGAAACAAAGCCTTCTAATTCTGACCTTGGCTAAGAGTTAAACAATGTGTAGTAAAGTCTTTTACTGGACACTTTATATTTTCACAGATTATTTTTTAACCTTTACCTTAAACAGTTTGGTGGGTAAGTATTCTATCCGTGAGACTGGAAATCAGGCTGATTTGGTTCCTGCCCTGCCTTCTGATCTGCTGAGTGACTATATGAGTCACTCAGGCCCTAAACTGCATCTCTTGTTGCTGATTTGAATGTTGTTTCGCCATGGAGTAAATCCTATTGAGTCCTGTTTTGGTTTGGCCTGGATAAATGCCAGGTGCCCACCAAAACGGCTCTGTCACTCCCCCTCCTCAGCTGGACAGGGGAGAGGAAATATGATGAAAGGCTCGAGGGTCGAGATAAGGACAGGGAGAGATCACTCACCAGTTACTGTCATGGACAAAACAGACTGAACCTGGGGAAAAAAGGGATTTTAATTCATTACCAATCAAATCAGAGGAGGATAGTGAGAAATAAATCCAGGACTTCAAACATCTTTCCCCCACCCCTCCCTTCTTCCCAGGCTCAGCTTCACTCCCCTTTCTCTCCCTCCACCCCTCAAGCAGCACAGGGGGACGGGGAATGGGGGTTACAGTCAGTTCATCACACGTTGTCTCTGCTGCTCCTTGTCCCTCAGGGGGAAGACTGCTCACACTCTTCCCCTGCTCCAGCATGAGGTTCCTCTCACGGGAGACAGTTCTCACAGAATCACAGAATCACAGAATAGTAGGGGTTGGAAGGGACCTCTGTGGGTCATCTAGTCCAACCCCCCTGCCGAAGCAGGGTCACCTACAGTAGGCTGCACAGGATCTTGTCCAGGCGGGTCTTGAATATCTCCAGAGAAGGAGACTCCACAACCTCCCTGGGCAGCCTGTTCCAGTGTTCCGTCACCCTCAGAGGGAAGAAGTTCTTCCTCATGTTCAGACAGAACTTCCTGTGCCTCAGTTTGTGCCCATTGCCCCTTGTCCTGTCACTGGGCACCACTGAAAAGAGCTTGGCCCCATCCTCCTGACACCCACCCTTCAGGTATTTGTAGGCATTTATAAGGTCCCCTCGCAGCCTTCTCTTCTTCAGGCTGAACAAGCCCAGTTCCCTCAACCTCTCCTTGTAGTGGAGATGCTCCAGTCCCCTCACCATTCTTGTAGCCCTCCGCTGGACTCTCTCCAGTAGCTCTTCATCTTTCTTGAACTGGGGAGCCCAGAACTGGACACAGTACTCCAGATGAGGCCTCACCAGGGCAGTGTAGAGGGGAAGGAGAACCTCCCTTGTCCTGCTGGCCACACTCTTCTTGATGCACCCCAGGATCCCATTGGCTTTCTTGGCAGCCAGGGCACACTGCTGGCTCATGGTTAACCTGTCGTCCACCAGGACACCCAGGTCCCTCTCCGCAGAGCTGCTCTCCAGCAGGTCCACCCCAAGCCTGTACTGGTGCATGAGGTTGTTCCTCCCCAGGTGCAGGACCCTGCACTTGCCCTTGTTGAACCTCATCAGGTTCCTCTCTGCCCAGCTTTCCAGCCTATCCAGGTCACGCTGAATGGCAGCACAGCCTTCTGGTGTATCTACCACACCTCCCAGTTTGGTGTCGTCAGCAAACTTGCTGAGGGTACATTCTAACTCTTCATCCAGGTCGTTGATGAAGAAGTTAAACAAGACTGGGCCCAGTACTGACCCCTGAGGGACACCACTTGTCACCAGCCTCCAACTAGACTCAGTGCCGCTGATGACAACCCTCTGAGTTCTGCCATTCAGCCAGTTCTCTATCCACTTCACCGACCACTCATCCAGCCCATACTTCCTCAGCTTCCCTAGGAGGATATCATGGGAGACTGTGTCGAAAGCCTTGCTGAAGTCAACGTAGATAACGTCCACGGCTCTCCCTTCGTCTACCCAGCCAGTCATGTCATCGTAGAAAGCTATCAGATTGGTCAGGCATGATTTCCCCTTGGTGAATCCATGCTGACTACTCCTGATAACCTTCTTTTCTTCCACTTGCTTGATGATGGCCTCCAGGATAAGCTGCTCCATCACCTTTCCCGGGATGGAGGTGAGGCTGACCGGCCTGTAGTTCCCTGGGTCCTCCTTCTTGCCCTTTTTGAAGATTGGAGTGACATTGGCCTTTCTCCAGTCCTCGGGCACCTCTCCTGTCCTCCAGGACCTCTCAAAGATGATGGAGAGTGGCTCAGCAATGACATCCGCCAGCTCCCTCAGCACTCGTGGGTGCATTCCATCGGGGCCCATGGATTTGTGGACATCCAGATCACTTAAGCGATCCCTCACACAGTCCTCCTCGACCAAGGGAAAGTCGTCCTCTTTGTAGGCTTCTTCTCTTACCTCCAGGGCCTGGGATTCCTGAGGGCCAGTCTTAGCACTGAAGACTGAAGCAAAGAAGGCATTCATTAGCTCTGCCTTCTCCGCATCCTCCGTCACCAGGACACCCGCCTCATTCAGCAGCGGCCCCACGTTGTCCCTAGCCTTCCTTTTGCTGCTGATGTAGTTGAAGAAGCCCTTCTTGTTGTTTTTGACATCCCTTGCCAGCTTCAATTCCAGGTGAGCCTTGGCCTTCCTCGTTGCATCCCTGCATGCTCTCACTACGTTTCTGTACTCTTCCCAAGTGGCCTGTCCCTCTTTCCACATTCCATGGACCTTTCTCTTCTGCCTGATCTCCGCTAGAAGCTCCTTGTTTAACCATGCAGGTCTCCTGCCTCCTTTGCTAAATTTCTTTCTCAGGGGGATGCATTGCTCCTGTGCATGGAAGAAGTGTTGTTTAAAGAGCGACCAGCACTCATGGACCCCCCTGCCTTCGAGAGCCCTGGCCCACGGGATTCCTCCCAGTAGCTCCTTGAAGAGGGCAAAGTCAGCCCTCCTGAGGTCCAGGGTTTTGATCCTGCTTATCGCCCTGCTTCCTCCACGCAGGATCCTGAACTCGACCATTTCATGGTCACTGCAGCCGAGTCTACCTCCAACCTTCACGTCCTCCACCAGTCCCTCCTTGTTTGTTAACACGAGGTCCAGCAGCGCGCCTTTCCTTGTTGGTTCCTCCACCACTTGCATCAGAAAGTTATCATCGATGCTCTGTAGGAACCTCCTGGATTGCGCCTGCCTAGCTGTATGGTCTTCCCAGCTGATGTCAGGGTGGTTGAAGTCCCCCATGAGAACCAGGGCCTGTGACTGTGAGGCTGCTTGCAGCTGCCTGTAGAAGGCCTCATCAACCTCCTCCTCCTGGTCAGGTGGCCTGTAGTATACACCCACCGTAATGTCACCCGTGTGAGCCTGTCCCTTAATTCTAACCCACAAGCTTTCAACTCCTTCTTCACTTGCCCCCAGGCCAAGCTCAATGCATTCCAGTTGCTCCCTCACATATAGAGCAACTCCCCCACCTCTCCTTGTTGGTCTGTCTTTCCTAAAGAGTCTGTAGCCATCTATGACAGCATGCCAGTCATGCGAGTTGTCCCACCACGTTTCTGTGATGGCGACCAAGTCGTAGCCGTCCTGCTGTATAATGGCTTCCAGCTCCTCCTGTTTATTGCCCACAAACTTCTCCAACATGAGTCCTTCCCATGGGCTGCAGCTCTTCACAAACTGCCCCAGCGTGGGTCCCTTCCACGGGGTGCCGTCCTTCAGGAACAGGCTGCTCCAGCGTGGGTCCCCACGGGGTCACAAGCCCTTCCAGCAAATCTGCGCTGGCATGGGTTCCTCTCTCCTTGGGGCCACAGGTCCTGGCAGGAGCCTGCTCCAGCACAGGGATCCCCACTGGGTCACAGCTTCCTTCAGGCATCCCCCTGCTCCGATGTGGGGTCCCTTCCATGGGCTACAGGTGGGGATCTGCTCCACCGTGGGCCTCCATGAACTACAGGGCCACAGCCTGCCCCACCATGGTCTGCTCCACGGGCTGCAGGGGAATCTCTGCTCTGACATTTGGAGCGCCTCCTGCCTCTCCTTCTGCACTGACCTTCGTGCCTGCAGGGTTGTTTCTCTCGCATCATCTCACTCCTCTGTCTTCACTGTCTTTTCACCCCAGAGTTTTTTCTTCACCTTCTTAACTATGTTACCACAGAGGCGCTACCACCGTCACTGATTGGCTTGGCCTTGGGCAGTGGCAGGTCCGTCTCAGAGCCGGCTGGCACTGGCTTTATCAGACATGGGGGAAGTTTCTCGCAGCTTCTCACAGAAGCCACCCCTATAGCACCCCCCCCCCCCCCCCCTTTCCAAAACCTTGCCACGCAAGCCCATAACAAGTCAGAGCTGCAGCTGGGGAATAATAAACCCCTACTGATACTAAACATGCAGATAATTCAGATGATTGAAATTAAATGCCAGTGTCTAACTTAGGTTAACTTCTAAAGTTTCTGTCTGCAAAGCAAATCCAATAATGGATCAGGTATGAAAACTGAATTTTTGTTGGTTAGTGAATTCCTTGAAAATGTTACTTGCATTTTTTTAATTGAAAAGTGGGAGATCTTTGCATCAGAAATATCTCTGATCTATTTCCATTTCAACTATTCTTATATATGTTCATATATTTTCATACATGTTCATAATAGGAAATTTCCAATATTTCAGAACATCCCCAAATGAGGCTGAGATGGCTTACCCAGCTCATTGTTGTAAGACAGATATCTAATTCTCTGTAGCTTCACGCACATTCCAAAGAAGAGTCAAAGCATATGAATCTGGAAGAGCAGCCTCTGCAGCTGAGGAGAGCACCCTACTGTTCTCTCCATGTTGTGATGGTTACAGATTGAAACCTTACCTGGCACAGCTTAGAACAACAGACAGTTTACTTTAAAAAACATCATGGAAAATGGGCTCTGGCTTGCTGGCTGTACCTTTGCCTCTTTATTCTTACCTATAACAAAGATTTCCCTCTGTCATTAATATACTTTATTTGCCTAGCAAAGAGATTGGGGATCTGGGCAACATACATAAGTATACGTGGGATGAGGAGTACCTTTTTATCATGAAGAACATCAAGATTTATTGTTGCTCTAGGAGAATATTGACCTCAGCGTCTCCTCAGTCAATATTTAGCTCTTGGGTCAATAAATTTGGATATTCACTTATTCAGAAGTCAATATCAACTGAATTGTTATTAGCAGGGCATACTGTAAAACTCTTTGGAGGCTGATAATTGAGTATATGTTACTAAATACTACAAAGATTATATATATCATAGTAAAGACTTGATGCAGTGATGACAAAAATTATCTCATGGTCATAAAATTTTTGTATATGGATCCACTAGCTGTGTTTGAGTAGAAAAGAGGCTAAAAAATGGACACCAGTTGCAGTACGTTTGGGGTTTAGTTCTTTTCTTTATGCTATTTGTTTAGATCAGTAGTAGCAGAAATTATTTCAATAAATTAGGAAAAAACCCAAGTTTCTAATTCCCATTAAAAATGATTACATGGTAATTAAATGATCACATAACCAATATTTCAAAGGAGGACAAGTACTTCTTTTGTCTGTCTGTCTGGAGATCTGTTAAGAATAAGCACATTCTGAAAGTGTTTTGGTTTTGGTTTTAATCTTTGTGTATTTGTTATGTACCAAGCATACTAAGGGCATTAATCCACAGCTGCAGATAAAACAGTAAGGTGCTGCTAATAAATATATCCTCTTCTCTTTCTGGTGTAGCATGATGCCATGGTCTTACCTACAAGGAAAACGGTGGGATCTGAGCTGCCAGCTCTCACTATTCCCATACTCATTAACAGGAACTGTGAGCTCCTGGCTGATGAAGCACACTTCAGCTGTGCTGAAGATGTATGGGGTAGCTTTAACACATCACCTGCCCAGCTACCTTCAGAAGCAGAGGAACCCTGGACTGCAATACAGAGATAATTCTTCACACCAAGCGTTTCATTTGCTTCTTCAGACCCAGAAGACTGCATTTTCGTCCTCCTCTTTGACACTGAGGCTCTGCATGGGAAAGACAGAGACACCTTTATGACTAATGACTTCAATAAAAGGAATGTATTATATACTTTCCAATTTCTGCCCATCAATAGAAATTAATTTAAGGTTCTGCTTCATGGAAATGTCTTTCACTTGAGCTGCTTGTAACATGCTGTAAACACAGACATGCCCACTGTGAGATTGATGCAGGTTTGGGTACTTCACCGTGATCAGCAAGAGCCGAGTGAGGTCTGCTTTGTTCATCTGGAGGGAGCTGCTCTGCGCGGCAGTGACAGACAGATCCCTAATGAGCAACAGAACCAAGCTCTCCTGTTAGGAGTAACAGGAACATCATTTGCCCCGCACAGCAACAGAGAAGGATGGCAATGATTTCTTCTGTTTTCATCTGGGCACTCATATGTGTCCTGCTGTTTGGCACTCTTGCTTTTAACTTCTTGAGTAGTCCTATGATGGATAGGAAATAAAAATGGAGAAGAAATAACCTTTCTAGGGCTAGGATCACTGCCTGTGTGATGATCAGATACCTGATATATTAGAAACTCCTACACAGTAGAAAAACATCAGTCCTTGTAAGGCTTTTGCACCACCTTCATGGGTTAGCAGCATTCAGGATTAAGATACAAACAGTTAAACAGGTGACAACAGGCAGATTCAAGAAGAAACAAAGATTTTGTTATATATAGATAAGTTAATACATATATTAAGGCACATAAACATTGCTTTTATAAATAGAAGGCAATTAGTCTTCTGAGATGCCTCGCTTTATTAATTAGTGTGATGGACATATGAGTATGCATAGATGTATATAATTTACTTTTCAGATTGTAAGACATTTCTAAATTCAGACTGTGTTGATGCCAAACATATAACAATACTGGCCAAGTCAAGCTCTGACAGCACTGTGACCCTAATGATGTGGTTAATGCTAAAGTGATGTAAATGTAAGGTCTAACAAATAAAATAGGATATTTCAAGGACCATGCCAAAATACACAGGTAGTTAGAGTTCATAAGTGAAAATTTACATAACATGGCTGTGGAATAAAGGAGCATGACTGAGAGACAGGTTTTCCTGCAGTTCTTTTTTCTGAAGATAAATTCTCTGATATCTATTATTCCTATACAGACAACAGGGCTTTGAGTATAAAGGAAATAATCTTTGTAATGGGTTTTTCTTCTTCAAGCCTTAGTTTTAATGAAGTTTAGTCTGCTTAAATTTTGCCTAAATTTAGATTAAGGACATGTAAAAACCCTCAAAGAGTCAACAGCAGACTAGTCTGTCTATTCTCCAACAATATTGCCTCTGTAGGTGCTTATAATCATGACATGCCCTTTTGCTTAGCCCAAATGTTCCCTGGACACCTAAGTGTAGTTGTTCAGTTACATGGAACGGTAGGAGTGAGATGAGCTCCCATACCCTGCCTGAGGGTGCTTTGTAGCCAGATGGGCACCCATCTCTGGCAGAATTCCCAGGGAGAGTGCCAACATCAAAATGGTCAGCATTGCAACTAGCAATGATGCTCCCCCTACCCCGCCTTTTTATTTTTTTTCAGTTTAATAATTAAGAGTTGTCCACCAAGAAATTGGGTTCTCTGCCTGTGCTTCAGGGAGCTTTGAACTTACAATACAGGGTATTTCATGTTTCATTTCTGTTCTGCAATAATACAGCATTCTTATAATAACTCTGGCAGCTTTATGTGACTATTTGCTGGGATGAACTTAATTAGAGAATGGGTATTTACCTTGCTTATCATTAATAGTCAACAGGTGTAAAAGGCTTATACAGCATGATAAAGAAAAAGCAAGGTGGCTGCTTTGAAGAATAGGGAAGACAAACATCCTTCTCCATGAACCTCTAAATAGTTCAGCAAATGTGGTATGTGAGGATCCAGCAGGCATTTTAAGACAAGTTGGAACAATAAGCAATAGCTAAAATGGCATCAGTCAGCTGATGGGGTTAAAAAAAAAAGAATGGCACTGAGTGTGTTATAGCTGCCAGATGTGGTGGCACTTATTGAAATTGCTGTCAGGCATTTGAAGCCATGTTTCCAGTGCCTGACACCTGGGATTACAATCATCCTGCTCTTCTCCCTCTCATTGCACTCACCTGCTCACTGATGGTGATGAGCAGAAACCTTTCGGTACCTGGCTGGCACAGTATTCCTGCAGATGGATGTAACTGCATCTGCTCATTTTGAACAGATTCCTAACAATGATATGGCTATGTTTGTTTAAATCTGACATTGTAATTTTATGTGAGGAAGGTGGGTTTACACTCCAACTGGGAGCACCGTGCGTCCAGGGCTTTTCTTCATCTCGCTGCTGTGGGGATGGCATGTTCTGCTAGCGCTGACGCTGGAGCAAGTCTGTCTGCGGCAGTGGGGAAGCTCACAGTCGCTTGAGAGCTGAGCAACTCACACTGCATTGGATCTGCCACAGAGATGTCATTTATGATACAAGTCTTTCGTTATACTTACGGGGCTGAAGTCAGATCTTGTTACATAAACAGAATTCCCATTTTCAGCAAATCTGTCCAAACAGGAGGAGCAGGTACCCAGTTGCCTGGTTTCCTTCTAGACTTTTAGGTCCTGCTTTCTTGACTGGCAGTGGTTTGGATTTAACAGGAGGACACAAAGCAAGCTGAAGCAAGAGACTACCTGTGCACCTGGAGTAGTATTCAGTGCTGTGAATTCAGGATTTTCACTTCTTGCGTCACTGCTTCAATTGCTGGACTAAACTGTGAAAGACACAGAGCAGCAGTCCTGGTCCATTAGGTTCTCGTCCTTAGAAGAGGGCTGAGCAGTCTGGATGACAAGTGGATGAACAACCTTGACATTTCTTGATGATTTCTTGTACTCTGCACTTTAGGCCAAGTGTCTTTCCTTCTGCAGGCTTTCAGCAGCACTAGTGAGAGCACAGAAATCTGAGGCAGATATTCTAGGCGTCATGGGCTGCCCCCAGAGCTAAGTGTTTACCATTTTGGTGAGATAATACTTCTGTTAGGAACTTCTGTGGGCGAGCAGGATTCTGCCTCGAAGAGATGTGACCAGCAAGCTCATACATATGTGTACATCCCAGGAAGCGAAGTCTTAACCAGAATTTAAGGAGGACATCCCTTTACAGGACCCTGATGATGAGACAGTCGTGCAGCCACGAAGTTAGATCTCCGCATTTCTCTCCTGACAGCACAGAAAGCAGATAGGACTCAGGAAATGAGTCCTATCTCACTCCCAATCCTCAAAATCACCTCCACTGCTGAAGCCTGCTAGGAACACTCATGCAGGAGTGGCTGGACACTGCTGGGATGTTTCTGTTTGAAACAACGGTGTCCGTATTCTGCTCTAGTTTGTGTACAGCTCTCACCACTGTACTGCTAAAGACTTTTGAAAGTGCTGTAAGTAATATGATGATCTGCCATCATGTGCAGTTCTTTTCTTTCCCCAAGGAGAAATTTTGCAAGTGCCTTTGAAGATTATTTAATAAATAATATGCATACTGTGCAATGCGTGGTTGGAAACAGTGCTGAAGGTGTGTTTAGAAGGCAGAAAAGGAGTGTGGTTGCTGATAATGCCATTGAATGGCTGTGCTGCGGTCTGAGCTCGCCTCTGGAGGTCTTGCCTTCCCAAGCGGTGAGCGTGCACCGGGCAGCCCCTGTTGGTCTCCCCAGCATCAGGGCCACATGGTGCGGTCCCTCCGAAAGCTTGGGACGTGATAGGACTGGGGAGCACTTTGAGTGCAAGGCTAATTTTGCTCTGTTGAGTACATTAGGAACAGCTTCAACAGGAGTAAAAATCTTCGAGGCTATTCCTAAACAAGACTGTCTTGAGAGTTTTAGGTATGAAGATGCCCACATTCTGGGAACAGGAATAATAATGCCCGGTGAAAGCTGAACTTCCCAAGAAGGAAAATGTTGAAATGGCAGGTTTAACAACAGAGGAAGTGTTGAAATAACACTGTGTTTCAACACCTTTTCTGTTGCCATCCTGAGTACCTGGCAAGTGAAGATGACAGCTGTTTCTGAGACATTTGTGAAGATCTTTGGTTGTGTCTTCCCTTATGGAGTAAGTGAAAAGAGGGTGATAGTGGCAGTTTTTAAATTTGTGGTGAAATCTGTTGTTGTGAAAAGCACCTGATCAGCAGAACTGGAGATGTGTGTCTCTTCTAGGAAGATGATAGGGTTTTGTTGCTGAGGCAACAGTGGCACATGCGAAATGTAGATTCAACTTTTGACTCCAGTGCAGATTTTCTGTGTATCTTTAGGATCAGTTAGGCATTGACTCAGTGAAGCAACTTTATTTTCTGATGGTGTGATTGATAGCATGTGTTTAAAGACATGGCCAAACGAGGACCTTTTTTCTTTCCACGTACTTTGTCTATTTGATTTGTAAGCCGTGTAAGCTCCTCAGGATCAGAATTGTCTCTCACTGTGTGCTTGAGCAAATGCCTAAAATAAAACAGGTCCATGGTCAGGTCCTGGGGTGCAATCATAACACAGATTAACAGTAGTGGTAAAAACACGTAAAACTCATTGAAGTTAATGGAAAAACTGTTTTGTCCTTTTAGGTGTTTGCTTTTTCTTTGAGAAGCCAAATTTCATGATGAGAACTCCACTTAATATAAGTTTGAACAAAGTGTAGTGCCTAGATTGTCAGCAGATCCATTGGATCAGGCCCTCCTGCTGCCAGGGTTTTGCCTGTCATGGCTTGGAGCAGTCGTGTGCTTGTGGGGGTTGGATGTTATGTTTCCATGGTTATGTAGCTCCCGACTTTCTTTTAATAACCCAGACGAGATTTGTTAATGTTCACTACTGATAATTGGAAGTTATAGAAAAAATAACTCCCATGGGCTTTGGATTTTGTTCTACACTGTGCAAAGAAGAAACATTGGGTGAAAAAATAGCAACAATTCATCCACACAAGCTAGGAGCTACTCAAAACCAGCAAAATGTGGCTCTTATGCCATTGCTTGTGGGCAGCTCAAAATTTAAAGCGCAATGCACAATGCATCTGCTACTGTTGTAAATGAACCTGTCCCAGTCTAGAGTATTTACTTTTGGTGGCAAATTTGTGAAGAGCATCATCATATGGGAAATGTTGCCATTGCAGTCAATGGTTCATTCTTTGTCTGTGACTGCATCACATTCCAGAGATCCAAATAAAAATAGACACAATAGCTTTGAATAATATGTTGAGAGAGGCTTTTATTCATCTTCTACATGAGGGTTTATTTTCTTATTTTCTGTGGTTGATTGAACAGTAATTAATGTTAATGGTCAGAACATGAAGTTACCAAGATGGCTCTCAGGGCTTTTAAAAGTAGTGCTGCAGGATGAGTGATTTAATGTTAATATCAATTATCTTTTCTATGCTAAAAGGACAGTTACAAATGAAATAAATTGGCTGTGTGCATACGCTGAGGTTTGCAATTTGATTAGGAAAGATGCATTCCCAAGACCTGAAAATCTATTTTAAAATAAGGGATTAAAACAAAATCACACAGACAAGTTAGCAACTTCTATGATTCCAGATCAGAAATATTCTTGGATAAGAAGCCTTAAAGAGCATGAAAATACATTCTGAAAAAAGTAACATTGAAAAAATGAATGCAGTATTCGTCAAAGTTCATGATAGCTGATAGCAAAAATGGGATTGGGAAGATGTGATTTGTACTATCAGTGCCATTACATTCACTGGTGATCTTGAGGGAGTTGCTTAGGTGAAAATGTTCACACTTTTCACCTTGATTTTTCAGAGGAATTGAAAAAAAAGAAAACCTTAAGCTAGGGTTGTTCAGCAACCTCAAGAATCAAACTTTACCTTTACATGGGGGTAGAAATCATATTTGAAAATTGTATTTCATGCATCCGGTTTTAGACAGGCACATTTGATCTTATTACCTGTATGAGTGAAGTTGCTCCAATAATGATGAGTAATGACAGGTAATAATGGATCATTTTTAAGTGTAATAAATTTCTTCTGCAGTGCACTCCAGTGTGTGTACACAAGGAGTTACAGAAGTGCAAAATAGTATTTGATATCATGAACGTTTCAAGTTACTTTATCATAACATTAAAGGAATTCAGGAAATGCAGATCCAGCTACTCCTTTACGATTTGATTTGATTAGACACTTGAAGAAGAGTGCCAATAAGCTCTATAATTAAAATTAGTGGTTTTAATGATAGCCTTAAGTATTAGTGACCATTCATAGCAATTACAGGAGTGATGCAAACACCTGAATGCAGGTTTTGACTTGTGAAGAATGTACCATATTAAACCCATCTTTCAGTAGTGATGTATCATTATCAGAGTTTAAAAGTTGCTGGAACTTTTCATTATGTTGAGCAGATTAAAGGAGGCAGATCTTCAAATACTAACTAACTCATAGATAGCTACTCATGACTCATAATTTCGTCTTAAAACTTTTGAAAGTAGGGTTGTCCTTTCACTGAAAGACAAACTACGGTTAACGGTGTTCGTGTGTGATCATTCAAAATGTTTAGGAACTTTCTTAGAATGATTGCAGTTTATTAGTCTTCAGCACAAAAAGAAAATCAATATTCTTATTTGTGTGGTACTGAGATATTACATGTCATGTGTGAATATCTCACTTATTTTAACACCTGCTTTTTCCAGTCCTGTATGCCATCTGACTCTGTACAGAATTAAAATACAGTGTCTCAGGGTAAGATCTGTATTACTTTTCTGTGATCCAGGGATGCTAAATCAATAACTGTATACTTAAACCAGTCACATTTTAGTCAATATCTCAGCTGTTCAATTGTGAAAACTTCAAAACACTACAACATTATTTCCCCAAATTATAAAATTCTGCTTAAAAGGAATTTTGAATTTGAGAAGTTTCTGTTTCTGATTGTGTTTGCTGACTTTAAGAGTGCTAGAATAATCATCTAAAATGAAGAAGGGGTTATGTGCCATGTTACATGACAAGGATGCTACCAAATGTCACAATATCTTCTGAAGATACAATGGGTCCAGAGTTAAGGAAAGGAGTAAGGTCATCTCTAGGTTGCAGTTTCAAACAGATAAATGGATGCATGCAGGAAAGTAATTGATTCTGAACCCAACCAATAATGTCCATTCCTTCTAGAAAAAATGACAGAAATTATGTTGGGGGCAGATGCATAGCTAGATTACACATGAGGAGATTTTAGATTTGTTCCAGTCTGAGACCTTGAAAGAAGGAAGTGAAGGTGGAGTTGAAGACAAACAGGCATGTAGGACCTGCAGAGAAGGGTACTGCAGAGGAGACACTTGAGCTGTCTTGTGGGTCCCCACCAAGTGTTACTAATGTGCTCCTGCTGAATGGAATTCTTTGATGTGATAGGTTTGATCCTGGTAGAAACCTTCCCTTTCCTTGTCTCTGAAAGTCAAATTAGAGTTGGTAAATCTCACAAATTAAAAGATATAATTGGTTAGTGTCAACAGGTAGAGCAGAATTTGTTCCCCACCTCAGACTATTGCAGTCTTGAACTCTGATGGTTCTCAGAAGAGGCACAGCTTGCAGATGTGACTCCTCACATGGTGTGGGTGGAGTTGGACCTGGCTCTTAGCCAATCATAAAATCACATAACCAAAGATAAACTTTGTTTTTCACTGGTTATCACCTAGTTGCAGGGCTCAGTGCACAGACATGAATGTTTTCCCAGGGACAATGTTGCAGAAGGAACATGTAGCTGTGGTGGGGGTAAGAGTGGGACTGCCCTGTTCAGAAGGGCAAAGCATGGGAAGCCACTTCCACCCTTCATGCTTTAAGAGATGGTAGGAATGGCTGTACCAGCTCAGATCTAAGTGCCACATGGCCCAGTGCAGTATTTGCAGTAGCAGACAATTAATTTCTTGGACACATCAGAGCTGGGACAGCATATGCTTTCTCAGGTCTAGTGATTTTTGATTCAGATACTTCGACTCCATACTAAAGCGGGACTGCTGGCATGTATCTGTTAGTACCAAGTAAATACTAGCTCTGGTTGGAGCTGAGTTAGATATTCCAGTAAGGATCTTGTAAGGTCCCCTGTTGTCAGCTGGGATTTCTGACATACCCCTGTCTCCTGTGGGTCTGATAAGGTTTAGGTGGCTTTTTGCTGACGTGGCTCTTATTATTGGCACCACTTTGAATTTCTCTGACGATAAGGAGCCAAAGAACATAAACACTAGAACATTACAGTGCTCAGTGCTACAGTGACTATTTTATTTTATTTTTCCTGGGAAAAAGCTGTACCCATAATGAAACATCTTAAACTTGATAATAAATATTCCATCGCATAACATATACATTCATTACTTCTTCAAATGAGCAGATTTTGAAGTCCAAGTACTGAAATCTAGTTCTGAATCAAAAGGTAACACTCACCTCTTCAAAGGGGACCAGAAGTAGATTAATGAGTGACGAGGACATATATTACTAAGAGAGAAGTATTGTCAGATCTGCTCTGAGAGAAGAAACATTTTCTAAGCCAAATTCACCCAAGCTTTTAAGTACTGATCAGCACTGAAGAATTGTGTTCGGTGAGACATTTCGCAGGCTTAAACTGAGATTTTTTTAATTACCTAGTTGAGCTGGAGTCAAGAATACTTTGCAATCAATAGCATAATGAAGAGTTTAAGAGGAGCATAAGAAATATTTTCCATTAGTCAAGGAAGATCTTGAACAACAGATGCAGAGGCCAGTGTAAAGTCCTGAAATCCAAAGAGAAGATGGTGCAGATTGCAGTCTGGAAGGAATTACATGAACTTGATAAAGAAATGCATTTATTTTTAATTGAGACAAATTTCTGGATATTTCAGAACCGATAAACATCAATTTGTAAAATAATGATTTACTCATCTCATTCACAATAGACTTAATCAAGCTGTTCAGAGAGCTCATGCAGTTCATAAAGCTCTGTTCTTTCTCTCCTGAAAAGCTTGTTCTGGGATGTTTACCAAAGAGAAGGTATTGAAAAGTGTCAGGAATATTTCATGTAGAAGTATAATAAATATATATGATACACAATATCACTATTTTTTTATCTTAAAAAATCACAAAAGCAGTTTCTCTAAATAATTGAAAAATTCTGGTTCAAAAAAATAAGAAAAAAATCTCTGATTTTATTAGTCTTTGTTTTGTAAAAAGATGGAAATCTGAAGTTCATTAAAAAACATATTTTTTCTGGTGATGTTTTCCTGTTGAAAATGCTTCACCTATAACAAGAGGTTATTCAATATCAAAACAATTTAAGCATCTTCCCCCTCCCACATATTTACAACTTAACGACCCTTATATCCCTACACCCTGTCCCTATCTCAGCTGTGCAATGTGATTTCTCTCACGGCACAGTGATCTCCCCTAATTCTGAAAGACCCCAACTATCCATGGCCCCTTTGGTGTTTCACAGGTAACACTGTGAAACTGAGAGCTGTCTTTGTTACAAAATAAATCTGGACAGAAATTTTAAATTAGTCATTGTTAGTTGTTTAACTGCTTAATATAGGCAAGTTGATTTGAAAGCTGATTATGTAGGTTTATAGGTGTCTCCAATATTTGTGCCTCCAGGTTTGATTTTTGTCACTTGTCACTTGTGGTTGTTCTACATATGCAAAATCTAACTGATGGATTTTGGTTTACATTATGTTTGGTCTCTCATTTAAAAAGACATACAAAGATACTATTTCATGACTAACATAACTAAATTTCTTGCATCTTGTCTTCAAGCCTTTGCTGGAGCACCTGGGACTGTTGAGGCTTCTCAGCTCTTTTCTGAAGCCAGGGCAGCACCTTTGGCCACAGCTCCAGTGGTAACAGATCTGATCTAAGCAGTGCCCATCTCTACTCACTCTGTTCCTCGTGTGCCACCCGTCGTTATGGCAGCACAGCTTTTGTGGAACATGTGGTGAACTAGATCAGGAGCTGATAACCAGGAACAAATAAGTGGTTTTGGTTGGGCGATTGCTGGGTTTTCTTTCAGAGTTATTTTGACTGTGGCTCCACTCCATCACCAGGGTCACTGACCTGTTCACAGGGCAGTTGCTGTTCACAAACTGGTAAACAAGTGCAACTGAGGAGGAGGTGGTGCTACACTCCAAATTTTGTTTATGGGCAAAGAGAAAGCACACTACATATATCAAAATTCAAGAATTTGTTGTTAGTATAATGGAATTCTTGACAGTCTAGTTCAAGTATCATTATTACTCTGGATGTATTTGTTACATTAAAACAAGAGTAATAATGCAATTAGAGTACTTCTATACAGAAAAAGTCTCAATAATAGTAATAATGCAATTAAAGTGTTAATACACAGTTCTTAGTTTTCTATGCTTTTCTTGGAGAATGCTCACCGTTGCATTTTTCCTCTGATCTTATAGTCAGCAGCTTTGTGCTGCTGGAGAGGGCAAGACCATAAGACATCAGCCTTCTGACTCCTTCTGTAGGAAGAATCCATCATTGATGCTGGTGTCTTCCTCCTTACTCTATCTATTTTTATACATTTACTAACACACATTTGCACTTTTCCTTTTGTTTGTTCTGCAGCTCCATGTTACATCCAAACTTATTATCCTTGTGCTCTTTATGTTAGATACTAGTTTTCTTCTCTGTTACCACTACACCCAGCTTTGTCCAGCTCCAGGTCTGCATTGCTTTAGCTGCTGGTGAGTGGCTTATAGCTTTGGGCACCCCAATACCAGCCTGCAGCCCATCTCTTATCATCCCGGACTTGCACTCTTCTGTGCTGCATCCTGCCTCTCCACTTCTCAAGGTCTCTGCTGCAGTAGCAGGCTTGTATTTGTCTACACAACATCATTGTGTTGTAACTATCTCGTTCTACACAGGATACTGCTCATTACAGCTATTTGTATAAAACCAAGGTTGTACCACACAAAGATAACCAAAAGTAGCACAAATTAGCCATAGACACATTAGAGCTGCAGGCAAGTCAAGAGAAGTTCAGGCAGAGCAGACCTGGCAAGCCTCGGTCCTTATGGCCTCTAACTTAGCAATGGCGACACTGAATTGCAGGGCTACGGGGTTACAGTAGTGAGGAGGGAGTGAAGGGAGAAGCTGCTGGGTTAGGGACTGTTGAAGCCAGCTCAGTGCAAGAGAAAATTTCCACAGCAGTTTGGTTTTAAATATCAGACTATGTGTCGTGAAACAGCTTGGTTTTAAATCTATCTGTTATAAAACCTAGTAGATGCTCTGTAATAATGTAGGTGCTAGTGATACTATATCAGCTCATACAGACCGAATATGTCCTAATTTCTTAGCAGGAAAGCATTTAATATACATGGAAAAGCTGTGAATTCATTGACCGGGCAACTTGAACAGCTTCTTTCAAAGCTCTCTCCCTCTGAGAAGCGTGTTCCCACTCTCGCTTCTGACAGCACCAGCAGTCCCCAGCCAACAAAAGCAGGTACCTAATCCAGCTGATCCTACCAAGGTGAGGGACTCAGCTGAATCGAGTCCCTGACCTTGCTTCCACCTTGCTTACAAAAGCTTGGGTGATCACAGACAAAGTAGTTGGAGTAATTCGCCAGGGTCAGGGGCAATGATGGCACTGCTTGTTCTGGCAGGTTCTTAAACTGCTGTGATGCTGCACCTAAAGCTTAACAGGAAGCTACTGAGGATGGATTTTTGGCTACCACACTATCTATCTGGAAGTTTGTAAGCTTTTTTAGCTGAATTTCTTTACCCTGTATGTGTTGTGCAGATATAAATACACAGCTAAGTCTCCTTTCCACTGTTTCTCTCCTCTTTTTTTTCAGGACATGACATATTAAAGCTGGCTTGAGGCCTGTTAGCAGCAAATCAAAATATAGTAGCTACATGTGGGAATAACTAATCTTGTCTAAAAATAGCATGTCAGTTCAAAAATGCTAAATAAAGAGTGTTGGATGAACTTTGCATTAACTAGGGCTTCTCCATAGCACAAAACAAAGACAAGTACAGTATGAAATATGGGCATTAAAAAATGCTCTGGGCTGCATGCCAAAAATAAATTATCTTTTTAAGATATAACTGTATATGGATACTGTTTTGAACCTCAATGTAAATGCTATGGGAATATTAGTCAAAACCCATGCTGCCATGTAGGGAATCAAATATTCTTTAAATGGTGCTAGTGGTCTAAGCAAATGACAAATGTTTGAGGAAGGCACGTCTCCAAGCAAGGTGATTCTGAGTCAGCAGCTCACTGAGTCTTAAACGCTAAGAAAAAGACAGTCCTGCTCTTCCTCCATGCTGGGTGTAATGTACAGCATATGGGAGAGGCTGAACTTCAACACACAGAATGCCATTAAGACTGTCTGTTATTTCCCTTGAAGACTGGGAATGTGAAATATAGCTATTAGCAATTGTAATGTGGGGTTGTGGTTTGCATCAAAACTGTTCTGTGGAAAAAGCACTTCGGTTCACACTCTTTCATTAACAAAAGTGAGGAGTACATTTAAAATATATTGCATTAAAAAAAATTGCCCTCTTAACAACCCTGGCAATGAAGGGTCAATGTACCAGTATTGTCCTCCTTCATCCAACATCCTGCTTTAGGAGATAGTTCCATGAGATGCAGTGTTTGGTGTTGAAGCTGGCCATGAATGTTCCCCTTCCCCTCAGTCAAAGCCAGATTTGACTATTTACGATGCTATCCTGGCACAACCACCTGTGTTTTCAGTTTTTCACCACTATGTCTGGTGGTGTATTGTGGTGCATGGAAACTGGGCTTAAAAAACCCCAACAAACCTTTTATTCTTGGAATGCTGCCTTTGACCGAATCCCTTTCATGAGTTTGGGCCATGGGCAATTGCCCTGGCACAGTTGTGCTACGCTGCTCTGAAAATGGGGTAACCGATGGCAAGATTTCAATCATATTCAGCAAATGCTGCCTCCTTTCCTTTTAATTATTTCAGAAATAACATATTTTACTTTGGCTAGGGTTTGTGTATGCTTATGTTGCCAGTAAATTTGATGTGGCGAAAGAAGTTTTAATATAATCAAAAGCAACAAAGAAATCAAGCCAGTGGCAAAATACTCATGGATTAAATAAACTTGGGCTTCCACTCGGAATAGGTGTTAGCTCTGTATTATTATTATCATCATCCCCATCATCTATTCTAAACTCTTGAATAATACATGCCATAAGGTTTTCCTGAATAAATTTTCTTAAATTAAATATTCCTTTTATAAAAGAAAGGAAAAAAAGCAAACAAAACCTAACAATATACCTAACAATAATCTTGTTAGGTTATCTCGGTGGTTAATTATCCCTTCTCTTAACATTCTCACCTTCTTTTATTTCTGAATCTGAACTTTCCTTGCTTCAATTTACAGTCACTGAATCTTCTTTTATCTTTATCTACAAGGTTGATGAGCCACCTACAATCAGATTGTTACCCAAATTAGAATTTACAGCCCATAATCAAATCACCATTTTTTTTTTAAACTAAATGGATTTAGACCTTTGAAGATTTCATTGCAGGCAGTGTTCTCCAATCCTTCAATCATCCTGAACCCTCTCCATTCTTTACTTCTTCTTCAATCCTATATGGCAGAAACAGACATAGAATTCTAGTAAGAGCAGTACTGCTGCTAAACCACGGATACAATCTCTCTACACAAATCCAGTATTTTCTCCTCATATATTAGAGAATCACATTAGTCCTGTCACCCAGTTCACCCTGGAAGGTGATCAGATAGTTGGTTAACAATGATTGGTCCCGTCTAACTTGCTGTTACTTGTAGGGCCAGGAAGATGCAACATTTTCTACCCCTGCAAATTGCTCTCTGCCTTCTCTGAGTGCACAGCAGCATCCCATGAACTGGGTCTGAACTGGAAAATTCCTGAAGAGCCATCCTGCATTATACAAGTGCTGTTATCTCCAAAACTTTCTTCCAAAGTATTGTATCTTGAAGAAGAGAAAAAAGGAGAAAGAAGTTAGAGAAAAGAGGAGAGAAGGAAGAAAGAAATCAAGGAGTTGAGCAAGAGTTATGTGTGTGCCATTTCGTAAACCCACACAGAGAGATTATGTACCTGTATCTTGCCTTTCATTTCTTTATACAGACTGCAGGTTGCCTGACATGATCCAGGCAACAGTAAGCATGGCTGTATCTAGACTTCATTTCTACACTTCTTTTGTCCAGACATGAACATAAATCTTTGTCTTCTCAAACTCTTCTCAAATGTCTCACATAGAGTAGCAACAGGAGTTATTACTTGCTTATGCTCCCTTCTACTCTTGCAGTCCAATGTGGAGCAAATAGACCTCAACACTCCAATGCAGACTAGGAGTAAGGTATTTTGTAATTGTCTGGAATCCATTAGCAATTCCATTTTCTAGGCCTGAAACTGCTGTGTTGAAATCCTGGCAGATTGTTTTGGTATGCCCTTCTGCTTTGAGAACAAGTCAGTTTTCCATGCCATGGCATGTGGCTGTCCAGCTCCTGGGAGTAGCCAGCTTCAGCCACTGGGATTGTGTACTAGCTCTTTCATTCTGGTGCCTTTCACTGCTAATGAGTTTGGCCTTGGGTCTGGAATAAAAGTGACAAACAGATATGACTGAAGAGGCTATGGAAGGCTTGCATTTTCCATTTCAAAGGCAGTTTTTTTCTCCATTTGGCTAGAGGTTTTGTGTTATGTGTTTATTTAGTGCAATCATTCTGATTTTCCCAATATGAGTTATTCCAGGCCTGATCTAGGCTCTACTCCTTGTACTGTTCATGTACTTGACATCATACATTCAGTGGATTAAAAATTAGAAAAGGTCTGTGGAGTGGATTCATAGCTTTCCGCCTTTCCAGGTGAAAGGCCTAGCTGTCAACCTGCATTCTCTAGGTTTATTCTTGAATATTCAACATCCTAGTTTTGACAGAACAGAGTATATTCTGTCTCAGTGTAAGCAGCCTAGTAAGGCGAAGAGAGCTGTAACATTAGGTATAATGTTATTTCACCTACTAGAATTTTTTTTTAATGCTTATGCTAGCCCAGGTGACGTGGTCAGATTTCAGTGGTTTGCACAAAGTATGACAGAATCATTCCCTATTTCAACAGTTTTTTAACTTGAAGTTCAGTTATTTCTCTCTGCCAAAATAAAGTCCAACATCCGATTCTGCTATACAGGGGTGTAACAAGCTCTGAATTACGAAATGGCCATCTGTAATAGAGATTCCAAGAGTGTGCACCCATCAGTTGACATATAGTGTGCTGTGATAGCCTAGCCTTTTATATGTATGTCCTTAGGGAAAGTCATCTTCTCCTTTTCAGTACAGGGATTGCAAGCAGAGACTAGTACGTATTACCAGTCTTGTGCTCCATCTGGTGTATTGACATATATTAGACAGTAAGGAGGTCAAATTAGTCAAGAAAGATGTCATCCTGGAAATCAGCAGTGACAGAGCTTCATGTACTTGGGAACTTAAAGATTAAAACCTTAGGCATTATGGAGCTATGGCAACTGCAGAGTTAGGCAGAATTTAAGTGCAGAATTCTCAAAATCATGGATTTGAAGCTCTGCTCTTAAATCCTGCCTAAATCTGTGTTCATCACCTACATCAATTGTGGGGCCAAGACCTTGGCTGTTAAAGCCTCACAGACAATTACTGGGTCTTTGATATAAGCCAAATGGGATTTTGATCCCCAGCCCTAAAAACGTAGATCATCTCTGAAAACAGGATCTATTATTTTCTGTGATGACTGGTTTGAAAACAAACAATAAAATAATTATTATACCTGTACGTATAAAGCAATATGATTTCAACTTTTCAATAAATTCCTGTTAAAAATATGCAAGGGGATTAAAAATCTGTCTAGCTCTGACAACAGTGAAAAATATATGCTACAAGTGCTGTAGAATTGCATGCAAAAATTACCAGTGATATGCTGTATTACAATCAGGCATTAAAATTAGTACAATCCGTGAGCAAGTATGCATGGAGAGGGAAGTAATAGTAAATCAGGCACATCAGTAACTGGGAAAATTTCAACTTTTTTTATTCAGCAGAACAAAATTTGTTCTTGATTAACCAAGAAACAGGGAATTATAGAAAAATTTAGTTCTAGGATTGCAGGGCTCAAGCAGTAGAGGACAGTAAGTATTGCATAATCAGCATGATCTTTCTTGAAGAAAACTTCTTCCAAAGGTATTAACAGAGGTTTTAGAAGGGAGAGTGCTCTCAATATTATATATGAACAGTGTCTTGGCAGGAAATCTTCGACAAGTTTTATTTCAAGTGAGGGAAGTCAAAATATTTTGGAAGTGCTAAAAGAGATGAGTGCAGTAATGTATATTGCAAATGAATATGATGCAGAGAGAAGAAAGAACAAAGACGAGTGAATGAAAGAACCCACAGGTTCTGTTATCCACGAGCGATGATCAGATGAGCGCCACTTAGAATAGGTGCTAACTGGGTACATATTGGGGTGAATCAGACTAACCCGAAAAGAAGAATGCATACAAATGAAAACCAGAATCACGGAACAGATGAAGAAAGAAAAAAACAGAAGTGATGAATTTTCATGAATGATGAAGAGATCAAGATCAGTGCTGAAGAAGGGAAGAAATGGAGTAGTCCTACAAGAAAGATCAGTAGGACAACAAAAAACAAAGGTGAAAGCACTGTTCTTGAGTGCCATAAGAAATGTAAACAGTGGAAGTTTGTTCATCTAGCAACCAGGCTGGATATATACGGAGAAAAGACGCTAACACACACTAATGCAATGCAACAAAACAAAACATTGCTGGTGAATGAAGTGAAAACAGATTTTACAGGGGTGACAGAAATACTGCAGAAAAGAAGTTTGGCTAAGACACAGGGTAAGAACTATTCATGACAGGTAGGAATAAAGATAGACATGATAGGTAGTTTTGCATATTAATCATACAACAAACTGGAGGGGAAAGTGATAACACAGGTAAAACAGAATTTCTCTGGTTCAGATTGCTTTGGGGATGGCAATACGAAGAGTCTGCAATACACCTCCAGGACAGAATATATTTAGATAAAATTTCTGTAGAAGAGAGAAAAATACCATATGTGGGTTTGGCTGTAACTAACTGTGACTGTCATTGTAGTAACTTATGGCAACTGATAAGACAGAGAGGGATTGTTTCTGATAAAGAGACTAGATAAGGGAGACTGGACTGAAACAGATAGCAATGAATTAATCCAAGCAAACAAAGGGGCAACAATCTGAGCGTACTCATAAATACTTAGTTGTAAGTGTGTAACCACAGCCTGCAGCTGAACTTCCACTTTCTGGAGAGCTGTGTGTCAGTGGTTGGTCAGCCTGCAAGAAGCCATTGAGGTGGTTCTTGACAAATTGCTTGTATAAAAGGAAACCTGGTTACTGCTCGGTGGGGGCCAAGCTCCTGTCTGGAGAAGTTAGAGAACAGGCTGGTGGGAGAAGTTTGACCTTGAAGGGAAGGTTGGCACCCGCATCCGTCATCTCCGCTGTAGGTTTCAGAAAACAAGTGATGAATGTGTCTGTCCGTTTTGGGTGGAAGAAAACTTCCTATGCTCAGTCTGGAGGGGAAGAACAACATGCATTGCATAATACTGGAAAGAACTACTACATAAAGTTTCAAAGTTGACAGCAAGAAATTTTGTTGATGCTGTCAAACAGAGGATGGTACAACAGTGAGAACAGCACTACAGTAATGATATCCGAGAGAAGGAAAAATGCAATCTTGAAAACTAGAGATCTGCCAGTTTGACCTAAATGTACTGAAAAGATTTTGAACAAATTTGGAAGAGAAGAAGAATTAAGACATGGAGATAAATGGTAAATGGTACTAAATGCAACATTATTTTATGAAATCAGATCAGTCCAAACTAATTTGCCGTATTTCATCTAAGAGATGCCTAATTTTCTAGAAAAAGAAAATGTAGTGAATCTCATCTGCTGGGATTTCAGTAGAGTGAAATTTCTAGGCAAGCTAAGAAGCATATTACATGCCCAGCATTCTATTTAAATGTGTATTTCTAAGTAGAATGAAACCCAGATCAGACTTGTTTACGACTGTGCATAATATTTTAAGTGTTGTCTATAGGTGAAAGCCAATTTGAAATACGATTTTTAACCAATTATTCACTCATCTTGGAGTTATTACTTCTTCTTATTTCATTACATTAAGGATCATTATGCTAGATAATGTCAGAAACCTTATTAAAATCAAGCTATATCACATCTTTTTCTTTTGTTCTTATCTAATAAGCTATTTAATGAACCTGGAGTGGTTTCATATTAATTTTCTTGACAAAATCATGTTGGTTGTTGTTTGTCATCTAATTATCTTTTGGACACTCACAAACTGAACCTTTAATAAGTTTTCCAGTGTATTTCAAGATCTGAAACTAGGCTGATTAGATCTGTATTTCACTGAGTCCTCTATTCTCCCCATTAGTTTGGAGATAAAGAATTTGGTAGCTCTTTCCAGTCTTCAAGATATTATCTGTCTGTCATGACTTCTTAAAGGTAGTATCAGAGCTCATTTTGTCTGTTTCGTTAATCATCCAAGGATGAATTATATCTGGCCATGCCTACTTGAATACATCTGTCAGATAAATATTCTCTAAGCTGTTTTTCTTAGCCTGACATGTATTCTGATTTCCTTAAGAAAATATTTTAGTTATATCTGTTAAAAATTAACTTTTTTTTTTCTGGTAAGGGCCAGAGCAGAGAAAGCATGGAAGTTTCACTCTTCTTTGAATCATCTGCGTTCTTCCAATTTAATGTGTAATTCCAATGTATTGTGCAATTTCATATAAAATTTGCCATATATATCCTTCATGATCAAGCTTTAAAAGCTACTGCTGTACTCTCCTGTGGCTCTCAAAAGGTTTCAAAATTTGCAGTAAATCATGTTCTCTGAATATCCAACTTTCTATGTAACTATTTTTATTTATATCCTCAAATTAGTCAGTTTGTTTTGGTTATGCTACCTCGCAAGTATTAAGTGGGTGTTTGCATTTGAATTTAAGAAGTATTTCAGAAAAAAATATTTTCCTTGTGACAAATGTGAACAGGCGGGGGAAATTATTTGGCCTGTGTTTGTTGCTGTGTCAGTGGCCTATCTTCTTTGGATTTGCTTGGCAAGTAATGCAACATTTTTGATTGCTACATTAGTCTCCCTCACTCTAGCATCCTCTGATGCAGCATGAACTAGCTGTTTTCTCCCTGCAAATTTGCATTTCACTATTGTAGCCAGCTCCACAAGTACTGATTACTGAGGTTAAGGTAAATTAGATCAAAAGAGGTTTTCTAAACCAAATTCTTTTAATAAATCAATGCCAACTCCATTTTTTCTGGGATTTATATAGTCAGCTTTCCTGCTTTATTTTGGGAATTTTCAAGTGCACTGTTTCTGCATAATGCCTTTTACAAATTAACCTTGGCTCTCCCATGTGTTAAACTTCAGTGTCATAGATCTTGATTTATCCTAGGTGACAATCATGAAGAGTTTGGAGGCACTGCACAATCACGTGACGTGTTCAGTTTCTGCAGCTGACTGTTGTAGTTTAGTAGTTCAGCGTTTTCCACCATTTTACATCTTGTAGCTGTACTATGAAACTTCTATTTTCACATTATTTGCAAATCACATTGTCACTTGAAAATGTTCAAAAATGCAGATGTACTTGGTCCTGTGTGTTTCTGCTAGCCAGATGCCTCAGCCACAGCTATGACAACTGCGGAAATGCTGTTTGTACTCAGATTTCTTAACAAAGATCTTTCACCAGCAGGTCAAGCAGGCAATGCTTGCAATTTACATTAATTTAGAACAGACATCTCCAAAACACAGATGATAGAATAATATCAGACTTGCAAATGTAAATCTTCAACAGCTATCAATAGAATAGGAGTAGATTTCAACCTTTTCCAAATGAGATGACTTTTCCTGCATATAAAAACAAAGCGTGTATGCAATACATGTGCCAAGATGGGAGATATAAATCATAGTGATTTTAAGTATCATTTAAATCAACAAGCTTTAATTTAAATAATGTTTATCCTTTTTCCTAAGATATTCTGCAAATATAGTCTGTTCTAATTAGCTGACATAATTTGGTAAACTTAATGAAGCTATTTGCTCAGCAAAAGATGCATATCTGCGACATATTTGTCTAAGCTGCTATAAAACTACATGCATTTATTGTGCTTTTTAGTATTTAAAGTTTTATTATACTGGAAATCAATATTTAGTGGATAATTTATCTTCTTAATTATTACTTGTGTGAAATTGCATTTGAATGGAAATTCAGTTTAATTGATAGTCATTTAAAAACAAACCAAACCAGTATTTTGATATTTTTTATTTGGGAAATAAAACTATAGAAGCTGCAAAAAAGATTCCTCAAAATAAGCTTTCACGCAAAAAGAATCGATGTGTTAAATGAAGAAAGTATTACCTGTCACTAATCAATTGATTATTTTTGCTTATCGTGTTCTTCAAGTTTTTAAAATGGGTAAGTGATCATTTCACATCTCATCATTACTTACAAACTGAAACTGGAAAATGAGCTTTCCTCCTTTTTCAACATGCTCTGGATCTCACATCTTTGCATCAGCTCAGCGTTAAACTAAATTAGTCAAACTGAGCTCAAAAATACTCTTGTGCATCTTCATGAAACACAACTGTTGTCAAAAATTAGCTTAGCAACTTCAGTAAACTATGGTTTTAGTTTTTTATCTAATAAATCTTAGCTCTTCTTGCTCTGATTTAGTTTAAACTCTGATCGAAAACTGCTTAATTGAATGTAGATGATATTAAAGGGCTGTTAAAGAGTCAGAATGTAAATTATATTTTCTTTTAAAGTGAAAAATATTCATTTACCTTTGAGTATATGCATCTTATAAAATGGCTCCTTATCTGTAATGATCTAATATACAAACATGGGTATGTACTGTGCGCATGTGTACCTGTGTAAATAATCACTGGCTATTTATGCTTTTATGGTACAATTTAAAAGTTATTCTGTTCAATAGCTACTACATTCCTTGAAAAGCAGCCTCTTCACTAGATTTACATAATCAGCTGGCAATATTTTAAGAATTTTGCCAGAAAGATGACCAAAGATAACCTGCAGTGTTCATTTTACCTTATACAGCCTACCTTATCCCACAGAAGCCATTGAAAAGGAATTGTGGGACCTTGCTGTAAAGATCTAAGGTGACTGACAGGACATGAAAGTACAAGAGTAGCACCTGATCTAGGCATGGAAAGCAAGGGAGGAGATTGGTTATAGTAAAGGGGAGGGTAAGACAGCTACTTATTTGTGGAAGAGTGTGCAGTCACAGGGGTAGAGCTGTAGTAAGGAAAAGAAATTGAAATGCACAACCAAAGGGACAAAACGAACAGCAATGGGAAGGGGTACCCTGCCTGGACAAGGTCCTGTGCGGCCTGCTGTAGGGGACACTGCTTTGGCAGGAGGGTTGGACTAGATGACCCATAGAGGTCCCTTCCAGCCCCTACCATTCTGTGATTCTGTGATTCTGTGGGTATAAAGGGAATGTGTACGTGAGGGGTTAGAATAATGAAAGGAGATCCTGCGATAGGCAGTGGACTTCATCTGTGGAATCAGTTGAGCATGTGACAGTCTTGTTGAGTAAGTGACAGTCCTGCAAAATTATAGGTATGTTCAGGGAAGAAAAATAGTTCTATTCAACACACAGGCATCTGTGGTAGGAGACATCTCACCTAAATTTGAGACGACTACAGTGTAGCTTTCTGTATCTTTGATAATTGTCTAGACTTCTTTTATGGTCACTGGAAGAAACCAAGTATTTTGGTTACTACCATTCTTGTACATGTCTAAAATGATTGTCTCTGTAGCATGTTGAAAATATTTTTCTGTTGACTGCAAAAGAAGTCCAGACAATTAACTTAGGTATAGACACGCTGTAAACATCTAAAGTTAAACAAAATTGATCTCATGTCCTGTTGGAAAGACTTCCAGGTGGGCAGGGATTTATTCTGAAATCTGTTCAGCCAAAGTGTCCAATCCCTTGTATCATTGTTTAAACCTCTGTGGCACTTGTGAAGTACTGTTGTGCTGCAGGATGCCTTCAATGTCTGCTGAATTCTCAGGTGCTTAATTTCAGGTACACAAGTTGAAAACATTCTCTCACTGGTTGCACCTTTGCTACAACACAGGTCCAAGTCTGTTGCTTTCTGATTCTAGAATCCCGTTACAATCTTTGCACAGTGTCATTTTTCCACTTTATCTTGACTTCTTTGTTTTAGCTAGAATAATAATTCATTCACTCACTGACAAATGAAACAACATTATTTCCAGACATTGCAGATAGCTTTGTGTAGTGTTTTGCAATCTAGGACTGCAAACTCTGTTACACGCAAGCAGATTTTTGTGGAACTGTATGTATTTCTTGTACAGTTTATGAGATGTTCTGGATAAATACTTGCAATTAGATCAAACATCTTTATTCTGTCATGAATAGTGTTGGAATCTCACTGATGACAAAGTAGGCACCATCATTTGCAAACTATAAGCATATAAGAAGGTAGGTCCTATCATTTCTGTCCTGGCAAATGGTCCTTCTAGACCACTGATTCCAACAGTGGCCCCAAACAGACCTTTGGGGAAGAGTAAGGGAAGAATCAGTTGTATGAGGACAGGATTATTCCTAATACTTTCCTCTCAGTGGACTTCCTAAGACTGTTAAAGATGGTCTGTTTGCTAAGCCTGTGTTTCGGTTTGGCCTGAATAAATGCCAGGTGCCCACTAAAACCGCTCTATCACTCCACCTTCTCAGCTGGACAGGGGAGAGGAAATATGAGGAAAGGCTCATGAGTCGAGATAAGGACAGGGAGAGATCGCTCACCAATTACTGTCATGGACAAAACAGACTGAACTTGGGGAGAAAAGGGAGTTTAATTCATGTTATAGCTTGGCTGCGGCCGGCAACAAAAGCGCCATGCGGCCGCCCCTCCCCCCGCCGGGGTGCGGAGGAGAATGGAAAGAAAGAGGCAGAAACTGGTGGGTCGGGCTAAGGGCAGTTTAACAGAACAGCAAACAAAGGGAACAGGAACAACGACGATACAGATAAGGAGAAAACACAACACAAACCACATAACACAGAGAGCCGCTCTCCTGGACAGCTGCTGCATGCTCCGGAGCCGCGAGTGAGTTCCCGCCGCGCCGTCCCCCCCTCCCACCGGAACCCAGCATGACGGCACATGGTATGGAATACCCGGCTCTGTTTGGCCAGGTTGGGTCAGCCCGCCTGGCTGTGTCCCTTCCTGGATTCCAGTGAAAATTAACCCTGTCCTGGCCGAACCCAGGACAATACATCACCAATTAAATCAGAGTAGGATAGTGAGAAATAAATCCAGATCTTAAAACTCCTTCCTCCCACCCCTCCCTTCTTCCTGGACCCAACTTTACTTCACTTTCTCTCCCTCCTCCCCTTGAGCGACGCAGGGGGACGGGGAAAGGAGGTTATGGTCAGTTCGTCACACATTGTCTCTGCTGCTCCTTCCTCCTCAGGGAGAGGACTTCTCACACTCTTCCCCTGCTCCAACATGAAGGTTCCACTTACAGGAGACAGTTCTCCACAAAATTCTCCAACATGAGTCCTTCCCATGTGCTGCAGCTCTTCACAAACTGCCTCAGGGTGGGTCCCTCCCACGGGATGCAGTCCTTCAGGAATAGGCTGCTCCAGCGTGGGTCGCCTGTGGGGTCACAAACCTGCCAACCAACCTGCTCCAGCATGGGCTCCTCATTCCACGGGGCCACAGGTCCTGGCAGGAGCCTGCTCCAGCACAGGGATCCCCACTGGGTCACAGCTTCTTTCAGGCATCCCCCTACTGCAGTGTGGGGTCCCTTCCACAGGCGATAGGTGGATATCTGCTCCACCATGGACCTCCATGAACTGCAGGGGGACAACCTGCCTCACTACGGTCTTCATCAGAAGCTGCAAGGGAAGGCTCTCTGGTCCAACATTTGGAGCACCTCCTCCCCCCTCCTTCTTCACTGACCTTGGTGTCTGCAGAGTTGTTTGTCTCACAATAGTCTCACTCCTCTCTTCTCAATGCCATTTCACCCCAGAATTTTTTTCATCCCTTTCTTAACTAAGTTATCACAGAGACGCTACCACCGTCACTGATTGACTTGGCCTTGGGCAGTGGCAGGTCCGTCTTAGAGCCGGCTGACACTGGCTTTATGAGACATGGCGGAAGTTTCTTGCAGCTTCTCACAGAAGCCACCCCTATAGCCCCCTCCCCTGCTGCCAAAACCTTGCCATGTAAACCCGTAACAGCCTGCATGGGATGTCTTTTCCAGAATTTCATCCAGTCTCCCCTTGGACATCTAAACATTCTGCATGCAGAATAATCTTTGGCAAGTAGGAACACTTCTGTAAAGAACCACCTCCTCTAGTTTTCAAAATGCTCTCACTAGCTGCACTTTGTGGCTTGTAGTTTTATTATTGATGTTGAGCATTGATGAAGACTGATTATTTTGTATTGATTGAATTATTGTTGAGCAGTCCATCCCTCTCCTTATTCTCCGTGATCATCACGATTTTGTAGATCTGTGTCACACCTTTCGCATCATATATTTTTCAAACTAAAGGATGTGGCATGGAAGAGTTGTGAATTCATACAGCAGTAAAGTGGTGCTTTCTTCTTTGTTCTCTATTGCTTGTCCAATGTGTTCCTAACGTGCACTTAATTTTTTTTTTAATTATTATTTTTAAGCCCTGATGACCTTCGAGCTGGTATTTCTGTAGAACTAACCATCATATCCCAAGTTCTCACTCCCAAGAAGTAAAAGCCAGCTCGGAATAAATCGCTTTGTCTGAAGCTGCAACTGGTTTTCCACATGGGTGTGACTTTACATTTGTTTACACTAAATTTCATCTGATTTTTTACTGCTCAATCAGTCTTGTCAGTTCTTGTGCAACACCTCACAGCTGGCTCTTATCATACTACCTCTGATAACTTTGTACCATCAGGAAGACTTATCATTGATTACTCTCTTTTCTAGGTCATTTATGAACATATTAGTCAGCATAGGTCCCAGAACAGATCCTTACAGAATCCACTCTGACACCTCTGATCTGTAAGAACTATTTATTTACTCCTTTTTTAATTTTTCTGTATTTCATCAAATATTTTGTGTGTGCCAGGACCTTCTCTCAACTCATTGCCTCTGTTTCCTTTAAAAACTGTTTGAAAATCAGGATAGTTAAAGCAGTCAAATAATTATTATTCACATAATTTATGATCCCTTCAGAACCCTTCAAGATACTTGTAAAGCAGGATTTCCGCTTGAAGAATCAATGTTGGCTTTTTAATCAGACGGTACTTCTCCACAGGTCCACTAATACATCTTTTATGTGCAGCTGTACTACAGTCCTTTCCAATGTTATTTTGGTTTCAAACAGATTCTCTGTGGACATCCTTACCCTCTTTCTCCTTATGCCCAGTAAAAGGCTTTCATGTAGGAATGCCCCCAGTTTCTTGTAAGGTGAATGCCCATGCAAAGAATTCATTTGCCATCTTCAATGAACTTGTCTTTCCTGAGCTTTCCTTTATACTTTGGACTCCAGCAGGTTTCTTATTTGAATTGTCATCCCAAACACTGGGACTTCCCCACCATTATGTTTTAAAAGCTCCCTCACAACCCTCTTGATTTTAAATGTCAGCTGTTTTGTTCCCTTACAGTTCCTCTCTCCTGTTCAGACTGCCGCTATTCACAATGAATCTGGAGTTATTTCCTCTTTCCATCATCTACTCACCAAGCATTTTCCTCCCCTTTGCCTTGTCCTGTTGGGTTTGTAGTTGATTCAGGTTCCTTACGATGCCTACCACATTTGTGGTGAGCAAAAAGGAAGTCATATAATCATCTTGAAGGTCACAAACACGTCTACCTTTTTTCCTGATGGTTATGTCTTCCACTCCTACGAACCTTTTTCCCTTCCTTCCAGTTTGGGTTCCTGATTTCAGAGAAGCATCCTTAGTACTGGATCCTACATTGACACTATGTAATAGAGAGAACCTGTCACTGGGATCCTTTTTTACCTTTTCCAGCTTCTGTAAAATATCTGAAACTCTCCTTAGTGAACAGATCCACCTCTCAGTTTACTTTTTAGGTAGGACTTATGAGTGTTTGAAGATTAGATGGCTCCAACATGTCCCTGAAAGTCCTGTTGGTTAATTTTCCTGTCTCTCTCTCTTCCTCTGATTCAACCTTCTACATCTCATGGGTTCAAATTCTCCCTCTGAAGCTTTCATGTTGCTGATACTGCTGCTATGTGCCACTTTCCCACAGGGAAGATACTCATCATCTGACATGTCATAGACTAAACCGGGAAACTGTTTCCCTTTTGGCTGAGCTTCGCCTTCATTTCTTCTCCTCATAAATGCAGAGGTGACTTCCAAAGCTGTTCTATATGTCCATGTGATCTAACTCACCTCACTTCTATCATATTTCCTGAATTCCTGAATTTCCTGCTTCGGCAGGGGGGTTGGACTAGATGACCCACAGAGGTCCCTTCCAACCCCTACTATTCTGTGATTCTGTGATTCTGTAATACAAAAGCTACAAAGCATGAACAAGTAATGTAACAGTAACTGCTGTAGTAAATATATGAGGTTTATGTTTAGAAGGTAACAACAGGGAAAATAATTTATATGATTTATATGCTTTTCTTTAATGATCAGAATGACATTTAAATCCTTTTTGGGATGGGAAAAAAGAATTACAATCTTATATAATCCGAATTTTTAAAGATGGTCTTAAAGTCAATTTCTGGAAAAACAAAACATTTTAAAAAGAAAACGTCTCATCTCATAAAATTTCTTAAAATTCCAAGAGAATTCAGTGCCACATCATAAGAATTTTTCATATGTATTCTGAGCAAAAGAAAGATTTAAAAAATATCCTAGGCAATCTGTATGCAGAAGGTAGATTGAGGCTTTTTTGTACATCATTCTCTGGGATTCACATTAAACACAAATTCTTTTAGTGTTTCTCTCAACTTGTAACAACTAACAAAATATGAAAGAAAGACAGGACTATTTTGAAAAATCTGTATTTGCAGACTGTTCTTCCTAGGACAGTGCACAGGAATATTAAAAAAATACTGCCAAGGATACTTCATTACTGAAACTATAGCATCTCTAGAAGGTACAAAACATAATCAGTGTAAGATGGTATAAACTGTTCAACTGTGGGGTGCTAGGGCTGTAGACTAAAGACATAAGATGAGGAGTAAACCTCAGAACAGTTGTTTTCTCTTTGGAAACTCAGTATTTCATTTGAGCCAATGAATCACAAGAGAGACTCAGTGCTTCTATTTGAGAAATAATTCAAATTTTAAAAACTTAATTGTTCATCAGGATGCCTTGTTAGCATTCAGATCTTGGTTTTAATTTGGCAGATCTTGATTCTGAAGTCTAAGCCAATCTGAAATATTGACAAATATCCAAAACATGGTGAGACATGTATTTTTAAAATATGTCATGTGAAGAGAGTAAATTTAGATTATATGTATAGTATTTGTAAAGAAAAAAAAGAGTGCTCTGTTTTTTGTGCAGTTTCAGCATCTTGAAAATACTATCCTGCTGTGTGCTGGCACCTTATGAATTTTGGTATTGCACGTGATTTTTCTCTAGAGCAGTTAATTTGCAAACAACTATGTCATTTCCTACAACTGTTTATGAGCAGACTGAAGTAAGAGTAACTCCAACATCTGCTATGTAAGAATGATCTTAAAATCAATAAGAACAAAAGCTGCCATTACGTGGTAACATGGATAGAGCTGTTGTATTTGAAACTGTACAGTACAAGTTAGCACCTTGCTGTGAAGTAGCTACTGAAGGGAGCCATGAATAGAGAGGGACATTTGACATTCCAATTACTTTATACGGCAGAGATTAAATCTATAACTCTGGCTTTACCTGAATACCTGAACAAGTATCTCTAATAGCAGCAGAAGGGATACCCTTCCTCGACATGTATGTAAAGGTTGTTCCACAAGATGCTTTTGAAGGCACAGGTACAAATACATCAACTCCATGTTCCTTACACCTGGTTTGTGGGAATTTTCACAGAATCATGGAATGGCTGGGATTGGAAGGGGCCTCTGGGACCCATCTTGTCCAAACTCCTGCTCAGCAGGGCCACCTAGAGCCAGCTGCCCAGGATCTTGTTCAGACAGCTTTTGAATATCTCCAAAGAGGAAGGCTCCACAACCTCTCTAGGTGACCTATTCTAACCAGAGTTTTCTACGTGGAGTTGTTTCTTGATCGTTGGCGATATAAATTTATTTTCTTTTTGTTTGTAAGCAAAGCATGTTGCTTGAGATGTCAGCATGTTACTGTTATCACAGGAATGAAAACGAAAGAGAAGGGGTCCTAGCCAGTGCCCTCCATGCCCTACACTGATTAAATGGCTGCAGACCAGAGCTACCTTGTACTAGACTGGCTTGAAGCAGGTTTGCAGCTCTGGGCATCTGCATTGCTGTGCCTTTAGCTCATCTTGTGTGGTTTGGTACCTACAGTGGCAATTGGAAGAAATGATGATGCCACTTAACTGTGTGAGTGTCAGGCAATATATGACAACACATGGACAGAACACGCGGGCTTTCTGGAATAACCTGGCATCTGTAGCAAGAAGTGTCTGATTTCCACATAGTGTTAATGAAAATTTTTTACTTTCCATCTCTTCATTAAAATCCTTTACTATAGGCTAGGCCACAGAGGACTAATATGCAGTTACAAAGCAGCTATACGATTTTGGGCTACTGTCCTTTGGTGAGTGGTGAAGTCCTTGTCTGAGTGAGACATAGTCCAGCAGAGTGGCACAGACTTCTCTGCATGTGTATTAGCAGGGAAGGTTTATATAGAAAGACCTATTTTCTAGAGTTCATGTTAGTTGCCAAAAGATCTGTTAAAGAATGCTTGACTGAACAAATTGGGTTTGAAACGTGTGTGTGATTTGTCAAAATTTTAAACTGCGGGGGTGATACTCAGCTGACTTTGTGTAGCTGTCTATTGTAGAAGGCTATATTTGATCCAGTCGCTCCTGGCTCCCTTTGCAGCCAATAAAGAGAAACAGGCACTTTTAGATCATGACTCATCTGCATTTAAAGTAGATGCAGTTTATACCCTAATACAGAAATGCCTGTAGTTGTCTGTAAGAAGAGTTGAGTTTGACTGCCTTAGATGTAGGCATGTAAAGTGAGGTGATATGATTCCCACCCTGAGGCACTGTTGATCCAGCATGACTGTTCCCACAATACAGTCACAAATAGGAGAAGCGTAGTTCAGCAGAGATAAGTGTGATGGATACTTCCTCTGTTAGTGTTGCAAAGCTATAGATGTTAGGAAGCATGTGTCATTTGTTAAAGGAGGTTGGTTAATGACTAACCAGCAAGAAACAAATAACCAAGGAAAGATCTGTAAGAGTATAGTGAATATATGATTTGACAGAAGCCATGCTGGGTAATGTGCATTATTTTTATGTGACAGTTCACTGCAACAGTGCAATACTAATAGAGCTGAATTTCCCTCACTTTGAGCTTTATTCTGCCCTTATGGCATTTTTACACACATGTAACTGCATGGTTTTCAATGAAATTACTCCTGGTTTAGGTGGCAGAGTACATGACAGCAGCATTAGTCTTCTATTGCAATTTGCTTCTGTTCAGTCTATTGGTTCTTAGTAAAAAAGATTTCCTGTCAGTTCCTGCAACGCAGTTTTGTGCTGTGTTTTGCAAAGTGATTACTGCGTTAGGATTTCCAATGAAATGTTGTCACTAACATTTCTTTGTTTTATTACTGAGAATTTACATTCCTGTTTTGATCTCCTAAATAACTTCCAAAATTTAAAAATCCTATGCTTTTGCTCTTGAATCTTTATCTTCATCTAATTTGCTTCACTGCTGTTCTCCAGGCTGTGCTCTGCAGATTGACATGACTGACTCAGATGCCTTCATACTATGTAGACTCAGATATTACGGTAATGAGCATGGTAGGTACATTTGACTCCAAGAAGGACTTCAGGGTCATCACAAGATAATTACCTTAACATGAGCTGTCTTCAATGCTGTGACTAAAAGGGATAACGTGAACTTCAGAACTACATTAAGGGAAAGACGTATCAAACAGAGGTAGGTAAATAGTCTGAGGTTTGTGTACATGTGTGCATCTTTGCCTGAAGCATTGCTTATGGGGCACAGCTGGAGGCAGATCATCAGCACAGCTCTGTCAAAGCTCTAGTGAGTCACAGGGAATCCATGTCCTTAGATGTTCTGTGAGTGTAAAGCAATCACACATGCATGATCACGGTGATTATCAGAGTTTTGAAGAACATTTGCCCTTGTATTGGACAGAATAGTTTGGACTGTGGCTTGGAATTTATTTATTTATTTATTTATTTATTTATTTATTTATTTATTTATTTATTTATTTTAATTTGGCTTTTGCAGTGTAAGGTAAGGTATATTCAGTCATATTTCATCTAATCCATGTCCTGACTCTAAACAGCTCTCAGGCTGTGATGGTACATGGCTCTTTTCCTCTCCCCGCAGTCTGACTTGCAGGACCGAGGGACTGGCATGTTACAATCCATACAAGGTGTCTGGATAAACCTGTCTGAAGTGATAATAGGCAGTCAGCCTAGATGGCCTCATTGTTTCTTCTCTTGTTCATGGCTGTGTCCATGCTGGAGGCAGGTGTGCTCTGCATCAGGTCCCGTAACCTCAGTCCCCACGTGGTGGTTACCAGCGTACACTTTTTCCTGAGTTTTCTTTGGAAGTAAAAGGTATCCTGTGCATTCTGGTAGATGGTCTATATAAGCAACCTGGGAAGAAAGGCTGCATGGCAGGGACTCAGGTAGTTTCTAGGGAAGTTTTACGTTTAGCCTGCTACCTGTAGTCTGTAAAATACTTGAATAACTCCTAGAAAAGGAACTATAAGAGCCTGACCTTCTGTTTGTGTAAGAGTGTGTCAAGTAAAATGGTATCCCCAAGTAGTCTGACAGAAAACTCTTTACTTTCTGCCACTAATACATGAATACAGGCAGCATCAGAAGAAGTCTAGGAGTTCAGGAAACCGTGTCTAAATTTATGCTGCAATGTTGGATGATTCGCATTCACCCAACTTTAGCTAAACTTTTGGCTGGAAACAGTCTTGCACTCTCGTTGTCTTTAATTAAATGCTCAGTATTTGCCCCTTTAGCACAGAGAGGATGAGTATGGTATTCATTTTGCAGAACAGAGCACTGATTTAATGAGACCCGTGAAATCAATCAAAAACTTTCCCCAAGTTTCCCAAGATTACCAATCAGAGACAGAAACAGAAGGAGCATTCCTAGCCCTGGTGTAAAAGCTTTTGGAAATCGTATGGTGTTTGTTTGTATTTATTTGTGGTGTTTTCCTCCATCCCATCAGTGGCAGGGAACAGCACTGAAAGGGGCAGGAAAACTCACCTGGTTAACAGGTGGCTCAGGGACTGGTGCCATTGGTCAAATTTTGGATTCTTTGATCAAGGGAGGTGTACACAGCACCGGGCCTGCTGGCAACAGGTGGAACTCAGCTATCTCAAAGGGGAAAAAGGATTCTTGGCCACGAGCTGGCAGGGCTTATTGAGAGGGCTTTAAACTAGGTTCGAAGGAGGAAGGGGTCATAGACCACCTCACTAGGCATGAGCCCAGGCTTGGCGTGCCAGGGTCAGGGGTGAGATTGACAGCCCAGCTCAAGTGTGTCCATACCAACGCACGTAGCATGGGCAATAAACAGGAGGAGCTGGAAGCCATTATACAGCAGGATGGCTACGACTTGGTCACCATCACAGAAATGTGGTAGGACAACTCGCATGACTGGCATGCTGTCATAGATGGCCCGTGGGCCAGGGCTCTCGAAGGCAGGGGGGTCCAAGAGTGCTGGTCGCTCTTTAAACATCACTTCCTCCATGCTGAGGAGTGGTGCATCCCCCTGCGAATGAAATCGAGCAAAGGAGGCAGGAGACCTGCATGGTTAAACAAGGAGCTTCTAGCGGAGATCAGGCAGAAGAGAAAGGTCCATGGAATGTGGAAAGAGGGGCAGGCCACTTGGGAAGAGTACAGGAATGTGGTGAGAGCGTGCAGGGATGTGACGAGGAAGGTCAAAGCACACCTGGAATTGAAGCTGGCAAGGGATGTCAAAAACAACAAGAAGGGCTTCTTCAACTACATCAGCAGCAAAAGGAAGGCTAGGGACAATGTGGGGCCACTGCTGAATGAGGCGGGTGTACTGGTGATGGAGGATGCAGAGAAGGCAGAGCTACTGAATGCCTTCTTTGCTTCAGTCTTCAGTGCCAAGGCAGGCCCTCAGGAATCCCAGGCCCCGGAGGTAAGAGAGGAAGCCTACAGAGAGGATGACTTTCCCTTGGTCGAGAAGGACTGTGTGAGGGATTGCTTAAGCGATCTGGACGTCCACAAATCCATGGGCCCCGATGGAATGCACCCACGAGTGCTGAGGGAGCTGGCGGATGTCATTGCTGAGCCACTCTCCATCATCTTTGAGAGGTCCTGGAGGACAGGAGAGGTGCCCGAGGACTGGAGAAAGGCCAATGTCACTCCAATCTTCCAAAAGGACAAGAAGGAGGACCCAGGGAACTACAGGTTGGTCAGCCTCACCTCCATCCCGGGAAAGGTGATGGAGCAGCTTATCCTGGAGGCCATCATCAAGTAAGTGGAGAAGAAGAAGGTTATCAGGAGTAGTGAGCATGGATTCACCAAGGGGAAATCATGCCTGACCAATCTGATAGCTTTCTACGATGACATGACCGGCTGGGTAAATGAGGGGAGATCCGTGGATGTTGTCTACCTCGACTTCAGCAAGGCTTTTGACACAGTCTCCCATAATATCCTCCTAGGGAAGCTCAGGAAGTATGGGCTGGATGAGTGGTCAGTGAGGTGGATTGAGAACTGGCTGAATGGCAGAACTCAGAGGGTTGTCGTCAGCGGCGCTGAGTCTAGTTGGAGGCTGGTAACAAGTGGTGTCCCTCAGGGGTCAGTACTGGGCCCAGTCTTGTTTAACTTCTTCATCAACGACCTGGATGAAGAGTTAGAATGTACCTTCAGCAAGTTTGCTGATGACACCAAACTGGGAGGTGTGGTAGACACACCGGAAGGCTGTGCTGCCATTCAGCGTGACCTGGATAGGCTGGAGAGTTGGGCAGAGAGGAACCTGATGAGGTTCAACAAAGGCAAATGCAGGGTCCTGCACCTGGGGAGGAACAACATCATGCACCAGTGCATGCTTGGGGTGGACCTGCTGGAGAGCAGCTCTGCGGAGAGGGACCTGGGTGTCCTGGTGGACGACAGGTTAACCATGAGCCAGCAGTGTGCCCTGGCTGCCAAGAAAGCCAATGGAATCCTGGGGTGCATTAGGAGGAGTGTAGCCAGCAGGTCGAGGGAGGTTCTCCTTCCCCTCTACACTGCCCTAGTGAGGCCTCATCTGGAGTACTGTGTCCAGTTCTGGGCTCCCCAGTTGAAGAAAGATGAGCTACTGGAGAGAGTCCAGCGGAGGGCTACAAGGATGATGAGGGGACTGGAACATCTCTCCTATGAGGAGAGGCTGAGGGAGCTGGGCTTGTTCAGCCTGAAGAAGAGAAGGCTGTGAGGGGGCCTAATATATACTTACAAATATCTGAAGGGTAGGTGTCAGGAGGATGGGGCCAAACTCTTTTCAGTGGTGCCCAGTGACAGGACAAGTGGCAATGGGCACAAACTGAGGCACAGGAAGTTCCGTCTGAACATGAGGAAGAACTTCTTCCCTCTGAGGGTGACGGAGCACTGGAACAGGCTGCCCAGGGAGGTTGTGGAGTCTCCTTCTCTGGAGATATTCAAGACCTGCCTGGACAAGATCCCGTGCAGCCTGCTGTAGGTGACCCTGCTTTGGCAGGGGGGTTGGACTAGATGACCCACAGAGGTCCCTTCCAACCCCTACCATTCTGTGATTCTGTGATTCTGTGATTCTGTTGTGGAGTCTCCTTCTCTGGAGATATTCAAGACCCGCCTGGACAAGGTCCTCTACAGCCTGCTGTAGGTGACCCTGCTTCGGCATGAGGTTTGGACTAGATGACCCACAGAGGTCCCTTCCAATCCCTACCATTCTGTGATTCTGTGATTCTGTGATTCTGTGATTTATATCTGAACTTCCTTAAAAGTAGTTTAATAACAGAGGAAAGTGTTTATATTAAGCTTGCACTTATGGGCCAGAGAGGGAATCTGCCTAGTATGTGACCTCAAAGATTAACAATATAGCATTATCCTGAGATCACAGGGTAGGAAAAAATCAGATAAATGTTTTAAATGGCAAGTCATGTCAGACTAACACCAAAGACTTCAACAAATGAAACTTTCTTGTTAACAAACTGACATTATTGTATTTAAAGGTCAGCTGACAAAAGGGCATGACTCCCAGGCAATCTCTCACAGGCTGTGAGCAGTACCTCCCTGGGGAGACACTGACCTTTTCCAGGGGGAGGAGCTATCAAGGCTGATAAAAGTCAGTCATTTCCAAAAGAAATGTAACAATAATTATGCACTTAACTAGGACTGGACTTCTAATGGCTGCATGGCTATTCCAGGGCAGAAGAGACACTATGGAGTCCATTGGTTCCCTTCTGCACATTTTCCATGGTGGCTGCATGTTCATGGGTGCACTGATGGTATGAAGCAGCTTTCTGGAGCTCAGATGAGAAATGCTCTTGTCACAGAAGCTGAGCAATAAACCTTTTCCAAGTAGCATTGTCATTTCAGGAGTTTTTGAAGATTACACTGTCCCCATCTGGTTACAATGGATTTTCTTGCAGCTTCCTTGACTTCAGTAAATTAAACCAATTCTGTGTCAGCTGAGAAATGAAATTCATTGCCTTGAAATAATGTTAAGACGAAATTCTCTTTTGCAGCATCTATTTGGGCAGATCTGTTGCTGAGAGTGTAAGCTGAAAGAATCATGGTATCATAGCATTGTAGAATGGTTTGAGTTGGTAGGGACCTTATAGATCATCTGGTTCCAACCCCCCTGCCATGGGCAGGGACCCCTTCCACTAGACCAGGGTGCTCAAAGCCCTTTCCTACCTGGCCTTGAGCACTTCCAGGGAGGGGGCATCCACAGCTGCTCTGGGCAACCTGTGCCTGTGCCTCACCACCCTCATCGTGAAGAATTTCTTCCTTATATCTAATCTAAATCTGCCCTTTTTCAGTTTAAAGCCATTACCGCTTGTCCTATGAGTAAATGCCCTTGTAAAAAGTCCCTCTCCAGCTTTCTTGCAGGCACCTTCATGTACTGGAAGGTTTCAATAAGGTCTCCTCCCAGCCTTCTCTTCTCCAGGCTAGAGAACCCCAACTCTCTCAGCCTTTCCTCACAGGAGAGATGTTCCAGCCCTCTGACCATTTCTGTGGCATTCCTCTGGCCCCACTCCAACAGGTCCATGTCTTTCCTGTGCTGAGGGATCCTGAGCTGGAAGCAGAATGACTCCAAGCTAGTTTCCTGGATGCCACACTAACCCTGACACAGGTAAAGGCAGATGTACTGAACAGCCACAGAAAACTGCCTGAGATCTGTCTCGCATGCTCAAAAATTCCTGTACCTAGACGCACAGGGATCACAAGTACAAAGCAGCTCTGTCTGACAAAAAAGGTGACGCAGAGCAGAAGCCAAAGAAAGGATCAGGTCACATACACTGTTCGTTACAAATACACCCTCACTTCAGCAGTGGGTTTGTGGTGTGCCAGCTATGTGTTAAATCTCCTATTTGTCAGAGGTGATCCTTGCACAAATTGCTAATACCTTGTATAGCAGAGCTCAATGAATACCGTAACTATGTATTTGCTTTTGCAAACTGAGTTCAGTCTAACTGTATGCTAAATAAGATATGGAAGAATGCTGAAAAATGTTTTAAACCAATGTTTTTTAAAACTATGAGGTTATTTGTATTTTCTCCATGCTTTTCTAGCAAGGGAGCTGCTGTGTAGCATTACAGAGCACACTGGGCTACACTGCATCATCATTATGGAAAAACTCCCATCATTCTCGGGGTAGGTACTTTAGTTCAGCTGTAAATTATTGGAATTGACACTGGAATCACTTGTGGGAAATTCTGTAACCTGAACTATGCAGGAAGGCATAAATGATCATAATAATCTTTTTCTGGTCTTCAAATTTATGAAACTGTGTTCATTGCAAACTGCTTTTTCCCTGCCAGAGATACATCTTTCACTCAGAGTCTGTAATTCTGCAGGGGAAGGCAGCACTGCAGTGAGATTTTATACTGCTTTCTACCTACTGAAGTCCAATTCTTCTTGCAGTTAAAAAGAGTCGAAATCCACTAAGCTACCTATGAGACAAAACAATCCCAGTGGTAATAACATGAGCTCCTCTGTGTTAAAAAGAGCTAGTAATTTGACCATTTAAATTATCAAATTAGGATGCACACGGAGACACAAAAGCTTAAAAGGAGTTCTTCATGTACATCTACCAGAAACTCTTCACCTATATTCGTTATGCTGCAGAGACTGAAGAGAGACCCTCAATTTCCTGCCTGAGCAACTGGTGAGATTCTGTTCTGTCTGATAAATGGTGCTGCCTGTGTTTAGGGACTCTGATGGAGAATGTTTTGGCATTTAGACTGGTGGAACAACGTTGTGACAAATGCGTGGCTGGAAGCTCTTGTATTAGTCTGAAGTCACTGAGCAACTGAGCAGCATTAACAGCCCCTGAGAAGGCAGCTGCACTCTGATATCCCTACCTGAGCCAGACGTATCTCTCTGATGGGGGAGGATTGCTGGAAGTTTTATTCTAGTGCTGTCAGCTATATGTTGAAGCCTATTGCCTCCCTGAGTCTGCCGATCATCCTGTTAGGAACACTGTGGCATTATCCATGAGTGCTGTTTCCTGATACCTCCTCTGCTGAAACCTTCATCTTAGCTCATCCATCACAGCACTCATCTAGTAAAGATTCACCTTGCTGACCCAAGCACATTTAAACCACTTCTTGCTATACTAGGAATACAGGCTATATCATCCACCTCGTTAGTCATCACCAATGACTTCACATGTAGTTCAGGAATCTGGTGCAAATTGCTCAAAGATCTTCTAGTTATTATCTTCTATCAGTAAAGCAAATCATCTGAAACTTCTACCACATTCAAAGGGAGTGAAAGTGTCCAGCAGCTACTAAAAATTACAGCTCTTAATTTTAAAGGCAGACTCGCTTCCTAGTTCTATTTCTCCACTGTCTTCACCCTTTTTCCTATCATTATCATTATCATTCACCCTTTTTCCTATCACTAGCCATCTTTCTTGGTCAATCCCATTTCCCTATTTCTTGAGCAGGACCCTTCCTCTGTGACATGCCTATCACAGGAGAGAGACCTCCTTGTTCTTTAATTTCATGGTTTTGTTGCACGTATTCTACTTCAGTGTGACTTTTCTGTTTGAGTTTGTAACTGCAAAACAGCGGTCAGTCATCCCCTCTGCTGCTGAAGAATAGAGTGCTGCCTGTAAGGGAGGCTGCATTTATTCCCATTGTTGTTAAGTGTAAAGGGTTTTATACAAAGGTATCTGCAACATCATTATTCAGCATTGCTTGCTGCATGACATCGGATGCATGACAATTCTCAGTATCTGACTGGAGTTCTCACATTCGCAACAATTCCCACCTTTTGGGTGAGCAATGGAATATCAATTTACTGTCATTCTTCTTCCTCTTGTACTCACCTACTTAGAAAGAAATCAGCCTAGAGGTGTTACAGCGGAAGGTGTAACACTTCCTTCTTTTTGCAGAATACCAGTGAATCACAATTCTCTTCCAAACCTGCAAGAATTCAGGTGAGGCAGATTGAGGAGAGAACTGCAGGCAAAAATAAGCACGTGGGTCTGTGCTACTGAAGTGAATGTAAGTTCTACCATTGATATCAGTAGATTCAGAAATTCACTCCTAAATTCTTTTCGCATCTTTTAACAGAACTGGCTCATCTCTCTCCTTTTATGCATTGCAGCTGTATCAGCGGTGTTTCAAATGTCACAATTAGTTTTAAAGAAAAAATATATAAATGTTGCTCAAAAAATCTGTATGCTTCATATATGATGAATGAGAGTTACTACTAACGTTGATGCCTTCACAACCCATGGCAAACCCCTAATGTGTACGTATCTAATTTTAGATATACAAGCATAAAAGAAGTCCATCCTCCATATGTTCTTTTCAGCAATCTAGGAAGCCTGTATGAAATTGCATGTTTAAAAATTCATAACTTTTCAAGTTGTTGCTACACTTTTTCACGTATCTCCATAAAAGCTACAGAAAAGTCAAGGCTTAAACTTTATGTTTGAGATTTTTTTCTTGCTGTGGAGACCATTCTGCTAAATTACATCAGCAAGCTGTGGCTACATTTTCAAAATGTTTATAGTAAGCATAACCAATTTTGCTTAAGGGTCTAAAAACACTTCTCTGGGTTGAGAGAAAATTAGGGTGCAATTTCAGAAAATGGGATTTTTCAACATATGATTGTGAACACTTACAAATATGGAGGATTCACAAAACAAGAGACCTTTCATACTTAGCAACAATCATTGCTATTACTTTCTTCAGAAATGTATATTCATTTCTCTAGCTGTTGGCATAAAGCCATATGTGTGGAAAGAATTCCCCCTGCCTGGGAAAAGAGGTCTTTTCAGCTGAGTTCCTAACTGACTTTGTTTGTGCATCCTGAATATTTTGACAAGGGCATGTGTTCTTTCTGTTCTGTTCTACTTTATTCTATTCTGCTCTGCCCTGCCCTACTCTACTCTACTCTATGCCCACTGCCATCATTCATGACTGCCTTAATATGGAAATGATTAAATGCTAAAATATGAAACAATAGATTTTTTTTTCCTAAGTGTTTCCTCTGCTAGACTGCTGGGATTGGTTTTGTCTTGAACAGATGACTCCAGAATAACTGGAAATTTTTCAGTGGCCAAATTTAGGCATTTAAAATGTAAATGTTATTGCAGATCACTTGGGAATTTCGGGTTTTCCTACGCTGGAAAACATGCATTAATCAATTTTATTGATATAAGAATATCAGAATTCAATTTAATTTCTTTAGTGTGCGTTTGGACTGTTAGAGTTGAGTGAATCAGGTTCATGAGGAATGAATCAATTTGGATTAGGATCCTGCCCTGATATGAGTTCTCTCCTTATCAGGTTCTTTGAAACAGCAAGGATATAGATCAGTAACACTTTCCCCTCTTTCTGATTAGCTACTGTAAATCACCACTCTTACAGGGAGAGATAGCTCTGGTCGTGCTCAATGAAAATATATTAGCTCTTCCGAAGTCTGAGAGACAAGTAGTCTATAATGTGTATAAAGGTGGAGCTCATCCAGATCATACTCTTCTCCTAAATTTGATTAAGTTGGCACACAGCTCTTTTTTGAATACATAAGTCTGTAATCACTTCAGTTGGTGGGCTGCAGACGAATGGTCTTGCTTATTATAGCAGGCAGTGGTTTCTTGCAAGTTTGTGTTGGTTTTACAATTTAAGCAAGGGCAGGTGCAGGATTGCTTTAGATTACCGGAGGTTAGGAAGACACTGATTTGCATAGCTTCAGGGCTGTTGGAATCCTTTGGGAACTGAAAGCAATTTTCTTTTATTTACTCTCAGTTCTGCAGTTCCTTCTGCCACTTATTCTCACTGGGCCAGCCTTTCCCTTTTCTAATGTTTATGTCAGGATGTTGCAACAGAACTACACATATAGATTTCATTTGGATTCTTGAAAGGATAGCATAAAAGTTTTTCAAATTCAAAATTTTGCCTCTACTTCTGTCAGAAAGCAGTTGAAAAATCTCCTGTTTCTTCAGAACCAGAAAAATGAAATTTTGTTTTTATTTTCTGTCAGCATTTTCTATCTATTTGTGTTCTTGTTCCTTTTTAGCCTCACTGTTCTTCCCATTTACCACCCTTATCGCATCCAACATATACAGCGTGCTCCTAGTTACTTTTCCCCATTGCTTCCACTTCCGCTGCATCTGCAGAAATTTAATATTTCTGGTAGTTACCCAGGTAACTAGATTTCAATGTTACACAGTATTAGTATGTTTCTTGGGTACCGGTTGTCTTGCCAGTCTGCTTCCTAAAGGTCCACTTTGTTCCCCCACCCATTGCCTGTGAAGTCTGTCTCTTTCTCACATACCTCCTCCTTATCCTTTTCTAAAATCTAGCTGTTCCTCACTGTGCTTTTACTTTTGTCAGCTTCTCACATTGTTATTTGTTAAACCCAATATTTTTCTCATTTCTTGTCCAGCAGTTTCTCACAGCCTGTTCGGTTAGCTTAACCTCAGGCCAGCACCTAGTCAGCAGCCCAGTCATCCATCCGCCCGAGACCTTAACACTCCCCTGCTGCAGGTCATATCCCAAGGCGATGCCCCCCTCCGTCTCTGTGCCACCAAGCCCACGTACCCCTCCATGGCACCCCCAGCACGGGCTGCCCACCTCGGGGCAGGCGCCTGGCTCCAAGGGTCTGACCTGCGCCGGGCGTGCTGGGCTGCCTTGCGACTGCTCACTGCTGCCAGCACCAGCACAAGACCCACCAGGGTCAGACCAGCGCGTACGCAGCAAGGCACTTCGACACCGGAACACTCCTGTCAGAGTACCAGTGCATGCCAGACCTCTCTGCTCCTCTGACTTCTCTTCACGCGTCCTCTGCTTTGCTCCCATGGACTGAACACCCACTGGTTGGGTATCGCTCACTTTTGGTTGAAAATATTCTTGTTTGTGTGCTCTGAGACCCTCTGGGAAGCGAACTCAAGCAGAGGGTGATTAGATTAGCTACAGAAGTGCACTCCTGAACTGAACTAAATGCTAATGCAGACACTAGCATCATAATAAGAAATAAGAATAATAACCTGTCTCTGCATCTGGTCTTTCCTGAACACAGGCAATAAGAACTACATCTAGAATCTCACTTGATCTCTTACTTACCTCACAATGGCATCAGGGGTTTATTATTTTTCCCCAAGAGACTGGAGATGTGTGTCCTAGGACTGGGACCACTCTTGTGGTCACATAGCACAGTGTTCCCAAGATCGGTTGGACTGGCCGGATCCTTCTCTTCACTGTAGGTGTGGGCCTAATTGGACATAACTGACTACCCACGTCACATGTTAAGACTCACAGGCGGAGAGCTGAGGCTATGCAGATGATTACGTCGACCTACAACAGGAGCTCTGCAGTGACAAAATTAACATACCTGAGTAAGTGCCAAGAGGAATTCGAAGCAATGGGTTACCAGTAATTAAACTGAGATGCTTAGGCTCATGGTTTTCTAAGCTACGTGTGCGGTAATCAGAACAGATACATGTCAGAAGCATCAGGGCATGGCAAATGCATGGGAGAGCTATGTAGCCAAGTCACTGTTGTGTAATACTGTGCCATGTCAGGTATCTTGCATTCTACAGGAGCCAGTACTCTGTGTCCTAGCGCTTTCCGCAGCCTCTGAGTTGAGTTCCTCCAGCTGCTTGGCCAGCGACGTGCCAGTGGAAGGCTTTTTACTAGACTTCCTAAAAAAAGGAGAACCAAGTGGCAGTTCTGAGCGTAACTTCTGGCCTAAGAGGACAGAATCCTTGTCTAATGGTGAAAAAAAGAGGGAAGAGGGGTGGAAAAGCCATTTTTTATCATGTACAAGTCTGACGTTCTTTATCTCATTCTCTACCAATTTAAATCACAAATTTATGTTTATTACCTCTAAATGTGTTGTGCTGTATGTTGTACTCTTGATTTTTATCCTGCTTCTACTATTCATAAGCCATGGCTGTCTTGCTTTTTCCCTGTGATATCCCGGTCCTTCTCTGTGCTGATGGTGATGCGTTTCAGCAGCATACCACTATCTTTAGTGCTTAGATTGCAGAAAAACTTTTTAAAATATTAATGGTAGAGAATGGTAACCTCTATCCAGACTGGTATTTCCCCTCAAGCACGACCAGGTGTCACTTTCCATAAGTCATTTCCTTTTCCTATCAGAATTCACTTACTAATTCCCACGCAGTCAGACTTTACCAACTGTTTTCCATAAAGCACTGTATTTGAAGACCAAATAGAAAAATATCCTACTATATTTAAATTTTCCTATAAAAATAGTTTCTTACTGAAATACCAGGCAAGCCTCGGACAATCTGTTGTTTGGTTAACGCAGATTCTGTTTTACCACATTTTTTATTTATCTGCATGTTTTAAATTATTTTTTCTTCCAAAGATTTGTTCTTAACTCTTGCATAATATTAGGGTCAGAAAAAGTGATTTTGCAGCTATTGATATCTCTTTTTCTTGTGGCATAAGGTTTCTGTTTTCTTTATTCATAAAGATGTGCTTCTGGCATTTATATTTTCTCAGAAATATTTTATACTTTATCATAAGTTTTGCCCAGAATTTTTTTATTTATTGTGCAGTGGAGATTGCCCAGTCCTCCTAAAATACTAAACCTTTTTACTTCCACCTCAGACGAAAAATTCGCCAACCTGCTCTTACTTAGATTTTCAATGACTTTTTCAGAATTTATGTGACATTTCTGTTCTAGTTCAATATTATTTTAAAAATTTATTTCTTTTTCTTCTATTAGACCCTATTTATTTTTTTCCTTGTGTCTTTATATTTATATGGATAAAACCTATTGTGCTTTTTTTTTTAGTTCTTTTTTCCCATAATCCTTTTTCAAGATTTCCCTGACAGTTCCCTTAGACAAGTCTCACTTTCTCGCAGTATCACTTCATTTCTAACACCTTAAATATAGAATCATAGAGCTGAAAGGGACCTCAAGAGGTCATTTATTTCATCTTCCTGTCCCAAACCAAGATCGCTGTGATATAGTTGTCTAACTATTCTTAAACATCTCCAGTTATGGAAGTTATTCTACTTCCTCAAGTCCAGTATTTCACTATGATTTATATCAAAATACCTTCTGCTGTTTAATTTTAATGTTCCTCATTTGAATTTCAGCTGATTACTGCTTGCATTTTTCACCAACTTCAGGAATAATAGATTGTTTCCTTCCTCTTTGCAGCAACCTTTTGCATTTTTGAGCAATTACTGAAGCGCTCCTCAGCTGTCTCTTCCTCTGGCCAGCAAGTCCTGTTGTTTTTCCTGGGATGAACCTGTGTGCATGACTACAGATTTGTCTCATCAGTCTTCTCCAGACTCTGTCCAACTGATTCTCACCATGCTTGAGCCCAAGAATATCCATTGCTTGAGGCTTCTGAGGTATTGCTTCAAGTACTTTGGAAACTGTTTTCCTGCTTGTGTGTCCTAGATGGTATTTGTCCTTTTTTGCAACAACAATGCTCGATTGATTCAGGTTCAGTTTGGAATCCTCTCTAAAACATATATCCCTGCAGAACTACTCCCTAATCAGTTGTCCGCTTCCTACATTTTTGTGGCTGATTACTGCTTCCCTGTATTCAGTATCTTGCTCTTGTTCCTGTTTTGTAGGACAGCCTTACACTGTCCTTATGCTATCTTCTTCAGGTAATCTCCTGAATTATCAAGATTGTTTGAATTCTAGGTGAATGTACATTCAGTTCCATCCAGGACGGTATCATTAGCAAATGTAAAAAATATGCTTAGCTCTACCTTTCAAGTAATTCTTGAAAATATCTATTAGTTTCAATCCACAATAGCCTTTTTCAGAACCCCATGCAATAAACCCTTTCATTTTCACAACGAACCTTTAATAACTACTCTGTCAATCATTTGTTTTGTTAAAACATTTTTTCTATTTTTATAGGCTCTGTTAGATATGGAATCCTTTGCTACAGAATTATTCTCTTGGATCGTCTTAACACTTTGGACTTCGAGCAGTTCAGGCTGAATGATCTGAATTATTTTTTCTAACTGTGTTTTTGGTTTAATTTTTCTTTTTTTCATTTATATAACTTTGACATTAAAATCTTTTTTTATGGAACTACAATTGCTTACGCTTCTACTCTGTGTTCTACTACAGAATTAGCCAAGAGTCTTTTTTCACAGCATCACAGGATCCATTAACTCAAATGAAGCAGAATCGTACCTGGGAGAACCCCAGAAAAAGGGTAAACACCAGCTTAAACATGAGAGCACACAGCAGTAGAAGCAAAGCATATAGGCCATTCATTGCTTTACTCACTTGTTAAAATAAGTTGATGATTCTTACGTGTGCAAGTCTAGATTTTCAAAAATCACTTGCTGTCATCTGCATCCCGTGAAGATTATTTCTTGCATTTTGTTTGATGTTATCTAACATTATTGATGATTTCTAAGAAATGTAGTGATGAATAGAAAGCATGATTACTTTTACTGTTAATTTTTTTAAAGACCTCAATTGACTGGGCATTTATTTCTAATCTCCTTTCTTTTGCTTTGCCTAACAATTTTGAAGTGATTGCCTTTCAGATATAAGCTCATTTGTGTAGCAATTTTCTAACAGGGAAATATAGTGCAGCTTTAAAGCACAACATGGTAACAGAACTGTCAAGGTCTCAAGTGACCCCTTAATGCTGAAGTCAAGTTAAAGCATTGTGCTGATGTCCATGGATGTTTGCACCTCTTTTGAGGGTCTGCGTTCCGGGTTTTATCCAGCCTTTTTAGGAGCATTTGTTTCTAAAGCACCATCCTGACTCAACTCATTCCGCACATTACAGGAAACTTCTGTTTACAGCCATCCAACCAAAAGCAGTAAGCTTTATAGATATGCTTTGGAAAACAACTGCACTCCATAGAGGGTTGTTTTGTTTCTTAAGTCCCATGTACGTCTTTTTCCAATATTTCCCTTTATTTTTACAATGCAATATATTTTCAGTTAATTCAAATAAAGTAAAGTTTTGGCATTAACTGACTTTTCTTCTGCATCACTTCAGCTGGATTTGCACAGTTCAGTCAAGGGTGGCTGTAAGACCAGCTCTGAATCAGCTCGTAACAACTCTGTGTTGTAATTTTACATGATATGACACCTACTAGGAAATATTTTTGCACCCAAATTTTGAATAGATTCTACACCATCTCTCTTATGACCCCAAATTATGACCTTTAATGGTTCCTCTGCTCCGTCATTAATTCAGTCTTTTCCAGCTTAGATGTATTCACAGGCTGATACTTGGACACTTCATGCTTTCAAACTTACCAGATATGCTACTGAATTCTACTATTTAATACATTTCTGGATTACTTTGTTCAAATTACTTTCAAGTCAATTTTGCATTAGTTTTTAAGCTGAAGTGAAAATCCACACCAGTGCTTCTTGTCCCAATTATCTGTTATGACATTGTAATTTTTTAAAAATTTTTGACAGTCATCACACTGCCAAGTGATTTCCAGGGACCTTTAGACTTTTACTCCATCATATGTTTTTGAAATTTTCCACTTTCTTTTTAGTAAATGCAGAAAATTCAACAAAGGATAGGGGGGGTGTATTTTAATCAAATAATATTGTTTATTAAAATTAATTAATATTAAATTGTCATTCTGGAGAAGGAAGGAAGTAGTGCTTTCCAGAAAAAAACCCAAAACTGAAACATATTCACTTTACAAATTTTTGCTTTGCTTTAGGGCATGTCTTTATTTTAATTTCTCTGAAACATACTTTTAGGGTACACTCACAGATTCATAAATTTTATGTACAGATTACACCATAATGATCATGTAGTCTGATGTCTTCCATAACACATGAGGCTGAAAATTCCTCCTAGGAATTCTTATCAGAAGCCCAGTAACTTGTACTGGAAAGGCACTATACATATATCTGTCAACCAATTGATTTGATCAGTACAATAGATTTTTCTCTGGGACTCTGAAGAAAGTGTTTATAGGCAATTTGACCCTAATACACATCTAAGCCTTGAAAAGATCATCCTTCCACCCTCCCAGAGTGTGAGATGACGGGCAAATTTTCTTCAGGCTAAGTCATACTGAAGAAGCTTACATAGAAAAATATATATTAAAGGCATATAAAGTGAACATATTTTTCCTGGAGGTTGTATATTGTTTTGTCCTTAAAATTTGTTGGGATTTTGAATGCCATTATGTAGATTGGAAAGAATGGATTATATTGTCTGACTAAAGTAATAGAAAATGCTAGCTCAAAATAGGGAATATACAGCAAATCGTGAAATAAACTCTCAAGGAAAAAGTCTTTTTCTCTTTATAGTATAGTGGAAGCCACTTCTATGAGATCTATTACATATAAAAGCACATCAGATGTTCACAAATCTAAAGTGGCAAAATGGAAACATTTGTAATGTCTTTTTCACTTGATCATAAGGTTTCTCCTACTGTTGACTGAATTAATTGATGAATTAATCTAAATTTTTTCTCCCATTTAAAATTTAGAATGCTATAGCTCTCCCCCCCCCCCCCCAATTATTAAATACAAGCATGTTACTTTTCATGCAGATGCAATTTTATTGCTAAATATTCTGTACTGGCGGGATGAAACTAACTTCTCTCTGGGCCATGGAATTGGCTTTATTTGTCTGGGCTGGGTGGGTTGCTGGGTTTCACAGTTTGCATACTCGAACACAAGCCCCACCATTGCCTAATATACTAGCTACAATATCCTTTCTTTTCCCCTGACTCTGGTTGCCTTGTAAATGTCGCTTTTGTGCAAGAGAGTGTCTCTGACTGGTGAGTACTTTGTGTTCAATTGAAGCTCAACTCTGAGAATCAATTTAATGCTGAACTGACTATAGCAGTTTAATCCATTGGTGACATGATGGTGTTTCTGTTCCACTTTGAACTTGAATCTCTCTTATTTTTTTTAAGAAGATGAGAATCCCATTAGCAGTAGCAGTGAATAATTGCACATCATCTCTCCCTGGGCCTCTCTAACCATTGGAAAGTCTTCCTTCAACATGAGGGATGACAGTAAGAATGGGTCAGTAATCTGTCTCTTTCCTTATCAGGAGATCATTTCTCACTGGAGGTTATTCTGGACAGAACAAATTCAGCCTAAGAATGCGAATACTGTCACCCTCTTACCCTTAATTTTCCAATTAATAGATCATATTTCTTTTAGGATCACTGTATGTTCAAATCCAAACAGCCGCTATCTTCAGAGTAATTTCAGAACTTTTCGTTAGCTGTGAAAAATCCAAGAGAACAGTGATCTACAAATCAACTGTTCCCAAACCTCTCAGCTCATGAGTGACATTGTCCACAGGAACTTTACAACTTGATCTGCTTCTTTCCTCCAATAAATTTCTGCCTTTATTTGTAAAGCTCGGTAGACATGAGCAATTTAAAGTGGTGACCAACAGGCAGACTTTTCTAACCCACTCTGAATTTAAATCCCTTGTATTTCTTTTAAGACATTAATGAGACCAGAAGCAACAACAATAGACAACTGTGCATTAGCACAAATTCATGGTGGCAGGATGCGGGGTGCCATATTATAAGCAACAGATAACAAGGTGATCTGGTCCTCTAGAGTCCTGTCGGGCCCCCACTATAGAGGGTGGGTTGACATGCTTGTTAAAACAAAATATCAGTTATAGGCAAAGCTGTTGTTTTGTTTGGGTTGGGTTGGATTGTGTTGGGATTTTTCTGTGGCTTCTTTTATTATTACTTTGGCAGATGTAGTGTGCGAGAGGCTTTTCCAGGGATTTTTTTGAGCAGTCATGTGTTAACGAAGGATGAGGTACTTCAAGCCATGTATCCCCTGGAAGAGCTTGACATTGGCACTAGAATGAACAATATCCTGACGTTAGATATGTCTAATTTTAAGGGTCTTTAGATACTGGATAATATTTAGAATTATATTTAAATACTTAGTTCTTTAGATTTAAATATTTAGAATACTGATGGACAGATGCTTTACTTTCCATGCCATAAGAGAAACAAAATCTTTTCCTAAACATGGCACTCCAACATGTCACCTGTACTGCAGATCATCTGTAAACCAAAACTATTTGAGATGGTAAGACCAGTGATGGAGATGTCAAGGGACTTCTTACAAACCCATGACAATAGGATAGAAAGATTTTTTGGTAGTTGAACATTTTTGTTCTGGTCATCTGGAAACACTCTTCTTCTTTCAATAATTAAACATCAAATAAACTGTTATCTTCCAAGCATTATAAAAGGGAATGTAAGTGAGACAAAACTAATAGTCTCACCATTACTAATGATAGCCTTTGATAAGGAGACTCATTATTATCCAAACCAATAATTAAAGTAATATTAGAATGATCAAAACCAAACTCATAGAGGCATTAGTTTTGTTTTGTCTAAGAAAGAGAGATATGAAGGGGAAATCATAATAATGGTGCTGTGTTTTGTCAGAGGTTATAGTCGAGGACAATAAGCTATTTTTCTACATGCCTAAACTAAGTAGGAAAGTGAATTAACTCTTACCACAGAAGAATTCAAATTAAATATTAGGAAACACTTTCTAATCATTGTGAAAGTGATCTATTCGAGGTCGTGGAAGAAGGCTGCAAAGTCTCCTTACAGGCTCTTAAAAACATATCAAACAAGGACTCATTCATGAGCACCACAAGGTACTGGATTAGATCATCCATAGTGGCTCCTTTTATATTTTCTGTCTAAACCCTCATTTCAAGATTATTCCTTGGAAGAGTCTTTCCTTCATTACGAATGTAGCAGTTGTGATCACTGAACACAAGTCTGTTCACAAGTGAATACACTGTACACAAGTGAACTATTTAAGAAATTTACCATTTTTCTGTGTAGACTGTTAAAAGATATCTGCATCCAGTATGCTCCAAACTGTCAGACAGGAGGGGGCTGGCCATATTATGTGTGCTGTGCTTTCCGTTTCAACAAAGTGAAGGACAAAATCCTTCAGGCTGTTGCTGGCAGCAGATTTCTAATGAGGACAGAGTATTACAGTGTCTCGCGAAGAGCAGTATTTCAGGGCTCAGGGAGGAACAAGCTCCCTGTTCAGAAGTGGTTGGTAAAATCTCTGATTTCACAGTCTTCCTTTCACCTTGCCTATTTGTATTCTGTTTTGACGCACATAGGAATGACTGACAGTATTTACATACATACATGATGTTTCTGCCGTCCTTCCTCCCTCACCTCTACTTTTAAAACGGTGAGTTCCACACCTTCTTTTTTCTTCTGAAGTTTTGAGCCTAGAAACCTATGAGAATTTTGATTTTTTTATTCTCTTAGTGAAAATATACATACGTAGTTCAAAGTTTGTGAGCAAGACTCCCAGCAAAAGGCAAAATTCTTCTGTCTCAGTCATTCTAGCATAGTCAGGAGTTAATTAATATTGACAAAAAAATGTCCCAAAATAGATGTATTTTTTGAATTACTGTATGTTAATAAGCCATGATGAGAGCATGAGAATCTCAAGTATTCTTTAAAAATCAATATGATAGGAAGCATTTGCCAGGAGAGGTTTTAGAAAAAGATCTAAATGATCTGTACTGTAACCTCATAAAAGTGGTTCATATTTTAGTGTAGCAATGTACTGCAGTGTTAGTCCCAGAAAATATCCCCTTCTAAATACCAAAACATTAGACCATTGAATCAAGAATTATTTTTTGACTTGCATACAGTTTACTGCATATGCAAGCTACAATGAGAATAGCAGGTGGTTATGTTGCAGCTTATGTTTTAAGGAATTCTTGACACAGAATTACATTATATGGAAAAGAGCAATACACAGGTTTCTTTTTCTTTTTCTTGCAGGTATAGTCTACATTGACTTTTTAAGATCTCACTCTCAATTCTAGAAACGCGTGCAGTACAAATACAGGTAATTCCAATCTACAGGAGAATAATATGCCTGTATAACACACTCAAGTTTTGACCCTTAGGCTATATAAATTTATTATTATTTTGTGATTACAACAACTAGCATCTCTATTGTCTTGAGATGTCCATATTATTTTACCGAAAGCACCAAAAATAGTTCTTGCTTTATGAAGCTTTTCCATACACAAAGTTGGAGACACAGAGGAGTATTTACACTGGTGAAAGAAAGATACCCATCTAAGCAAATACACAAATCTGTTAAAAAATAGCCCTTGGGGTTACTATACAGTGAATGCAGAGTCCCTGCACACTGTCAGACCCATCATACATAGTGACTTGTAGCAGAGGATTAGTAAGCCAGATGCTTTCCAAAATATTTTGCTAGTAACGTTACACATATGAGCCCTCCACATAGGTAGATTTCCAGATACATGGTGAAATATTGATGAAATATCTGCCCCTGAGCACACGAACTGCTGGTGAAATTTCTTCAGCAGCGTTAGGCCGTTTACCAAAAATAAGGGAGGCCTGTGGCAGGAAAAGCAAGATCCTCTAAATCCACTTGGACCTAGGGAAAGCCTGGTAGGTAACTGTTTCAGTTCTGTGATTTCTGTCACCCCCTGGAACTGTACTAATTGCTGTGCTACAAAGTTACGTTCCCTTTGCGTCCACTACAGGCAAATGTTTGAATTATTTGCTGAACAGCATCATCAGGGAGAGTGCGGAACACTTCTACCCCTGACTGCAGACCCTGGTGCACCACTTCCAAAACAAGGCTCTAGAGGCAAATGCCTCCTCCAGGTTTATTTTAAAGGGAAGCGGCTGAAGCTATAATTTTAGAGAAAAAAAAATCATTGCAGAGTCCCTTGGGGATCTTGGGTAATGCTCTGTTGAGCCTCTAGTCCTACTCCCAGCCGGGTGGGAGGTTGGCATTCAGATCCTGGCACTGATGTGACCCTGGACATGCTTAAAATTAGAAATTCATGTGCGTGGGCACGTTCAGAGTAAGATGGACATGTAGATGTTGACTTCAGAGCTCCCAAAGTGAGTGGTCAACATGAAAGTTTACTTCAGAGTTTTTCATTTAGACATCTGCATCCTGCCTAGCTTTGAGCAATTTGTCCAGTCCGAGAACCTAAGATCTTGCATGCTTTTTTGCATACACTGCTGGCCCTGAGTAAAAATGAGTATACTGTATTTTCAGAAAGGCAGGCGTGAGCAAATGGTGTACTTTCCTTTGCTAGTTCTGTGACAGGAATGTCCCTCACCAAGGGAGTGAGTTTTTTAACGAAGCACTTCATACTGCTCATTTTATCAGTTTAGTAACTACTGAATCCCAGGACAACCTAATGGCAGTTAGAAAGTTGAGGATTATCTCAGAGAATACTATACAGTAGATATAAAAAAATCCTCAATAAAAGGTTCCCATCTTCTTTCCTATTTAACTTTATACACACTCTTTCATTCATGTCATATTCTGAATGGTTCAGTGAATATTGTCCTTGTCTTCACTTCTCTGAAAAGTATTTTCAGCTGTTGCTTGTTTAGGTTATTAGAAATGTCCTGTTAGAGATTCAAAACTATCAGCTGCCACATCAATAGTTGTGCTGTGTGCTGATACCAGGGTATTTTTCCCTCTCCAGCTAACTTGCGTTCTCATAATCTGGTCTATGTATTTGATATCTATGTTAATGGAAAAAAGGGTGTCTGAAAGCTGAGTTGATGATTACTGAACTAATTAACAGTAATTCTGCTGTCAAAATTAGATATTAGCGAAGCTGACTTGCAAATATGTTAAACAGATTTCAGCTGAACATAGAGCTCTAGCACTTAGCTTTTGTAGTTTAGATCTAGACATATATTTTCAGATGATTATCTCTGTACTTGGTGGTATATACATCAAGGTCATCTAAACCCACTTTTGCAGTTGCACCAGGCAGAGGTCTGCCTGGAGCTAGTCAATATTTAGAGCAAAAGATTAACCTATGCCATTTGTACATGTCTGGCCACTTGTTATGGAATGCACTACTGTAACCTCTTTGGGTACAAGGGGATATAGCATGTAGCAGATGGTATCTAAATGGTTTGGGTTCATTCTTTCATTTGGGAAGTTAACAGTTTTGCACAATATTCATTAGTGGGCACTTTCTGAAACTCTAGTTATATTAACTCTACTGACCTGTCAAATTTGGAGTTTGATTAATTTTGCCAATTTAAAATTCCCGTTGGAGCTTCACCTAGTATGTTTCATTTCCTCTAATAAAATATTGTTTAGAATTGATTCATGCAGTGAAAAAACTCATATTTCACTCCACAGTAATTTCTTTAAGGGGAAAGTGACTCTTTTAGTGGTTTTGGCTGGTGAAGTGCCTTGAAGTCATTTTGAAGCTTAAGCATTGGGAGCTCGGGACCAGATCCAAAAGTCGAGGTATAAGAGGAGCACTTGACCTAAATAGCGTTAAAGATGGCGGGAAGTTCCTGTCCCCAGGTCTCAGACACAGTAACTGTGCATGCTCCCAGTTCAAAGCAGCTAAGTCTCCACTGATGGCTTGTTGAGCCTGAGCAATAGTTAGACTTTATTGCTTCTTTGCATGGATGTATTCTCCTTTGGAAACAAACTGCTCTAGTAGAACCGATGAAACCTAGTTTTGTGCTCGCTTCAGCAGCATATATACTAAAATTGAAAAGATGCAGAGAAGATTAGTGTGGCCCCTGCTCAAGGATGACACACAAATTAGTGAAGCCCAAGTAACCAGCAATAGGGTGAGAGGAAATGGCCTCAGGCTGTGTCAGGGGAGGTTTAGGTTGGATAGTAGGAAAAATTTCTTTACTGAAAGAGTGGTCAGGCATTGGAACAGGTTGCCCAGGGAGGTGGTGGAGTCCCCATCCCTGGAGCTGTTACAAAAATGTGTAGATATGGCACTTCAGGACATGGTTTAGCAGGCATGGCGGTGTTGTGTGGACGGTTGGACTTGATGATTTTAGAGGTCTTTTCAAGTCTTAATGATTCTATGATTCTGTGATTCTATGGTTCTATGATTCTGTGCCTTTGTAGCCTGTATAATAAATATATCAAAGATCTCTAGATCCTTCCTGCCCCAAGCCCTCTGCTTCCTACAGGCCTTACCAATACCCCCAATTTCCTCCTCAGGTTATTACCCATGGCCTTCCTGAGAAGCGGTTGAGATAAGGCTATGGCATTATCATTTGCATCTGCAGTACTAGAATAGGAAAAAAGCTTCCTGTGTGTCTTAATATGTAGGAGGTAGAACTGGCTTCCAGGCTAATAGTAAGAGTTGTAAAATGCAAACAATTAAATTTAAAATTAAGATTACCATGACTAAAGGATTTCATTTGCAGAACAGGATTTTAGCTGTAATTTGGCATTTGACTCACAGTGAAGATGACAATTTACAAACTCGAGAATAATAAAAACTGCCTCTGGAATTATTTTTTTTTTTTTTTACCTCTTGTTGCAACACATTAGGCACATACATTATTTATCATTGTGTGGATCTCATCTTGACAAACTCCAAAGCCTTGACCCAGTCACATTTTCTACTCTGATTAGACTGCAGCAGGAGATAATTATTCCAGGAACATCTCTGTGGTGGGGTTTCACAGCTGTTACAATCTGCTAAAACAACTGAGTTAACATAAACACTGACAATAAAGAAAACCAAAGGAGCTCCGTGTTTTGCCATGTCTTCTTCTCTGGAGATATTCAAAATCCGCCTGGACAAGGTCCTGTGCAACCTGCTGTAGGTGAACCTGCTTTGGCAGGGGTCTAACTAGATGATCCCCAGAGGTCCCTTCCAGCCCCTACCATTCTGTGATTCTGTGTGATTTCTTGCCAGCAGATCCTTCAGAGTACTGAGAAAAGGTAAGCACTGAGAGCATAGCCTAACTCATTCTCCAAGACTGCTTGGGTGTCTGCACACAAATACAACCAAACCGACTCAGTGTGAAAAGAGAGGTAAGGAGATTTCTGAGATCCCCTTGAGAAGAAATGTGTGCTTCTTCCAGAACCTGCCTGTGCCAGGAACAAAATTGGGTTCTGCTTAAACTCAGTTTACACCACTTGACCACTGCCTCGTTGGAGCAGAACTGTTACAGGTACTGACATAAAGTGGTCTGAATGGCCAAAACCGGATACCATGGCCACAGTTTGCAGAAATTGCTGCCGCTAATGCTGGGAGATGGTGCTGATTCTGGGACCCCTTCCCAGCCAAGCATCAAAGAAGAAAAGTAGAGCTGACTTCCACAAGTGAAACAACAGTTCAGTATTCAATTTCATCTTAACTTGGGTTAGGAGAAAGCAAGCAGTCATATTATAAACCCCAAGTCTCATTCCTAGCAAATATAAATTCCTTACAGGAATACAGAAGATATGTATACTTTTTTTTATTAAAAATGACAAGATGTGGACAATGAGAAGGGGTTTTTTCTTCACTCTGTTACATCAGTTTTACTCTGGAGTAGCTCAATGGGCTCAGTGGCATCAAGCTGACAGACATAGTCAAGAATCAAGCTTTGGGTTAATGAGCTCTCATGGGCTTGCCTGGTAAGAAAGTAATTTTTGGAACAAGAACATGAGGTATCTGAATACATGCAATATTCTCTCTGTTCTATTGTTCCGCTTGGAGCTGGGTCTAATGTACACAAGGTGAGAGCTAGCAGAACTGCGTAAAGAGGCTTCAGAACATGGTTACCAGGAAAGTCAAGTGACTTATCTGTCTAAAAACTAATCATAGAATCAAAGAATAATTTATTTTCATCTGCTGAACTACTAGTATCCCTATTTCTGAACAAGGCATATAGTGTAAGTCATATTCTGAAAAATGTAGTATGAGAATTAAGTTTTTAGTTTATTTACAGAAGTGAATTTTCTGAATTCCTGACTGAATCCAAGCTGGCACTTTTTTCCCTCTTTCCCAGACTTTAAGAGTGGAGATTTGGCTTGTTTCTAACAATATAATCTCTTTCATTAAATGCTGAGGAATCACAGTATAAATAGGAATCTATTACACGCTGAGAAATAGATGCAATTTGGTATTTGGATGATAGGTAAACAGTTTGGTTAAGAAGGGTATCCTTCCTTCCTTTCTCCCTAGTATCTTCTGGATCAGTTCCCATGTTGAGAGGAAGGAAAAAAACATTGGAACAGAAGGTAGTCTACAAGGAGCTAGAATAGAATAGAGTAGTGTAGAGTAGTATACAGTACAATACAAGATTTCAGTTGGAAGGGACCTACAGTGATGATCTAGTCCAACTGCCTGACCACCTCAGGGCTGACTGAAAGTTAAAGCACGTTATTAAGGGCATTGTCCAAATGCCTTTTAAGCACTGACAGGCTCTGGGCATCGACCACCTCTCTAGGAAACCTGTTCCAGGGTTTGACCGCCCTCTCTGTAAAGAAATGCTTCTCAATGTCCAGTCTGAACCTCCCTGGGCACAGCTTTGAACCATTCCCACACGTCCTATTGCTGGATCCCAGGGAGAGGAGCTCAGCACCTCTCCCTCCGCTTGCCCTCCTCAGGAAGCTGTAGAGAGCAATGATGTGCATCGCCTCCCTGGCACTGGCCTTCCTGGTGTGGACCAGGCTGCCCACGCAGTTCTTTTCTCTGTTTCCATCACTGTTAATGTGCGAGGAATATGAGCCTGTTGCCACCCCCCTCTCACTTCATCAGGACCTGTCCCTGCTCCTTTTAAAGCCAATAACAGAAGACACACATCTCATTTGCTCTCAGAGGTGCTTTATATGGTTCTGTACATGTGAAGGGCCTGAGTGCCCCTGACATTCAGGTACAAATATCTTTTGCAGTCACCAGCTCTGTGTTTTGTCTCAGTAAAGTTTCTAAGAGTCCCTCATAAAGCAGTGTATGGATGGACAATATTTTGACACATATCTTAATTAAAAATAAGCAATTTCCCAACTGGGGGGGGTGGGTGGGAAGACTGTGCCAACAATTTACATCTAACAAGAATTTCACTGACCTTAAACACACAATGTTTGTAAGAAAAGAAGTTTCCTTTGAGAATCTGAATGTAAAAAAGTTTCTTTAATAGAGTGTCATAAAGCTGTCCCAAATGGGAGATTACAAGACACTGGCTTGCAAAAAATCCCATTAATGGCCCTTAAAAAATTCCCTTTTAATAGATTAAATCTGTCTGTTATAGACCCTTTTAATGCTTAGCTCTGTAAAATAACCTACAGGAACTCTCCGTTTTACTATTTCAAGTAAGAGAAAAACTTGATGTTGGAAACTGTTAGTCACCACAAAATTTGTTACCAGTTCTGAAGATTTGGTCTGCTGGATGTGATGCAGAATTTTAATGTCAATAAGCATTTTCCCACTAATTTAATCAGCTTCTGCATCTGAACATTTGTAGATTCCCAAGTATGTTTTTTGCTGTTGCTAATCATGAAGACAGTTTTCTAGCTCTTGTTTTTAACAAATGCCTCTGCTCAGTGAGGAATTTTTAAGGAGAAATAGATGATGAAGTAAATATAACCCCGGAAACCACTGTCTCAAAAATTTAATGTTCTGTGACATGGCATCATACAGAGTCCAAGGTCCAGAATTACCCTAGCTTAACCTAAGCTGTAGAATTAAATAGGGAACACTGAAATCTGTGTGTGAACAAGTACTCCAGTCCAATACTGGTTTTATTTCTTTTTTGATATAAATTGATTCAGAATATTTAAAGTAGATTCAATTAATTCAAAACAATAACGTTCACACAAAAAAAGCACACTTATTTAATTAAACTGGTTAAACAGATAAGATTTTTTTAATTATATTAATTAAAGAAAAGTAATAGGAAGCAGGTAGAAAATCTCCTTAACTCCTGTTCAGGCAATAGAAGCACTGTTATAGATGCAAGACAGTTTGGCTTCAGACCCCAAAGGGTTATCAGCAGTGTCTCCACTTCAAGAAGTCTTGAAATGATTGATGTAAATTTTTACATTGCAGAAGAAATAAAGATATTTTGAAAGTAACCTGTGTGTCCCTTCTCATACAAGTCAAGTTTTTAAAGCAGAGTACCTTGCCACTGGCAAGCTGTGCTCCGCTGGAGCAGGGCTGCGAACCTTTGCTGCCCCGAACATCCTCACGCACTCCCTGCCGGACACATGCGAAGGTTGACACAAAAGCATGAAACACATCCAAATGCTGTATTGCCAAGCACAAAGACATTAATTCACAAACTCTACACCCTCTCTTTTCCTGCATACTCTTAGACTCAACAGGGCCACGTGGGCAAGATTTGTGCTTGTAATAGCACATAATTTACCGGGAAGGAAAAATAACAAAGACAATATTGCTTGCCACCCCCACCCCCCACCCCCCGCCCCCACACTGCTCATTGGTTGATTTTGGTTTTTTTCACCTGCTCATCCTTTTTCTTGAGTGGGGAATGGAGTATTGCTGTTACGGATGGTGATCTATCTACCTCAGTTCTCTTAAATATAAAAATATCACATTTTTTCCAAAGTATCTGTGAACTGCAAATAGCAGGAAGGTGGAAAAATGTTCTGGGAAAATCAGTATGTGCTTACCTCTCTCCCATCTGCCCAGGGCATTTGTTTTGGCTACTGTCAGCCACAGGATATCAGGCTCAGTGGACTTTTGTTCATATCTTACAGCACACACATATGTCCTCATAAAGTGCACATCCTCTTGCCGTTATGTGTTTACTGAGGTGCTTCTGTAAGTTTTCTGCTGGTGAATATTTGCCTTACCCAAAATGTACAGCAAAGCTAACAACAGGCATTTTGAAGATGCTTTGTGTTGCAAAAATGTAATTAATGCACATATTTCATGGTTTGGAGCATCTGGTTTTCTGTGTGCATATATATATACCCATTCTCAGACTTGACTGTGGTCTTCAGAGTGAAGTCAAAGTAAAGCTTCCAGTCTGTCAGGTCAAATGTATTTATGAATATTTCAGCTTTACAGTGTCTAAGGACTGTCTTCATTAAAAATCACACATACATACAAAACAGAAAAAGTGTAATTTACAGTATTATGAACGGTTTGACCAACTAGTGATTGAATGACTTGGAAATTTAATTTTATGAACTTTTTTTTTTTAATGCAGATTTCAATCAGTTACCATGAGCAAGACTTTTCGGTGGCTTTCATAGAAAAGGTCAAAGTAACGTGTAAAAGCAAAGTATGTTCACTGTTTTTTCTTTCACTGGTTGTCATTTGACCTCAGATACCCAGGCTCCAGAAGACTGAAGGTTTTATTTTGTGTAAAAGTTTTCTAATAGATTCTTTGGGCTGTATACTGTCCCTCTCTTCCAATATTGAATTAATAAATTCTAAGCTTTAAGTGAATTCTGAACTTGATCAAATGAACCGCCTTGCTGTGTCCTACCAGGGTAACTGAAAGTAGGACTTAGACAAGCGTCAGCCCAGAATCTGCATTAGTGAGGTGACCAGAACATTTTCATTCAGTCTTTCATTCCAAGAATAAGGTGTTGATACAAAGTAAGAGACAAAAGGATACGGTTTATTTTTTTTGTTTGGATGATTGGTTGGTGGGTTGCTTTGGTTTGTTTTTTTTTCCCAAATAAGAACAACAATACCAGGCACCAACCCTGTCTTAGCAGAGATGAATAAAATAGAACAAATACACCTGCAACAGGATACAAAAAAATATTAATAACAAATGTGTACAAGCAGTGAATAAACCAGACCTATCCATCCTGTTTGAATGAATACAATGTCCTTCTTCTTTATACACAGTTGAATACAGTAACCTAAAAATACCAAACAAAAATCCATTTCTATGCTTGTGTCAATATGATGGTGCTATAGTAAACTAATTTGCTAATCTGAATCCCAGCTGGAGGTTTCCACTTAGTGCCTGGAAGAGTATGTGGTTTCTTGAAATGACTGAGATACATACCAGTGAGGGAAAAAGACTCCCAGGATGTTATTAGTCCCCCATCTCACGAAAGTTAGGACTTAAGCTCACTGTCATCATCACTTCCTAATAGAGAACTGAAAAAACTAGGTGACTGTCTGAACCTCCAGACACCTTGAAAATTAAATATTCTATTGATTGTTGCAAGAGCTCTGCAGGTGGGAATTTCAGACAGCCTTAGAAATTCCACTGGGCAGATCCCGTTGTGTCAAATCCAAATTATTTGCTTAAATCTATTGATTAATGTCATGGGTGAAATGTCACATAGATTCTTGCTGTAGGATCATTCAAACTGTATGTGGATAAAACATATAAATAGTCAATAGAAAATGTTCCTACCAATGCAGAAATCATCATGCAGGACAGCTCTTTGATAAGGTATTTCGGAAGTGTTTTGTATGTAGTTAAGACAATCAATAACAATTTATTACACATGCGCTGAAGTGGTCACATACAACCACAGGCTAGCTAGATTATACGAAATGAGCAAAACAGCAAATCAGGGACAGTCACTCAATCCAGCTGAAGATGCTGCTGTGAGGACCCTTGCAACAGAGACTCCTCTTGCCACCTGACAGCCACAATCCCCTATGCCATATGCATCACCCTATGATACAGTAAAAAAAAAATTAATTTCTACACAATGAATTCTGTCTGTGAGTGTCTGTGCAACACCAGCACCCAGCTGATGGAACCTGACGGCAAGAAAGAATATGGATTTTTTGTAGTAAGTGAGCAGTAAAGAAAAGCAGCACTCTGAGTACTCTTCAGGGTGTCGAGACCGAGATTCACAAGAAAAGTCTAGCACTAGATCAGGCTTCCCAGAGAGGCTACACAGCCTCCTTCTGTGAAGGTTTTTAAGATGCAGGATAAAGCTTTGAACAGCCTGATCTGACTTCAGAGCTGACCCTACTTTGAGCAGGAGGTTGGCCTAGAGAGCTCCTGATGTCCTCCCATCTGATTTTTCTTATGGTCCTGTGATCAGAATATGGAAGAAACATAAGATGAGGTTTACGTCTGTATCAGAGGTGAAAGCTCCACACAGAATTAAAATGGAGACTCCTCAGAGTAAAGAAGCTCTGAATGCTGTTGCTCAGTGACAGTATGCAGAAGGGAGAGAGCAGTGGATGATGACCGAACCCCCTGGGACACCTATAGACACCTGGATCACCAACAAAAGGCCAGATCCTAAAAGTTGAAAGGGGGCAACAGTTAAAAAAAATGACAAGTCAAGGAGATGCAAGAATGTGGGAGAGGCTCATGTAACTTGGAAATGAAAATTCTGTGTAGATGGCAAGGAGCAAGAGAAGGATAAACAGATGAAATTGGGGAAGGAGGGAAGAAAAACAGGAAATATTTTACTATACCCCTCACCAGAGTGTCTAGGCATCTAGTCAAGGTTATTTCACAGAAGTGTCAAATGTCTTTGTGGAACATCATGAAAGTCCTTTGACTTGGTACAGACTTTTCGTTCACATTAAGAAAGCTGATTATATTTAGGTATTGACTTAAAATACAATAGAGTTCCCAACAGTGCCTGGGATAAATTTCAAGTCTGTTTTATAGCCTTAGCTGTACTAAAGCCAAAAGAGGATATTAGAAAAGAGCTAATTATAATTATTACTCTGAGAGACAATGATAATATCAAAGACATTTCAATGTTCACCCATTTCAGAGGACCTCATAAAGTTCAGGAAAAAGTCTGACTCAGTTAATAACGGGAAACCTTTTCAAAAGTACGAAAGTCATTTTGGAGCCTGAGTGACTTAGGTCCGCTGTATACCCAGAGGAAGAACTGGCCGAAAGGACACGAGTCAACCTTATAGAGCATGGATGGATGCATTAGGAACTTGGGAATAAACATTTGTTATTATTTTAAAGTGCAGTAATATTTGTTCTACCCATCACTTGCTTCTGTGAACAATAGTTTAGATGATAGACGCAAAGTTGATTTGTGCTGAACTACAGTAATTTATTCTTGTAAGGAATACTGTGCAACCCTCAGAAAAACAGAGGCTGTGACACAATTCAGTGGTCTGCAAGTAGGAAATATATTGGACCTATGATTCAGGAGGTCTAAGGTATAAAGTTTAGTCCCTGAGCGGTGTAGCCCAAGATACACTGGTTTCCAAAGTATTTTCCTGTGCTCCCCTTTCTCCTCCCCTGCTTTTCCACAGGCATGTTCAAAGTCTACACCTCCTTCAGTGGGGGAAGGAGAATATCAGGAGGGAGAGTGGTGGCAGATTTGCTGATAGCATGCAAAAAAATCTTGCTCCTTCTGTCAAATCGTCTCTGGTCCCAGCCAGATCTTTTTCCCATGAGGTTTTTCATCTTCCCCTGAGGAAAGGGTAGGAGAGAGGATGGGGACCCTGCATTGTTGAAAACCTGGTGAACTGGAGACTCATTTTCTCAGAGCATGCATCCATGAGTCACCGAGACACATGCATTCCACTTTGGTATGTCTAGACTGACATAGGAAATAAATAGAATATTTTCTGCTCAGGACCACCTCTGCAATTAATTACTAGAGATCAATGTGTGTGTGGAATTATTAGTAAAATTAAGGTTTTACATCTGAAAATTAAGGTTTATATGAAAACGTAGCAGTGTTCACCCATTGAGGAAAAGCATGAAACCAAAAGGAGCTCTGAGGATGGGACACAGCTGCAGCAAGCATGCGAGGAATCCACTAACACAGCAACTCCCTGCAACGTACCATAGAGGATGGAGCGGAGTGGAGACTCCGTGGCCACGCTCCGTGGTGATAAAGTGGGAAGAAATGGTTCTCTAGAACTGATAAGCAGCTCATCTTGACCCCTAAGCCAACAGGTTTTCGAAACCTTGCCAAAGTGCTATCCTCTCATGAACTTTGCTTGTTTTAATATCATTTTAATACCAAAACACACATCCATCCTGAAGGCTACCCACCTCCGAGGTGCGACCACCCCTCTTTGAGTCTGCGCTCTCAGTTTTTCATAAACTATACCTTTAAATGTGAAGCGAGAGAATTTTACACCAATCACGATAAAAGGTGTGTATGACTACAGTCACTCAAACTCCACCTTAAAGGTAAAAGGATATAAAAATAGCCAGGGAAATGGGGGATTTTCGGAGAAGAAGATAACACCGCAGATTTTCGGAGGAGAAGAAGATAACACCGTGAGAAAGTCAAGGGAAACTCCACCTCAGACTGCCTCCGACAACCGGGACTGGCCGACGGGCTGAGCCTTGCTTCTCCCCGCCTTGGGACTCCTTGGGTGAGACTTAAACTAAGCGCTTTTCTCGGGAATAGTTACTCCCTAATGTTTACAGCCAGGCTGTATTATTTATAACCTTTTCATGCATTTTATATTTGCAGGTACTTTCTTGCAGACAGTCACTATCACCAGCATTTCAAATAACCCATATACCTGTTGCACAAATAAAACTGCACTGTTTAAGCAGCCAGTTGTCACGGTTTCTCACTGAATGTGACGAAATACGGTCGTGCTAGTTCATGAGCACGACTGGACTGAAGGTGCAGACTGCTATTAGCGTATCCAGAATCATGGTAGTTTAATATACATATTAAATGCAACTGGACTGGTAGTGGCAAATTGGATATCACCCAGAATTTAAACCTAGCCGCACCTAGCCTCCCACTCCGGTGAGGAAAGTTAGAACACAAGGGGGTTTATTTTCTGCCAAATTAACATGACAGTGTGCTCCAGACAAGTGCAAAAGCTTTCAGTAAAGTCTTTTTTTTTTTTCAGAAGAGATGCTCATAACCGCAGCATTGCCTAGAATTGTACTGGTCTGTCCTAGGCAGATGGGGGAAGAAGCAAGAGGAATCTAAGAACCAACATAAAGATTTGTCCTATGTGCTCATTAATGTGAAATGCTTGAATGTGGTGAAGATAGGAACAACATCAGAATCCAAAGTCAGACAAAGAGGTAACACACAGGGAGGCCTGAGTTAAATCTTATTTGCATCATTTTTTTAGCAGTGAATTATTGTCAGCATCAGTAGATTTTGTTCTGATTTGCAGAATGAAAATTTGAAAAAATGGGCATTAGCCTTTTCTTCTCCATTCTTAATTCTCAATTTGTTTCATCATTTCAGTCAAATGCATCTGTGATTTTCGTGGAGCAAAAGTCACAAATTCTCTAAGTTTTTATTTCTCTGGATAAAGCATTTTAAATTGCTCTCCACAAGCTATTTTCTACCTTGAAGAGGCACTGATCAAAGTAATGGAACTGATGCTAAAGCAAGGATTACTGTGGCTAGTTACATTAAGTGGTTTACCTATATTATCTGTGTAGAAATTTTTTTTTTTTTAAACACTGAGTGTTGAAAAATATCCCTTTGTAAGTAGCATTTACTAGGTACAAAAATTATCCTCTGGTGCTTCCTAATGCAAAGAAGAACATTTTTCTGTAACCGCTACATAGTAACTGGCATGACAGTATGTGGAATATAGAATAGCTTCAGAACATACTACGGCGAGTCTGACAGAAGACAGACTTAGGCTCATGGTTCTGACAGCCTAATTTTGGACATCTTTTAATCAAGATGATAATTATGACTAGCTTTCCAGAGACATTAGCAGACAAGTAAAGATACTGAAATTGTATATTAAATTCTCACGAGAGGTCTTGAACAGTTTCACAGGCAGTGTGTGTTTCAGTAATCCGAGCCTGTTAGAGTACCAACTCAAACATTCGTCTTTCTGCTTTTCATTTGCAGTTTCCAACTGGGTTACATGCAAAGTAGACGTGGGATTTTAGAGTGTTCCCATGCAAAATGTTATTCAAAAGCACCATAATGGATTGGCTGGCAGTCATGGGTGCAGGTGTACGCACACACGCTTGTACGTGTGGCTGTGTGCGCATACTGTTGACGTCTGCTGGGTGGCATCAAAACTGCCCACATTTATATCAAAGCTCAAGCAAATAATCAGTTTCCTTTAGCATAAAAGGAAAGAGGTTGAAGTTGTAAATTTTCCTGGTAGGAAGCATCTATCCAACACTTACGAGTCACTTCTGTGCCAGCAATTTTTAAGACTCTGGAAGATGTATGAGCCAGAAAAGTTGTCCTATGAGTTGTTGAGGAAATTTGAGCAAGTTCTTATTTACGAGTTTCGAGTGCGTGAACCAAATCCGGTTTCTGTGTGCAAATTTTGTTGCAAACCAAACTCCGCAAGGGTAGTGCAATCCTGCATGAAATAGTTTCCTTTTCTAGTCCTAAAATAAACTGTTCCTTTCCACAAATACAACAGCGTTACTTGCTTGATGGACAAGATACTCAGCTTCTCTGAATCTGCACATCTCTGTGGAGTTTAACAAGATGCAACCATGTATAAAATCTGAGAATCTGTTCTGTGAACTGCAGTCTGGCACAAATCTGTATTTGTATCTTCTTATCTTCTTAGCACAGCCTGAATGAGGGACAATTAAACTCGTGAAATGAGTCTTACTCTTCGTGGTGACCAGATTGGTTTGGAATGTTGTTTAAGTTTTACAGGTTTTTATAGTTTTTTAGATCATTTAGGACACATCAGTTCAGATGGATGGAGTTGTCACTCAGCCCCCAGCACAAAGCACAGCTTACTTCCTGAACTCCCTATCTTCCTTTCAATTACTTTTCTTTTTAATTAAATCAAAAGGACCCTAAGAAGGGACTTCAGACTTAGCCTTCACTGTTGTGAGAGGTGATGCCATTATCTCTGCAATGTCAAGAGTGAATCAAAAGAGTTTCTCTGTTTCCCTCTGTTGGGCTGTTCCTCACTAAAATCATACTTTTGATTTACAGTTTGAAGTGAAAAACACTGGTCTTTTCATGTATATCTGTTCAGTATGGTGATAAATGGCACTTAAGATTTTATTGTTTACTAGTTAGTGACCTGATGTGTGTTTATGTTTAAGTTCTTAAAGTTTCATGACCATTACTTTTTATTTAGACACATTTTCCCTTGTCCCTTTGTTCCACCTGCCTTTAATAGATTGCTATCATTATCTTTAAATGGATGTCAGATGTGCTCCTCTCTACAAGAAAAGTGCTGTTAATCTTCATTGCACATTGCAACCTCTAGCTCTTTCTTATCCATTCTTCAAAGGCAACAATACTGAATGACTACAAGGCTCATGTCTCTTTTAAGGGCACTGATGGTCTCTGTACACTGTTAGGATGTTTTTTCACGCTTGTGTCACCCCTTCCAGCTGAAAAATTGACAAATTGACAAGATAAGAATTTATAAGAACTGTGGTGTTTTAACAGGCCCTTTATCTCTTATATTCTGTAATCCCTGTGGAGTTTCAGAAATGGTTGGTCTGTGATGAAGCACTCCTAGGCAGAAACTGAATAGTCAAATGTTCTGAGTTCTGTTCTAACATCCACAAAGTATAACTGTGCACCTTTTCATCCATATAAAATGAAAAATTTTTGCCTGAAAAGTGGTTGATATTCTCTTGATCTAGAGAGATCCACATATATCACAGAATTTAAAGGGTTCTGACCTATGAGTCCACTTCACAAGCACTGACTAAGCTAGGAGGTGCAAAAGGGTCCAGAAATCCAATAAGTGTTAAAGAATGTGACCCATAAGAAACATGTGCCCTTTCAGTGTTACAATGCTTTATACATTGAGGCCAAGCAATGGGATTAAATATGGGATTATTATAGGATTAATCCCTTGTCATGGTTTAACCCCAGCAGGCATCTTAGCTGCACACAGCTGCTCACTCACTCCCCCCACAGCAGGATGGGGGAGAGAAGCAAAGGGCAAAAGTTACAAAACTCAGGGGCTGAAACAGAGTTTGATAGGTAAAGCAAAAGTTGCACGTGCAAGCAAGGTAAAATAAATTCATTCACTAATTCCCATCGGCAGGCAGCTGTTCAGCCTTCTCCAGGAAAGCAGGGCTCCACCAGGCTTAATGGTTACGTGGGAAGACAAACACCATAACTCTGAACATCCCCCGCTTTCTCCTTCTTTCTCCAGCTTTTATTGATGAGCACAACATCATATGGTATGGGATGTCCCTCTGCTCAGCTAAGGTCTGCTGTCCTGGCTGGTCATCTCCCAGCCTATTGCTCACCCCAACCTGCTCGCTGAAGGAGTGAGAAGCAGAAAAGGCCCTGACGCTGTGTAAGCCCTGCTCAGCGAAAGCTAGAACATTAGCGTGTTATCAGCACTGCTTTAATCACAGATCCAAAGCATAGCACCATACAAGCTGCTGTGAAGAAAATCCATAGAAACATAGAATGCTTTGGGTTGGAAGGGACCTTTAAAGGTCATCTAGTCCAAACCCCCTGCAGTGACATCTTCAACTAGATCAGGTTGCTCAGAGCACCGTCCAACCTGACCTTGAATGTTTCTGGGATAGGGCAACTACCACCTCCCTGGGAAACCTTTTCCAGTGTTTTACCACCCTCATTGTGAAAAATTTCTTCCTTACATCTAGTTTGAATCCTTCCTCCTTTATTTTAAAACTGTTACCCCTCATCCTATCATTACAGGCCCTGATAAAATGTTTAATTAACTCTATCCCAGCCAAAATCAGTACATACCTGAATCACTCAGAGATCCTCTGATACCGAGTGCATTCAGCCCAACAAGGATCTCCAAGTGCACTGGTCAGGTGCTTGTTAGATCTGTGTTGGCTGGTCAGCAGTGCTGAACAGCTCACGCAGGTATGCACGTGTGGGATGGCAGGGTGTCTTGTCTTGCTGCTGGAAAGCTAAGAGGCAATGGATGCACAGGCGCTGCTGTCGTACAGGCCACCTCTATAACTCTGCCTTCACAACGGAGAAGGTGAGGTGAGCTCTGTCTTTGGAAGAGCCTGTGTCTGTGATCTTTTCTTAGTTTTCTACTTTTGAACAGTCACTTTTATGTCAGACTAGATTATGTGTGGATTAGTAAATGGAAAGGCTAAATGCTGTAATGGTTTTGTGGAGATTTTTAAGATGCACAGTTGCACCTTCCCCCTTTCTTGGTGCTTTGGTATCAATTACCTTGTCATGTGGCAAGGCTGGACCAAAAACCACACACAGATAGAGTCACTGCTCTTTCAAATACTAATTTCTTTAACCCAGTGATGTGGTCTGAGATGACACTTCACATGTGACTGCTGAGGTGTAGTGGCAGAATGTGGCAAACAGTAAATCAAACAGCAGTGCTCTTTCTCTGCTGGAGGAGACAGAGGAACCACTGCAGATCTGCAATAGCATTGATCAGCTGCAGCAGCTTTAACCAGGCAAGACAGGGCTGGAGCACTTCCTCTGTTTCTTCACTTACCTTGCTCTCCTTCATTTGTATCATCTCCTTACTGCCTTTGCTTCTTCACCCAGTATGGTGCCGGGTCTCAGCATCCGTGAAAGGACGGGAACGACTCTCACACGCATTGGTAAGATAGACAGTCGGATACTTTATTCTCCCGCTTGTGCAGTTATATGCATTTACCATATCTGTACACACGATTACGCTTACATCGGATAGGCTACAGACATAAATCACACACTGTTCACACGCCCCACATTCCCTTATAATTGGCAACTATGCACTAACGCTAATAGCAACAGACTGCCTCCACATCCTTGAACACATCTTATTTTGCTAAGCCACACCATGTGCGCTATCAGAACTTTCTCAATGGCTATTCTTAGCTGTCTTTTCCAGCAAGCCTGTTAAATCATGCTGTTTTGCTTAAGCAGCCTAGTCGTGCTAATTCTCAAGCTACATCGACCCCAACAGTATGGGATGTATTTCCTGTTGGAAATATGTTCTTCATTCTCTTTGCTATGCTCTAAAACTGGTTCTATCCAAATCCCCAGGAAACATTTCCTCAGGGACCAGAGGCTGACCGCCTGTCACTTGTGTTTATATCCTGCATGGCCCTTGTATCGCCCTGTGCCTACACTCTCAAGGATCTCTGCGGTCGTCTTGCACCTGCAGTCTCATGGGTCCTTGCTGTGGTCTGATGGACTGCAGCAGCACTGAGCACGGCATGAAAACATGGGGCTGTGGGATGCACAGTGGTGGACCTCATGTCTTCACACACGTGTAGGACCCCACGCTCGGTCATGCAGAATATTTAATGTGGCAACCTACAGGACAGAAGCTCTAGGATTGCCCCTATGGCAAAGGTGCTATGACAAATTCTGGTGCCCATCAAACTGTTTTCAAAACCATGGCACATTAATTAGATGGCCAAGGAATTTAGCCTGAAAACTGCAACACTAATCGTTCTTTAGCATAGTGTCATGAAGTCAGGAAGGCCATAACTGCACTGGTACAGGAAATATCCACAGCAAAGCAGCAAACAGAGTAGTGAAAGCATGATCCAACCTGACGCAGCTGAGAGTCACATTAGCCCAGTGTTCACCATCAAGACTATATTGAAGGAGTCAGATTACAAAAAGAACCAATTCTCCTGCATTCTTTGCTCTAATTTCATCTTTCCAGCCACGTCGTTCATTCCCTGCAACTTCTGCACTTCCCCAGTACTTCAAAACTCTGACCTTTCCTTTGCAGAAATACATTTTTAAAATTCAATACCTGATCTTACAATCATAGTAAATGAATTCTTCAGCTTGTTTTTACTTTAAAAGTGCAATTTGCAATGGCAAGACATGACTTAGTAGTTTTAACTCAAGCTCTCAAAGGCATAAATTAATGTGGAAAAACATAAATTCTTTAATTCTTTCAGTCTGGAAATCTGCTCACCCTGTATTCTCTCACTGTTTTTCCCTGGCTGTTAAATTGATGAGATGATTATGTTATGATTTTATAAATAACGTGTGTTGAGAAAGGGATTTTATTCAGGTGGAAAATGGAAACTCGGGATTCACTAGGAGGCAGGAGTTTCTTGGAGAACAGTTACATTGTAAACTTGGGAGGAGAAACCTGTCTTCTGAAAGAGGTTTGGCTGTTCAAAGAGGAGTAGATTAGATTTGGCATCCCTGGAGATATAAAAGAGCACGGGACTGCTGAGATCTGCATTTCCATTTTCATCTCACTTTGTCTGTGGCTTAGTTTACAAGAATACATCATGCTCACAAACATGATTCTTGGTTGTCTCTCCACAAATATTTTGAGTATCTTTTTCAGATATTATTTGTTTATGTGCCCCCAATAATAAATGTGAGGTTTCTTTTGAGTCTGAGGATGAGCTTCAGTATGAGGTGTTTTCTGTGCTGCTTAGTAAACAGTGAGACAGTACACAAGAATCTCAATGCTCTGCTGGGTGTCCTCCAAAATGCACTTATGATTACTTTCTTTTTATTTTCTGGTAGGTGCTGGAGAACATATCATTATGCTCCTATAGTGGTGCCTTGCTGCATCTGTTCTTGTGGTTCCCATTGTGCCTATAAAAAGCTGAATTTTGACTGACTGAAGAAAAGGAAGAAAGAAAGCAGAAAATAATGGAAGAAGCTAAAAGAAGTTCAGCAAGTTATAACATTATAATCTGTCCATTGTGAAGGACAGTCTGAGACCATTTTACATTGAAGTTGGCATGGAAGCTGAATAGTCACAATTTCACTTCAGAGTGGAAGCTCTGTCTCTAAAGAAGTGCATGAATATTTTTCCATGGGATCAGTCTCCGTCTCAGTTCTTAGGGAAGGGAACAAACTACATCAAGCCTCTGAATAGCAGTCTGGATCCTGTGATGTACAAGTACCTCGGTACTTCTGATATCTAAGGGACACGTTACAAATGAACTGCCTCCATGCATTGCAGCCCATATCAGTGCCTGCCTGGAGGAGCTGAGGAATCTGCTTCACTATTCTTGTGGCTTGAAGCTTTTTTCTTATTATGTCACCTGGGGAACCATTTGTTGGTCAAGTGGTCAAAAAAGACCATTTGTTGCCAATTAAGCTGATGAGTTCTTGGCATCTTCCCAGTGCCCAAAGAAAGCAGATGATGGATCACCTTCCAGTTTCTAACACACTGCTGTCTACTGTTAAGCTGTTACTGTGTCTCCTTTTGGTCTTTTCTTTTTCAGGTGATTTTCAGCCTTTTTGAGTTTGCGGCTCTTAAAGATTTTGCAGTGAATGTACTAACCCTTCCATGGTATCTTGAACACTGCTTTTGGCAGGTTCTATTTTTCTTAGCAGCCTTTGACCTTTGAGAATGTGTCCACAAACTCTTGGACATCTGAGGACGACAAACTGTGACGAAAACTTGCTTAGACCCTAAATCATCAATCCCTTTATGCAGATCATTTTCCCTACCATTTTATCTGCATATAATATTTTTTATATCCTATAAACATTTTATCTTTTTTTGTTTTCCTCTAGTCTTTCTCCAAGTTATTGATATTTTTCTTAAAACTAGGTGACAAGCTAGTTGCAGAATCCAAGCTACACTTGTCAGTGCAAAATACAACTTGATAATTACTCCTGATAAATTATTACCAAGTGTGATCAGTGCTTTTGCAAGCAGATCTAACTGCTGACTTGTATTTCATTGTGTTTCCTGCGAGGGGACCTAATAAATGCTTACAAATATCTGAAGGGTGGGTGTCAGGAGGATGGGTCCAAGCTCTTTTCAGTGGTGCCCAGTGACAGGACAAGGGGCAATGGGCACAAACTGAGGCACAGGAAGTTCCGTCTGAACATGAGGAAGAACTTCTTCCCTCTGAGGGTGACGGAGGACTGGAACAGGCTGCCCAGGGAGGTTGTGGAGTCTCCTTCTCCGGAGATATTCAAGACCCGCCTGGACAAGGTCCTGTGCAGCCTACTGTAGGTGACCCTGCTTCGGCAGGAGGGTTGGACTAGATGATCCCCAGAGGTCCCTTCCAACCCCTACTACTATTCTGTGATTCTGTGATTCTGTGTTTCCAGTAAGAACCTCCCGTCCTTTTATGGCATATTTAATATTTTCGTGTTTTCTTTCAGATGGGATACTCTTTAGGGGCACGGATAAAGCCTATGTTTTGCTTGGCTTTTTCATGGCTGACCACATTGAGCCTTCCTGGAGTTTCTCGTGTAATGCTACCAGCAATACCAGCATGCAGCCTTTGAAAGTGACTCATTTAAACTAAGGGTATTAAATGAGAGGAAAATCTCAGGCACATGCTAATGCAAAATATTTTTGTCTTGACGTTCTAGCCAGTAACAACATTATCTGAGGCTTAATTTTATGGTTTAAAAAGCCACAGAATCTCTCATGTGAGTACAGAGAGGTATTACACAGTTGTTAATTTCATTTACGTTTACTTAACCAAACAAAGGACAACCTTTTTGGTTTACAAGAAAAACAGATTTGAACACATGAGAACACTGGGAATATTTTGCTGCAAAATTTAAAAGATACCATCACATTTTTTGCTTCCTTGAAATGTCTGGCTTTGGGAGACTTTTCAATGAAAAACTTTGGGGTTTACTTTATTATCAAAGAAAATATAGCTGCTTAACACTAATCATTTAGGATCTATCAAAAATTACATTAGACGTTATACATTTAGCCCTTCTGTAAAGATATCTGCTATCAGATTTACAGTGCAATACAAATGTTCATAAAGAAGATTATTCATTAGATTTTGAAACCCAGAAACAAAAATTAAGATTAAATTAACCTAAAATGGACATTGATAACAGTATTATTTCTATTCCACTTAATTTACTCTTGCAAACCTAGGGTTCTTAAGACAAGACTGTTATTTCAGGGCGCGAAGTTACCTCTTCTGTGCTAGTTTTAAGTTCTATGAAAGCCATGGTTCTGGCGGGCAAAGTGAGGGGTTCTTCAATGCTAAGACCTCTGCAGGGCAAATAGGACCCCAAAGACATTTTTACTCACCTTAAAGTACTGGATGCACTGGTGTAGGAGATGTGTAAAGAATTGGGCCCCATTGTAATGTCTTCTCATGGTGGCTTCATGTTCTAATAGCACGTGAGCTCTGCAGTTCAAAGGTGTCACAGCAGGTCACATAGACCTACTACAGGAATTATCTTTAATCAGCTTCAGTGTTAATGGTAGTATATCTCCAGCAGCATAGAGCTAAGCTGGTCAGTAACGACCCAGAGTCCAGGACTTGGCAGGTGCCCTGAACACTATTGCATAGCTAGATTATTCACCTGAACTTATCAAGTGAAACACAGCTTCAGTGTGTGCAATACAAAGATTCTGAATATTGAGGACATTTATGTGGACAGAAGAAGAGAGGATTTGATCCATATCTCATAGATGTTAGATTCATGTATCATTTACAGTTTCATTTCTTAAAAGAAAAAAAAAAAAGTAAAACATATGCCAACCCCTTCTTTGTCATTTACCAATGTCTAAGCAACTGAATTGCTCCCAGAGAAGCAATGCTTCCTTTTAAATTTTCATTTTGTAATGAAGAGATGAATATTTTGGCTTGTTAAGAAAAACTTTTTTGCCATTGAATTTGGCTAATATTCTAAAGTAGACTTAGGGGAAGAGGCTGAATCTGAAGTGATTTTACTTCTCTGGGGCAATGAATCCAAACAGAGCGTCAGTGCAGGCTAGGGACTGACCTGCTAGAAAGCAGCTCTGCAGAGAGGGACCTGGGAGTGCTGGTGGTTGACCATGAGCCAGCAGTGTGCCCTGGCTGCCAAGAAGGTCCATGACATCCTGGGGTGCATTAAGAAGAGTGTGGCCAGCAGGTCGAGGGAGGTTATCCTCCCCCTGTACTCTGACCTAGTGAGGCCACATCTGTGTCCAGTTCTGGGCTCCCCAGTTCAAGAAGGATGAGGAGCTACTGGAGAGAGTCCAGCGGAGGGCTACGAGGATGATGAGGGGACTGGAGCATCTGCCCTATGATGAGAGGCTGAGGGAGCTGGGCTTGTTTAGCCTGAAGAAGAGAAGGCTGAGAGGGGACCTTCTAAATGCTTATAAATATCTCAAGGGTGGGTGTCAGGAAGAGGGAGCCAGACTCTTTTCAGTGGTGTCAAGCGACAGGACAAGGGGCTATGGACACAAACTGAAGCACAGGACGTTCCGTCTGAACATGAGGAAGAACTTCTTCCCTCTGAGGGTGACGGAGCACTGGAACAGGCTGCCCAGGGAGGTTGTGGAGTCTCCTTCTCTGGAGACATTCAAAATCCACCTGGACAAGGTCCTGTGCAGCCTGCTGTAGGTGACCCTGCTTTGGCAGGGGGGTTGAACTAGATGATCCCCAGAGGTCACTTCCAAACCCTACCATTCTGTGATTCTGTGGTCATCGCAATGTTTGTTTCAAAAATCCGAGAGAAGTTGGGGATCCTTGCGCATCACTTCCTATCAGAGTGGAAGAGACAACTGTCACATGAAGAGCGGGTAAAAAACTCTTCTTGATATACATGAGTTTGTACGCTTCAGGCAAATGCTCCAAAGTTGTAAGACAGTGGCAAATTCCATGTCAGCATAACATGGTAACAAGAACTGCAGTCACATCTTTGGTGGCAGTTCAGACATCCCTTTTGGGATGCAGCACATAGTCTCATGATTAAATTACAAATGTGTATGGCCCTGTTTCCTTGAGCTTTTTTTTTATCAATTGCTTAAGTGGAAATCACTACTATTTTTATTTAAGTGTATCTTACATCCGCTTTGTATGTCTTGCAAATCATTACAAAATTTGGGGTAATACAGCATCAGACCCAAGGATTTTATTTTATTTTTTCACTGCACCACTTTCGTGATGATTATTCAGATGAATTAAAACAGAGGTTTCCCAAAGACAAGAAAATGCTCAATGTGTCTGCCTGACAAGGTCATGCATAGAGTAATAATTTGCATGAAGTTGGAAGAAGTACATGCCTTTCTAGGGCATAAACAAGCTTTGAGAATGCCAGAAATTAGACAAGCAAAATAATTCAAACTTGAATCAATTCAGCTTGCTTCTTTTAACTTTCCCACGGATTCAGCTAATTTATTAAACTCTGGGCATTGCAGTCAGAACGCCAAAGAGCTTTTTTGTTCTGTTTTGCTGCACTCTACTGCATGAACAATCAGGGAATGTGGCAGTGCCCTTGATTCAGATGTTTACAGATCACAGACCTGTAGTATTTGACTATCTTATCAGCACACATGATGCGGATAGGAACCTGTACACAGCCATGGTTGCACAGAGAGATACTGCCTGAAACATATTACTTGAAGAACTGCAGGGCTGTCTTTCGAAAGGCATGAAGTATTCCTTTTCTTAAAAGAGAATATTTACCTTATCAAGCCTGTTAACATAAAGTTAGTAATACTTCTGATCATAAAGGTGGATTATTATTCTTGACATTAGAAGGTAGACATAAACCAAATTTGAAGAGTTAAAGGCATTGAAAATACTTCGTCTGACCCTGGCATGATACTGCAGCAAATATTATGTATGAGTGGTCAAAAAATATTGTTCTGTTTTTGGGTAGAATATGAGAATAAATTAGATGCTAGGGTGGTATTTCGATGACCATGGATCTGTCACTAACTCTGTCCTATGACTTATTCAATGGGTTTTTACATTTTTTTCCTTACTTACGAATCCCTGAATTTGAAAAGTCAAGTTATATGGTATGTTCATAAAATTCATGCCATGATTATAGCTGATAATATTATAGGTAGATCATTCACAGAGAGTCCTGCCCAATTTAACTTATACATCAGCCTGGTGAAATGTTGGCCAAATCTGTAATGAAGCTGTTCTCTCTGAACCAGCGTGATGGATAAGACTTACTGGAACATGCTGTGTGCTAGTGAAATCACGTGTGTCTTGGATAGCTTGCTTAATATACAGTCTGTTTGGGCTGGTGTGGTAGTGAACTACTGTATGTCCCGACTCCACCCTGACATCTGAGACGACTAACTTCAGGTTCCTATGAGGTTCTGCATGCCTGATGTGATATACACACAGCTCTTGAAAATTTTACCGGCCTAGAACAGATAGTTGTCAGAATAGCGCCTCTAACCTCTGTCATGTAGACAGAATTTAGGCACTCTCTAACAAGGTCTTGTACCAAGCAAACTTACCTTAGGTTAGGCCTGGCAGATGGGCAAGCAATTGAAACTGTGTCCGGGCACCACAGAAATTATGTGATGGTGCTGGATGAAATGCAGAATTCCAGACATGAACATTGACTTCATAGAGCTTTGTGTTTATTATTAATAAATAATAAATAAAAAATTAATTAATAATAAATAGATTTTCTTCAAAAATGTAAAGTTGTTCCATTAAACTTGCAGAGAAAATGTTTTGCGTAGACATGCAGGCAGAGGAGAGAAATTATGGGAGAGAAAGCATGATTCCCTCTACTACCCAGCAGAGACAAATGCTGAAGCATTCACCCATTAAAATAGTTCTGTGCTATAAAGGAGATTAGCTTGAAATCTCTTGTCAATAGACATATACATGCAGGAAAGCAATTTAATGTGTCCTCATTTGCTAGCCTATTGAATTAGACAGGGAGTTTTGGCATTCACTGAGAGCAAGTAAATACTTTTCATGGCCTGATGGGACTAGATTATTGATCAGTTAAACACATTTGTCTATAAAACAGTGGTCCCAATCCTTTTACTGAGACAGATGAATTTAACATTAACATGCAGAATCAAGTCAGAGATGTGATGATCTGTCAACTTGACGGTGAGTTCTGTTCAGGTTTTGATTGGCAAAGTAAGGTATGTAGAGTGGCCAAAGAAAAAAAAAATACATATCCCTTGCATATGAAAGGTCTTCAAGGGCATGTTTGTGGTATGTTCTGCCAGGGAGCACAGAGAGATCTGTGAAACATAATGGTAGTGCTTTGCTCCGGAGCTGGCTGGGGAACAGGGACTGAAATCCTGGTTATGAATAAAATCATCGTGTTTTATTCTTTGAGACTTAGAAGTATTTCAATCATTGATTGCAAATAAATATACATGTGGCCAATGTTTTTTCCTAGGAGTATTCATGGATCTGAAAACATCAAGAATTTTACCCCCAAAAATTTTTGAAAATTCACATCAGAAAAATGCTATTGACAATTTGATATTATTTTAAATCTCACTGTGTTGAATATTCTTTTTGAGAGGTAAAAACTGGCAAAAATGACTTTTCACTTTTGGCTTCCTTGCTTAAAGTTTGATTGATGACCTTTCCAAATGATTATTTTAAATCTTCACAAAAAAACATTTCCCTGTGGACATTATGAACATACAGTATATGCATATATCTGAATTTTCTGGACATCCACATCTTTGCTAAGACTCCTACCACATTCCAAGCAGTATTTGTGTGAGCAGTTACTGAGCTTGAACTGTATATTTAAAAGACAATCTGGCTTCATGTACAAATATTTCATGGAGATTTTTGTCCTATCTAAATGTATATATATTTACATATTTTGAAGAATTCATTTTTGTGTGTATATATATATATACATATATATGTTCCTGAAAGTCAGCAGGAGTATGTAGGCTTGTGTGCATGCATCACGTTGATAAGCTGAACATATTGTATGGAGAACATAACTCTCCTAACAGAGACACAGTAATTGTAATAGAAGGTACAGCAGGTCAGTATAAGATTTAACATTTTGTATGAGTCAGCTTCAGCTGCGGTTCTCCAAATAAAGGAGAGCTAGTAAATGCTCTGTCCTATCAGCAGTCCAGGAGAATACCTTTTATCCTTCTGCTCGGTAAGTTATTGAATTTCCTGAAAGGGTGTGATTTACTCCTCTCTTGTTGCTAGCTCGTTATTCATGGCTGCCTGGATACGCCCCGTCCCCTCTGCACACAGTTGCGCAGGGGCTGAGGGGAAGAAGCTCCCAGCCAGGGCAGGGCAGGCTGGGGGCAGCAGGGCAGCCCCAGCCTCTGGCACCGGGCACCTCCCTGGGGCTGGGGATGGAGCACTGGCCCACGGGTAGGCCCAGCTTAGCGGGGCCCATGGACAGGCAGGGTACAGCTGCGGCAGGGCTGGAGATGTGTCCTGGGGCCTCCCTGGGGCAGGGACTGATGGCCCCAGGGCTGGAATGGGGTGCAGGGCCGTGGGCAGGGCAGGGGGAGCCCCGGGATGGACAGGGACATTGCGGCCCCGGGTGCACTCTGGTGCAGACAGGAAATGCGGCAGCCATTTTGCGGCAGTGTCTGCTGCCCGCTTCCTGTGGGAAGCGTAAAGCTGTGTGGAGACACCAAAGAAGTTTCTCAAGTTCTTACATGACCCGAAATAAGAAGCTTGTTCTGAACAAGAGCACTGCTGCAGTAGGAGCAAAACCAGTGGGAAATAAATGCGTTGCTATAGCTGACTGAAAAAAAATCATACTCCCAAAATCTATTGGTCCACCATTACACGATCAAGGTGTCCCTGAGTTTTCCTTATTGCTCACCTGAAGGTGACTCTCCTAGCATAAACGTTAAAATTTATTGACTTGATCTTATGATTCTTTGACAGACAAAGCCTCTGCTAAATTCAGCTACTGTTACTTTATTATTATCTACTAAAATGAGCTTCATCTGTTACTCTAGTTGTGTGTTCAATATATGAGTATATGAAAAATACTCGACAGGTTTTTAATATCACCTCTAAAAACCCTTCTGTCCACTTACCACAACATCCCACTTTGGATAAACCTGAATTTTCAGTGAGCCAAACAGACTCAGGATTTCTTTGTGTGAGGACTCTAAGGCCCATTAATCCAAATAACACATATGAATTTAAAGAAGATGAATGTTACTGAATGCTTGATTGGGCATCCTTATTCAGAATTCAGGTAGTTGTGATTTGCTTTCATTTATTTCAGTTTGGAAGTGAACTAAATGACTCACACGGGTTTAATGCCATTTAACTAAAAAATATTCATCCCAAGTTCACATCTTTCAGAGTGTCTGTGTGTCAACAAACTGTGGCTTACAGGTAATATTTTCATAGATACAAGATGACTTTACTATATACCATAGAAAAAGTTCTTCTTAGTTGAATTTTTGGTGCTTCAGTCATAAAAGAAATATACAGTAGGCTTTTCTTGGAAATTCAGTATATTTATAGTAAGATTGATTTACTAACTGAATATATGAGTGAAAGAACATCTATGGGATTTTCGAAATAAAAGAAAGGAGTTTCCAAATCATACATATATATTTATTTAGAAATTCCTGTTCCAATACCTCTCCTTCCATTCCTTCTGTTTTAGCCTGATGTTGAATGTCTTAACCTTTTTAATTTTGTTTCACTCCCTATAGTGTCACACAAGCAGACAGAAGGAAAGGGTACTTGCTGAATCTCTGCTATTTAAGATGAGCTAGCTTCTGAGAAGCTCTGCATATTTCTTTACTCTTTTCAAGGGCTATTCCTGTCTAAAAGATACAAAAACTCAGGCATTATACATTTGTACATATAAATTTCATTCTTTTTCCTCAGCATGATACATTTCTCTGTATGGCAAACTATATAATGTTGCCCTTAGAAACTCTGTGAAATTCAGCATAGATAAATTTAATATAATTTTAGTGGACCACAAGTGTACATGGGGGGTTGTTTTCTGCTGAAGCAGACAAGAAAGCTGAAATGAACTTGAAAGTGATACGGGCTTTCAGCTTCATGAAAGAAAATGAAACAAGATGTTTAGATTGTTCCCTCCTGAAATGCTGGGTGTCATGCTTGGGGCAATAAAGCTCACAGCCCGAGTTTTTTACAACAGTCATGAATTTATGATTAGGTCAGCAATGAGGTGAGAAAGATTTTGTAGGTCTGAGCAAAAGAGTGTTCAGTTTCAGATCCCTTCAGCCCCCCACACCTCCAGGCCCTGGAAGGAGACAGACCTCCACTTAAATTGCACTCTGTGACCTGATACTTTAATGAGAGGGGCACTTCCCCTGGTTTTGTTTTGTCCATTTCTTGGTTGATATGGGTGGCACATATTTCAATTCCACTGAGGAGACCAACAAGAGGAAAAAGTGTTATGGAAGCAGCTCTTGCAAAGCATTTCCCTTTGTCCGTATTTCAGCTGGCTTTCTGAAAGAAAACATTTTATGATCTCTGTAGCTTATGAATAAAAGATCAGATTCAGATGCACCTCCAGTAACTGAGTGATAGCACACTATAAGGTTAGAATTATTACAGCATGGGAATTGATAGCCTAAAGATGAAGTGAGACCATGTGGTGAAGTGACTGTCCTACCATAATGGACTAATAACTGCAACAGGCAGGAATTAACCAGGCAACTTAACTCCATCAGTGGTCTGCATCTGCTACTCCACGGCTGTAAAGATGGTATCTTGCACCTCACCAGTTTATCAGCTTAGCTTCTGTATTATTCCTTTGTGCAGGTGTTGGGGACTATAGCAAAGCTGCTATGCACAGCTGAGAAATAGGTACTTCTTCTAAACTACAGAGCTGTGCCACAGGTTTGCTTCTGCCACATGAATAAATGGGGACCAAGTGCTTCAGTGTTTCCCTTCTGCTCTTTGTGGAGGGGCTGCGTAGTCAGCTTGGAGAGATACTCAGAAGTAGAACCTCAGTTTTCTCCCTTTTTTACAATCACTGTACAGTTTCCCTCCAATAATCCACGTTGGGATCTCCCATTGAGTTTTTAGCTTGTATGATGGGGAGATTTTATCCCCAACCTATTGTAGTCAGTGTTACTATAGGGAAAGAAAAGATCAAAACATCCGTGAAGAGCGTGTTGCTGTGATCAGGATTCAAACCACAAATAATGATGTAGCCTAATCACTACTTTTTAATTATAGCACAGAAGAAATATTTGCCCTAAATAAAACGATTCCTGGAGCTTTACCTTGCTTGAAGGCTAAACTTTATGACAGTGCCATAGAATACAATCTGCCAGAGATAAATCTGATTTTTATTTGTACAGTCTATCCTGCTGTAATTACAACATCTGTGCAGATGTATGATGGTGCTCAAAAAATACATCATTTATGTTTCCAGAAGCATAACAGAACAAACTTTCAAATCATGAAATCATAGAGTGGTTTGGGTTGGAAGGGACCCTTGAAGATAGAATCATAGAATCATTAAGGCTGGGAAAGACAGAATCACAGAATCACAGAATCACAGAATGTTAGGGGTGGGAAGGGACCTCTGTGGGTCATCTAGTCCAGCCCCCCTGTGGAAGCAGGGTCACCTAGAGCAGGCTGCACAGGGCCTTGTCCAGGCAGGTCTTGACACTCCACAACCTCCCTGGGCAGCCTCTTCCAGTGCTCTGTCACCCTCAGAGTGAGAATTTCTTCCTCATGTTTAGCTGGAACTTCCTAAGCTTCAGTTTGTGCCGGTTGCCCCTTGTCCTGTCATTGGGCACCACTGAAAAGAGTCTGGCCTAGACCTCTAAGATCATCAAGTCCAACCATCTGCCCAACACCACCATGCCTACTAAACCATGTCCCAAAGTGCCACATCTACACATTTTTTCAACACCTCCAGGGATGGTGACTCAACCACTTACCTGGACAGCCTGTTCCAATGCCTGACCACTCTTTCTGTAAAGAAAATTTTCCTAATATCTAATTTAAAACCTCCCCTGACATAACTTGAGGCCATTGCCTCTCGTCCTGTCGCTAGTTACCTGGGAGAAGAGACCAACACCTGCCTCATTACAACCTCCTTTCAGGTAGTTGTAGAGAGCAATAAGGTCCCACCTCAGCCTCCTTTTCTCCAAACTAAACAACCCCAGTTCCCTCAGCTGCTTCTCATAAGACTTATTCTCTAGGCCCCTCACCCGCCTCATTGCCCTTCTCTGGACACGCTCCATCAACTCAACGTCTCTCTTGTAGTGAGGGGCCCAAAACCGACAACAGTGTTCGAGGTGCGGCCTCACCAGTGCCGAGTACAGGGGCACGATCACCTCTTTACTCCTGCTGGCCAACTATTCCTGATACAAGCCAGGATGCCATTGGCCTTCTTGGCTGCCTGGGCACACTGCTGGCTGATGTTCAGCTGGCGGTTGACGAACACCCCAAGGTCCTTTTCTGCCGGGTAGCTTTCCAGCCACTCCTCCCCAAGCCTGTAGCATTGCATGAGGTTGTTGTGAAGGAAGTGCAGGACCTGGCACTTGGCCTTCTTGAACCTCATACACTTAGCTATGGCCCATCGATCCAGCCTGTCCAGATCCCTCTGCAGAGCCTTCCTACCCTCAAGCAGACTGACACTCCCACCCAGCTTGGTGTCATCTGGAAACTTACTAAGCGAGCACTCAATCCCCTCATCCAGATCATTGATCAAGATGTTAAACAAGACTGGCCCCAAAACTGAGCCCTGGGGAACACCACTCGTTACTTGTGATCATCTAGTGCAACCCCCTGCCATAGCAGGGGTATCATTCACTAGGTAAAGTTGCTCAAAACCCTGTCCAACCTGACCTTGAACACTTTCAGGGACTGGGCATCCACAACTTCTCTGGGCAACTTGTTCCAGTTTCTCATCACCTTCACTGTATAAAATGTCTTCCTTATAGACAATCTAAATCCAGCTTTTTTCAGTTTAAAACCATTGCCCCTTGTCCTGTCACTACAGGTGTTAGTGAAAGTCTCTCTCCATCTTTCTTAGAAGCTCCCCTCATACATTGAAAGGCCACAATAAGGTCTTCCCAGAGGCATCCCTTCTCTGGGCTGAACACCTCCAGCTCTCTCACAGAAGTGTTCCAGCCCTCCTCTGGGCCTGCTCCAACAAGTCCACATTTTTCTTCTACTGGCGACTCCAGAGATGGATGCAGTACTCCAGGTGGGGTCTCACCAGAGCAGAGCAGAGGGCAGAATCCGCACCCTCACCCTGCTGGCCACACTGCTGGGGATGCAGCCCAGGGTACGGTTGGCTTTCTAGGCTGCAAGTACACATTGCTGGGTCATATCCAATTTTTCATCCACCAATATTTGCAAGTCCTCTGGCAGGGCTGCTCTCAATTCGTTCGCCCCCCAGCCTGTAGTGATATTGGGGATTGCACTGACTCGGGTGCAGGACCTTGCACTTGGCCTTATTGAACTTCATGAGGACTGCATGGACCCACTCCTGAAGCCTGCCAAAGTCCCTCTGGATGGCATGCCTTCCCTGAAGCAAATCAATAGCACCACTCAGCTTGGTGTCATCTACAAACTTGCTGAGGGTACACTTGATCCCACTGTCTATGACATTGATGAAGGTATTAAATAGTTTTGGTCCCAGAGCAGACCCTTGAGGAATACCACTCATTGGTTTCTGCTTGGAGATTGAAATGTTGACTAGAACTCTTTGGATGCAGCCATCCAGCCAATTCCTTATTCATCTAACAGACCATCCGTGAAACTCATACGTATCCTGTTTAGCAGCAAGAATGTTGTGGGGGACTGTATCAAAGGCCTTAGAGAAATCTAGGTAGAAGACATCCATAGCTCTTCCCTTGTCCACTGGTTTTGTCACTCCATTGTAGAAGGCCAATAGAAATGCTGATATCTACCTCTTCAGTTGTTCTACCCCTAACTACCAATAAAGGAAACTGGAGGATAGTATCCCCTTCAGGGAACCCTCTTTTACAACACAGAGAAATAAGAGGGGTGGTGAAGTGGCAGAGGGTTAGGCAATGATTTTCCTGACCCAGTTCCTCCCTACACCAAATGGGAGTTGAGTGCCTTAGTATGTCTTTGAAAATAACAGTATTAGAGAAAAATTATCGCTGAAAGTTACTTTGGTCTGATGGAAGTCCATTAATCTGTATGAGACCAGTTCCAATCAACTTTCTAGTGGTTAGTTTCTGTTGCCCATCAGAAAATTTCCATTACAAATCCGTGTGAAAAGGAGTAGTCGGCTGCACTTGTGTTTAAAGTCTTACTGTTATGACCAGAATAAAAAGTATAATTTTTAAAACATCAGTATTCCAGTGAAAGGATTAGTGTAGACACTCTTACACCACCAAGAGATGTTTTTTAGCAGTAGCATTTTATCAAACGAGAAAAGGCTATATTTTTGTTTTAGTGTAATTATCTATGCTAGAAGCCAGTTTTACCACTTCAAATATATCAGAAGAGTTCAAAACCCTTAAATATTACTAATCAGACTTATAATGGAAGTGAAGGCAGAAATACCTCTGAACATGTCTTCTTAGGTGTGTGACTTTCTGCCTGATAAATAGGTTTGGACAGTTATAAATTTCATTGCTTGTGTTCTGAGTTGTCTGGACAAGAATGGTCTCCATTCTTTAAGCCAAAGTGCTACGTTAGTGTGTCAATATCCTAAGGTACCTTCCTCTGTTACCATGGCTAAATGCCTTCTAGATCAGAGCTGATTTGCATCTCACCATGTATAAAGATTTTCCTGTATGAACCCCATGTAAACATCCCACCATCATTCCTTAAAGTGTATCCACAGCTCAGTGGGGAAGTATCGTCACTTCTTCATGACTGTCTGCTTTTGATCATGGTCACACAGGGGGAGTATATGCAGAAGTATGCCCCAAGCCCATCCTTCCTCCTGGAGGTTCTCGCACTACGATAAAACACAACTGTGCGGCTTTGCACAGCTGTGTGGGAAAATGTTCTGTGCTATACCCGTCCCGAGTATCGGCAGACTATTCCATAGTGCCAGGCTGCCATCCTGCATACGTTAAAGAAATATTACAGAAATTTCACTTAAAAACATTACAAGAAATCCATGTGGTTTGCATAACTGCTAATGACAGTCATTCCAGTTCTGGTGACAGAGCTCTTTGTATGTGACAAGGAAAGATTGGCTAAAGATCTGTGACAACTGCTTGAAAACTCATTCAAACTGACAAAGCTCTTGAAGTAACTGCCTGCATACGCACTGGTGAAGAGATTCACTGTGAAAGCAATCACTTTTATTTGCAAGAATTTCAGTGCCTCATGATTTTCTTTTGCACTGAATCAAATTTTCTTAAATCAAGGGCACGTTACAGTTTAGGCTGCAAAGGTATTTCAGCTCTATCCCAGTTTTTCAGCCAAAAAGGTTTTCTGGCAAAATTCATTCTCCAGTTGCAATAGTCTTCTAAAATGTAAGCAAAAATATATATACAAACTGAATGACTTCATTTTTCTGACCTATCCTTTATACTCAGTCCATCTGCCTAAACTTCGATACTGGAATTTTCACAAGTATCTAAGGTGGCCAGATGCATGTCATGGAATTTTAATGGAAGTTCGATGCCTAGGAGATTTCTACATTGCATTCCCTTTACACAACAAATTTTTCATTTGCTCTCTCCAAGACAGAGAGGAATGTTGTTGTCTCACTATGTCACTCTGCAATGTCTGCCCGCTCTACCCAAGACACCAGGTGGATTTTGCTGTTTGAACTCCATGTTCCCACAGTATGTGCCCTACCTGAGTTTGCTAAAGTTCATCGACAGGGTTGGTAGTCATATCTTTAGCTGCAGTACTGATAAAGTCTTGAAGGCTTGTTTAAAAAACTTGGATGTGGGTTTAATACTTGCTAATAGACTGTGAAGTCTTCTTGGTGAAGTTCAAGAACTTTGAACTTGGGATCTCTGGAACAAAAACAAGAAATAATATTGCTTTGGGCTCTTCTCATTCAGATTAGCATAGAATTGAATGATCTGTAAATCAGATGCATAGAGAGATACTCCGCAGAGTAACAGATACTCTGCATTTATTTTTGTGATTAATCACCACAGAAGTGCTAGTGATTTTAGGAAATACAGAGTTGTATACATCCAAACTATTAGGTAGAGAAGGTCTTGGGAACAGTAGAGACTGGCATGTGCCAATCAATATGTAAAACACCATAGCTAGCAATAAAAAAGAAGTCATTTGCAATGGTGAGATGTAGCAGATGTATTATAGAAGCATTGCTGGTCGTTCAAGATGCTGGAGAAAACCCATCTAAAATATTACAGATTTTTCCGGTTGTTTTTAAGGAAGTTGAATCAAGGTCTGGCTCAGAAACATAACAGATACTGGGATAATCAATAGAATGGAGAACCTTTTTATAAAAAGTTACTAAAAAAGCTTTGTTTGTTTAGTTTGTCAGACGAAGTCACAGAGAGGATATGACTGCTCTGTGAAGATCCTTGATGGGTAAGCATCAGGAAGGGAAAAACTGGTAAAGGACAGTGTTGACACAAGAATAAATGCATATAAACTAGCTATGAATGCACTAGGCATTGGGCTGGATATGAGGAGGTTTTTAACCATGAGAGAAACAAAATTCCAGAACTGACTTCCAATTAGAAGAGTAAGGGTATAAAACCTAACTGACTTTAAGATAGAGCCATATTGGTTTATGAAAAGGATAATACAATATGTACTATTAACAACTAGACTTCAGGACACAGTCTTGTGTTCCCTCATTGTTATGCATAGGCATATATGTGGTTTACAAACTGTGTAGAGTACTAATTTTTCTTTTAGCATTTTAAAAATTTTAAAGTTATTATCAACATGTAATTTTAATCTATTACTACTATGCCTGTATGATACCTTTCAAACTGAGTAGGATTCATTTTGACATGGTAAAAGTGATTAGTCATCAAAATAGTTTTATAAAGTAACTAACCAAATGGGATGATGTGACTAGCACATTATCACCTTCCATTTGAAAGTCAAATCTCAGCTGTCACAACAGAGAAAACTGTGAAATACAGAGACAGGAAAATATGAGCTATAGAAACCATCATCTGATCAATGCTGTGGTGAAAGACTAGACACTCATATTCAATTAACATATAACACCCCTTCCCCTCCACTGAAAATATTTTGGACGCTAAAAATTAGAGCACAGCAATCCCTTGCAGAACTAATGATATCTTTCTGAATATACATCAGGACAAGTAAATCAATATTTTTTCTTGAAATCTGGGATAATTAGGTGGGTACTTGAGGAGGCAGTAAGGTTGAGACTACATTTAACAAACAACCTGAAGTGCTTTTCTGCCAACAAAGGTATCAACTATGGTGTGCATCTTTGACCTTGTAGAAACAGGTTTTCATGTTCTTGTTTATTATGTATGTATTGAAACCTAAAATTAATCAAGAATACCATCTTTAAAGCTTTAAATCAGTCTTTACATTTTTCTGAAAGAAAAAAACACAACTTCAGTGTTGTTATCTGTATTGCTCTTCCTCTGATTCTCACCTCAGTAATCCTACTTTATTACAGAAAGTTTAAAAAGTCATTATTGGAACATATTTGGATTTCACACCTAATTGTGTAGTTGAGAAAATTACATAGTTGTGCAGTTGTTTTGATTTAAATTACATAAAAATATCAATACAAAACCTGTATGGATTTTAATGTAGTAGACCTGTAATTACAGTTGTTGTTTACACAGACTCAAACAAACAAAAAACCCTGGGTATAAGTAAAGGCTGCAGTCATCCAGACAGTAAGGAAAAGCAACACAAGAAACTCTACTTTGCCTCTCCTTCTGACCAAAACTGCAAGCTTTTCCCCCAGCGCTGCCAGATCAACAGCTTCTGCATGTACTAGAAGATCTCTTAGCAGCTCTGTGATACCCATTGCACGCTTCACAGGAAACACCCTTCTGATGATGCCCTTTCCCTTAAAATTAAAGGTGATCAATTCAATCAGTTACTCAGCTAATCTAACCCCTGTAAGTACAACCAGAAGAAATAAAGTATTCTTCAAATAATTGTGTTCTGTGCTTTGAAGAATTGCATAGTTCACAGCTCCACACCTTGAAAACAGCTGCAAGACTGACGTACGGAAAGCAGACTCCACAATCTGTAAGACTGTAAAGTAGGTATGTTTATTCGGCGCTGGGCAGCACGGGGGGTAGTCCAACCAAAGTCGTGCTCGCTGAGCAGCAACTTGTGTCTTCAATATACACAATCAAATATTAGATATACATTGGATTTCCCAATACACCTATACATATGCATCTATCCTCATTTCATATTAAAATAAGTTCCAAGAAATAATTTCCATATTATAATTAGTTCTAAGAAGTAATTTCCATAGACTCCTCCCAGCTGCGCTTGCGCAGTGCCTCCTGGTGGTGGTTGCTGGGGGTCCCAAGCTGAAGGCCCATCCCCTTCATCACGGTGTTTGCTGATTGACCCCTGTCTCTGCGCAAATTCAGTTCTCTTCTGGCTCCCATCCATACAGCAGGGTCGCTCTTAACCAGTTCTAGGCAACTCCCAGCCCCTATCAGGAACTAACCCCTTTGTATGGAGATGCAAGACTCTGCTTCAGTTAATTTAGACAATAAATAGGCACTATCAGCTCTCTTTAAATGCACCACAACTATTAGACAATGCTACTTCTACTAAAATCTCTTTTAACTTCTTCCTTCAAGACCATAAGGCAGCTAGCATGGGCTTTGCAGCCAAAGGCACGCTCTCTTTGTAAGGCCCAGTGCAGTTTTTCCAGCATTGTGGTACTGTGGGGGACCCTCATGTTTTGGTAGTCTAATTTGAAGGTCTCCATGGCTGAGATAAAGACAGCAAGGTCACATCTAAAATGAGAATTTGCCTGTTACCTCTGTCAAAATAGCAAAATCGAGTCTGTACCCAGATCAATGAACAGCATGTGCCAAGGGACAATGTCTAAAGCCATCCTTGGTATGCGTCCTCCTATGTTTAAGAAGGGCCACAGGCTTTAAATCAAAGAGGCTGAGATTGTACCACCATTTTCTCTGCCTCTCCCAGTTTACTCAAGTGAATTGCCGCCATTTCTCTAATTCTTGCCCATTTCTTTCACAGACATTGGCTGAGGCTGGACCCACACCAGTGAAATGGGATGGAACACACGATTTAACTGAACATAGACTTTATAGCAGATGCTGTGCCCTAGGCCTGCTGCATGATCCCCATAGCTGTGACAAGTAAAGGAGCAGCTGAGTTACCCTGCTTTCACTTCTCCTTGGTTGGTCAGTGTTATTTGAAACCTCAGTGGATTCACAAGCCTGTTGAGATGAAGCGTGATCCTGTGATTAAGAATTGTTACGGAAACTGTGGTTTCAAAAAGCTTTAGAGCTTTGCATTCATTATCTCATTTTCCATATTATTAACTGTTTTTCAATTTCCTTTTTTTTCCTGTAAATTATTTGATAAAACTGTAGGAGTGCTTGTAACAACCAGTGTGTGAAAGCCTAAAAGAACAACACATTATACTTTAATTGTTGTCATAGCTGAGAATTCAGCAGCACTGGCTTCCATTAATAGAATCTGTGCATGGTGTCATCTTAACTAGTCTTGGTGTCTGAATGTGTTTTTGTTTTTAATCAAAATAGACTTGTGATCAGTGTTAATTTATTGATGACATTAAGACTTAAAATGCACTGTAAAGATAGATAAAATAAATTAAAGCTGATTTTAAAGATTGTTTAATCAAGATGGGTCCAATTTTAAAATTGTGTTAGATTTACACAGTTGAAAGCTTCACAGATTGCATTAAAATGGCTCTAGACATGTAGTGTCAGATCAGACAGAGTCACAAATAAAACAGTTTTATCCATCAGAAAACACATTTAATGAAATTTTCAGGACATCATTCATTATACATTTCCTTTCAATGCCTCCTTGAATGCTCCACTTTAGACACTGAAAACACAATCAAGATCACATAATCTCAGAAGTATTTTCTTCTTAAATGTACAGTCCCTGATTAAGCCCCAAATAATGAGCATATCAGTTTTATTTATTGATGTGGTACTAAGATGTGTAAGTAGTTATAAATGACGCTGAAAACTGCTGACGTGAAAGAAGTTAGAAATCCATTGTTATTCTACAAACCCCAAATTCTAAACATTTAAGCCATCTTTCTGTCCCCCAGATTGAATACTTTTTGATAATTTCAGTCTTGAGGAATTTAGTAGGTTGAAGCTGAGTAGCTGCTTTTGTAAAACATTAAAGGCACTGGTTTTATGTCAATGGAAGAGTCCTTTTTCTGTTGTGTATAAATGTCACATGTTTTTACTTCCCTGAAGAAGACATTGCTCATGCATCAAAATGGCCAACATTTTATGTTATGGACTTTCTTCCAACACTTTGTGCAGGTAAATCAAAAGCAGACGAAACTCTAAGCACTTCTAGCTGCCTTTAACACGATTTTGTATTTCTCAGCACTTTGTAGGCTCGAGAACATAGAGCATCAAAGCTGGGTCTGGCATGAAGAGTCAGAAATGGCCATAAAGTCAGACACCAACGATGGTTTTCTGCCTCAAGACCCTTCTGGAATCTGCAGTTGTTTGAATCTTCTATAGCAACGTGAGGTTGAATCATGAGCTGGTTTTGCTGCATGTCAAGGACTTCTGGTCTAGTTGTTATTCAGGTCTGTAGCTAGATGGCCTCAAGTATGTAATAGATAAAATACATCCCCCTCCTCTTGAAAAATAACATCAGTTACAGTATTGATTTTCATCTAGCAGTGTTGTATTGATAAAACACGGTGTTTCCAAACAAGCTCTGCTATACTCTAGTTGGTGTATAGAACCAAAATCTTTGATTTAGAGTTCATTAAATCCAATCAGTTGTTTCTGAACTGCAATAATGCAAGTTTATTTTTTAAAAGACTATTTACACTCCTGTCTCAAACTCGGTAGGGCAATAATCTCATACACATTGGAGCCTCCACATACTGAGCACAAGATTAATAGTAATAACTTTATTCTAGCACCAGATTATGTCTGCTAATACTCAGATGTCTTCTGAATTACAGTACATGCTGACTCGCATACCTTGCCTGGTATGATATGATTTTGATTGTGTATCTGTAAACTGACTGTAGACACTCCTTTCCTTTAGAAGTGGTTGTTAAGTAACAAGTTGTTGTGTTTTGGTTGTTCTGGGATTTTTTTTTAATCTTCTTAAAAGCCTAGGTTGCTTTGACATCAAAATTGTCACCAACTAATAAGAAATCCTTAGGGAACAGTATTATATGACAGCAATCACTGCTTGTGCCAATCAAAACCACATGAATGAAATGCAGCTCTAAACCAAGATATTTAAAACTAAGCATATATATGTAAGTGTCTCTCTGACAGCTATGGCATCTAAGCTCACTTGTAGAATCATAGAATGCTTTGGGTTGGAAGGGACCTTTAAAGGTCATCTAGTCCAACCTCCCCCACAGTGAGAGGGGACATCTCCAAGTAGAGCAGGTTGCTCAGAGCCTTATCCAGCCTGACCTTGAATGTTTCCCAGGATGGGGCATCTACCACCTCTCTGGGCAACACGTTCCAGTGTTTTACCACACTCATCATAAAACATTTCTTCTTTATATCTCATCTAAATCTACTATCTTTTAGTTTAAAATCACTACCCCTTGTCCTATCGGTACAGACCCTGCTAAATGATTGTCCCCATCTTTCTTATAAACCCCCTTTCAGGTACTTGAAAAGCCACAATAAGACCTTTCCTCATAGGAGAGGTGCTCCATCTCTCTGATCATTTTTGCGGTCATCCTCTGGCCCCACTCCAACAGGTCCGTGTCTTTCTTGTGCCGGGGACTCCAGAGCTGGATGCAGGACTCCTGGTTATAACGGTTATAACCAGTAGAGACCTACTCAGTTCTGGGAACAGAGGTCATACGGCAGTTCACCTTACATGGACAGTGGCACCTAAGGGTTGTCTCTGTTGTCCAAATAGAAGCAGATGGGTGCTGGGTTCCTCTATCATATCTGCTACCACTGTGTGGATGTTTCAGCTACCCCAGGATATCTCATCATTAGACTCTTCTGTTTAGGCAGCTGAACACCACTGACAGTGGCTGGTCTGCTTTTATAACCTTCCAGGTCACCAGTGCTATCATGAGCATAGAAACTGTCCAGGTTAAACTGTTCAGAGCTGGAGTCTCTAGAGATCTCAGAGATAATATCCATGAAAGCCATTACTGAACTATATCAGAACATGCCATATTATTGACCTGAAATGTGCTTTGGAAAACAAAAGGTACCCTTGTATCTTCTTAAGGGTGGAAGTATATTTATATTCTTATGTAAGCATTAAGGTGCGAGGAAAAGGAGGAGGGAGAGAGAGAGAATGGAGGAAGTGGAGTGAAAAGCAAGGAAAAAAAGGAAAACAGAATGGAAGGAAAGGGGACTAAGAACGACTCAGATGACTCTGCAGGAAAAAGAAGCTGCATTTCCTCTCATTTTGCTTTTTAGATAGGTTGTGATTGTTGTTCACTAAATATTTTAGGTAGATGGATTCTGCTGCAGTTTGTTCCTGTTCTTCCAGCTCTAACTTGGAGTTACAAAAATAATACTAGGAGCCATACGAAACTGCAAATGGTTACATATAGAATGCTTGTTGTGGACCACTTATTTTGTTGCATACACAAAAGCTAAGCTCTGAGGAAACAACCTGGCCTTAAACACAAAGTCCTTATGCCCCGGCAACCAGCTGTGAATCTCCTCCGGATGTCACTGGGAGTAAGATTTGACCTTGAGAAACCAGCTCTGTGTGAAAAAAAGTGCATCACTTAATACAGTGTTCTGGCGTATTTTATTCAAAAAATATGTGCTGTCTTCATACCCCTCAAAAGAAAAGCAAACATATTTTAACTTGTCATAGTGTTTCAAATGCATATCCACATGGGATAAAACACTCAGAAGCTGTGAATCACATTTTGAATCAAAGCCTGTAAAAGGTGGGAGAAGCCTGAGCCTTCCTGGACCTACTGCTAGCGGTTCTCATATTTCTGTAAAGTGTAATCAGTTGTGGCACCAGCAGCACGAGAGCGGATGTCGGTGCTGGCAGAGGAGCTCCTGTTGTGCCTTATGACTGGCAAAGTGTCTGCAGGGCAAAAAGAATCCTTTTGCTTTAAATACGAATTATTTATTTCAAACTTTAAACACAGAAGCTGTTCCTCTGAGAAAGGTATTAAAACTGGTAGAAGCATGGTTTATGGTCTGTCACTGGGGAACCATGTTACCTTCCTGTAGTATGGTATGTTCAGGATGAATAAGAATGCTTTGCTATTTCAGTTCTTTCTGAAGCAATTTTTTAGGGCCATCAATTACCTTCGTGACATTTTATTTGTTCTGTCTGTAGGAAAAAAAGTACCTTTGCATGAAACACTGGATAGCTAAAGGCAAACCACAAAGAGAAATCAAGGGGTGGGGGCGTGGGGGGAATTTGAAAAAGGATTTAGAAAGGGAAATCTATGTATCTAACTGAAGAGGTCATGAAACATTAATCCAATTTATAAATCTTTAATGAGTGGACTTCTGAGGTAAAGAAGGAGTGTTCAGGACAGCGCTTAGCAGAGCAGCTAAGAACAGAGTTGTGCCAAGAAGGAAAGGGGTGTGAAAGACTGTGGATGTTGACTACCTGGACTTTAGTAATGCCTTGGACACTGTTACCCACAGCATCCTCCTGGAGAAAATAGCTGCCCATGGTTTGGATGGGTGTACTCTTCACTGGATAAAGAACTGCCTGAATGGCCGAGCGCAGAGATTGGTGGTGAATGAAGTTAAATTCAGCTGGTGGCTGGTCACAAATGGTGTTCCCCAGGGCTCAGTTTTGGGGCCAGTCTTGTTTAACATCTTGATCAATGATCTGGATGAGGGGATTGAGTGCTCCCTTAGTAAGTTTCCAGATGACACCAAGCTGGGTGGGAATGTCAATCTGCTTGAGGGTAGGAAGGCTCTGCAGAGGGATCTGGACAGGCTGGATCGATTAGCTGAGGCCACATGTATGAGGTTCAACAAGGCCAAGTGCCAGGTCCTGCACTTCGGTCACAACCACCCCATGCAACACTACAGGCTTGGGGAGGAGTGGCTGGAAAGCTACCCGGCAGAAAAGGACCTTGGGGTGTTCGTCAACCGCCAGCTGAACATCAGCCAGCAGTGTGCCCAGGCAGCCAAGAAGGCCAATGGCATCCTGGCTTGTATCAGGAATAGTTGGCCAGCAGGAGTAAAGAGGTGATCGTGCCCCTGTACTCGGCACTGGTGAGGCCGCACCTCGAACACTGTGGTCGGTTTTGGGCCCCTCACTACAAGAGAGACGTTGAGTTGATGGAGCGTGTCCAGAGAAGGGCAATGAGGCGGGTGAGGGGTCTAGAGAATAAGTCTTATGAGAAGCAGCTGAGGGAACTGGGGTTGTTTAGTTTGGAGAAAAGGAGGCTGAGGTGGGACCTTATTGCTCTCTACAACTACCTGAAAGGAGGTTGTAATGAGGCAGGTGTTGGTCTCTTCTCCCAGGTAACTAGCGATAGGACGAGAGGCAACGGCCTCAAGTTGTGTCAGGGGAGGTTTTAGATTAGATATTAGGAAAATTTTCTTTACAGAAAGAGTGGTCAGGCATTGGAACAGGCTGTCCAGGTAAGTGGTTGAGTCACCATCCCTGGAAGTGTTTAAAACACATGTAGATGTGGCACTTTGGGACATGGTTTAGTAGGCATGGTAGTGTTGGGCAGATGGTTGGACTTGATGATCTTAGAGGTCTTTTCCAACCTGTGATTCTATGATTCTATGATTCTATGATTCTATGATGCTATGAAAACACGAAAAAGGAAAGCTTCCTTTGAGTGAGAAGTATTGGTCTATAGAATAGTCTCCAATCATAGCAATAGTGATACGACTATTTTCAACTCTCTATTAACATCACTTTATATTACAGTAGCGGGCAGACTCTGAATGAGATCAAGGCCTTTTATACTGAGACATAGCTAAGAGCAAAATACATCATGAGATAATCCCTGCCTTAGAAGTGTCGGAGATTGATAAAGCAGATAAAAAATGAGAAGTAAAGGCAGCATAAAGACAGCAGAAACTTTCCTAAGGTTACAACCCAAATCGGTGATGGGTTTATTTATTTATTACTAATTTATTTAATGAGACAAAACCATGTCATGTGGACTGTAAAATTACAGCTGTGCACTAAGAGGAGATGAGCTAAACAACTCTTTCACCTGAAAAACTGTCCCATTTGCTATGATTATCTCACATGAACAAGCAGAGTAAGACAGTAGCATTTTGGGTGCATGGTAAGTCATTAGCATTTACCTCATAATCAGAACTGTATTAGACATTAACTCTGAATACAGTAAGTTCCTCTTACAACTTACAGCTGGTAAATACATTTCCCTCATTGTTTCCTATTGCTGAATAATGCATGAAATTGGAGTTAAGAGAAAAGTCCCTTCAGTGAAGGTTGCACTCTAGTCAAGGCATTGCAATAATCTCCAGTTTTATGTAGATTATCACGCCTTTAATAAGTGTACACTTATCTGAGACAATCTTTTGATGCTTAAAAACTATTAGGAATTCTTCGAAGCCTTAATAGTCCTAAAGATCTCTGTGGCTGCAGAGAGAAAGGCTCTGTCTGGCAGGGGTGCCATGTTTCACAATCAGAATTACCAGAAAACAGCAGATTTACATGCTGACTCTGAGCTTTTAGAAACAGTATTTATGTCAACAGATGTTTTACCACATATTAACAAATGCTACAGACTTTCCTAGTTTTCTTTCAATGACAAAATGCTGGATCACAACCCTAGCTGTACCCAATAAATTGTATAAATACTGTTTTTACATGCTGGAAGAAGGTACATTGAGTAATATCCCTCACATTTTGCTGATTTTTTGCACTTATTAGTGAGATGAGGTAAATAATATTTAAGAAAAGATGTGCACAGAAGAGAAATAGTGTTAACAGGCTTATATAGCCCCCTGGCAGAATAGTGCAATAGCAGGATATATTTTTATGCACAAAAATATAGTACAATTTGTTTTAAAAATTGATGGTTTCTCAGAAAAAAAAATGATTACACATACGCATAACTTTACGTAGGTAAGTAGTTCTTGTTGGGCTTGGTCTTAATTTCCTTTTCTTTACATTTTACCCCATTTTTCTCTCTTTTCTGTGTCTAATTTTTGATTTGTCTTTTCTGTCCTTTCTGCACCTTCCTTCTGCCTTCCATGCCTTGCCTCTGTATGGTTCTTCCCAGTAACCAGGAAAGGAAATCTGAACAACAGAGAATCAAGGAGTTTTAAATGAAACAGGGTGCTGGTGTGACACTAAGCACACATTTACATGCCTATAATACACTTCTACAAAAAAAAAAAAAAAGTAAAAATCTGTGTTCCATAAAATCACCTTTCAGGTTTTAACACCACTGAGGATACCTAGCAAACATATTGGAAGAAAGAAACCCTTAAATATGGATAAATTATCATTCGGTAGGATTGTCTTGAGTTTCTTGAGTACACAAAAAACACGCTTTCTGCTTTCCTTTTCTCATTGTATTTTCCTTCTTTTATCTGACTGCAGCTCCTGAAATATGCTAGGCATTGTGCAGCTACAGAGGCACAGATTCTGCTGCTATGTATGTGCTGCCTAAACAGATGAGACAGAGAAGCAACACTCCAGATAAGTCCTTGTTAATATTTCCTTCCTTCTCCCAAAGGATTTCTCCTGACTGCCCCTTCTCTCCAAGTGCAAGATGTCCCTGGACAAATGTTTAAGGGTATTTTGCTTTGCTTCACCTCAGATCACCATCTGGCAGATTCCTGCTCAGCAGGACTCAGTGGGAGAGGACAAAGTCGGATGGGAACTGGTACACTAATGGTTCTGCCTAAAAGGGAGCGACTTACCCACCCTTCTCCTCTATTCTCCTCCATCACTTTTTCCTATCCTTGTGACTAAGTCCATCCATTGATTACATTTATCCATTTCTCAGAGCACCTGCTGATTTGATGTTTTTCCCTTTCCTCCTTTTTTTAGCTTTCACATGTGACATGAAGCCTTTTTTTTTCTGCTTTAGATTACTTTTTGTTTCCTCCTCTCTCTAGCTGCAGGGTCCTGTGACGCTGGTAAATGCTACAGCACCTTTTCTCAGAGGAGGTCAGGATTCAGTATGAGAAGACGTGGACATCCCTGCAGTTTGGCAGCTGACAGCAATCACAGCATGTGCTGTCTGCCTAACTTGTTTCCAGTACCGATTTGGGTCTACGTCTAGCAGTGACCAATTTTTGGTAATTGTAATTCAGGCTTTTAAAAATCATGTAGCATTAGTAATCATAAATGCTAGTCTTTTCTTTCCCTTCCAGTGCTTGTGGCTTTAGTTTTAACATTTTCCAGCTCTTCATGTGACAAAGAAATATACACATTTTGAAAAATTTAAAGTCACAGGAGAACTAGGACTTTCAGGAAAATCCCCGAAGGCTATAAAACTGCGTGATAAGACCCAAGGAGTTGGCGACACAGAGCAGGGTGTAGAAGAATGAGGGGCTAATACTGCAGCTCTACCCGTGTGCACTTGAGGGCTGGGGTTCAGGGAGATTAACCCCGTGTTGGAAACACATACTCCTTATACCTCCCATGAGGGGCTGGGCCTAATAAGAGATCTTGATATCTCTGACAGGACAGCAAATGTACAGAAAGCAAGTTAAAGAGCACTCATATGCCTGTGCAGAAAGGTTGCAGCTGATATGCCTTCAGTACCTTAAGCCCAGCTGGTTTAGCTATCAATAGCAAAATACTCACAGCAATGCAATCTTTGGCAAACAGTTATATAGCTGCACTGAAGCCTCAGGCATCATTGCTCTTGGTACCTAAGACAGTTAACTTGGAGCTAATGATCTCTCTCTGTGCTATTGTCACACTCTGGCTGGAAGAAGTCATCCATCAGAAGGTGCTCGGTACATCACAAGAATCTGCAGTGGACAATTCAAAATGTCACCTCCTCTTCAACCAGGCACCTACTCCTCCTCACTGATCTGAATGAGGATCCATGGGACGATCAGGGAGGCTGAGGTGGGATGTCCTTCTCTCCTAGCCCTGTCTGTCTTTAGCATGGGAGCTCCACTTTGCTGTTGTGTGCTTCATGGGGCAGCTGTATGCAGCCCTGTGAGAGCGAACACAGTGGGAGGACGGGTGGCAATTCCAGTATCTCCTCCTTTGCAATGTTACTGTGCAGAAACTGTCCTTTTTGCATCGTTCACCAAAATGCAGAAAACTTGTAAAATATGCTGCTGTCTCAAGATTATTTATGTGCAAACTCAGAAGGAATGTGACGAGTTCCACTGGGAAGGAGCAAAACTAGGTAAACAGGCAACACCACTGGAGATGAAATTGAACTTCGACAAGTGCAATATAATACAGGTTGAAAGGAATGATTTAAGTTATAAGTACACACAGATGGTCCCTGAATCAGCTGAAGTCTCATGTAATAAAGAACTGAATTTTGCAGCAAACAGCTCCCAGTCTACTCAGAGAATGGGAAAGCAAAAGCATTTAGGTACAATAAGGAAGAAAGAAAATGATGTGTTCAAAATCAGTGCTTGTACATACATGTAGACACATGGCAATTATTTCCAAAGTGTTTAAATAACTTAGATCCATAATCAGACTACTTTTTGCATCACCTAAAGTGAGATTACAAAGTCTGTAGGTAATTACTTTCATGGGAATAAGGGAGAAGTGTTACTTGCCAACATCTGTAAGTACCAGCACGCTTGCTCCCGGCCCTCATAGGCTGAAAATGCATTGAACACCAGATCTCCTTTTATGGGTAAGCATTGCTACCTCTGTCTCCCACGTTTGGAGAAAACCACTTTAGATTAATGGTCTGGAATTATAAGTCTGAACTTAGGGTTACCCTGTGCAGCTCTGTGTTTGGGTATGGTTCAGACCATCCCCTTCTTGGGGTCCCTTTTGGGCTGGTTCTAGGCAGCTCCTCGTTGGGTGTGTGGGAAGCTGAATTGTCCTGTTAGGAAATATGTGTTTTATATAGGCTAGAGAGACAGGTGCCATCTTAAAGCTCTTGGGAATTTCCTTCTGAGAGGTATCTCCCCGTTCTTGAATAAGAATCCTGAGTATTTAAGGCAGATGCAATGAATCAATCTTTTGGACTGCATACTTGTTGTTTATACATCTGTAGACAGTAATCTGAATGCTACAGAGTTCACGTGTTACTGAATCAGCAAGGGGTGTGTGGCTCAGTATCTGTGAAGATGTGAACCTGGTAAAAAACCCGAGTTATAAATTTTAACTAAGATATTTTTAAGACTAGAATTCTCCTCAAGGAAACTCATTTCAAATAATCAGACATACTGTGAAAGCAGAAACGTTGTGGCAAATGAATGGCTGCAGATACTGAGGTCCTCCTAGATACAGCTGGAATATTAACAGAATACCATCATGGTTAAAGAACAAATGACAAATATGACTCATTACAACTGAGAAATCAGCTTTAAGCAAAAATCCATTCAAATCAATAATTAGAAATAAAATCAGAGTGGAGAATGTATGAAAATAATTTCTACTATGCAGTTCACACATAACTGAAGGTGTGTGCTCCCCTTCTGAAACCACAGGTTTATTTTTGTAAGTGCTTCCAATCTGTAAGGTTAATCTGCAGCAAAGTATGACTAATAGCCTTTAAACAGGAATAATTAGACAAAATAATAGTAAGTTGCACCATAGGTCGTTATTTGAAAAATAAATTAAAACCCCACCACATCTATATTTCCCCACTATTGCATTTACTACCCAGTAATTCTCAAGTGAGATGAATTAATGTTCCAATAAAACATTCAGGCACAATGAAGCTGAAAAGCATACTCAAAACATTTTTTAAATAGTAAAAAATGGTATTTCACACAATTAAAACTGGGAGATGTAATTTAATTGTACATACAGATATGGTATCTGGTAGCAGAAACCTGTATCTGTACAGCTAAAGTCCAGGAAGGCCAAAAAACCACCAGTAACACCATTTGGTGTGGCAGCTCCACACTATTGTGCATGGAGATGAGCTTCACTGGCAAAGTCATGTGCTGCTTTTCCAGCAATCTCACATTTTGATGACAACATGATGTAACATCTCAGGAGCCTCAATGGACTTGTTTTGATAGTTTAATGAGATTGTATATTAGGATAGCGATCTGCTCACCTAGAACTTTGTATGCTTCTTTCTGCCCATCACAATGGTGCCTTCATTCCTTCACATTTGCAGTAAAACTTCTTTCCAATATAATCTCAAGGAACACTGATTTTATATTAACTTAAATACGGCCTGTTAAATATATATGAATACCATTCTGCCTCCTCAGGACTGTGTATTAATTGCAGCATGACTGCAAATATATCTCAAGAAATAAAAATATAAAATTGTATGTTATGAAATGGATGGGGAGAAAAAATGTTGCTATAATTTACCCATGTGCTTCATGCTGCATATTAGCTCGAAAGCTTGCATAAACCAGATAGCTGAAAATAATACGAGCATGAATATTTCATTTTATTCATTAATTCACATACACATTAAAAAAAACATAAGTTCTAAATAAACATTCTAAAAAAAAACGGAAAAATGAATACCAAAACATAGCAAAGGTTCAGCTCAATGTAGTCTCTTACCTGCAAGCTCAGCAATTCAAAAGCTCAGATACATTCCCTATTCCAACATTTCCCACCCTTCTAATTTCCTACACTTCTCTCCTCTATTCAAAAAGTTTCAGGACAGGACACGAGGTTTGCAGCCCTGCAGGTTATCAAGCCAGGGTGAGCCAAAGAGGAGAGGGAGGTGCTGGGTGGTAGGGCTCCTACAGGGGATGTCTGGGCAGGATCTTCTCACCCATGCCAGTGGAATGACAAACACGGGCTAGACTTCTGTTACTAACGCAAAAAGGCACAGTCTTGCTCACAGAAGTAGTCCTTAACATGAACAGTTGCAACTTGACTTTGGAAATAGAATTGCTGAATGAATGAGTTCTGATGGGCTTTGGAAAAAAACTAAGTGAGCAGGAACCTTTTTTACAAGCCTTGTTCTTGGGAAGGTTTTACCTCTACAGCAGGTCAGCACATAACACTGGGGGGTTATACAGGATGACTATATCCCAATGGAATATTTTCAGCATGAAACTATAACTAATAAAGCTACAGAGAAACACAGCCCACGTGTTTTGAGTGCTCTCACATTCCTGGCATGTCATGGCCAAGTGCAACCAGGGAACCATGCATTTTCCTTGTGCTCAGAGCCAAGTGGCCACAGGGCTGCTCGAATCTGGTGGCCACAGGCTACATGGGTGTCCAGCTGTGCGTCTAAATGGTCTCTGGGCCAGAGCTGGTTCATGCTGCCCTTGGCGGTCAATGCAAACAACACTATCACAGTACCATCAGTGCCTGCCTTAGTCTATCACTTTGGCCAATACAAATGTGGAAATGCCACAGAGTGCTCCTTTGTGAACCTTGGTTGCCTAATACTGTGTCATCTGAAGTTAGTTTTTCCTGGTTCACAGCCTTACCTTATTGCTTTTTGGTTACCTTTATCCCTCCCAGAGAGAAGGGGGAGTCAGCAAAGACCCCACTTGCTACCTTTGAAACCACAGTGCTACAGCAGAAACATCACCCAAGCTCTCCAGCATTCTCGGGCTAGGGCCATGCACTGCCCGGTTCCAGAGGTTAATTCTGTTTGTTAAAGGAAGTGTTACAAAGGAGCAAAATACATTATGGCAAAAAATAAGCGGGCCTTTCCAAAGTAAAATGATGTAAACTGGAAACTATATGCATTAAATACACAGATGGGTCTATGAGGAACTGCAGGACAGAGAGTTTTGACAATCTGTATAAATACTTTCATCTAGAAATGAGAATCTGTGACTGAATGTAGTTGGCTGAGCATAAAACCTCAGCAGCTGCAGTACTTGCAGTGGCACTTGAAGGCAAAACATCATATCTGAATGAGAAAACTACCTAAAATAGAGTTACCTATACAAGCTAGAACGTGGCATTCCAGGGGAGAAAAGGAAAATCCAAACCAGCTAAACACAATGCTAATATAAATACAATTTTGTCACTTTTTTTGAAGAATAAATGCAAAAATCTGTAAATTGGTCCTTTGGTAAAAAGCAGCATTTAGAAAAAAATAATAATTTAAAATAATGATTCAGTTAAATAGGTCTCTAACATTTAAAATGGTGTAGAAATGAATAAACACACTTGATAACATGGAATAAGACAAATTTATACTTTAGTAAGCTTAAGGAAGCTACGTCAAGCTTGACGTGAGAAAAGGAGATTCGGTTGCCTGTTTGGTGTGATTGGTTTACAGAATCACAGAGTCACAGAATGACAGAATGGTAGAGGTTGGAAGGCACCTCTGTGGATCATCTGGTCCAACCCCCCTGCCAAAGCAGAGTCACCTAGACCAGGTTGCACAGGACCTCATCCAGGCGGGTTTTGAGTATCTTCAGAGAAGGAGACTCCACAACCTCTCTGGGCAGCCTGTTCCAGTTACCATGTTTTATCCTGGATTATCTTTGAGGATGGAAAGGTTTGCCTGTATCCCATGGCATGACAATGCTGTGTGCAGTTCAGAGCAGCCCACTGGTATGTAGCTGAGATACCTTTACTTATTGCCTTCATGCACCCTTAGAAATATGCACTGCTAAGATTGTTCTGTGTACTGCCTTTCAACAGGGCTGTACAAGTCCTCAAAAAAATATTTCTAATAATGAGGAAGCTGTCTCCAATTATGTGATGTAGAGGAAAAAATCTTACCCTCTTGTGCTTCTGTTGGTAACACTGGATTTTGTTCTCTGGATGCTCCCAGATTATTGCCCTTGGTACTGACGTCATTTAGTACAGTCAGGCTACTAGCAGATCTTGGTTCTTCACAAGCCAAGTCAAATAAATTCAGTTACTATGCCCAAAAGATACAACAACTTGCACATCTGTCATAAAATAGCATTTCTGGGATCCATTAATATAGAATATAATTCTATTCTCTATACTGAAGGGCTTATTAGGAATTGAACTCATACAGTAGCAGACACCTGACTTTTCCTTTGAAAGAGAAAGTTTATTATTAAGACCTTCACATTAGAAGCTAAAAGTATTTGTAATATACTTTGGGCTCACTCTCTTATAACATTTTCCTGAAATGCTGACACAGAACATCTCATCCAGAAATGCAACTTAGTTAATCAAGCAGTAAAATAGCATTCACTCTCTTTTTTAGAGAAGATGATCACTTTTGGATTTCCTTTTTCCCCTGATATTGTTTATGATTGGAATTCTGTTATATTTTTATAAAATTGTTAGTTGGGTTTCTTTTTCCTGCTTTAGTTCCACTAATTGTGAGCTGGAATGTGAACTACTTAAAGACAAACATTTACTTTATTTTTGAAATGTTTTTCAAGGAGAAAAAATGTTATATAGATGTAATCAGAGAAAGAATTATTGAAAAAATGTAAGAAAAGATGACATTATATCAAACATAAGTATTGTGTTAAAGAGATTTATTTCTTATGATAAAAATTGAACAAAAAATACAAAGTACTAGCTTCAGCATAGATTTAAATATTTATGTTATTTTTGAAATGCAATCAAGAAGCTTCTGTACAGAAAAAATGAGAAGAATACCTCAGAATTTTACAGACAGTTCATCAAAATGCTGAGACAAAAAGTCCCAATGCTATTGTATGTGACATACTATAAAGGTAGTGAAGCAGAGCAGTTGATATGCACTCATAAAAATGAGAAGACTTTTAACAAAGATTATAGAAATCTCACAAAGAATAGAGAGTGAACTCGAATAGCGGCAATAATGACACACTCCCAACAAAGCCAGGACAATAACTGAATAGAGCAGTGGCTTTTAAAGGTAATATCATTTATGAGTTTAGCTCAATGGTCTGAAGTTGAATATATGGCGTTGCTGATATTGGTTGAATTCAGTTTCTAGCCAGATTGTCCCAGATCTGACTGGTAGGTACAGGAAAACCAATATTTATCATGTGAAATGAAATTAATGAGGTGATTGACTTGAACAGCTGAGTTCTGCAGTAAGGTTCAAGAAAACGGTCCGTGTAGCAATGTCTGCACTCTGGAACTCCACTCGACTAGACACTGAGATGCTGCAGCACTTTCCAAGGTGCTGGTTTAGAAGGGGCCAGCGTACTTTGTGTGCTGTAACACCTGTCAGCAGCCTTTTAGTAGCTCTGTGAAGTTCTGATATCTTAGTGAAACCAGTGAGAAGCCCCTTCTGTAGCACCTGACACACACACAAACAATGTTTTTGTTATCAAAGTCTGGGAGTTAGACTCCCTATGTGTAATGCTGCACAGTTTCATTTCCCTTGTTCTGTCTTGAATTCTTATTTCTACAATACACTCTTTCAAGGGAGTGTTGTAAATAGTCCATATATATATGTCCACACTCTTGCTTTTTTACAGAGTTTTTATATTGTTCACATTATTTACTCTTATGTCTTTCAAAAGGATTATTTATGTGACCATAATAGTAGCATCAAAATATGCATCTTTTACAGGAAAAACAATATGTTGCCATGTATATCAAAGATTTATACATAAGCTCTGAGATCCTGAACACATAGAAGATGTACCTATAGGAGTTGTCTGTTGGGGTCGATATAGTTTGAGAGTTAGCATGACTAGGCCGCTTAAGCAAAACAGTTAGCGTAGCTGGACAGGCCGCTGGAAAGGACAGCTAAGAATAAACATGATGTGGGTTAGCAAAACCAAGATGTATTCAAGGACATGGAGGCGGTCTGTTGCTATTGGCGTTAGTGCACAGTTACCAGTCGTAATGGAATATGGGGTGCATGAACAGCGCGTGATTTATGTCTGTAGTTTATCCGAATAAGCGTGATCGTGTGTGCAGATATGAAAAATGTATATAACCATGCAAGCAGAGCAATAAAGGGGGATCGGCTGTGCATTGTATCAATGTGTGAGAGTCATTCCTGTCCCTGCATGGATGCTGAAACTCGGCAGTTGTCTAAACAGTAATAAAGGCAATTCCTATAGCAGGGATCCTCTATAGACAAATTTGCTATGAAGATGAGGTAGATGCAGTTTTCTGTGAGTAGGTAATGAAATCAAACACAATAAAAGTTCTAATGGCATTGGGGTTCTTGAACAAAAGACAAGTCCGTTGAGGAAGGAAATCCTCGAGACTGAGGCTGTCTGTCCAGTCCCTGCATTGTGAGGGCATCATTAAACTCAGAGCATTACTATTCAAAGCAAATCTTTATAAAAAGGAATATGAGCTAATAAGTATCTCTCTTAAGAAAATCTTAGTATAGGCACAACCACAAACTGCGCAAGTGCAGAGGATGAAAAACAGTACGAGACTGCTGTGGCTCAAACACGAGCTGGCAAAACAGGAAGGAAGTCTAGAGATGGGCAAATTAAGCCAAGCTGCTAGGAAGACATAACCAAAGATAAGTATCCACAGACAATAAGCAGAAAGCAGAAAAAAACCACAAAATGAAGTACAGCTTGCAAAGGGACATTAAGATGGACAAGAAAAAATTCTGTAAGGGCCTTAAGAGAGAAAGGAAGAACTCAGAGATGAATTTGTCTGCTACAGAGCGGGGAAGATAGACACATCAATATAGTGAGGTAGAACAACTGTGTTTTTTTAACAGCAGTCATCACAAAACAAAATCAGCTGTGGTCAGACAGCTGACTCAATTAGGACAGAAAAAATGTGAACTCAAGCCAGATGAAAAAAATAGATTAAGCAGTACTTACATTTGGAGACATTTGAAATGATTGAGTATTTGAACCGTGGGACGTTAAATGAGAGACATCACAAAGAATCAGTAAGGTTTCACACATTAAGTCTTAGTTCTTCCCTTTCAAATACAACAAAAGAAAAATCAAAGTATTATCTAACCATTAGTTTAACTTCAGCACTTGGAAAAATACAGGATCACATAAAAAAATATGGCGAGGCAAGTAGCAGCCAAACATGACCTTCTGAAGAACAGTCAGGTCTGGCCATGAAACCTTTGTGGACTCCTGTTCACTCCATCTCAAAGAGGATTTAATAGAACAAAGCTGATCAAAAGTTCAGACAAGTTCTATAAAAGACAGCGATTAATGGAGCAGAACAATTAGACTGGAAAAGAGATGATTTAAGCAGTTTGGAAAAAGGTCTATAAATTCCTGAAGAAAGTGAGTAGGAATTGATTATTCACTGTTTTTCATGATCCAATAACAGCAGGGCAGCCAAGATAATAATGTGTAATACGTTTAAAACAATAAAAGGAAAGCCTTTTTCAGAGAGCACATCACTGAACTGTGGAACATATTGACATAGTGCACTGTGGAGACCAAAGGGGTTTGGTTAAATTCATGGAGAGTTTACCTATGAGTGACTATTAAACGTAATGAATAGTAAGGAAAGTTGTAGAGGGTCCTGACGGGAAAACCAAACTGACCTAAGATGAAAAATTGGAGAAATCAGTGTTGCTCATGCAGCTATTCCTCTTGTCATGTACTACAGAAAAAATATTTGGTAAGAGATCCATTTATCTCAGGTAACCCTCTTTAATATGGTATTTTTCATATAGTTTCTGTGTCCTTCTGTTTCACTGAAAAGTATAATACTGTACTCATTATAATATCAAGACAGACTTTGCAATGAATTTTTTGCATTGTTGCAATTTATTTTGTTTCCTATCCAGTTCTTCATCCATGAAAAATTTTTTGCCCTTTATTCTAAAGACACTTTTCTGATAATTTAAATACATTGTCTTGTTGATTCGTCTTTGTCCAACACTTTAGTTAGTTGTTATTAACTTGCTTCTCATTAAAAAAAAAAATCGGTATTGTCTTTTTGAAGCATTCATATAATTTAGCAACTTTTTAAACATATGAATAAGAAGAACTCATAACTGTCTAGGATACATTGCTCTTATTTAGCTCTTCACCTCTGCTACGGAAAGTGGCAAAAGTGTGAGAGGAATAGACAGAAATGTAAGCAATTATAGATCCAGGACACATAACCTGCAAGGAGATACTGAATAAAGTAGAACTGTTTAGCATAATGGAGATAGAATGGAGACGTAGTGAAAAACAGAGAGATTCTGGTGACACTCTAAATATTTGAAAAGCTGCTACAAAGAGGAAAGCTGTTCTCCATGTCCCTGAAGTATAAGAATAATATGTAAGTTGGATGTTAGGGGAAGGATTTTCATGGTTATAGAGCAAAAGAGTGGAATATGTTGCTCACAGACGTTCAGACTTTTCTGCCATTGGAGATGTGTTTGGGAGCAGGCTGAACTTTGCTGCTGGAGGGGGCACAGAGTTTGTTCTCAGGATCTCTCTGGGATTCTGTATGCAAAAGTCATTAAAGCTTCCCAGTAGCCTTCCTTTATTAAGCACTGGAGGGTGAGGGGGGGGTACTGTGAATTCTTTCACTCTTCCTTTAGGAAAAAAAGATCTTTTTTTGCTAGCCTTCTGTCTATGCATTTTTTTAGAGGAAAGAGGAAACGCTGCTAAGTGATCACATGGGTTATGACCCTCTTTCTGTAAAAGTTAATAGGATTTTTATTTCTTCAGAGGGAGTTGGACCAGAAGCTGACATAGCAAGTTTTGAACTTACAGCCACAATGAAGCAGTGAGCACTATCTAAATGGAAAGGTGGAACCAATGTGAAGGTCAATTGGACAGATTAAAATCACAAGCATTCCCCTTGATCATTTTGTTTCTGCTCCTAAAACATGTTCTGCAGTTCCTTTTGTTGTGTTGCCTCAGCTTTCTTGAAAAAAAGGGAAGATCAGAGTTCAGTGGTACCTTTGGCAGCAGGACAGGTACCTTCCACCCAGACCAAACTTGAAGCCTGGGTAGCAGCTCCTGGATGTAGAGAGCAGTAGATGCCATTGGCCAGCATGCTGTGCCTTGCGTTAGACATCGGAAGATTAAAGCTTTATCTATTGATTTTGGAAACGATTCAAAAGAGGAACTCATTAATCACAAACATTCATTTTTTCTGACTCTAATTCATAAAATGCTTTTAATAATATGTGTCGTGAATTAATCAATGTCCAATCCTATTTATTATTAATAACCAAGAGGATTATTTTTGTAACAGTGCGATCATTATCGTGTTACTTGATACAAATTTCCAGTGTAGTCTTGTCAGAAGCAGCAAGCAGTCCTGACGATCTGTTCCTAAGTCATGGTTGTGAAGACACATTTCAGTTCAAATTTCATTATTTTAACAGGTACCATTCTTCTAATTATTGAAGTAGGCAGCGACTGCGGCTGGTGTTCTGATGAAATTTTGAATAAGAGTGATAAAATCACCTGGAAGAATATACTTTTTCATTCTCATTTCCAGATGAAAATTCAAAATACAGAGCCTGAAAAGTCCAGAAAAGCTACAACATTTTTTAGATTTCTTGAATTTTGCTTTTGAACATGTAGAAGTTAGAGGTTTGAAGCATTCCAAGATACCTCAAGGAAGACTGTTGCAGATTTTTCAGACGAGACCTGTTTCTATTGTTTCTGCAACAAACATTTAGACAGTTTAGAAATGAGATTTGTGAAGTTGACATTCTAAGAAGTAAGTCACACAGTAAAATATTTCACGGTGACTTAGAGCATTTGCTAAGGAAGGAACGGTAGAATTGCTCTGCTGCAGCAAACAGATGTGCAAACTACTGTGTAAACATCACACGTGTATTTTAACTTACAGTCAACATTTAATTGAAAACTTGTAATTTGTTTGAATTTGGAAGTTGAGTGAACGCCTCCAGTGTCTTGGAAATCCACATTCTTATAATACAGAATATACATACAAATGTATTTCTGCATGGGCAGAAGCTATTAAATTGGTCACTCTTAAAGAGTTATATTTCCTTTCCTGTATGCACCTGCAACACCAGTGTTCACAGACATCTACTCACCTAAGTTTCCTTTATAGATGGTGGAGAGAAACAGGCCAACTCTTCAGTTGAGTCTTTGGGCCTAAGCAGCATCATCTACGTCACATTAATTTAGTTTGTCCTCAGGAAGAGCCAGCAATGGAGCTTCCACAACCTCCTCAGCTGATGAGTGCTTCACCAGTTTTAGCATTAAATACTCTCATTACACCTAGCCTTACTACTCGTACTTCAGTATAAGCACAGAATTTCATGCCAGACATAGCGTCTTCAGGGGCTAAAGACCAACAGTTCAAAATACACACCCACAGGCATCAGTAGAAGTGGGAATTACATTGAAGAGCAAGGGCAGTGAGTGCCAGCTGTACACAAAGGTCTGTGTTGCAATGCAAACATTTCCAGCCTGTTACTAGCATGTGTGTGTATACATGTAAATGCTATGACCTCAATTCTGCAAGATTTTGCACAGAATAACAAAAAACCCAAAGATTTTTCTTCAGGACGAATTCAGAGGCAGATTGCACAAGTTGGGATAAATGCTCAATACAGTTCTCTGCAATGTGAAATCTGTGCCCACTGTTTGCACATGCAGCTCACCTTGAGGAAAGGGACTGGCCAGAGATGACCAAAGAAGTTTATAAATATGTGGACTTGTGCTGCAGACCCCAGTATGGTGATGAGGCACTTAGTGATGTGTAACTGTCCCACTTGCACTGCTTGGTTCTTACTAATGCAAGATCAATACCTCTCTCTTCTATGTCTCTTGTGCTTCTCAACTGTTATCTTGTATTTGCATGCAGTGTTTTGATTTCTGCACTCTTCAGATAAAAACAAATGCTTTTTTGGCTAAATGAATCATAATCACATGAGCTGCCTTCTGGGAACAGACTATTAAAATAAAACAGCATTATTATGAAAACATTGAGATGTTAATAACATGAAATACTAACTCTCTACAATATATTTACTTGGTGTTGACCAGAAAGTTTTGATCAATAAATCACTTGAGCCATAAGATGTGGTGTTTTTCACCAGCAGTTGTAGTTTCCATTATATCTGTATCTCAAACAACGGCATTTATGAGTAAGCAGTCAAAATATTATTCTCCTTGAAAAGTGTGCAGAATGACTGTCAGGTAAGACATGCCTAATGGCTCTCTTAATGGGTCAGGAAGATCACACTCCAGGCCTTCGACAGTACTGTAAGGCTTTCCCTTAACTTCGCTAGATACCAGAAGAGGTGAACACAGATAAATGCCTCTGCATTCTTGGAGTCAGCTTCAAGATAGATGCAGTGATATTGGAGAGCTACCTGTCACAATAATGGTTGCAACAACAACAAAGACAGTTAATCAGCTGTGAAATCCTCTCCTAAAATATAAACTTCTAAAAAAAACCAGTCTGAGGAGCAACTACTAGCAACAGTTTCTGAGTCTCTCTTCTTGTTTGCTTCTCAATATCGTAGGTTTTTATAGTTTTGTTAATGTAGTTCATTTGGTGAAATCCAGAATGTAATGAAGGGAGTGATAATTCTCACAAGAGAACAGAGTTCACCAACTGACCCAGTCATAAAGAAATAACCAAGAGATTAAATAAAAAGTTGCCCTGAGTATTGGTCTCAGGCTTCCAAGCTCTACAGGTTTACCAATCTATCAAATAAATGTGAGGCTGAGACAATGCACTGCTGCCAGCAGCTCTGCTGTCTCTACTCTTGCTGGGGGCGAGAGGGAGCAGAGCCTTCCTAAGTGCTGCACAGTGTCTGCAGTATGCCCGAGGCAAGGTAGCACTCGTGTCGTTAACCAGCTCTGTTTGGTTTGTTTTTTCTGTTAACCAGTGCTTGTTTGCTACCGCTTCCTTGTTCTTTGTCGAATAACCTACTGAAGGGCTAAGGGGAGCTGAAGTAGATGCTTCTAACTCTGCACAATGTACCTCTTTTCATATCTTCAGTGCTGATAAATACGGACCTTTGCTTCCCATAAATATGCCTGCATAAGTTTTCATCTGAATGGACGTGTATAACACAGAATACCTCTTAGCTGCTAAAGGAATAAATATATTGCTGCAGCACATCTGCAGTGAAGCCAGCAAGCACCCTGTTGCATTCTTGCGGTGATGTTAGTTGGAGCCCAGAGGGCAAAGTGGAGCTGTACAGCCACTTGCATGATTCTGACAGCGGGCACAGTCTGAACATGAAGCCATGCAGCGTGCAGTGACAATGGGCCAGTTCTGCAGCTGGTATCCACTGATGTGACATCAGTTGACTTCTGTGGAGCTAGGCCAGTTTAAATCAGCTAAGGATTTAGCTAAGAAGCGGTTTTCTGCATCACTCTTTCAGCAAGTGACGTCGACTGTGGTTTTGTTTCTGCTCTGTCTCTGAACTCTTTCATTGCACACATGGCAGCAACGCAATCACATTGCTCTCATGTCTAGGTATGACTGAGGTGTGACTGATGACTGGTAGCACCTTTTGTTGTTGCTCCAACTGTCTGAGCTAGGAGCAGTAGCTGACCATAACCCCCTGCAGAACACTGTAATTCATCAGCTCTGAATGAGAGTTTAAATTGGCAAGCAGCCATCACCTAAGTTTGGGAATAAGGTCAAGACTGCAAAGATAGGATTTTATATTTTCTGCAGGAAATACATTTTATTCTTCACCTCTTCCAGCTGTTTGGTGGGAGTAAGAAAAGATGTCAAATCAGCAATAAAAGAAAAATAAAGTGTTGCTGAACACATGCTTACTCCTGGTAATATTGTGCCATTTATTTTACCAAGGGACTCGTTTATAGTTGGCTTAAATTAGTAGATTCACAGGACTGAATCAGCTCTCATTAAAAGGAATGGGAGTCTTTCTATGAACTTCACTGCAGGCTAGAGGAGACTGTTAGGTGGTATATACCGTCTTTTGAAAGAATCAGGAAGACAATGGTTCACATTCTCTTCACTGCATGATTTACATGCAGTAACAATTTATCTATTACTTTAATGCAATGGGTCAATGAATAAAAGGAAAGTGTTTTTGTGAAAGTATGAACAATTTGAATTTAAGGATTGCAGGGTATCAGATGAGCTAAGTGGAATATTACTGTAGTAATTGTAGCGGTCTGAAATTAAACCTAATAAGAAGACTCATATGCTATTTTTCATTTCTAATACAGATTCGCTATTCAATGTTTGTAAAGGTGTCTCCCATCTCCATTACATTGACACTGACAGTTGTAACTAATAATTTGCTTCCGAGATATAGAGTTCAAAGTTTGCAGAAGGTTATGAAGATTTGTGAGGGAATATTTCATCCTATGACAAAGACACTGTACTTAGCTGTGCTAGTGTATTCTATCAGTCCTTAGCACAAAGGTTTCTGGACCAAGGTCAGAAAAGTCAATGGTCCACAAGACTGTCTTTCCACCTTTGTGCCACTTGCATCACTCACTTATTTTCAGGCTTCTGATGATGCTCAGAATTACTCTAAACAGTTGTGTTTTACCTCTTCTTCTTATTTGTTCATGGGTTATTCCTTCTTGGGACTGAAACTAGGAGTCATATGTCAATGTCATAGAATCACAGAATCACAGAATAGTAGGGGTTGGAAGGGACCTCGGTGGGTCATCTAGTCCAACCCCCCTGTCGAAGCAGGGTCACCTACAGTAGGCTGCACAGGACCTTGTCCAGGCGGGTCTTGAATATCTCCAGAGAAGGAGACTCCACAACCTCCCTGGGCAGCCTGTTCCAGTGCTCCGTCACCCTCAGAGGGAAGAAGTTCTTCCTCATGTTCAGACGGAACTTCCTGTGCCTCAGTTTGTGCCCATTGCCCCTTGTCCTGTCACTGGGCACCACTGAAAAGAGCTTGGCCCCATCCTCCTGACACCCACCCTTCAGATATTTGTAGGCATTTATAAGGTCCCCTCGCAGCCTTCTCTTCTTCAGGCTGAACAAGCCCAGTTCCCTCAACCTCTCCTCGTAGTGGAGATGCTCCAGTCCCCTCACCATCCTTGTAGCCCTCCGCTGGACTCTCTCCAGTAGCTCTTCATCCTTCTTGAACTGGGGAGCCCAGAACTGGACACAGTACTCCAGATGAGGCCTCACCAGGGCAGTGTAGAGGGGAAGGAGAACCTCCCTTGTCCTGCTGGCCACACTCTTCTTGATGCACCCCAGGATCCCATTGGCCTTCTTGGCAGCCAGGGCACACTGCTGGCTCATGGTTAACCTGTCGTCCACCAGGACACCCAGGTCCCTCTCCACAGAGCTGCTCTCCAGCAGGTCCACCCCAAGCCTGTACTGGTGCATGAGGTTGTTCCTCCCCAGGTGCAGGACCCTGCACTTGCCCTTGTTGAACCTCATCAGGTTCCTCTCTGCCCAGCTTTCTAGCCTATCCAGGTCACGCTGAATGACAGCACAGCCTTCCGGTGTATCTACCACACCTCCCATTTTGGTGTCGTCAGCAAACTTGCTGAGGGTACATTCTAACTCTTCATCCAGGTCGTTGATGAAGAAGTTAAACAAGACTGGGCCCAGTACTGACCCCTGGGGACACCACTAGTTACCAGCCTCCAACTAGACTCAGCGCCGCTGATGACAACCCTCTGAGTTCTGCCATTCAGCCAGTTTTCTATCCACTTCACCGACCACTCATCCAGCCCACATTTCCTCAGCTTCCCTAGGAGGATATCATGGGAGACTGTGTCGAAAGCCTTGCTGAAGTCAAGGTAGATAACATCCACAGCTCTCCCTTCGTCTACCCAGCCAGTCATGTCATCGTAGAAAGCTATCAGATTGGTCAGGCATGATTTCCCCTTGGTGAATCCATGCTGACTACTCCTGATAACCTTCTTTTCTTCCACTTGCTTCATGATGGCCTCCAGGATAAGCTGCTCCATCACCTTTCCCGGGATGGAGGTGAGGCTGACCGGCCTGTAGTTCCCTGGGTCCTCCTTCTTGCCCTTTTTGAAGACTGGAGTGACATTGGCCTTTCTCCAGTCCTCGGGCACCTCTCCTGTCCTCCAGGACCTCTCAAAGATGATGGAGAGTGGCTCAACAATGACATCCGCCAGCTCCCTCAGCACTCGTGGGTGCATTCCATCGGGGCCCATGGATTTGTGGACATCCAGATCACTTAAGCGATCCCTCACACAGTCCTCCTCGACCAAGGGAAAGTCATCCTCTTTGTAGGCTTCTTCTCTTACCTCCGGGGCCTGGGATTCCTGAGGGCCAGTCTTAGCACTGAAGACTGAAGCAAAGAAGGCATTCATTAGCTCTGCCTTCTCCGCATCCTCCGTCACCAGGACACCCACCTCATTCAGCAGCGGCCCCACGTTGTCCCTAGCCTTCCTTTTGCTGCTGATGTAGTTGAAGAAGCCCTTCTTGTTGTTTTTGACATCCCTTGCCAGCTTCAATTCCAGGTGAGCCTTGGCCTTCCTCGTTGCATCCCTGCATGTTCTCAATACGTTTCTGTACTCTTCCCAAGAGTCATATGTCCTCAGGAGTCAAAACCTCATACAAAAGACCCTTATCTCAAGAGATTTACAGTTGAGAAGGCTCAAGAAAAAGAAATGTTTCAAGGGCATGATTCATGCCTTCCTAAAAAAGTTGTCCAAGAGAGACAAAGTGCTTATTTCTCTCCACTGAATAGGACGGTGGGGTTGACTAGTTCAGATTTAAGTGTTGCAGAGGTCTAAAGATGAATAAGGTGAACATACACCCTTCTGGACCTATCTGTTTTCAGGACATCTTGACTGAATCTATAAGCTAGATGAATGTTAAGTTCCCACTTTAAATTAAAAGCTAATTGTTCATGCAAGAGGAAGCATCTCTGTCACTGAGTGAACTAAAGACGACCTTTGGCCTCACAACTGTGTGTTTATGCCTCAACAGTTGTTGTTTGTACTCTGTACATAACAGCCAATGCCTCATCTGGAGTTTCTTGGGACTTTATTGTGTACCTTTCATGTGTGTTTTTAATAGCTGAGAGCCTTCTGATGATATTTGGAGAATGGTGCAGCTGCTAACACCAAAAATGTAGCAGTTTTCTTCAACTTTCCTATTTTTATTGCTAAATTGATGTTAGCAAATTTGGCTTATTGTCCAAAGAAGATCAAAAAGCCTCATGCTATGGTTAATAAAACCCAAGGACTTGAAAGGAGATAATACTGACATGTGCTTTTTGAACTCTGTCAGAGTCTCTCAGCTAAGTTCAGAAAAAGAATTTGCTCTCCTTTGTTTATTGCACTAGTAATTGCAGAAAAAGACACTCTTATGTCCTTCAGGTGTGTCTTCCTGCACTGAGTTTTGGCAAGCTTTCGGACGTATTCTCACACGTGTGCACGTACACGCTCTCATACTCCTACCACACGTGTGGGAAACTGCTGGCACCAGCTTCAGCTGCCTCTTGCACTGCAGTCGCTGAACCAGCAGCTCAGAGATGTGGCTCTCTTTCCCTCTCTGCCGTATTGCTGTTCTCGATTACCACACTTCATAACAGATCAAATCTTTTTGTCTCATAGTCTCCTGCTGCAGGATGCCATGATTTCCCGATGGTCCAGGCTCTTAGAATGCGTTATTGCTGAGTTTCCTGAGCTTTATGTTGCATCCGCAAAAAAAAAAAAATCACACAAAACACTCCTAAAAATATTTGTAAAAGAAATGATCCATAGGAAATAATAAGGTTTGGAAAGTGAAATTCTGAGGATTGAATAGTTTGGTTTATGTATTGCAGATGTGTGACATAGTTTGATCTAATCTGGACTTTGGGACAGTAAAGATCAAAAAAAAAATGAGTAGAGATGTGTCAGAGAAAGCAAGTACATGTCCAGACACATCATCAATGAAAAGTTGTATCAAAGTATTCTATTATTTTCTATGAATATTTGTCCCTCATACAGTCCACTATTAAGCCAGTCATTTTATGTTGCTATAAAGAAGTAGGGTCCAATAAATCCAAATTAGCTAATTTATATATATTTCATTTTCTGCAGGGTTTTCTATTATTATTTTTTCTTTGTTCTACACCAGCAAAATCTGCTGGAACAGCAGACAAGAATTTCCTGCTGTTCATCAAAATTTCTTCTGATTTCTGCCTCTTTCTTAATTTCTTTTGGAAGAGGCAGAAGAGAAACAGGCTTTCCAAGAGAAAGCTGCATTTGATTGCAGCCAGACTACAACATGAGATATTTTTCATGAACAAGTATCTCATCTATGATAATTTTTAAAACTTTGTGATAGTAACATACAACACACATCCTCCAGTAGATCTGAAATCCCTTGGCTGGGACTTAGGATACTTTAATTTCTAATTCCAGCTCTGTCACTAACAAAGACAAAGCCATTTGGCTGCTTTGTACCTATATTTGTCTGCCCATTCGCTGTCTTTTCAGCTTAGATTGTAAGCTCTTCACAATAAAGACAGTTTTTACCATCTATTTTAATAAGTTGCCAGACAGAGCCTGCATACGTTCCTTTCACATAAGCAATTTGCCCTCTGTGATGACTGTACCTCAGTTTCCCCTTTCCGTAGTTTGACATAGGCTCTCACTCCATAAATTAAAAGAGATTTCAGTAGTTTCCGTGGGTATGGATTATGCTTCTGCTGCTGGTGGCTGCTGGTGCGGATTGACACAGGTATTCTTTGTCAGGGCTCACACCACACTGATTCCTCATCAAAGACCACCTTCTTTCCAAGGGGGTAGAGGCCCTGAGGTTTCTCCGGAGCTTTTGGGTCTTACAAATTCAAGTGAAGTGATGCTATGAAAACATAGTTGAATATGCAGATGGATAAACAAAGGCTCAATTCCGATTTTATGAGAGTTATCAAAAGTCTTTTCGATGAGTTTAGAGGGTTTTAGGAAAGGGGGATTGAGTGAAAATCAGAAATGTGGGAAGTTTCCTACATAAGTTAATCATCTAAGTTCTGTGGAAATGGTGGGAGTGTGTCTAATAATGAAGCTTGATTTTACTTCATTGCCACAGCTTTTCACTTCCAGTATTAATTTCAAGAAAATTGTTAGTTTCACATTGCAATCATCCACATTGATTTGGAACTTAATGGCCTATTTCTCCATAGTAAAATCTTCATGGTGATTGTTTTAAACATTCATTACTGAGCATATCACAGAGAAACAGTATGAGAAATGAAAACTCTCAGGAATAAACAGTTAGATGATCAATTACTGTTTGTTGATGGGAATGGGAGAGAATCAGAACATTGTGTGAAAGTTCTCTTTTCAGTGCATCAGAGAGAAAGATGCTTTCTTTATTTTTGTGCCTTTCCCATGACTACTGAATATGTTTTCCAAAGCTCACAAAATTAAAGAAGAAATTAGATAAGCTGTGAGGGGGCAAGTATTTTAAATCACAAATACAAGTGTTGTTTGTTAGTGCCTAAGACCACCTAGTTTTTTATTTGATTTTCAGTCCTATGCCCCCTGGAACAAAACATTAAAACTTATTAACTTACCTAATTTCCTCCTTGATAGAATTTTGACTCCTAAATCATATCTATGTTTTTAGGAATTCTGCCCTATAATCTCCCATATTTTAATTTTTTTAGGAATTCTACCCTATAATCTCCCATATTTTAATTTTTTTAGATATAAAAAATCAATCAACTTGCATGGTTTGTTTAGCTATGTTACTGTTGTTGCTTTTTGCATAGCTAACAAATAGACTAGAAGGGTACAGAAAAGAAGAAAGGAAAATTTTCATTCTCAGTTTACTGACAAAAGACAATGAGTGAGACTAGTCTTGCATATTTCAGCTTTCTGTCCTCATGAACTCTAGCTTTTTTCATGGGCCATGCAGACAGCTGATTTGGTCTAGTAGCTCTCCTTCCTGATGGCAAAGCCTGTTTCCAGGGTCTTAGTCCCCAGAACTGTTATGGAGAATTGGAATTTTAAGTGATTTATATGTGGTTACATTTGAAATCCACTTAGCTGATAAGAGGAAGATTAGGGAAAATGAGACAAGATGAAACGATGAATCTGTGGGAGGATAAAAACTAGGACCATTAAAAAAAGAATCCAAAGAATCCATAATCCACTGAGACTCAGAAGTTCCCTGATATTATCTGCTTTGTCTGCCCTTTCTAGTAGTCCATGATACATTTGTGGTCTGAAGTTTTAGAGAATACTCCTCAATTTGAAAGCAAAGTTGTTGTAACTGAAATGACAAAATGGATAGTGAGGTCTCAATTCCTCAGGGAACTCACCTTTCTCTTTCTAAAATATTGGAGTTAATATTTAGCTGCCTCCCTAAAATGTTCATCGATGATGTACTAAATTTAAACAGTTCCTTCTCGTTTAAGAAATCCCTTGTCCATTACTGCACAAATCTGAGACTACACAAATATTCTCTGAGTTTGACTTGTGAGAATATTTTGTTCCTGTCCTTTTATGTGCATAAAAAACAACATTTTTTTTTGACAGAGGATGCACCTTGGAATGTGTTTCTGTAGCCCCAAAAAAATATTCTTGAGTGAAACTTCCAGCTAGTCAGTAGTGTTGCAGCATTCAGCTGCTGTAACAGCAAAAGACATTCTGAAAATTATGTTTATGAGTTAAATTTCTTTTTTAAAAGATGTTCCCCAGTACTATTTATGAGGTATTTCATAATATCTACCCAAGCTATAATTTTACCCTCCAAAATTATTAGTTTAAAGTAGGATGGAGGGTCAGGGAAGAGACTGAAAAAACAATTCCCTTAATTTCCTCTGATCTATCTGGGTGAAACCAATGTCTTTGAAGATGCTTCACAGACAAAATAAAACAAAACAGCCTAAAAGCCCAGAAAGAGTGTCTGACACCCACCCACTCTGGAGCAGCAGGAAGGAGGGTTTCCACTCAGAGCTTGTCATAGCCGCTTCGGAGGTCTCAGGTTTCAGATGTCTGCCTTCCCCACTGTGGAGACGAGGGTTTGAACCACAAAAGTATTGTAGGGTAAGGCTCTTTCTTCTTGTGACTGATAAAGAGTTCCAGGATGAAATTCAATAACTCTTCCCTGTGAAAGTTGTGTAGAAGCTATAACGTTGCTTTGCAAAGATTTTTGGAAAATCAGGACCAGCTCGATACTACAGGCACGTTCCACAACTGATGTTCATGGGCTGGTGATTCTGTTTAAAGGCACATTGAATCCAAAGAATGTTTTCCCCATTCCACCATATACATTCCACCATATACGTTCCTGCTCTTGTAATAGAGAGCATAATTTAGTCCAACTCTTCTCCATTTTCATGTTAGTAGATTAGTTCTCAGGAAAGGACCTACCTAAGAACTACATTAAAGCTATAGCAATGCCGTATAGTAAATGGAAAATATAATCACTCACAAAGTGCATAGAAAACCTGTTTAAATCAGAAACTAAACTGGAAAAGTGACACATTCTTTTATTAAAAACTGCAGCAGAGCATAAATACTCTTCCAGATGAAAGACAAAATGAACATGTCTTAAATAATTGATATCTTAAAAATCTTCAGGGAGCAACAAATAGTTCTTTATCATACACATATATTACACATCCCTCTCAGACAAATGTAGAACTCTCTTTAGGGCTGACCTCTGAGCTAAGAGGGTATGTAACTGCTGACTACATTAGCTGTCATAATATGTCCAATTTCTTGAAATAATTGCAGTTTTGGAGACTTCAGTGGAGCTGATCAACTTTCAAATCCTTTATAGGCATAACAGGGCACATTTATACTCCTATAACTTTACTCAAATTGCCCTACTTGGTTATATAATTATTACTGTTGATAAATTGCAATATTAACGGTGCTGAATATAAAGTGGAATCCATGATTTCATTGCCTTCAACAGCTGTGGAGATTAGTTTATCAACATGGTGGATTGTGGGTGGGGTTTTTTTATGAAATGTTTAGATGAAAGGTAAAGTTCTTATGTACAAAAATAATGGACAAACAGCAAATATAATTCTTAAGTGAAGTTTGAAATGTCTCGATTTATTCTGAAAACTGATAACATATACGATACAGAAAAGTAAAATGTTAGTTACATAAACGATCTGTAGTTTAACTATATCGTAAAGCTTCTCTATGCTAAATTATATACAGGGATCATTAATATTTCCATCAGTCTCATATATTAGGATATAGTATGGTTCAAAGGAGACAGAGCTCACTACTGACTTTTTAAATAAAAGATCGCAGACTATATAATATTGTTCTCTCTTACTATTTTAGCTTCCTCTAATTTAGAAAAACAAATCTTTAAATAGAAATGCTTCTGTGGAAAGAAAATTCTCTTTCCTGATTAGCCACGGTTTTTGAGCTATTGGTAAGTTTTCTCCTTATTTTAGGGGATTCTGTGAAAATTAGGACCATCATATCTGCCTCCATCATTGAATTGCAAATTTCTTTCTCATCTCTTGTATGTGACTGTATTATAGAATGTCTGCAGTTCTGAAATTATCAAGTTCCTGCTTGAGTATGGTACGCCACTTGGTAATTGGTATATGTAATTGCTGAGGAACCCTCTAACTTGAGTATTTTGTCTCTTTCCCTCAAAGTTAGTGTTTGAAAGTGTCACTGGGAAACTTAACAGAAAAGGAAAAAAAAGTAATGAGAATTTTCTGAAGTATCTTTCCATGACAGTTTTGGAATTTTCTATTGTAGCAAGCATATTTTTCTGTGAAACGATTACTAATGAGGCCTCATTTCCAGAACATTGAAATCTTTTTACATAAACTTGTGTATGTTCATGTTGCTATTGCAGTTCCTTTTGTAGTTGGTGTGTTAATAAAATGTAGTTTCTGGGATAAGTCAAGTAGGGGTGAGGTCATATGGTACTTCACATACTTCATATACTTTGCATACAGCCTGTCCCCTCTATTTTCATAAAGCTTTTAAGAACTTAATGTCTTTGAGTGCTGTTTTTTTTTTTTTTTTTTGTAAGTGGCTGAAGTTGCCAAGAGTTGCCAAAAGCCTTTTTGTGTCCCAAAGACCAGACAGACAACCATGAGCATTATGGCTTTGTTCTGTAAGAAATCAGGCTAACAACAAGCCAAATGGACCTTTCTCTGCAGAATGGTGATTCTGCATTCCTCCCCCCTCCTTTTCTTCAGGAGTTTTTCCATCTAAATTATTCTGTAAATACTAAACCAAGGGCACCATCTTGCCTGATGGCCGTGGGAACAGTGCAGAAGTGGGACTTGTGTCAGCAGATCACAGCCTCGTATCCTATTTTCTTCCTTTTGCTAGTCCTGTGATCAGAACAGGTTAATTTTGTGTGGTTTCCAATCACCTGCCCTGTCTGGTGCACTGAAAGACAGTTTGTCGTTCATGTTTATGGGAGAAGGTTAGCACCATTTCGTCTGTTATTGTCTTCAGAAGACCTAGTCCTGCTTTTGTATCTGTCTCGTATCAAAGACAGCACTGTAATCTGGTCCATCGTAGTCAGCAGGACTCAAAGTGCATCATACAATGATCTGGCTTTGGAAGATTTTTTTTTTACTTTAGCTGTCTGTTATATTATCAGTACTAACAGAGAGAAAAATCAGTTTATAATTAATCACGTCTTCCAAAATATCCACTACACAAACCGTTCTTGTTCAGGAGTTTATATTTCCACTGCATGTTCTAATGCATGATGTTTCAGCATCTATGATGTTCCATCATTTTACTATCAGAATAGAAATTATCAGTTAGTTCCTTTGAATCTAGAGTGCACACAATTCTTTGATCCCTAATGTGTCATCCCCTGTGAATGTGGAAAGGCAGTAATCTTCTGGATGCCCATATAGCTATATATCTCAGTGAGAAGCACTTCATGGGAACCTGTGATGGGCAGGGTAACAACAAACCTTTCAGCCTGGAACGAGTAGAGAATCCTTTCTTGCAAATATTAACCTTTTTTTTCCCTGCTTTCATACTTGAAAACTCTATTATTTCATATATTTTCTTATTAGGAAGCACATCAAAGCTAAATATAAATAATTAATATGTCATTTTAAAAAGTTAATACAGAAAATTAAATATGAACATTCAGAATTAATGCAGCTTGTTTTCCATGTAATACTGGTCTGTGTATTGAAGAATATTGGGAAAACCTAGTATTCTGGTGTTTACTTCAGGAAGCACTTTTGGTATTGTATTATCTGTTAAAGCTGAAAAAATAAGATTAAAAATTGAAGATGGTGTAACTGTTGTAGCAAACTAATCCCAATGTTATCACGTTCCATCACAAGAGTTTCAGAAGCACTTCATTAATTATAATTAGGAAGTGGAAGATGCACTTAAATCAGAAGAGCCTAAAACAAAGGTGTTTGTGAGTTGTGGTTATGGAGGGAACTCTGACACTGGGTTTTCAGCTGGAAGTTTTCAGCTTGAAATTTCTTGAAATTTCTGCTCAGCTGCAGAAATGGAAATGAAAACAACCCCCAGATGAGTCACTCAGTTACTTTACACCTTTGGGGCAGGATTTTATATTGCAACTACTGTGATGTAGGTGCCAGGAAAGGTCTATATTCAGTTATACTAGCCTGGGAGCTTGGCCATTGGTAAGGAGCCAGGAAAGCGGACGTGCTGCCCTTTGGCTTATTCACCATAAAAGGGTACATGAACCCAGTACATGCTCATCAACAGTGACGGGCTCAGGAAGGAATTTTGACAAGTCCAGGCTGATGGTGGCTGAGCAGTTTTTCTGCCTTTGTCATGAAAAACGAACCTTGCGAGCTCTGCTTGGGATGCCAGTAGGTGCCAGTAAGGCAATGTGGTTGTCTATCTAGAGCGCATGCTGGAGGTGCAGACTGGTGAGCAAGGGCCAGGCTTCAGCAGTGCGTCAGGGGACACAGACTACTAGAACAAGCTCTTAGGAAAGCGCAAGGGACTCTGATTCTACCTAGACCAGATTCCACCCCCCCTCTTTTTGCCTCCAAGTATCCAAAAGCGGACCAATGAAAGTTAGTATTGCCTTAACGTGCTATACAGGATTTCTCGACACCCGTGCATTGGACATAGGAATTTGACCTCAGGGTGGGTATGTGAGTAGGAGTAAGGTGCACGTTTATGAGTAGAGTAGCCTGAAGATCAGTTGAACTTCAGTGTTGAAGTCAGCCTTCGCCAGTGTGCCCAAAGTAAAAACTTTCAATCTGTCTATAATATTTTATATACAGTTGGAAAACATAAGGAATATGGTCATTTGCAATAATAATAATAAAGCCTCACTTCATCCATTACAAAAATTTGGATTAATGAAACCCAAATGTTAATAGCTTGAGTGATACTCCAAAACTGTAATGACTACAGCAATTGAATGAGACTTAATTGTCCACTTTAGTTGTATTACCTCTCAGGCAGCAAGCCTGCAGGTAATAGAAACAGCAAATGGAACTACAAAAATCATAAACATTTTATTCTGAATTTTTTCCATATCTAGCTTGCTTCAAAATTCCAGATCTAACACTTCATGTACCTATATAAAATACAGTTTTATTTGTTACATTTTAAGACTGCATCACAATTTATTTAGCTGTGATCTTTCAGCACTTCCTAGTTATTAGGTGTTTGTGCTGTGCCCAGGCAGGGCATGATGTTTCAACATACCATTTGAGTAATTAGGAGAATAACATTTTTTCCTTTCACTTTGCACTGATAATAAACCACTACATAGTGCATGGTGCTTATAGCAGTATCACCTTTTAGCTCTGTCACAAACTGTAACTCTTGACTTCGTGATTACTGAGACAAAACTCTTTAACAGGTTGCAAAACTCTGTTCAAGCTCGGCTTCTGGATTTGTGATTCAGGCTAGGTTCATCTGCTAGGCTTCTCCCTTTTTTGTCTTTATTTATTTCAACAACAAATACAGGATCTTTTCTGGTTTCTTGGACCTTTTCTTCTTTCTCAGTAAGTTTTCACTTGACTTAATCTGAAGGTTCAAAGCGTCATCTTTGCTTTTCAACAGAGATGATGATAAGCAAAATCCTGGGAGATTTTAGGGGTGACCTAAGGCAGAAAGAAGGTTCTTCACAAGTCTGAGGCTTGCAGGATATATGATTTTAACTATCTTATTGCCCGAGAAATGTGGTTAATAGGATATGTATAACAAAAAAAGACATATCAGAGGAAAAGCTCATCTATTTGGCTCTCTCAGGTAAGAACAGCCGATAGAAATGTCAGAAAACCCTGATGATTCTGGAGTAATAGGAAGAGTCTGAATATGAGACAAAAGAATATCTTGTATGTAAAATGGGGTTAATGAATCAGGTATTTCATATGAGCAGGTTGTTTGAAGGAGATTAGACACACCATATATGACAAAAGGATCTGGAAAAGTAGAAAAAGAAACTTACAATCAGAACTCTAGAGGAAAATGTGTAGACAATAACTGTATTTTTCTGTCAGAGCTTCACTCTCAAGGTTAGACTAGAAGTTAAAAATTCTTAAATTCTCTTTCAAAATTGTGGTATTACATGGACAGGAAAAAAAACTAATGACCAGAGAAATTTGATGTGCCAGTACTGAAGCAATTAAAAAGAAGGAAGTCAGCCTGGTTTGTATATGTAGTCAGATATGAATGAAACTGAAGATGTCAATAATTTAAGCATATGTGGGAACAAAGAGGACTCTTCTTAGTAGGATATGGGAAATGGCACAGCAGAGTGAATGGAGATTTGGTATTAAATTTAGAATGTTGATAATGAGCAGCTGTCGAGATTAATCCACTCGAGCTAAGACTATGAAATCTGCATATTAATTGCTAAATATAAGTAAACAAGTGTTGGAATTTCCTAGTATTTTTTATTTAACCTGCTGTATATTTTTTTCCTGACTCTTTGAAAAATGCCAGAAAATAGATAAAAAATAGATAAAAAGCAAGAACCATAATATAGGCCTTTGTTTTATGTCTTTTATAATGACAGAACACTCCAGTATTGTGCCTTCAGCTTTGACAAATATTTTTATTGCAACAAAGCTTACATGAAAATTCAACTAGATGTTATGGGAACTTCATCTTCAGTTTCATCCCACCATATCAAATATCTTTGCAAAGTCAATGAAGAAGAAAATGATTTCTCTACAGAAAGATTTTAAAAATCCTTGTGGATGGAAGAAGTTACGTACTTCTGTGATATATTAAAACACTTCTTTAAATGACCAGTTTTTAATCTTTTTGTCCTTCAATTTTCTTTTCAGGCACAAAGATACGTGAATCTGGACTAGAGTTATGTGATAGTCATGACCTCACCATGTGTTCAGAGTAAATCATGGGAACACAGCTTGGAATGTAAATGTTGTCCAGCTGGCCATCATCTCACCCAGCCTTCCTTTATGGTTTAATTCTTTGCAAAGCTTTGCTTTCATGTTCATTACTTTCACTACATTTTGTGGAAATTGACATCCTCCTGATGCTGTTTCTTTCCTGGGCAGAAAACTAGAATTCTCACTTGTTAATATTGTTACTGCTGCTGGTATTAACAACGTTGTATTTGTTGTTTAATGATAGCAGTAATTAATTCACACATAATCAAGGTGTGCAGGACACTGTGAAAATATTTGTGCACATTAACTTTTTGTATGTCAGAAAAGCTTGCAAAATTCCCAGCTACCTGGAACCTCAGAGTTTTGGATGCAGTCTTTAGACAAGGAAAAAAACCCAAACTCTTGCTGTAATAATATTTTTTCCCTCCTTCTAGACCCACAAAGAATGATTGCCTGGCTGCTTATGCCATATAGAAAGGTTCAGCAAAAGCTCACTGTTTCCCTGTACAGTGCATGTGGACGCTTATTTAACCTTTTCATAAGATATATACAATTTTGCAGTGGGATCGTGAGCTCTATTCCTCCCCCATGTCATTGTTACAGTGCCAATTGCCATTACCAATTGCATCCCAGTGAGTAGCTGGATACTTGTTTACTTTCACCATACAGATTTTCAGTCACTAAGGGATTTCTTCAGCTCACAGATCTGGTATCAGGATAAGGAGGGGTATTATTAGAAGGAAGTAGGGAATAACAATTATGCACCTATATAGCTAATGCAACTACAGTGTAGATCTTTTTCCTCATGTCCTCAGTGTCATGTTGAGCATAGAAGAGGCTTGAATAGGGATACTGCAAGGAGATCAAAACCTTACATTGGTTGAACTTGGTCTCTCTGAGTACATTCCTGCTTTTAAAAAAACCCAGAGGGCGAACTCAAGTGCTGGATCCCTCATCATCCATCTTGTTAGCTTAATCCCCAGTTGTTTTGTAATATTTACTCTAATTCCATGACATTATCTTTGTAGAAGAACTATTTTGACTATTTCCTGCTAAGTCTGAAAGACAATTATGTTCTCCATTTCAGGTTTTTCTCCATGAAAAACACACAGGGCAGCTGATGCAGCACGTGGAAATTTCAGCAACATCCACCTGTATGGCTGCATTGTCACGTCACAAACAAAATTGTGAATTCTCTTTCCTTCTGTCCAGATGGCACCATTACCTAAGCTAAAAGAGATTAGACCTTTGCATTGCGAATATTCTGTTCTTTAGATTGAGAAAATATTAAGACACAAGGGAATATGATTTCTTTTTCGTTTGAATTTAACAAGCACTTTTTACAAAGAACTAATACAAGCAACAGTGGCATTTTCAGAAAATAACACCTTCCAGCATTTTTGAGAAGTAAAGAAGACTTCACTAGACAAGCACATAAACAACATGAGGAAGTCCTAGCGATTCATGTAACATGCAATGTTTGGAATTAACATTTAAGATAACTTCATCCTCTAAAGAACTGCACCCAGGCTAGCATTTACCAGCCTGGTGCAAAACCTTTCTCTTGTGCCATGAACCTGTTACAGAATCACAGAATGGTTGGGGTTGGAAGGGACCTCTGTGGGTCATCTAGTCCAACCCTCCTGTCGAAGCAGAGTCACCTACAGCAGACTGCACAGGATCTTGTCCAGGCGGGTCTTGAATATCTCCAGAGAAGGAGACTCCACAACCTCCCTGGGCAGCCTGTTCCAGTGCTCCGTCACCCTCAGAGGGAAGAAGTTCTTCCTCATGTTCAGATGGAACTTCCTGTGCCTCAGTTTGTGCCCATTGCCCCTTGTCCTGTCACTGGGCACCACTGAAAAGAGCTTGGCCCCATCCTCCTGACACCCATCCTTCAGATATTTGTAAATATATTAAGCAATTTCTTTCCTTCTGGAGTTCTCTTGTTCAGTATTGAATGTTACTGATGCATTATAGTTTATTCTTATCCAGGCATGTCTGTTGTGGCAAATATGATGCATGATTACTCTGCTTTGTTTTTTCCCGGCACTGATCTCATTATGAAGACGACAAGCTACTGCTTCACGATGACATTATTAAATGAGAACATAATGGCAAGAGTAGTTAGTCATGTCACACTCTAAAGAGAAAACTAGAGGAAAAGTTATGCTTAGCAATGACTATGATTGATTAGTTATTTACCATATCATGAGCAAGAACACAGTATTTCTGGTGCTGGGACTTGCTGCTGAAAGTAAAATAAAAATTTTAGGTACAGCAAAAATATTGTCCTGCCAAAGAACTTGTATTGCTTTACTCATTAAATAAATGGAACATTTTAAATTATCTTGTAATGAAGCATAAAAATAAAATAATCTTGCTTCAATCACAAGAATAATTACAACACCAGGAAAAAATGTCTCTTTTTAAACACTGTATTTATTTTGTGATACATTAAAGTGTCATTGGACCCAGCACTTCCTTGGTTCTAATGTGGTCAGAAATGTGTTGATTTGAAAAGGATCATCCTTATCATTGAAAAGAAAAATGCCAAAAACTCAAATAATAGTGAATTGATGTAACTTGAGCCAGCAAGTCAGAGCAATGCTCGTTTCAGAGTACATGAAAAATCATGAAAACAGGTTTAATTTTAAACGGACAAATAAGACAAGTCTAAAGTACAAAGTCTATAAAAAATGAAATATGCATGCATTGTGCATTTTTTAGTATTTTTTTTACTTTCCAGAGACAAACAGATTCATCGGTAGAAAGGATTAAAGTATATTTAAACTGGTCATCCACCACAGCAAACCAAGGCACACTTCTTAACTATATCCTTCGAGCTCACTTATATCTATACCAAGAACAAAAGATACTGCATTGCTACAGAAAACTTCTGAAACATAAAACATGAACTGTTCTTGTTGAACAGCTTTTAGCCCTCCCAAATATAGACAACATCTCTTGATATATCCAGCCTAAATGACCTTTCCACCTCAAAGAACTGTAGTTTTGAACCAGGATCTGCAGCATAGAAAGAAAATATGCTGATCAGAGTGGCTTCACTGTGCCTCAGGCAGAGGTTAACACATGTTGCAGACATGCATGATCTGTGTCAATAAATATTCGGGGTAGTTCCAGCACCTATAACATCCTTTGGTTAGGAGTTCATGGCCTTGGCCACAAGGCTGAAAGTCAGCAGGAGCTTGAGAAAAAAAAAACAGGAAAGTTTTCCAGCCCTGTGCCGCCTGAGCTGTACGCTGCAATGAGGAGCTTCACAACATAAACAACGGAGGTGACAAGCAGAGAGCAACTCTGTTGCACCACAGTAAACAGACAGCATTTCTTGCTGTAGGGATGACCCCCACTCCTGCAGTCAGAGCCCTGCAGACACCACGCAACCTTTTCTGGGTGACACAGTGGAAGATGCAGCAGACAAGGCAAAGCTGGAATCATCAGTGAATCAAAGCTGGAAGGAAGCTCGGCAGCCCAGCCAGGCTCTTCTCTGTGCACAAGGCAGGGCCAGTTAACCTACCCTTTCCCTCCATCCCTTAGGTGGCTGGCTGGGATATTTTCCAAAAACTTAAACTTCAAATAACAATGATCCAACAATACTCGTAAGAACCCTGCTGTGCTAAACTAATCTCATTATTCAATATTTTTTTCTATATTGTTAATTTAAATCTCTCTTGTCCTCATTTAAACCTGTTACTTCTTGCCCTGTTCGCAGCAGATATTTAGGATGGTTTGTCTTCTTCCCCTTTAAGGTCACTTTTATGTATTTGAAGACTCTTATTGTATAGACATACAATACGATAAGACTTTTTTTCTCTAGATTAAATAATGCTGGTTCAGCTACTATTTGTGAGGAGTCTTATGAGGAGTGGCTGACGGAACTGCGGATGTTCAGCCTGGAGAAAAGGAGGCTGAGGGGAGACCTTATCTATCTCTGCAACTACTTAAAAGGAGGTTGTAGTGAGGGGGGTGTCGGTCTTTTCTCCCAAGTAACAAGTGATAGGATGAGAGGAAATGGCCTGAAGTTGTGCTGGGGGAGGTTTAGATTTGACACTAGAAAAAATTTCTTCACCAAAAGGGTTGTCAAGCACTGGAGTAGTCTGCCTAGGGCAGTGGTTGAGTCACCATCCCTGGAGCTATTTAAAAGATTTGTAGACAGATGTGATGGTGTGGGACATGGTTTAGTGGTGCAGTTGGCAGTGCTAGGTTTGCAGTTGGACTTAATGGTCTTAAGGGTCTCGTACAACCTGCATGATTCTATGATTTGTCTGTGGGTTATATATGCAAGAGCTGGAAACATTCACCTTGTTCTCCTCTAGTCTTTATCCACTTGAACTGTATGCCCAGAATTAAGCACAGGACTCCAGCTAAACAAAGCAAGAAAATCACTTCATGTGACAGTGCTGTTTCAGATTAAAAGATAATGTTTGACTTTTTTTGCAACAGCAAAGCTCTTAGAGTTCTTTCCAGTTTGGGATTCACTACTACATCCCAAGCTGGTACTGCCGAACTTGTACCTAGATTGGTAAATTCATATCCTGTATTCCTGCTGTTGCTCAAGGTATAGAACTTTGTTTTGAATTGCATCTTGGTTTTCCGACATGTTTCTTCAATTTGCCAGTCATTTGAACTGCCTTACAACATACTTGAAGTACCTCTGAGCTGGATAATGTTTAAAAATTTGATAAACCCACTCTCTGTTCCATCATCCAAATCATTCATGAAAATATCGAATAGCATCGGACCCATAACAGAACCATGAGGAATGTCATTTGATATGTTTTCCATTTTGTTAGCACACTATTATGCATCAAGTATTGTTACCTGACCCATTTGCACTGACCTTGTGTTAGTTCCCTCTAGGCAACAGCTTAGGTGATGATATGTGACAAGACCTCTGACATCTTCTGCCTCTGCTTTAAGCAGACTGAAAAAATTATTTATGACTGTAACAGGCAGTCTTCTTCAGACAGGTGTGTTCTTGCTTTACGGAGGAAAATGCAGAAGCCTCATGAGCTGTGGCTTGATATTAAAACTAAACTGCAAGACTTCTGTATATCTTGGGCTGTGACACAGACTTAAGATCTTGGTGTTACTGAAGGGTTAAAGAGACCAGAGGCATGTCACACAGGTTTTCAACATCACCATCACAGTCATCTGACTCAGCACCTAGAAGGAGATGTCAAGCACGCTGCAAGTCTTGTGCACGCTGAAGTGTTCATCAGACATGAAAAACTTGCATTTTTTTGTATGTCGCATGCTGGAGAGATCTGTTCCTCTACAGAGACCTTAAACTGGCTACTGCCATTAGGTCAGGCAGATGTATTTCACTGACTTAGTTAAGACCTAGTTATTCCGTTCATCTAGAATGTATTTATTATTGTGAGTAAATAAGGAAAAATCAGTGCAACATGGATAAGCAAGTAAGTTAAAAAACCCTATATATTCATATGCAGATAATTTCAAATGGTATTGCTCTAGACAGCATTGTTTTCTTAGATTTTAATTTTTGCACTGGTATGTTTGCAATAATGAAATAGTGTTAAGATTTTTTTTTTTTCTCCAATGATAAGTGCTTTTAAAAAGAGAAACAATTTTTTGAAAAGTAAAAAAAATGGAAAACAGTAAAGAAAAAAATATAAGGAAAATTAAATAATGTACACCTTAAGAGCTTGTTGTAACTGTGAAGAGAAGCCTTAACAATAGCCTTCCTTTTGTGATGCTGTTTGTGCCATATTTAGATCAGATGGACCACTTTATAAATGAATTATGTTAGAGTTCCAGGTTACAAAACCAGCAGCAGAAATCCAGGACATCCGTCACGCAGAGCTCGTGTATGACCACCCAAATAAAAGCGTAAGTGACAGTTGTTGTAGGATGTCAAAACAATGATCTGAACCTTGCCTTCAGCAAAAATACCACTAGACAGACATGCATACTTCTGATTCTGAAGTTGAAAGACAGTAGTAGTAGATACTTTAGTTTTGCTCAGTGCAGCTTTAGAAATGTGATTCCCCAACAGTTCACAGAATTCCCTTGTCATAAACAAAGTGACAGAAAATAAAGTTTATCCTCAAAGACTGCAAAACATTTTTTTCAAGGCTCTGAAGTCCTCCCAGTTAAGGTGGGAATGGAGCCGGATACATATCTGGCATGTTATCTCCTAAAATTCTTCAACAGGTGAACAGGATTGGGAAAGAGGAAAAATATGAATAAATTAGCAAAGGAGAGATTAGATTTTTTCCTGGGTATAATTTTGCATTCATTATTGTAATGTCCAGTGCCGACAGAGTGATTGTAACATCGAATCATAGAATCATAGGTTGGAAAAGACTCTAAGATCATCAAGTCCAACCGTCCACCCAACACCACCAGGCCTACTAAACCATACCCTGAACTGCCACATCTACACGTTTTTTGAACACCTCCAGGGACAGGGACTCCACCACTTCCCTGGGCAGCCTGTTCCAATGCCTGACCACTCTTTCTGTGAAAAATTTTTCCTAATATTTAATCTTAACCTCCCCTTGAGTCCATTGCCTCTTGTCCTATCGCTAGTTATGTGGGAGAAGAGACCAACACCTGCCTCACTACAACCTCCTTTCAGGTAGTTGTAGAGAGCGATAAGGTCACCCCTCAGCCTCCTCTTCTCCAGACTATACACCCCCAGTTCCTTCAGCCGCTCCTCATGAGACTTGCTCTCTAGACCCCTCACCAACCTCGTTACCCTTCTCTGGACACTCTCCAGCACCTCAATGTCCTTCTTGTAGTGAGGGGCCCAAAACTGTGTTCAACAGTATTCCAGGTGCAGCCTCACCAGTGCCATGTAATAGAAAGCAAGTTCAATAAGTCATCCAGCTTTGAAACACTAGGACCCCTTCAGAGTACACAACAACCAATTCAACACACACTCAGGAGAGTGCTAAGCATCAGATACGAAATGTTATTTTTCAGTTACTGGCTTTAGATAACTTGCATCCAATAACTTTAAGAGAGATGGTCAAGGGGCTTCCTGGCTTCTTCGTGCTGATTTTCTCTAAGCTTTGGAAATCAAGGGTCTGGAGCTCTGAAAGACAGCAAATGCTACAGCACTGTAAACAGGGGGTTACAGGCAGGATCTCAACCTTCAGTCCTAAACACAATAATGTCATAACAGTTGAAATACAACGAGTAAAATACTTAAAAGGGAGTGATGTACAACTTTTTACAAAGAATTTATTACTTCTTTTTATGTTAGGGTTAACAAAGGGAACAGTTTGAAAATATAGACTTCTCTGAAGTATTTAAACTAAAAGTGATAACCATTTTCACTGAGAACCCAGAATCTACGTAAAATAGTTTAAAAGCAAGGCAACTGCTATGTCTCAGTGTGTCACTGTAAGTTAGGTCTTTAGAAGGGTCTTTTAGAGGTTGGTCCTTGATTTCATGTATTCTATGCTGTATTGCTGACCTGGAAGAAAACCTAGAATTACTGCTGGCAAAGTTCATAGAAGACACAAGTAGTAAGAATGGTAAGTAATAGTGGGGATATATTACAGAAAGCAAAGAGTCACAATAATTACTTGATAAATAAGGCTGCAAGAAATTAATTTGGGCTTCAGTAAAATACACTGTAAAATTACCCATTTAGGAGGAAAGAATACAGAACCTGATTATAACTTGGGGAGATTTATCCACATTAATAACAGCTTTGAAAAAGACATACCGAAACTATAGTGATAATAAGCTGAACATTGGCTCCAGTACAAGTATTTGGCCAAAGGGCTAATGAAATCTTGGTTCTGTATATATGAGTTTATCAAAAAGAAAGTTATAAAGAGTGATCCAATCGTCTTTTTAAATATCTACATGAGGAACAGAAATCCGATAACAAAGGAGGTACCTCTGTTCCACAGAGACATGTGTAAGAAGATACAAATGCTTGAAATCAAACCTAAAGAAGCCTGGTCAATAAGTAGACCACACACTATTAACAGCAAAGGCCATTAATCACCAGTACAGTTTAACAACATCTGTGGCAGATAGCTTCTCCATCACTGAAAATTTAAAAATCACTGGCTGCTTCCCTAGTTTCTGCTGCAAGCAGAAGTTAATCAGGAAAATTAAATTCTTTATTTTGTGGGGGCATTTAGATTATAGTGGTCTTGTCTCTTTGCCATATGCCAATGTATAACAGAAATTTATAACTGCAAAACAGTCTGTCACTATGCTCTAGACCTTCGTTTTAATACCAGACTATGAGACCTCTGTACTCTGCTGTACAAAAAGGCAATAATCTTGTATTCAGCTCATACAGCTGAACAGTACAAAATTTTACTTTGATTTTGTCTTGTTTTGATGTTCTGTTGATGTAGTGCAAACATGACTGTGACCAAAGTACCTCTGTTCTTTGTGGGAAAATATATCTTTCTAAGGAAATACTGAAGAGTTCGATTATGATGTTTGCTCTAAAATTTATACATAAATGTACAGGCATGACACAAAATATTCCTAATGAGCCTTTGGAAACATATATACTGATATTTTAGTAGTTCTTTTAAGTTTTTTTACATACAAGAGAAGAAACTGGTAAAACTTCCAGTGTATTGTCTTTCCTTTGCAAACGTCTGGGATCTTTGTTAAGAACATTAATGCTGTACTAAACTGGTGTTTCTATTCAGAATATGATCCCATTGTCAGCTAGCTAGTTATCTATGACAGCAATCTATAGTAAGTGATACTAGAACTGTACTTCATCTAAGGCAATAAGGGTTGGGATAAATGAATCAGAAGAATTGCACTGTCAGCAGCATCACCCATTCATAAGCATATTTTTGACAACTTTGAAGAAAAATCTCCTGTTCTTTCTGAAAGTTTTCTTGTAGGGTAAACTAGTTCCTAACTTGTGCTGTGGATCATTGCTGTTACGGTTAAGAGAGATTTTCACTCTACCTATGTGATTTATAAGTCTGTCGTAAGACGAGTTATTAATGTGATGCCATGAGAAGAAGACAACCCATACAATTAACCTTTTGGAAAAGGAAGGAGTGAACCAGTGCTTAGGAGCTTGCTTTCATGGTCCATAATGCCAGCATCCTCAATGACAAACTCCTTTCAAGGGACAAACAACTTGCATCGTTTGGTAACTGCCTTATGCTAGTTCTAGCTGAAGCCTCAAAGAAAGCAAACGAGGTAGTAAGACTTGATTGCCTTGTCCCTGAATGCATCACAAATACAGACTACTATCACCTAGAAGATGTATCACACAAATGTCACCCAGAGTGCACCACCTTGTTTTGTCAAGTTACTTTTGTTATCATTTGAAACATGCCGCTTATTCTAGACAGTAGAGGATATTTTAGAGTGTATCAGCAAATTAATGCTAGGAGATGTTTTTTAGTAAATTGAAAATTTGTAAGACCTTTTAATTACAAAAGAAAAAGACAGCTACCGTACTAACAGATAAATACTTGTGCAGTTTGCCAGAAGCTGCCTGAATATATGTAAATATATGATAATTACCTGTGTTCATGATACATTTTCAAAAGGTAGTAAGGCATTTTTTCATCTGATTAAGCAGTGAATATGCAATAGTAAAAGGTCAATTCAATGTGAGCCTGTCACATGCTGTTCTAATAGCACCATGCTGATTTAAGTGGGTAGGCATCATTTAAAGTTGAAACTCATTTTCTCGGTCATCATTTTCCATAATGTCTCACAACACAAGAGGCATATTCAGGGAACAGAAAGAAATGTAAGACATGACTTCAAGGCAGTTTTCACTTCAGACAAGCGAAATACTGAGAAAAGTCTGATCGGACATTTTCAATCTCTGTGCTGACAGCCTGAGTGACCTCGGAAGAGTGCAGGGTGAAGCGTAAGTAACAAAGGGCTATATGGTGTAATACACCTGCCTTTGTGTTTGTATTTCAGAATTGAATATTATTACTTCCATTTTGTAGGTGAAGATGCTTAGTCAAATAAATGACATGGCTGCATTCACCCAATGCCTTAACAAGGCTAAAAACCAATGAAAAATCTTGACTTCCAAATATCTCTCTAAGACTGCATTATTCTCATCTCATTTCCCAGAGCTGCCTTCCAGGAACTGCCAGGCCTACCTTTGCTAATGTACCCCTATCACTGTGCGTTCAGCTCCTTCAGAGTCTGTTTTGCCATTAAAATTCTATCCAGATAGTTCCTGTGGTGAGATATATATTTGGAAGTCATTGTTCATATCAGCACTTCTCACAGGAATGGGCTTAAAGATGTAACTTTTGTCTTCTGGAATCAGGGTGTTAATAAAAAGAAAAAACATTTTACACATCACGCTCAAACTGGGTAGAAGAGAGTTACGGTGAAGTGCTGTGCAGTTGGCTACCTTGTTAAGCTGAGCTCTGTGTATATGTGCAATGCAGTAGTGCAGTTTTAATGAGAAACTCCCTGAAAGTTATTAAGGAGAAGCAAAGTATTGCTATGCAGTTTTATTGCCAGATCATAGGATTCATCTTCTTTCCCTTGGCCTGAGCTAAGCACACAGCAGAAGAAGCCAAAAAAAGCCCTTCTCATTCCAGCAGTGTCTTTGAAATGGCTTTCTTATCTTGCAGTCTTGCTGCTTTAACTCTTTTCATCTATTTCCACACCTGTCTGATTTAGGGGGTCCACATGCATGGATCTGTCCCACCTGTACAGGATTTTTTCCTCTCATGCCTCCCCCAGCATGGCACATGCTGACCGGCTGCCAGCTCTGTTAGCTGACTTGGTCACTGCAGTATGTGCTTTGCATTGGTGATTATGCGGTAGGGAGAACATTTCAGAGCAGAACAGCAGCACTCACATAGCTGCTGGGGCAGTCATGGCTGCTGCTCCAACAGTTTAGAGATAGAAACTCAGGGGTTTTTTCTTACGATACTGCCGAACAATGGAAATCAGCATCTTTGTCTGCAGAGGCAATTGACACGGGACAAGGGGGAGGCTGGCAGGAGAGGCAGCTGATGAAGACCTCAGAATGAAGAAAGAAAAATATCTCAAAATTGATAGGGGAGAAAGGATGCAGGTACTGCAGTTTTGATTAATGAAGTGAAAGCTGTTAGAAACATTCTAGCTAAAGATTGCTGAACAATCTCGAACAGATCACATGCTCAGAAACCTAGTAGGTGTAGTGTGAGTGCGACAGGCACAGCTCCTCTTATGCTGGCCCGCGTAAAAGGAATTGCAGGGTAAAAGGGCAATAAATGGCCAACACTGCTCTGCTCAAGTACCTGCTCACTGACATCACTCTCTACCTCATCTCTTCAGACTGGGATAGGGCTTGGGGGACTCTCCATGTCTATGTCTTCGGCAGTGCTGGTGTTGTGGCCTCCTAAGGACTGTGCATAGATACTTTGAATTCCTGTCCTCCTGACTCATTGTGTGTTCTGGAGCAAGAAATGCAATCTCAGTGTTTCAGTCTCCCCCACATCATTATCATTACCATGGTTTATTGGAATGTATGCATCATTCACAGAGGTACTGTGGCAAATCACTAATTAACATTTGAGCAGAACTCTGGTAATATCCAATGTTATCTAAATATTGAACATTTATTTACCCTTCCCACAGAAAGAAGCAGGACAAGCAGTGTAAGGATTTCTCTGTGGCAAGAATCTCCTTCATGAGCTAAGTCTCCCTTTTCACTGCAGCTGTGGCCAGATAATCAACTACTGTAATAAAGTACATGGTGATTTATACCAGGAAAGAATCTGGCCCACATCCTTTTATTCTGAGGATAATTTCCTAACAAAAAATGGATCCCTTGTGCAACATTTAGTTTGTTCCACGTTCCCTAAAATCTTTACAATATCTCTGCTTTCCCAGCATGTCCCCTGAAGTACCCTCAGCTTCTGCCTGTGATCTCTGTTTACCAGCTGTCAGACCTGAAGCTGCAGATGTGTTGAACGATGACCTGACACAGATGTCTGCAACACTTCCTAATAATCCCGATTTTCCACTGTAGGGGTGCTGGTTTGGAATTTTCTCCTCCGTAGAGCTATGACCTCCAGTGAAATGTAAAGGAATGTAGTATTTTGGGGCCATAGCCCCCGAAGTCAGAATTGGTTGAAATTGGCCAAGGGGTTTAAAAATTGTCAGGAACTGGCAGATATGTTGGCAAGACACAGAAAGGCAGGCACTTTTCAGGAACATCAATCCCTTGTGGTATTTCCTGGTGTATCATGGAAAAGGAATGAGGATTCTCATTTTTCTGAAAGTTAATTTTTATCAAGAGAACTGCTAAATGTTCATTTATATAATTTTTAATGAAACAAAGAGTCTGACTAAGCCTCCTTCCCACCTTAGACAGAACAATCTGTATTAAAGCTTTCTTGTACAGCCAGTAGTTCTCTGATTAATCCCAGATCACACCTGCAAAACAGGAAAGTGCACGTAACACAGACATGCACAATGGGGAAAATAATTTTTAACAGAAACTTTATAGTCCTTTTTTGTTCATCATGTAAGAGCAAAGAAGAATCTCACATTTTTTTTCTCTTTATAGGTCACCTTTACATTTGCATCCATAAATTAGAAAAATGCTGCGAGACAGCTAATAATCCTTGGATTATGCAGTCACCTGGAGCTATTGCAGCAGGTCTTGCCCACTGAAACAATTACCCATATGATGTCAGTCTGTCTAGTGCCCAGCAACACGCAGCCCCAGTTTGTACTACAGAACCGCTACTTTGGCACGTGGCAATTTTGGCAGCACAAACACTGTGTTAAGATCTGTGAAATGAAACCCAGAAAAGGTTGGGAACTCATTGTCACTAAGTGGTGCCCTGCAGAGCTTGTCACCCATCAAGCAGGGTGACACAGCTAGGGTATCCTGGAGGGACCAGCCCCAAGCAGCACAGGTGCGAGCAGCTCTGTGTTACTTGACCAAGAACAACTTCTAGGTGAAAATGCCTTTAGCAGTAGACAAAGCCCAACTTTCCTTATCTGGAGTAAAACTTCACTGCCTTCAGAGTAAAGCCTGATCACGGGTTTAAGAATAAGTTGTTGAATGATCAGCATGTGAAGAGTAATGTGAAGCTTGAGGCCAGAGATATCACAATCTCGTCAATGCAGCTAAATGCAGTTTCAGAGGAGGAGGTTCTCTTAGCATAGTCAAGAGCTTATGTAAAGCTTGTGTAAGGCCAAGAAGAATGGGTTCTTCATTGTGTTCCTCAGCTCCCTCATGCCACCCAGTACCAAAGACAGGCGTGAAGCAGAAGGAAGCCCAGAGCCTTTTGCTGTGCTTTGTGGGAGGCTGAAGCCTGTGTTAGCAACATGAGCAATGCCCTGATGCTCCTCCTCCTCCGCTCTGCCAAGCCAAAATTCACTCAGCCAGAAAGTTTCACCCTATAGCCATGATGTTCTTCTGGCCCTCAAATTTGCTGCTTGTCTGAAACTTGTACTGTAGCCAAAGGATGTTTGTGTACATGGAAAAGCTGCAGAATATGGGCCCAAGGCTACATATAGGTATTTATTATCCATCCAAGATTTATAATTGAAGTGGACATTCTGGCAATGTGATAATGATCTGATTACAATTTTTATCACTTTTTCTCAGACTATCCAAAAGGCCCAGAAATACAAAATTTATCTCCTCCCTCCATATTCCACTGAAAAGCCTGCCAAGGCATGTAAGCCTCTGCGTGCCATATCTGAGGGCTTGTTGTGGGAAGCTTCTTGTTATCTCTGCCTTGTGCCTGGGACAAGAGATCTCCTGGCTATTAGCCTGAAACAGACTCAGTGAATGGCAGATTTCTCTGAGCTTGCCAGGTACCCATTCAATGTCTGGTGCAGCCTTGTAACCTATCAAGACTTGCCTAAGGAATCTGCTACAGATGGGGCTTTTTGTCTGTGGAAAATGAAAGGACAACATTTTGGCCATATGTTGTAGGTTGTCGATGATGTTCTAGGTCACGAGACCAAGAGTAAAAGGGAATTAAATAGGAAAAACATGTGAAAATAGTTTGCATGAGTGCAAGAGGACTAAGAATATAAGTGTGTTCTACATTCACTCGATTACTCTTTGATAGCTTGGATTGATTAACATGTCATTTCACCGGACACCAAATCTCCATTGGATTCCTCAAAGTGTTTTATTGTTTTTCCAAGCTTTGTCCTTTTGAAGCATCTGTAAGCAGCAGGATTTTATTTCATTTCTTTTTGTGATCCTTTGAATAAAATGAGTGTATTTATTTTTCCCATCTTCCAACAGGGGAAACAGGGGCAAAAAAGCATGAAAATGAGCTGGAAAAAAATCTGAAAAGATCTTGGGGCATGCTCAGGAATCTTATGATTTTGGACATACTAGTTTTAACCACAAGCTCAGCATTTTATAAATTTAAAATTATAATTTCCTTGCTTATCTGATAAAGCAAACTCAAATATGGGGGATTGGGAAAAACCAGCTATTTGAGATAGAATTGGAATTCTATGTTTTTTTTTTTTATCAGCACATTGCCAGAGAGGACACAAAATAGCTGATAACCCATTTCCTCTTACAGTGAATTTATGATGACAATGACATTTTCATCTTTCTGTACACAGGTGATCAGATTTTCCTGTTTTCTGTCTTATATTTTAATGGGAAGTTGTAGGACTCCATGGGACAGGGATGTGGAGGTTCCAGCTTTGGCTTCCTCCCCGCAAACAGGGACAGGGACATCAGTCCTGGATTCAGAAGTGTTGAGTAGTGCAGAGAGGACTTAAATTTGTGCAGCAAGCCTTGCTCAGTGCTGATCCTTGGCTTTTCCTTAGCCAAACCCTGCAAACAGCTACACATAAATGAAATCTATTAATTCCTGATACAAGTTGGCACATTTGCAAGGTTTTGCACACTCTGCTGGTTACTAGCTCAGACCTGTGTTACCTTAAATCTCTCCACAGTGCTCCACTGCATGAGATAGATTTGGCCTTAGTGATCGTGATTGATAAACTTCATTTGATGTGCCTCAAGTCATTTGCCTCTGGAACTGGGATTAGACAGCTTTGCTTGGCAGGTGTGAGTCAAAGCGCAAATGTCCGTAAAATCAGGCATTTCAAAGGGAGGCTGCAGCAAAGCTGTGCTCACTGTATTCACAGCCTGCATTCACACACCTGCACATTTTTCATCTACTCAGCTGCTGAAATTTTCCACCCCTGGGATCACCCCTTGAGAACCAGTATTTTGGAAAGTCTGAGAAAAACGGATTTTATGTTCCAAAAATTAATTTCTGGAAACGAGATAGCCCTCTGGAAAACAATAGTAGCACTGTGCCTGAGCAATGTGTAGGCTGGAACATCCAGTACATTATCTCATGTCTTTCTAATTGTCAGAAATGAGGGTCCAGATTTAGACACCAAATTTAGGTGTTACAGAGTCAGTGCCTGTGCATGTGATAGGTTTAGACAATTATGGACGACAGAAATCTGATAAACATCATGAATCCAGAGAGCTTTTCAGATTCCCAATGTAGGTGTCTGTTCTCAGCGAAGAAAAGTAACCCTCTAGTAGCAATATTCAGCTGCCAAACATCAGTGTCTGGCATTAGTTAGATGCTGTGGGCTAACCTGGGAGTCCTGCTGCTGCTGCAGCAGGGCACTGATCTCCTTCTGAGACGAGGTCATATAGCCCAGCCCTGTGTAGATGTATCACATCCCTTGGGGTATCTCAAATGGCGTTAAATATCCATATTTAGGCAACTGAGTCCTGTCTCATTAACTGCATCAACTAGATCTTCATTAGCTGTACTGAAGGGTGATAAATCTGACTGGTCTGTAAACACCTATAGTGTAGACACTTAAAAAACGTAGGTGGAGCTGATTCCCACTCTGGTGTTGTATGTACTTCTCATGAGCGTACCAGGTGCAGCTGAAGAAGCCCAGCAATCAGAAATCTTACTGTGTCCAGCAGCTGCCCAGCAATAGCGAGTGATGCTGGCTGGGAGTTTGTGCTGGTACACCATGACTGAATCATTCATCTTAACCTCCACTAAGCTGAACGGGGGCCGCGGAACGTGTATGACATTTCATCAGATTTCTTTAATACTGTGTACAAGTGCAGTGAGGGTTTCTTTTTTTCAAGACCTGTTTTCCTGTGAGTTTAAAACAGCACAGCTGAGAGCTGTGTCACTTCTCAGCAAGACCGATTAGTCTGTGTGGAGCTCTGTCCCGAGACAGACACGCTGCTCCCAGCTCTGAATGATAACTCGGGCATGACTTACTGGGTAGGCAGCCCTACCTGTCTGTGCATCCAAAGGCTGTATTAGCCACTACATCACACTGAGAACACGTCTTCTTGATAATCAAAATGTTTTTCTGATTCACTGTCTTCTAAAATTCAATCCTTCCTCCTGCAGGTGTGATTGAATTGTGAATTTGCAGGTGAACATGTCTTATGAATGAACGTATTTTGCTCTACAGAACCGCCTTGATATTATTTATGAGGTTCCCATATTGTGCCATTAAAGGCATTGCTGGACTGAGGTCTAAAATGCTAACGTCACTTCCAGAAGCAGAGGGGGTTTCACTGGAGGTCGGGTGCCCGTTTCCTTAGCAGGCGTGATTCTGCTTAACTTACAAAAGCTGACAGCAGATCTGAGTTGGGAAGATTGATTCTTGCTTCTTTATTCTTTAATTAACCTATCCTCTGCTGCACAGTCTGGTTAATATTTATGCGCTCGCTTTGAGCTCTACTACTTACCCATCACACTGTGATCTTCCATTGTCAAACAATTAAAATATCCCTGCCTCTTTTTTTGTTTTTAATTAACTTACTGACTACATTTTATGAGATGGAGGTATTCTATTTTACAAAATCTAAGTATTCAAATTTATGAATGTAGTGAAAGTGAGCAAATATTTGGAATACAAAAAGTATCTCTGTGGTCGTTGATATAGAAAACCCAAATATTTACTTAGCTCTAAAAAGAATTAATAGCAATTGGATAGTTTGCCTTCTACTTACGCTAAATATTTCTGACTGATGAGTGAAAATTGCAGAGAAACCATATGTTTTATTTTAAAATGATAGTTTAAAGAAAAGCAGCCAACCTCATAAAAATTCTAATGAGGAAAATTTTTTTCTACATTTTTTTCTAAAAAGCTAGAAAAGATATCCTCAAAATTTTCCATTTACATGGAGTCTTTTACCAAAAATGGATAATTATTTTTAAAAATGTGTTACAGAAAATTCAGAAAGAACAAAAAATCCATTTCAATTCTCATAGAATGAAAAGGACTTTCAAATTTAAAATTTTCCTCTATCCAAAGAGGCTGTTTTTCCAAGGCATGCTTAAATATTTGTTATTAGCTGTACCTTGCCTTTGTAGTGCACTACACTTGAAAGAATGTGTTTAGTCATTGTAAACAAATTAAAAGTCCAAATATTCCATGTAACTGAATACATTTTGCCAATCTACCTGGAAAGACTGAAACATCATTTAAAGTTTATGGGAAATGAAAAGAATTTTAAATGCTCAGATGCATAAAAATGAATAAACAAAATAATCTAAAACTTCTTTGTGTATAAAAAATTTGTAGCAACGTTCTTATTCTTAACCACATGCTCCAATCACGCTGAATAAATACGGAATCTGACCATGAAAGGGAAGCTGAATGGGTTAGAGTTTTGGTGGAATAATGTTTTTGTTTAATGGCTATTGTGTTTATGACAATTTTATGTCTTGTAAACAAATAAATCAATGTAAAATTTTTAGGTCTGTGAAACTAGATATTAAAGCAAAGTATGAATTGCGTGAAGTACATCGCCAGCATTAGGCAATAGAGCATAGGCACAGCATAAGACAAAAGCTAGTGGGGTCTGACAAGTTTATTAACTGGCTTAGAGCTGTAGTTCCATGTCTGTCACCTAAAGAACAGTGCAGGCACTGAAACGCTGGCAGTCTGAAGGGACATGTATATAATAGTACATTCAATATCTGCTATTATTGTAATGTCAGACCATGCCCTGTCTTAAGGCACTTGTCACTTGCGAAAGCACTCTACCTGAATACTAAGCCCTAGGGAAATGTCTTGAATAACTGAATAACTTGTTCTTACTGTGTTGTTAGACACACTGATGACCACCATTTGCAGGTGTTAAATGAATTTCAACCAGTGATGGCTCTGATTTTAATATCAGCATATAAAAAATCCAGTTGCTTTATAACAGAGATCCAATAAAAAGGTGATTTGGGAACTTTAAAATTCATTTACTAGTAAGCAGAAGCTGAGGTGGAAGCTGAGACCTGTTCACACAGGGTTTACCAACACCAGGCCACTGAATGAATGACAGGCACTTTACACCCCGGTGGTGTGCAACCTGATTGATCAGGAAACAGAACTCTCCCTTCCAGGGTAGTTTATTTTTAGTTTTGCCATCCCAGTATTCTGAGCTATATTATGCTTTGTGCATCTTCATGAAGCCAGTGGAGTTACTCTAGGGATTCATCAGATCATCTCTGTCCGTGAGATTCAGGAGGAGAAATGAAATATGAAACGTGAAATGTGAAATATGAAATATGAAATATGACATGTGAAATATGACTTTTCCCACTGATTTTTCTATTAATAGAATCAAGTTCCTGTTTTATGATATACTTCAGTAATAACTGGGTGAGTTGATTTCTACCTATGATACTCAGTAATCATCAGTAATCCTGTCAAGAAAAGTACTTATGGTGTCTTTTGCCTGCAGTCTGGTGGGTATTTGCATTTAGCTTGGCTATACTTTTCCTGTTGCTCATGATTAATTGTCGGTGCAGTGTAGTCCATTAAAGATGTGTGAGGCTTTGATACACAGCTTGGATTTCAGCACTGGACAGGTTGTACCTTACAGGTCAAAGAGAGTAAGTGCTTGGTTTGCAGATAATTGAACTGCTCATCATCATAATGACTGATTCGCCTAAGTTGCGGCAGAAAGCAATTAAATAGTGCAGTAATAGGAACAGTGTAATGTTGGATGAACTTTTAATTCTGGTTGGAAATGTCCAAAATCTGAATGAAGTTCTAGGATTAGCTGTGCCTTCCCACTTCTGTTCTCAAGCCACTCGTTCCAAGTGACAGTGTCACTCCCAGATGTCTGTTGGGGTGGCAGTCTGTCATCTATATCTCAGATGCAAACACCCAACTTACAGGACTTTTCTCCACTATTTGAGATTTCACCACAGGCACCAGGCGACTTGGCTCCTTGGCATTCATGTAACAGCCATGATAAAGGGCAACCCTTCAGACCAAGGTATAACTCACGTGTTTATATCACAGAAGGGAAAAAAAAATGAAGACAAAAGAAAATTTCTGCACAGCTAAATTTCATCCTTCCCATGGAAAACCTTGGAAATCTCCTCTTTGACCCATTCATTCCTCTGGGACCTGGAGCAGACGGAGACATTCTTCAAGCTCTCAGTCTGTCAGATGTTGACCATGCACTGCCTGCTGCAGTCTGGGTTACATATCTTTGCTCAGGCTAGACAAATTGTACTGAGGTTGTTGTAAAGCCCCTGGCCTCTTGAAAACTGAATCTGGAATATGTAATAATATGAAATAGTTTGGTATAAGGTTAATGTTCACTACCTGACACTCTTTTAGAAGGGGAGTTATTTGTCCCAAGGTGTTTAATATATTTACTTACACAACCAGAGACTTCAGCACTTACCAGAGCTATCTAATTGCAACAGCAAAAGCCATCCAAAGACAGATAAAAGGCAGAGACAGGCAGATCTGAGAGCAAACTTATTCACAGTTTTAAATAGACCTGTGGGCTCATATACCAGATGTTACCATCAATTCAATCAAGCAGGCTGATTGGTTTGCTCAATTTTAATAGGTGAAGTAGTGTAGTAGATGTTTTGCCCAAAGCATGTCTATATACTCTGAAGAATGCTATTGTTCTTTACCAGTTTACTGTGAAAGTCACTAAAAGGCGGTTTTAAATTTAATTTACTCTAATCAGTAACATTGTTTTAAAAGCTGCCATTGTGAAAGTAGTTTTCTCCTAACAATTTGCTGATAAGAAACAAGACAGCAAACTGATTGTAAACTCAGACACCTGCAAAATATTTTTATACAGGATATCTTCTACTCTTTCCAACTATTTCTGCCCATTTTAATGATAAGTAAGTTTTATTCCCATCCTTCCTGGAGGCTTTGGGAAGACTCTTGCAAGTCATAACAAATGACACTTCAAACAAATCATCATTATCAAATATTTGTTTTTTTGTAAGGAAGCCAGCACAGAGAAGACAAAGGAGAAAAAAATCATTTTTCAGCGAATCCTGTATCTGCAAGTATTCCACAACTACCATTAAAGATATTTGTTGTCTCTATGAAGTCTGTCCACATAAACTATTCAGTGTTTCCTTGAACCTAGTGAGATTTTTTCATCTTCTTTCTTGTGATTTGTTTTTAAAACTTTTGAAAATGTTCGCAATGGCTGTGCAATTGCATTGCTCCAATCTGTTGAAAACTGCCTCAAAAAATGTCATCTGATTGTGCAAAAACCATTGCCAAATCACAGAGTCTGGATCCTACGACACCGTCTGCTAGTTTGGACCACACTTCCCTTTAGCCATGAAGCATTACCTTAGACCACCATAAATTTACTGAACGCAAACTTAAGCTATAATCACTGATAGTCATGAGGTCTACCACAGGATGTGGTTATAATTTTTCTTGTAAATTCTCAAGACAGCTGTTAAATGTTCACCTGTATTTGTTTGTACCTACAAGTCAGCATTTGCCTAGAACTGGGTGGATAGCATACAGATTCATCTACCACCTATCTACCAACTTAACATATATCATCTTTTGAATATAATGTCACAGGCATCGTTTGCACTAAACACTGTTCTTTGCAACTCTTGTACCCACTCAAAAACTGTGTTGAAGTTATCTGTGTGCAAGCTTTGTAGTTCACACTTGATTCCTGCTCCACTGTTGTTTGGAGGTATCTACAAGTATTTGTGTAGCTTCTTGTAGCAGGTAAGTGTTTCTGGTAGTTTTTGTTTTAAAGACTGAAATGTTGCAATAGAACTGTATTGATTTACTTACTTTAGATATGTTCTGATAGAGCTTGGGAACATAATCTCTTTTAGCTCTTTTAAAAGAGACATTTTGTGAGCAGACTTACAAGAAAAAAATGTAGGAGGAAGATGTAGTAAGTGATGTCTATGCTAAAGTTCTGTTTCTGAAGGCAATGGAAAACAACATAACTGACAAGATTGCACAACTTGTTTATGAAAAATGTCTGCACTACACATCTTACATGTTCTCTGTAGGGGCCTCGTTAGGCTAAAGAGCAAACAAAAATCCAAATGGTCTGTTCTTGCCTTGTAGCCTAGGAAGAGTTCAAGTGTAGGTTATGAAAACAATTGGGAATATTGCGACAGAAGATCTGCACTGAGACACTCTGTTCTGAATCACAGCACACCTATTTGTAACTGATAAGTTCAGTGGCTCATCCTCCAAGAATTTCAAGAAAATTCTGAAGAGGTAACCACAAGAAAAATGAATTTATGAATGACAACAGTTTCTGAGACTTGCTAATGGTGGAAATAAATAGGGCCAAACTTCCAGGTAGTCTAAACTAGACTTACATCAGTGGTCCATGACTATGTGTGTCAGTGAGATATTTCAGAGCAAGACACCAATCTCCCCACACCTCATTTTGAAATAATACATATCACTAGAAGAGATCTTCCTTACCCACTCATTTTGGAACATGTTGTCTGTGACTTTCTCCATAATATTTGTAAATCGATGGAAGAAGTCAGGAACTGGTTGTTACGTTTCTGTCTGGGACTTCCTGGACTGAAACACACAAACATGTTGCACAGATGCCTTCTCTATGAGAGCGAGCCAGCCAATGTCCTCTAGACCTGCTGAAGTTAAAGCACAAAAGCAGATCAATTGTAAATTCTCTACAAATGGCCCAGATCTTGTTCTCCTGTTTAAAGAACACTTCCAGGGGAGAGAGTATGTTGTGTCTGCTAGTCCCATCAGAAGTCAGGACTTCACTGAACCATCACTCGCCTCCAGAACTGCTCTGGCAAGATAACTGTTCCACATCTGTCCTGAGGCAGACTGGCAGCTAGCTCTCTAATTGTGATCAAGCAGAGAAATCAAGAGAGTGTGGCATAAAGCTCTCCTTACCTCTTCCTTTCTCAGATGTGCTGGCAATGTTGCAGGTCTTTGAGGATTACTCCTACATGATGAATGAGGCAGGAGTACCTGCCCACAGTTCAGCAGCTTACATGTTTTGATTCCTCTGTAAAAGTACTTAATCTGGACTTCAATGATTACATGTATTTTAATACCAGAATATTCATATTTCTCCCATTTTACTTTCTGAAGCAAATATCACCAGGGCTGATATACCTATATTTCTTTTCAGCAGCTAAATTGCTTAAAATCCTTTCACAGACTTTGTCAAACCAGAGAAGTCCCCAAAATAACTTGAAGAGAGCTTAATAAGAAACTAAATGGAAACTATGGGATATAACTGTATTGTTCACAAAAGATAACATCAAGTATCCATTTTACACAAGCAACCAGGAAATTATTAGCTAGATTCTGACACCTTTACTGCAATATTGATAGTTAATCTAGTAAGTAACTAATTCAAAAGAAATGAAAATAAGTTTAGAGATCTCAGAGAAAAAAGAAGTGACATTATTTGAACTGAAGTCAATTTGTGTAATTTTTTGAGGATAAACATCAACAAATGATAATGATTAATTTCTTATAAATATTGGTTTAATCAGTATTTTGGCTCTTTCAGGAAAAGTAGAACAATCCAAAGATCAACATGTGAAAGAAAAAAATCAGAGTTTAAGCAAGTAGGGGGAAATATTGAACATTTAAAACCTATACTGATGAAATTAATGATTTATAATGAAGTACAAAAATCTCTCTTTGGAGTATTTGCTATAGAAAATATGGCTTTACTTTGTGTATTATCCCAGAACCTACTTTAACAAAAAAAATGCCAGTGATCTGTCAGATGTCATAACCATGTCTTCAGCATTACGAACGAGGTCTTACACAGGAGTCAGTATAGACTTTGGACATTGTTGTCCTTTCTTGATCTGAGATATTTTAGGGGGCTAAAGACTGAGACCTCCAAATACCTCTCACAAACCTTTTTGATACCTGAAAGATTATACGTAGCTATACTATTGACACAGCTTGGATTTAAGAATCGGATTTGGGTAGACTTGGTTGTCTTTGGGGGGATAACTGTATTTTAATATTGAGACTACAGAAAATTTGGCTACAACTTTATCTGATCCGAATTTCACCTGAGGTTGGCACCTGAACTGACTGATGTCAGCTTCTCTCCCTCAGTGATACAACTCTACATAAGAAGTTCATGGCACCTTTTTATCTGTAGATGTAACTAAGATGCCGTCTTTTATCTTTATTATATTTTCATTATATTGTGGATTCATTGCCTAGGTTATGACACATGATTATAACAAAAGTCTTTGTTGGCAGCCTATCTTGTAATAACCAGGCACTTTCACATTAATTGCAGAACACAGCACTGGAGATGTTCAAGAGGGTCAAAAGGATTTGAAACAGCTGGAGATTTTGTACATAAGTTTCAGACTTGATTGTACAAAATTAAGTTCTTTGCTCCCTGCATCGGAACTGCAATATAAATGGCTTTGTTTTCAAAGGAATTGATACAACTACCTTGCAATCTCCTTTGAGAAGAAGTCTACCCATACTTATGTGTGAGAGTTAGGTGTGCATCTCTGACAACTGTAATGAAAGCTTACTTTGGCAGGCTCCTCACTCCTCCCACATGTCAGTATGAACTGTGAAGGTGGGACTCTGCTTCCCACTGATCAACGCGAAGGGAAGAAACTTTGTGAACAATTCACCTGCCTATGTTCCCTGGCACTTCCAAATCACATAGCATGCACCTGAAAATGAAGGTGACTGGTGTAGCAAAGCTATGGTATACCTAGTGATAATATTTCAGCTAGGATGGCTCTATTTCGCTTAGAACCCAAAGGAATTGCTGTGACATAAATTGCTATATACAACACTGAGGAACTTCTCCATACCGATCAATCTAAGTGCAATTTATGTGCAAGAACCATGAAATGAAGCTAAATTATTCTGGCACCTAATAAGTGAATGAGATGACATTTTTCTCTTGATCGAAAGCCCACAACTCTTTAATTATAGAGCATTGGGCCAAACCTATCTTCATTTCATGCATTTTTAGGTTGACCATAATGGTTTTTCTTGTTCTTATTTGGATTAAATTTTCAGCTCGCTTCTTCATTCTAAGCCCCTTGCAAAGACTTTAACAACTGACCTGACAGCACAAACATCAGTCTTGCTTACCTCTCCAAAGGCATGGCGGAAAACAGTCTAACATCCTTCTGATCAGGGGGGAGGGATGATGTTGCTAACCAAAAGGGAGAGTAAATGACTTAAATTATTTGTTAAATCATCTCTGTCTCTAAATCTTGGATGCTGACTGTAGCTGATTTGTTAACATGCATTGATGTCATTATTTGTATTGCGGATTTTCCTCTCCAGAAACTTTCCAGATGCAGAGAATAGCCTGCGTCTTCGGCCGCAGGTCCTAAATTACTCAGGTTATTTGTATTTCTGCCAATTATCTTGGTATTTCCAGAAGTCCTTGGATAAATCAGTAAGTAAAAAGACCCCAAAAATCAGTTTTTCCACTACCCATGACAAGACCATTCAGTTAAATTCCTTGCTTACTGTCTCTGCAGAACATCTCTCCCTGACAAGCCATCAGTACCACACCAGCTATTTCACCATGTTGACAGCTCACTTCCAATGTACAAGGAGGGACACTGAATGAATCAAAACAATTGGGAAGTGTGGCAATGACATCACTGTGTCAAGAAGGTACAGTTTGGAGGGCTTAACTGAGGTGATACATTTTAGTCATCAGGGTAGCAATATATTTGTTGACAAGGACATTCTATATTAGCAAGGAAAACATGTTCTTCACTGCAGGTCAGATTATACTGAAGAGTGAAATGGTGCAAATTAAAGATGGACCACTCATATATAAGAATTAATATCCTAATTTAAAAGCAGAAGCTTGCTATAGTTCTAAACATATTTTCTCTTTCTTTTTTCTTCTTTTTCCTTTTAGCATTGAAGTGTGCTTTTATAGTTGTTATTATTGGAAAGTACCTGGCATCTCATGAGCAATATTGATTCATTTTTCCTTCCCTTGGGAAGTAGCTTACCTTTCATCCAGAAACAGTTTAGAAAGGAAGTGAATCTTCCATTGGATTTTTGGATGGGTTTACTTACACAATTAAAAATAAATGAAAGCATTCAGAGTCCAGTTTGATGTCTGCTTTCAATAAAATGCACGGAGATCCATGCTGGCAACTTCTATTAATACTGATGGAAGTCATTAGGCATGTCTTCCCCAAGCATTGATGGGAGAATTTCCTGCTCATTTGAAAAGTATGTGGAACTGAATGATCCTCCTGTGATACAGCTTCTGGAAATGTGAATTAGATATGGCTACAAACAGTATGAAGTAAAATGAAAAAAGCTGTTTCCAAAGGATGCTGTGGCAAGGTGGTAGAAGCTAGAAAATCAATGGATGTGGCAATGTACTAGATCAAGAAATGACCTTGGCTGATATTTGTGTTGCAGCAGGTGTTGTCTTTGATAAATGGCTTTTGTAAATCAGAGGGGATGTTCTGCCATCCCATCTGAGATAAAGAAGTTCAAGTGTTCCTGATGAACTTATAAATGCTAGCTAGCAGATGCACTTGGGAGCTATTAGCACTTGTACACTTTATTATACAAATGAAACACAGAAATCAAATAGGTAGAACTTAAGCTGCCCAGAGAGGAACACCAGACTCCACTGCCCAATGAAGGAACACATATGTCTGACATATCATTAATAAGAACAAGCTTAAATGTATTGTATGTAAATTGGCAGAGGAATTTTGAAGATATTTTTGTGTAGAGTTGGGTGAATGATTTGTGTGCAGCTATTCAGCAAGTCTTGTTCCCCATTTTCTCACAGATTTTCAGGCACTTCATTTGCTTTTTAGTAATTTATTCATGCCCAGATTTATTCATTTAACCAAAACAGAAGGGCATACGTGCTATGCTGTATTGCTACTATGACCCAATTTCCCAGATAATTCAGATCGTATTATGTCTCTGGACTGACTAACTCAGTATTGCTGTGGGAAAGAATAGCAGGTTATCTGGGCATTTGCTTTTTCATAGATCGGTTCATGTTTTCAGAATCTAATAAATCAGAATGACACAAAATCTTTCTTCTTCACAAAAACATTTGGCTATGGCCAAAATATCACTGCTAGACAATATATATAAATTTATATTAATTTTATGTAAAATGGTGGAAACGTACTTTAAATCCTCTGTCATTTACTGGGGAGATTTATACTTGCCCTGTATTCACTTTATTGCTGAACTCTTTAAGTCTCATTACCTGCAGTGTACTATAAAAAATAAAAAATTAAGATCCTACTTATCCATAAAGTTGTACATGTTAATTGACAAATTCAGAGCTGCTATTAGTTGTTCTCATCCAGAAAGAACTAGCTTGCAAGGAAAGTAAAGGACAAATTCATAAGTTTTTAATGGACATAACAGGAAACTTCTATCTTAAGGAGGAATTAGAATAATTTGAATGGAAATAATTTCACAAAATAGAATTGCAAAGCACTGAGATACTGTGGAACAAACATGGCAAATGTAATTACTTAGCCGTACTGACCATGCAAACTGTTCTGCAACTTTAAGGCATGGAATCAACAAAAGACATCACATTTTTTCAAAATCACTGTCACTAATCATCATTCCAGCAGAAGACAGCACAAGGCGTGATCTTGACCCTCCTGACAGAGGTATCACAGAAGCACTTTGCCTTGATACTGTCTATATTGGCTTCTCCCCATCTTGTTGGAAATATTCCATCTCTTGAATATTTAATTTTTTTACAATGGGTATTTATATCTCTTAATAAATGTGGAAACCAGAGTCTCTTTTTCAGAAGACTCTGCTCTTTTTGCTCATGCCTTATAGACTTCTCTACTTTCTTGCAAGCTGGAACAGCAATGAAAATGCTCATTCATATTACAGCCCTTGTATACAGACTTTGTGCAAAAACTGTTGAAACAAAATTCTGATTTGGAAAGCTTTCAGGATTTTCCATTTCAGAACCATAAAGAGCCTTCACTTCCCTCCTAGGCAGCAATGAAGCAATGAAAGATTTAGAAGGATAGGGAAATATTTGAGCACACTGAGTGCTTAAAGTTCTGTTTATCAAGAGATGCTTCTGCTTTTCTTTTAGCTTTACCGAATTTTACGTTTATTTGAATCTTATTTCAAACCATGTGAGTGTCATGGTCAAGGATTTCCGTTAGGAAATTTGAGGATGAACTAACATCTTAGAGCTGGTAGAGACATGAAGAAATACAAATTACTGAAGAAAATTGTAATTTAGTTAGGCCATAACACTTGGGTTTTTGTCATATATGAAAGATTTTATTTTTATTAAACCATGTAAGCCATACACTGAGTCTGAGGTATATTTCATGGGTAAGTCAAGCACAAACCAATACAGCAGAGTAAACCTATTCAAAATTTCCTGGGCGTTGAAAGAAGTGATGGCTGTGCAGTCAAACTAGATGAGAATACGTTTGAGATTAAGTGTAATGCATTAGGCAAATTCAGATCTTTGGTTAGGGATGGACACAAATCCTAAAGCTGAGAAATTTTCTGCTTGGGCACAGAAAAGTTCATGCAATTATTTATCTCATTTTCTCCTTCTATGTTCATCTTCTTTAGTTTTGCTTTGAATTTCAAGCTCTAACAATCCCTCCACCTCAATACCTGAAACTCACTTGAATCTGAGTAGTTTCACACAGGGTCTATGTCAACATGAATCTGGCTCATGTTTGTTGCAAAGATTGATAGTACAGGGCTATGTTCTAAGTAGGCAGTGAGACTCCCAGATGCTGTTTACGTGGTACCTGACACACCCTTTGTGTCACCTCTTCACTTCAACAAGCTTTTGCTCATGATCATGCAGAAAGAAAGTATGGAGTTACAGCTCATCTTCATTGGATCTCAATGCCAATTAAAAGCAAAGTGCTGCAGTGAAACAGTACTACTGCATGTGAATACACAGCACTGCAAAGAAAATCAGTATGACTCTGGGTTTTTTCTGTGGTGAATACTATAGTACCTACTTCTCTGGCCTGCGACTCTTTCTCTGACACTGGACAGCAGCAGTCTTAAAATGCATAAGAAGAGGGCAAATAACTCCCAGTCTCTATCAGTTTGTACCTCAGGGATTTCCAGATGCCTTTGTATTTAATAGTTCTCTATGGGTTTCTTCTTTACCTTTACTAAATGATTTTCTAAACTCATGAAAATGCTTAGTAGCCAACAACATCCTATGTGAAAAAAATTTAACACATTTATCACACAAAGATAGCAATGTAATATAGCAGCAGTATGACTGATGACATCACAAATGACACTGGCTGCTAAATCTGGGCTAGGTGAACATGGGTATCTCCTTTGGAGATTTGTAGCTGTGTCCACTTTGTAGGTCTTAAGCAGCAAATTTAAAATGAATTCTTCCTTTACTATGAAGAAGAAACAGAGAAAAAAAAAATAGAGGAGGCAGAGCCCAGTTTACACCCGATACTCTGCATCCCTGTTGTGGCCATATACACCTACAGTTCAAGACAACAACTTCCTATAATCGTCTGTTTGATCTGAATCCACTTCCTTCACATAACTGGAAAGTTTCCTTACTATTGGACTACAAAAGTAATGTTTCCTCTTGGCAGTGTTGTAGTCTGTACAAAACACATCAACACTCATCTAATGCAGGCTCTGCAGCTCAGGTATGTCCAGTGATGGATGTAAACTGGGGACTGGGATATGTTTCTCAGTTTTCCTGTCTTGGCCAAGATATGGAAAGCAAATGACACAAAGCAACTGCAGAGCATTAAAAAATGCTTCCATTAGCTGGTGTGGGGCATCCTGGGTTAGCCCACAGACTGTGGCTAAAGAAGAAAGCAATGTAGTCAACAGAAGAAATTTTAGCAATTGCACTGTTGTTGGAACAATTAATTGAGACAGGTAGGTAAGATTTGCAAAGTAAAATTAAGCAAATTAAAGCTTGAGGAAAATTTGTGGAGGCAGTTGAATCATGGGATTGTTTATTTTGCACTCCAAAGGTGCCAAGGGCTCCTACCAGAGCACAGATTGCCCTCTGGGAAGGGCCGGCACCACGCAGCTTCGGGTGGAGCCGGCCGGGGCACTGCCCCCTGTGCCGCTGCTGGTGCTGGGTATGTATGGCACTGAGCAAGCTCTGGCCCCTCCATGCACGGCGGCTGCTGTGCCCAACGGCCTCATACCCAGAAATACTTTCTCATTGCTCTGTGGTTGCCTGGTTGCCATTTTTTGAAAATGACTGATTGGCTTCCTGTTTCCTTTTTGCCAGCAAGTGTTCCTATATAAAAATACACAAGTTAACATACACACATGTATTTCTCTTTTGATCTATAAACATACATATTTTTCTATTCTCTATATTATTGTACATTGTGTATAAATATATAGAAAAGCATGTACAAATATGCATAAATATATATTTTATTTATATGTGCACAGCTGCATATAAAATAAATATATTTAGATATGTATATGTAAAACTCCTATATTTGAACATATATAAATTAAATATATATCTTTAAATGTATATCTCTCTTTAAAAGTGTAGGTAAATAATGAAAACCAATTTCTTTGATAAACGAGTAATTAAATTTTAATGCAAATAGAAAGCAATTAAGCAGAATCAAAATGCAGTTGCAGGGCTCCCAACTCCAAAGGCTGCTGGAGAAGCCCTCACGTCTCTGGGGTGGGGGAAGGTGACGAGGGTGGGAGCATGTCAGATGCAGGGGTGGGAATGGACACAAACATGATGAAAAATGGAGGTGGATTGAGAACTGGCTGAATGGCAGAACTCAGAGGGTTGTCGTCAGCGGCGCTGAGTCTAGTTGGAGGCTGGTAACTAGTGGTGTCCCCAGGGGTCAGTACTGGGCCCAGTCTTGTTTAACTTCTTCATCAACGACCTGGATGAAGAGTTAGAATGTACCCTCAGCAAGTTTGCTGATGACACCAAACTGGGAGGTGTGGTAGATACACCAGAAGGCTGTGCTGTCATTCAGCGTGATCTGGACAGGCTGGAAAGTTGGATAGAGAGGACCCTGATGAGGTTCAACGAAGACAAGTGCAGGGTCCTGCACCTGGGGAGGAACAACGCCATGCATCAGTACAGGCTTGGGGCGGACCTGCTGGAGAGCAGCTCTGCGGAGAGGGACCTGGGTGTCCTGGTGGACGACAGGTTAACCATGAGCCAGCAGTGTGCCCTGGCTGCCGAGAAGGCCAATGGCATTCTGGGGTGCATTAGGAGGAGTGTGGCCAGCAGGTTGAGGGAGGTTCTCCTTCCCCTCTACACTGCCCTGGTGAGGCCTCATCTGGAGTACTGTGTCCAGTTCTGGGCTCCTCAGTTCAAGAAAGATGAAGAGCTACTGGAGAGAGTCCAGCGGAGGGCTACGAGGATGGTGAGGGGACTGGAACATCTCTCCTACGAGGAGAGGTTGAGGGAGCTGGGCTTGTTCAGCCTGAAGACGAGAAGGCTGCGAGGGAACCTAATATATACTTACAAATAGCTGCAGGGTGGGTGTCAGGAGGATGGGGCCAAGCTCTTTTCAGTAGTGCCCAGTGACAGGACAAGGGGCAATGGGCACAAACTGAAGCACAGGAAGTTCCGTCTGAACATGAGGAAGAACTTCTTCCCTCTGAGGGTGATGGAGCACTGGAACAGGCTGCCCAGGGAGGTTGTGGAGTCTCCTTCTCTGGAGATATTCAAGACCTGCCTGGACAAGATCCCGTGCAGCCTGCTGTAGGTGACCCTGCTTCGGCAGGGGGGTTGGACTAGATGACCCACAGAGGTCCCTTCCAACACCTACCATTCTGTGATTCTGTGATTCTGTGATTCTGTGAAAAATGACCCAGGTCTACGGACCTGTCCCAGGAGGCCAGCAAGGGTCAACCCTGGGCCAGGGCACAGCTGAGCCCAGCCCTGAGAGGCTCCCACCAGCCCGTGCCCCACAAGACCAAATGGTGCTCCTGGGGGAGCCTCAGGGCTCTGCTCCGTGCTGCCCAGCATGGGGAACATGGTCTGCCAAAGTGGAAACCCAGGGCAAAATGACAACAGCAGAAGAATGTGCATGGGGACAGTAAGGAAAACCCCAAGAGGACCCCCAGAAGAGACCACGTGAACCCAAAGAACAAGCTGATGGACCCATGAATCAGAAACTGCACTTCCAGGGAAATTTCACATGGAGGGAAGGTGGCTGCCCTTGGCTAGGGGGAGCTTACAGCACCTGTGAGATCCCTACGGGGTACAGCCTGGTGCTACACAAGTTTCCGTACCCTTGAGCCAATGATGACCTTGTAGAGAGCTTCAAAACTCGGCAGCAGACTGAGAGAGGAGGGACAAGACATGTCTCAGTAGGTGGGCAGGAGTTATTAGAGAGGCTGGTGGAGGCCGTCGTGGGGTAGCAGAAAGAGGAGTGCCTCCCCAGGCTGCTGGGGCTTTGCCAGTCCCTGTCTGCCCCACAGCAGGTCCTGCTTCTGCCAAAACCTCCTCCTGTGCTGGGGAGGACCAGGAGCATCGATTTCTGAGCCCCTCTCCACACCTACCAGTTTCTTCTTAGAATCGTGCTGGTTTTGGATATGTCTCATTGTACCCTTCAGGAGCTGATGGTGATTAATCTGTCTACCTTGTCCCACTGCTGTGAGTCGTTATGATTTAGTCATTATCTGCTTCATACCTGTTTGTTCAGAGAAGGCAGATGTGTGCTAGGATCTTGTCAACCTGCTACTGGAGGCCTCAGCAACACATCTAATTTTTATAGCCTTTCTCCTGATGGCATTTTGCATCCATGTACATTCTGTCTCCACTCTTATCGATATAAAGTTTTCCCATAATTGTCCACAGCCCTACAAGATTCCCAGGCTTCTATTTCCTAGTACTTTATAGGCACTTCAGTACCTGCTGGCAAAAAATGATAGCTGCCTATAGATATTGATAAATTTTCTTCTCAAAAGTCACCAGACGTCACATTGCTCCTCAAAATACAGCAGCATACTATGGTAAATTTTCCATTTTTTTGATGCAGAATTACAAATGAATATTGCAATTCATTTCCTTCTATGCAATCATTTTGTCTATAAATTCTGTCTGAGAATGTCTTCATAAATACCTTTTTTATTGTATTCTTATGAGTTTATGATGTGCCTCCTTGCTTTCCTATTGTACATTACTCGCTTTTCATTATCCCTTCTTGTCCAAGAAAAACTGGAAAAAAAAGAAGTTTGACAGGAAGGGGAAGATACAATTGCTATTGACAGAACAGATAGAAAGAAATCTGTTGAGTAATGGAAAAAAATATTTATTTTACTTTTAATTAATGTTCTAAATAATCTTTCCCTGAATTATAATACGCCTTTACCAATGCTCCTGCTGCATATTATCAGGAGCTACTTCCCTGGCTAATCAGAAAAGTGTTGGCTATAACAGAGATGTCATTTGACATCAGATGTAGATTTTGATCCAGGTTCAAATGCCACATTTATAATTGGAAGCAGCAACTGACTCTCTTCTGAGATTAGCAGCATAGCATTCAATGCCAGATAGATAATATAAAATTCAATTCCAAAAATCTGTAAAATCTGTTTTTTTGAGAAAGTCAAGGAAAACTGAGCTGTGCAAGAATCAGGCAAACATTGGTAATGATTTCATATTAGTAAGAAGAAATTTATTTTCTGCATGATTCCATCCTGGAGCTTGTCTCATACAATGTTAAACACTGAAACACAACTTCAGAAAATACACAAGGTTTGTATCTTCGGTCTCACATTCTGTTAGCAACAGCTGGAGAAATAATATTTCATAATGTGAAAAAAGAAACTGTTCCAATATTTTATCATCAGACTAATTAAATAATTTGGAAAGCTGCTTCAGAGTAATTAGAATGATCATGAAAACCTGCTAATAAGTATGTTCAAAGACAGATTCAGTCACTAAAGAGCAACTTAGGCAGGCCTTTGTATTGGTTAGGGTTGTTGTCCTCCATAATAGCCCTGACATAGCATCCAGCTCCGGATATCAGAGTCTGCACAAAAGTAAAGCAAATAAATAGTTCAAATGTGTTCCATATGACTCTGCGTGCCTCGTCTACTTGTCTTGCACCTTGAAAGACTGGAGAAAGCTTGGGAGCAGCGATATCTGCCAGCCCAATGAGAAAATTCCATTTTGCAGGTTTGTGACACCTCAGTACCCAGATAAAGGAAAACACCGTCCCGAGGCACCAATGTGACAAGACTAATGCAAAGCTTCCCGTTTCCTTACTGACCTCACACACGTTCCGCTGCTGTTGGCGTCTTCCCAGGATTTCCACTTTGAGGGGCCTCCATCGCCCCGAGCAGAGCCCCGAGGCTGCCTCAGCGGCACCGCAGGGTCTGCTCGGTGGCATCCCCCGATACATATTTGCTATAAGACATATATATAACACATGTACAAGGTGTATCTATCTCTAAATTAAAAAAATACATATTTATGTGCCTTTGTACACATCTTTCTGTACATATTTATACAGACGAAGGCAAATAAATATTGTGTTTAAAGCAGCGTATCTTCAGATAGGAGAAATTCCCAGTGCCAAGGAATGGGGCAGCCAACCAGAGCGTGCTCATAGGTCATGTGGGTGTGCAAACAGCAAACGGCCAATGGCAGAGCAGTACGAGAACACATGGGTTATGATGTCATACATGGCACCCGTGAGTCTCTAGTAGGTGGGGCTTCCTGCCCTGAGGTACTTCTGGGTACTGTGGGCGGGGCATCTGATCCTGCCAGCCAATCACGGGAGGACCCTGCTCCCTCCAGAGCACCCATCTGGAGGCTGGTGGCCCTCCAGCCATGGTGAGCAGTGGTAAGAGGCAGCCTGGCTTCCCGCAGCACAGCCCCAGCCTTCCTCCTGGCACGGGGGGTAGCTGCCTCCCGAGGCTCCTGTGCAGCCAGAGAGGAGGAGGAGGCTGGCCTCCAGACAGTGTGTGCTACCAGCCGCTCTGCTGAGTCACCATGCGTGGATAAAATTACTTTTTCAACTCCTTTTTACTCCAGATGGAAAGTATCAGAGATCTAACTATTTTCAAGAAGATTCTATATAAATGAATTATCTTCTTTAGCAAAAGAAATCCCAAAGAGTTTAAAAGAATTTCTTATAATGGGTTTAAGCATAGACTTTGTTTTTTTCTGGAAAAAAAAATAAAAATGGACAAGACAGTTCTTTTCATTGGCAAGTGCAGTGTCCACCCCGCTGCCTGCACGGTTCCACCTCTGCCCTTGCACCAAGAGGGAAACACCTGTGTCCCATAGCTGCAAGGGCACGGCTTCCTCTTTTTCCATCAGGGCACAGGGTATGCTGCTGCCTGATACTGGGTGACCCGGGCGCATTCACGGCTAGAGGCTATGCCTGTGCGTCTGGCACCATGTCCTCTGGGTCTCTCCATTCACTCCCCTGTTGCCACTCTTTTTCTTACCATGTCACAGTTCTTGAAATTTTTTCAAGTCTTCTCAGTTTCTTCCTTTGTGCCTGCTGCACAAATGGCTTTATGCCAGGTAAGAAGTTACTTCACCCATCCCTGTAGGCATGAACTGTGTATTTTACCACTGGAAGGGAACAAATCTCATTTCTCACACTTGGAACCATCAGCTGGAAAATCTTTAAATCCAGACACCTCAAGTTACCAGACCACACAAGATGACTTTTCTTACAAAGTGAAAGATGTTTATTGATTAATAAACCAAGTTTAGAGGCCCCTGCCTATCCTGGTTCTCAAGGATTGTATTAGGAAGTCACTTACTTAGGTGCTTTGTAACTTAGTTCTGCTTTTATAAAAGGGGATACAACTTTCCCTTGACCAATAAGATTTTCAGCTTCTGAGGACTGGGATCTCTTACTAGGGGGCTATAAAACACCCTGTAGAATGAAAGTTCATAAACAACTGGGATTTCTAGATGCTACAACAGATATAAAGAAGAATAGCAGTACATTATACTCTGGGATAAAATTGTAGAAAAGAGAAGAATTATAGCACAATCTCTCTGCTGTAGCAGTGCACATCTGTCTATACGCTGAAAGCAGAGAAAACTATGAATCATTATCTGAGGTGAGCAGAGTCACCTATATTTGCTTTGTTCAAAAAGAAGAATAAACCTCTCACAGATGAGGACACAGTGATAATTAGCAAAACTCAGTTTCTGTGCAAAACAGAAAGGTGGTAACATTTCTTTTGCAATGGCGCTCGGAAGAAGAGTCGGCGGGTTGTGTAGTGATGTCCAGCATGCTTAAAGAAGATGGACTATAAGAGAGAACCACCACAATGAGAAAACAGCAATAACGGGGAAACAGGAAGGGAGAATAAGTCCTATCCTTACCAAGACAACATTTTTTAACCAACAGAAGTTCACATATTAGTATGGACACTATAATTTGTGGTGTCTACATACACCCACTCACAAGCTTAACATTGGGGCAGAGCCTAAGGTTTACCTTACCCTTACTTCAGTTGAGTAGCAGCATAGACAGCAAGTACTGTTACTAAGATAAGACTATACAACTTCCTCAAGGTAGATGTGGCTTAAAAATGCAGTGATGTGAGGTGGTCACCATCCCTGACATAAACTGAAATACAGGATTTCTGTGGCTTGGAAGACTGGGCTTTGTTCACCTTTTAAACCTTCTGTAATTGGGACTAATGTGAGATAATGAAGTTATCCAGACTAAGGAACTCCTTAGCACATTTTAATATACTTTTTTTTTTTAGAATAGGAAGAAGGAGAGCTGCTGGGGATCATCTGTGAATGTGTTATTGATTTCTCTCCTACTATTACCATGAATGAAAAATGCCTAGAAAAACATTCTCATTTAGTTGGAAATCAGAGCTTTTCCAGCAAAGTGCAACAGCACCACCAGAACACTTCCAGCACAAAGCAGGGCACGTTCTGCCAGGGATAGCTTTTGGTCAACCACACCAGTGAACTGACACAGAGCTTTGCACTTTTCCACCTTACCTAGACTAAATCACTGGATTTGTAGTCAGTAATATTAATCAGGCTACATGAATGCCACCACAGGTGTGGAGCCAAGCCACAGATGAATAGCATTTGTCTGCAGTGGCATGCAGCAGTCCTCCATGCCAGTCTTCTCATTTGGCAGCATCAGGCGGCATCAGACGGGTTGCGTTTGCTCGGGAATTCCCACGAGGCAGCAAAACAGATGGGGGACAGATAACACTTGCAGCGCTTAAGTTTGAGCTGTGCCTGTTACCAAGCATCTTGGAGTATCTGTGATTTGAGGTGGTCTTTTGGGAGATTTGGGGGAGGATGGGGTCGTGTTTTCCCTAAATCATCAAAGATTTCATGGGGAATAAACAGTTCATTTTGTGACCTGCACTACCTTTTCAGCCTCTTAGCAAACAAAGGTATAGGTGTCCAAAGTTTTGGACAGTGCACCAAGTGATTTTTCCACTTCAAGGGAATATGTTGAAACAGGAAATAAAATGAGTCTTGTACTATTCCAGTATGTTTCAAAATCAGAAACATAACCTGCTTTTAGCTTTAGAGTCAGAGCTCTACATCAAATTTGTATTACTGCTGAACTACATTTGTTGAGCTTTAGCATAATTTCTCCTCAGTACTCACCTTACTACAGCATATGATGCTTTTGGCAGTGTAATAGTACTAGACTGTTTAAAAAATCATTCATCTTGCCCTATTACCTGTGCTAGATCAAGGAAGGGCAATAACTAACCAAGTGTTGCTGCATATATTTGTGTCTGTGAATCTGTTCACTTTAGAGTATTTCAAAGAAACGCTAAGTAAAATAGTACAGTTGTGGAAACAGGGAAATGGCATTAATACAGCATTGTATTTTTATTGTTAAGAGTTTTAAATAAAGAATTGTGAGCAAATCTACTTTAAAAATATGAAATCTGTGCCTAAACAACAAATTGTTTCTTACTCTCATCCTCTTCAGAAAAAAGCACATAAAAATTTATTCTCTGTACTCTTGCTACTTGTATACATAGCTGTAATATTGGGTTAGTGTTTAATAGCATGTGCAGCTATGAAAATGTTTCCAATTCCCATTTGAATGTGTTAAAGAAATCTAAAGGTTACAGTATAGTGCCTTACTGTGCTTTAAAAAGTAACAGTAAAAGGGGTTTAAATTTTACAGAGGAAATGATTCAGTAATCCCATTTTTGTTCTACTTCTCAAATTACAGATTAAAATATATTACGGTTAAAATGTAGCGGTTTCAATAAAATGTGAAGTATATGAACGTCTGTGTCATTATGCAGACATGAATAGGAAGACATTTTACCTTCTTTGACACTACAATTACAGAATTCAGGGTCTCAGGGATTATTTCCACGAGGATGAAAAATAATGATCAGAAGTAGCTGCTTTTGAATGAAACCATGTCTATTTACAGAAATTCCAGACAAAATCCTATTTCTGCCAACACAGCAGGAACAAAACCAAGAAGCCTCTCCCCTCCATGTGGTTCTTAAGCTCTTCCCAGGCAGTGCCAAGGATGCTCTCTTCACTCCCTCCATGCCAGAAATGCCTATACAGTAGTATCATAGCTTTTCAGATTTGTTGTGTTTTGGTTTGATAATTTTCCCGCTGGCTTTGTGCCTCTGCCTCTAACAGAAGCACACAGCCATAATTTAATCAGCCCTCTTTCTCCACTAGCATAAACCATGAGGACACTTAATTACCCCCTTCCTCCAGACTGAGATAAAAAATATATCCGCAAAACAATAGATTAGTATTCCTGTGTGAATTCTGCCACATTTTTTTTCCTCACATTTCTGGTGGTTTAAAGTGCATCAGCCCCTAACATTTGTTCTTTCTGGCTACTGCAGCCCCATCTTCAGAGCTAGAAGAGTCTTTACTGTTGTCACCATCCTGCCAGTGAACCTCAACACTGAATCTTCTCGTAAAAAGCAGGTTTTATTTAATTGGGACCATACTTGTCATGTTGTCATCTGTGCTCCTTGATGTCCATCTGAAATCTGAATGACCCTCTGTAAGTGTCTTTTACTCTCCCAAGAAAAGGAAAATCGGACAACTTCTTTCCTAGTGTGGGTCTCTCAGGTCATTGCTTCAAAGAAAAATGAATGACTCCACGCTGTCATCAGATGAATCCAAGATGATTTCTGCGGTTAGGAATTGTATATTGCTTACTTCAATTTCAGGAATTCTGGAGGTCCATCACTATTTTTGCCTATGTAATTAGAAATTAAAGGAAATAAATAGAAATCATTCTTTTTAGGCAAAACTGGGTTGCGCATTTAAATTTTACTTCCTTCCGATGCAGCTCATCAGAAATGGGCAGGGGATGGATCTGGGAAACGATGGAGCTTCACGTTACTCTTCAGTGTTTTTCTTGCTGTAACAGGATCACCTAGAGCCACTTTGTGGGAACTAGAAGTCCCTGTTTGAAGCCTATGCAATCTGTAATTAAAAATTGATAGTATGAAATGACTATCTAGAAGGTATTTCATGTCTTACAGATAAAAAGGATCTAACTGTTACAGGATGAGCTTTGTCATGTTTACAGTAGTTTACTGTAGCAAGCAGGATCTCTTGAGTTCTGCCCTCAAAAGCCTGAAAGTATAACAACATTTTTCCTATGAGAATGATTTGGCAGCCTGAATGACTGGAAAAAGATGTTTAAGGAACTTCCTAAGAAAAATTGTTTTCCCCATTACATCAAAGAATGGCTTTACTTGGAGAGATTCTGCAGTGCGGAAGAATGTGGGAGGAATCTGAGCGTGAAAAAAATTCTCCAACAGAAGGGAATGGATCAACAGAATTGGTCGGAAGTATTTCAACAGTTTTGTTTAGTTCATTGGTTTGTTTTTTTCAGGTGATATTTGTTTGTCAAAACTGTAACTTTTGCAAATTTATGGAAAGTGTAAGCCACAATGCATTTTGCTCTCAAAATTTTACATAATTAGTTATTTCAGCAATATTTCAAATATGACCAAAATCTCCATTTTAAGATTTGAAAGGTAGATTTATTTTGTATGTGGTAGAGCAAAAAAAGTCAAAATTAACAAAATTGAAATATATAGAAACCAATCCTATGTTTTAACTGCTCTGCAGTCAAGTCTTCTTGAGGGGTTGGCTCATATAAATATATGCAATTTTTGTTTTTCATCCTTTTTGCAGTAATTATTTTCTAACGTCTTGAAAATTTTCAGCAATTGGAAAGCCATTTCACACTCAGATCTGCTAATCAACTCATTTATTCTGACTCTTTGGAAATAAGTTATTGTCTCATATATCTCAACTCTGTCATGTATGCCAGAGACAGTCAACTAATCCCATGAACCTAAAAAAAGAAACAAGCATTAGACTACATTAAAATTAATTTATCATTAATTTTTTGTTAGAAAAAAGGTGTGCTTTACTTTCATGCGGTATGATTCTCTATTGTATTGCATATCTATGAAGTGCTGAGATCAGATAAATTACTCTGCTGTAATAAAGCTAATCCCCTCTTTTCAAGAGGAGGGTTGGACTTTCTGAAGTTAATTTCTATTTGCTAAACCATAAATATACAGCTAAACCCAAAATATTTCTAGGTACAAGGAATAGTCAAGTCTATTCTTTTTTATTATCCTGTTATCGCTAATCTGTGTTCCAGTGTTAATCTATATTCCAGTCTATGTTGGCATTTACATGTGTGCAGTCCTGTTGCAAAAAGCAAGCTCTGGTAATGAGTACAGAAATGTTCCCCTGTTTGAAATATCATGCATTTCAAAAAGTACAATGCCAGAATCGTGCTAAGTGCACATGTTCTACCACTTCTTCACTGTTGTGAGTCACTTTTGAGCGGTTCATTGCAGAAATATATGTGTAATTTTCAGTAGATGGAAATACCGCTGCCATGTTACATAAATTTAAAATACTTCAGAATTCAGATCTGAATAGGGCATGCTGGCTTCCTGTACATTTACCAACAGAATTTATGTTTTCCTGTAAAGTATATTGGATTAATCAAGGAAGAGCTCTGCAAGTATTAGGTATTCTTCATCCAAAACTACGTAAAGGAAGTACTAGCGTAGACAATAAAAAAGTCTTAAATCACAGGGCAGCAATGTAAAGTTTGCTTATATTAATGTTGTATCCGTATGTACATGTTGTCTAGATAGTTTCCAGTTATGCCATGGAAGTAATAAGGTATAGTATTTCTGTATTTATCTTATCGTAATGAGGTAAATAAGGTAAGAAGGTTCTTCATCAAGATTTTATTCTGCTTAAATATAGCTATTTTTCTAAAGTATTTTTCACAGGAAGTTTTACTCTTTCTGTCAACCATGTGTATTTTTTGAAGACAACATATTGGGTGAAACTTTTGGTGCAAACTTTTTTACAACTATTTACTCTAGTAATGTGGTGAAGAAGCTTTCTTTAATTTTCTGATTATTACTTGTTACAAATAAAAAATTAAAGTAACCATGTAACTATGAATATTCATTTGATTGAGCCAAACCATATTCCTGTACAATAGTTCTTACATAATTCAGCATCTTTTCATATATCTCCATACTTTAAAATTTTACTTTATTTTCCTAATTACTAAAGGTGCTTTTCTGAAAATTAAAGGGGAAAAAATGTTAGATAATAGAAAGCCTGAGAGGCTAATTATGCATTGTCCGCACAGGTTAGTGCATGCACCTGCTTAGTCTCTTTAACATTAACAGAATAGCTGATGTATATTTTTTTAACTGTTAATATGTGAAATTATTCATAGGCTGAAGTGTTTTCAGCATTGGGCCATGATCTGTTAAATGACAGGAGTCTCTAGATACTGGGTCCTTTCTGTTCCTTGAATTTGATATGTAATGTCCATAAATACAGCTCCTGTGTTTCTTTAGCATATTCTGGCACAGAGTTTTACCAGCATGTCTCTTTACATTTTTCATCTTGTAATTCATATTAAATTGCACTGAATAATGCAAACTTCTAGACTTCTGTTGCAAACTGACTAAAAGTCTATCAAAATCTGAACTGTCTGATGTAATAAAAGTTTCCTTGCTAAATCTGATTCCCTCCCAAAGCTATTTATACATTTGTTAATGCCTCACTTTGTGTTACACTAGATAAGTCACTTTGCATTATGGTTGCGTAGTGTAACATGTCATAAATGGCATAAGCAGGTGTGACATGGTGAAAGGCAGGAACTGGAACATGATATTCTAAAAAGTTATCCTAAAACACCATGCAAGAAAATTCCTACCATTTTTTCTTCTTCAGTACATATATATATTTAATGTACAGCACTTATGGAATATGTTGAAAAATAATGAAGAAGCCCTCCTTTTGATTGCTGATAGAAGATCACCAGAAAAAAGCAGTGTTTCAGGCCTGGCTTATAGGGTGAAAGCTGTAAAACAATGTTAGTTCACATAAGATGTACTAGTCTGTATTTTTACTGCTATAGGCCTGCTAGTAAATGTGTTGGATATTACACTGATTTAGGTTATTTCACCTCACAGACTGGAAGACACGTACCTGTATAAATCCTTGTACACTGGTGTAGCATGATTTCTCCTTACATGTATCACAACTCTTAGAGCAACAAAATTTCCTGTTACAGACAAGGTTTATTTTAATGTGTTCTTTTGTGTATATGTCATGTGTTACATGACAATGAAGTCCTCATAGACTTCTTTGCATAATCGTTTGCATTGTCACAGAGTTGTAGATGAATTACCATTTACTCTTATTGTAATTCATTTAATTAAAATTAATTAATCTGAAAAAAGTTCTGAAACTCGTGGTATGGCCTGAAGCAATTTAATTCCTCACACTAACAATACTGAGGCACCTCAAACCCAGCAGGAAGATGCCTGCATGAAATAAATACACAACTCTGTACTCCTTGACTCCTTGACCTTCCTTCACAGCTTGCCAAGGGTAGCATAGCACACCAATGTGATTGTGTCCTTTATGAACAGGGCACTTTTCACTGGGAAAACAGACTGAGGTTTTTAGGTAAGGAATATCCTGGTTTTAGTAATAATTACATTCAGACACTATTACTTTAGACAACATTTGGAATAAAGACCTCCAGTTTTACAAGAAATTTCTAAATGAAAGGGTTTTCACAGCTGTATAAAATGCAATAGCATTTCTTTAAAGACATTTTCTTATTGAATAGGAACATACAAGAAATTTTTAAAAAGACTTGTGCAGTTTTGTGAAATGAGGTTGTTGTTCATATCTTACAACTGAATACCTGAAAGCTTTGGCTATGTTAGAATAGAACAGCAACTTAACTGTTTCAGGCTTTGGCCTCTTCAGGCATCTGCACGGTAGAGTACCATGGGATAAAGGCCTGGAGGAAAGAGGGGCCCAAGAAAGCTGGTTGATATTCAAGGACTTCCTCCTCCAGCCTCAGAAACGATGCATCCGAACAAAGAGGAAGTCAGGCAAAAACACCAGGAGGGCTGCATGGAAGAACAAGGAGCTCCTGGACAAACTCAAGCACAAAAAGAAAGCCTGCAGAAGGTGGAAACAAGGACAGGAAGCCTGGGAGGAATACAGAGAAACTGTCCAAGCAGCCAGGGATCAGGTTAAGAAAGCTAAAGTCCTGATAGAATTAAATCTGGGCACGGATGTCAAGGGCAACAAGAAAAGGTTCTATAGGTACGTCGGTGGTAAAAGGAAGGCTAAGGAAAATGTGGGCACTCTCTGGATGGAAACCGGAGACCTGGTTACCCAGGATACGGAGAAGACTGAAGTATTCAATGACTTTTGTTGGTGGCATGGGCAGTGTGATGAGTTCGCCCTCAGCAAGTTTGTTGATGACACCAAGCTATGCGGTGTGGTCGACATGCTGGAGGGAAGGGATACCATCCAGAGGGACCTTGACAGACTTCAGAGCTGGGCCCGTGTGAACCTCATGATATTCAACAAGGGCAAGGGCAAGGTCCTGCACATGAGTCAGGGCAACGTGATTGAAAAATATGAGAAACATGAAAGGGCATGTCATCCTATCAATAAAATAAACTTTAAATGATGAAAAATTATACATTATATACCTAAATACTGTTGTCTGATTACACTGATTATAAGAACTAGTTCAGACCATGACTAATACCTTTCTGTTTTTTTGATGTGAAAGGTTTTACACTGTTTTTTAGAAGATCTAAATGGAAAATGTTTTAGCATAAATCATTTTGGTACAACACACCTAACATCCAGTTGGGAAGGTATCTGATATACTTTTTTCTTTCAGAAATGTTAGAGCAGCAGGAATTTTTAATTAGCTGTAGGATTAAGAGTTTCTTAAAATAAAGTGATGTCATGTGACAATCAAGTACTTCTCTTTGTACTGCATGTTCCTTCAATAATGATTTTAGCCCTCTGGAGTGAGAGAGAAGAAGAGAAAGGGAGAGAGGCACAAAAGATACATTGCTGCTTGGAAGATAGTGTGAATATAGATAAAACATCATTAAACAGGCTACATGAAATATGCAATGCTCTTCTTCTGCAGATAATACAGCTGCTATATTTATCAGCATTCTCTAGTGTTTTAAGATTTCTTAGTCAAGTCAGTGCTTATAGAAGGTGCAAGACTGACAGCACAAGAATATGAACTCCTTTGTCTGGCTGCTGAAAAGTACTGAGTAGGCAGCAAAGTCCTGGTTCTCTTTTGCTTTAAAATTATTTGTCATTTGTGTCACTGTTAAATTTACTGCGTGATTTACCTTTTATTGACAACAATAATTCAAGGAATATATGCCTCTCTGCACTGTAGTAGCATTATATATCAAATGAGATGATTATATGTATATATATATATATATCATTTTATATTAAAAGAGAAGAAGTTGTCTGGTTTCTGTAGCTATTCTGTGTCTTACAGCACTGGACCATGGAGAGAACTTGATGTTCTGGGGAACACACTGATCAGGCACAAGTCGGTTCCCCATCCCATGGGCAGTAAGGGGATGCTGGTACTGCAGTGTGATACAGGGTTGTGCCCAGGGGCCCTGGGGCTGGGGTCTCTGGACAGGCAGCATGGCAGGCAGGCTGCTGGAGTGGAAGAGCTGGTGGCAGTAGAGTAGCTGGAGGTGCCATTCTGTCATTGGACTCTATCCAGATACTTCCTCCGGGTGCCACTGCACCCACAGTTCTGTCACGTGGAGGTTTTTCTCCAAGCAAATGGATTGAAACTGCAAAGGGATCCCATAGAGCCGGAGAGAGGTGACAACATTCCTCATTGCCTACGCCAAAAGCTTAATAGGCATCTTAAATGTTTCTGAGATAGATGCTGATCTCCCTCCAGCTGGTGCATAGAGTGCAGTGTGTGCCAGCTGGGCTGGGTGCAACAGACAGTTACATCCCAGCACATATATTTCTTACCCACTTCACGGTGTTTTGTCTCAACTGCCAGCATTTCTGGAGTAGAGGATTCATCTGCCAGCGTCCCTGCTTCTCTGTGTGGTGTGAAGAAAAGATTCACACTCTTCTTAATTTCACACTCCAGAAGAACACTCTTGTCACTACTGATGCCCAGAAGGTTAAAAACAGTTGTGAGGAGGTGTGGAGGTTTTGTTTCAAACCTGTAGAGAACAATGCCAAATCCAGGAAAAGGGGAGTCAAAAGCATGGGGCTGGGGATTAGCCAGTGCCAAAAGTGATGGGCTCCAGATGTCAGCCAAACCCTACAGATACTCAGAGTGAAGCAGATGGCAAATTTCAATACATTCTGCATTATGAGGAATGTGTGTTTTTTTAATGGGTTGCTAAAATCTGCAGTGAAAAATCGGAATAAGCAAATAAATTATCTGCCTGGATTGTCTGTCACCAAAGCAGTAGGAATGATTTGGCTGCACACTGAAGCAGCGCAGTAGTTGTTGCAAACTTGATATTTTTTAAAGAGTTCAGAATGGACCACATGTCTCAGAAGTTCATCTAAGCTTGAATGAAATCCCAAGATGTAAACTACACTTAAACAGAATTTTCTTGCCTGAGGGACTTTTCAACTTTAACATTCCAATTGCTCCTGCAGCCGCTGACGCTGTTCCATCTGCTCCATCTGTTGTCGTCCAGTTAACACTGGGGGAGGTTAAAGCTGTGCTCTAGTCTACTAAAAGTGCTTTTCTGACCTGATTGTAAGACCATTCATAGAGCTACATGAAGCAGAATGGTTCTTCTGTATTATAAATAACAGAAAAGCAATTCTTCCCTCTTTATTTTTTTTCTTTTTTTTTTCTAAGTGGTTGTTCCCTGAACGTCTCTGCCTGTCAGGTGGCTAATGAAGATCATGACATGGTCTGAAAGCATAAAGCTTCCTCTTATTGCTGGGAGAAATATCCGTTGAAGTACTGACCACTCTTTCTTTTCAGTTAGGAGATTAAACCTTCTGATTCTTCAACATAACATAGCTACTCTCTAACACTCTTGTGAAAGGGTTGTGGAGAGGAAAAGTCTGTCTCTAGTTTCTCCTTTATCATGTTTCATTCATATTTGGACTCAAGACAGATGATTCAGATTCAGGGATGAATTTATTTGAAGTCAGAGCTAAGGCAGTGGCACCCTGGCCCTCTCTGTATGGTCTGGGGTGTGATCTGCTGTCTCTATCACTGCTGACTCACCTCTGCAGGACTTACCTCCCTAGGACACTGGTTTAGTCTGTGACAAGACTGTCCAAACCCAGTGCAAAATACTGCAAAAAATAAGCTCTGGACCTGTTGTTCCTGGAACCTCAGAGTGGGCTGTGTGCTGAGACTGTTTAACCTCCTGCCACAGAGACAGCCTTGGTTTAAAAACATTACTTTTGCTTTTTATAATAATCCCTAAAGCCTTTGTATCCCCAGCTCTGTACCAAAATGCCTGAACACTCACCGAGTGTCAGCACATTCATTCTACAGCCACAACTGTGCAACCTCACAAACGAACGCTACACCCATCCAGTGCAGAAGCATAGGGAAGGGCTGATTCAAACCAAATTACTGTAAGCATCTGATAATACTTCAGTACTAGGATGTGCTTAAATGATCTTTTCACAGCTGATGCTAAGTGCTTTGACAACACTCTGCCCTTCTGTAGGCTGTGTAGTATTTCAAGGTATACATTCAGTGTGCTGTTCTGAATGCACAGACAGTTCTGTGACTTGTCTCCAGATCCTTCTCTGGCTTAGCCAGCAATATCCTTTCCACTTGATAGCTTGCCATTCAGCTGCCAATGGAAAACAAAACAAAACGAAAGAAAACAAAAAATACCCAAACCAATAAACACTGGTTTTGTCACCCATATGTGTCCTAACCTGCTTTTAAAGGCTCTGATGGAAGTGAAGGGAGAGGTGAGTGGGGAAAAAGAGTTAATTGAAGGATGGGTTTTTTAAGCCAAATTTTGACCTTACACCAAAGCCACTGGTTTAGTTGCCCTCTACCCTGCACGAAAGCATACTTGAGTCTCTTTTTAATGCCATTGCAAAAATTTAACTCCCGAAAGGAAAATAGCTGTTAGCTACTCCAGACTGGCATGGGTGTGATTACAGTGAATTGGCAAATATGCGAGAAAGGAAATTTTTCTTTTATGTGAAATCTTACCTTGAAGTAATGCAATGAGTGACTGAAGGTTCATGCAAAGATGCATTCAGGACTTTTGAATGAGTCTGCAGTTGTGGGAGCAGATAGCTGAGAGGGAGTAATTACAGATATGAGTACTTATTAAGACTAACTTCATGATGTCAAAAGTTTAAGTGAGTTTAGAATCAGACCCTTCATCTTCGAAGCAGAGACCAGCATTTTGCTGAAGGGTTTTGGATCAGGCCATATAGACTTGTATCTTAATAAAAATCCACATATGTTATCTAACTCTTCAGGAGGAAGAATAGATATGTGAAAAAAACTGGAGCTACAGCATCACAGACTGCTAAATGCATTCCTTAAATCTGGAGGAGTTTAGTTCACAAGAAAAAAGCTTTGCATTCCAAGTAAATGAGATCCTGCAGCTCTGTAGGGAATGGCTTTAATTGAAAAGCCACATTCCTTGCCTCTCATGTAAATAAATCTTGCTACTTGAATTTGGTCATGGCCTTTGTCTAGCTTGAGGCCAGCACCAGTACAAGGTAATGCTGTGAATGTAAGAAATAACACAGCGGAGGCAACTTTCACGTTAGAACATTCTGTAACACTGTGGGTAAGACAGGGGTATCTCAAGCTGGGATAGGGATTTTTCTTCATGTCTAGCTGATCTGGATTGAAATACATGTGTGTTTATGGATGCTTGAAACATGAGCTAGTGCCCTATATCAAATGAGATCATTTAAGAAGTTGATGGAAGACAGAGCAAATTTCTACAATATAACTAAAAGTTTTTAAGAACAGGTAAAGTGACCCACAGGAACTGAACCACATACAGTATGAAATAAATACAGTGGTAATGCTGTATTTGATTGGGAGTAAATTTTCAGTTGGATATAGAAATAAAGAAGAAAAATAAACCTTCTTAGCTAAAATAAAAATGTGTTAAAGTAGTGCTTATTATTCCTTATTGAACTGCATTTTGAAATGCAGTCAGTTACAAAACTATCACTTGCCCCTAATGGAGGTAATGGGGATGCTTCCCTTTTCCTCAGTCTTTCCTCACTCATTTAAAAAAACCGCCCATAACTCTCCAATGGCTTGAAAAACCAAGGACTAATGTCTTAAAATTATCATTGTACCAAGAAAAAACATTGTTATTATTTACTGCTTGCATTACATTGGGTTCCACAATGTGTCAGGAGCTGTATGAAGGCAGCAAAATACATTCCCAATATGAAAAAAAACCCGAAATAAAACAAACTTGTAAATAAGGGGCAAAGTAGGGAGTAGAACAGAATTTTTTAAACCATTCTCTGAAAACATGGAAGGAGATATCTAAACTCCCACAGAGACTCTCCTCTATCATTACAGCTGTTTTACTGTTTGCTATGTAGATGTGTCCTTGGTGATACTATGGGGAAATACATGATTCTGCCATATCTCCAATCCCAAAATATCCTTAATATGTTAGGGGAAATTATTAATAAATTTACACTTTGAAGTTTCCCTTCTGAAGAGGGAGTTAGTTAATCTACTGTATCAGACTAGTTTATACATTTGAAAATGTCATGCTTTTCATACTCAGACTTACATTTTGTCTTTAAATCCTCATGGCTATAAATTTACTTAAGCTTTTTACTTAAAGAAACACTTACAGAAGTTTATGTTACTTTTCCCAAGAGCATGAACTATCCTATCAAATCATGATTCATTTCTCTTAGCTTTGTAAAATACAGGCATGCAGCCTAAATTAGTGCTCTGATCTTCCTTTATAGCCAATGGATAGAGGCTGATACGAGTGAGTTTCTCCACTAGTTATAGAGTATTTTAGATGAAGTGCTCACACTGGCACCTAACTCTCATGTATCTAAATACACATGAGTATTATCCCCAGTGACTAGTGTAATGGAAAAATCCTGTGTTTGGTTGAAGAGCAGGAAGCCTTCTATTGTAAGACGACAACAGCCACAGGGAAGCAGTTCAAATACAGAATGTTCCTCTTGAACCTAAGAGACACAACTGTCTGAGTTTCTGGAATCAGAAATTATTTCTTGAGAAACTCTCAATAAGCAGCATTCCTCCATTCATAAGCACTGAGTCTATGTGTGAAAGAAGAAGAACTTTATTATGGAAATTAGAAAAACTACATGAATGATAGCTAAAACGCACTCCATGGTGACTTTGTCAGTAGTCCATAACTGCAGGTCCTTTCCATTCTGGTGCTCATGTAACAGGCAAGTACCCTTCACTGTGTAATTTTTTTCTCTTTAGGGTTGGACTACATCACCACATAACTTAGTTCCTGAGTCCACTGGAGGCACTGGATCCTGTGCCCTTACTGCCTGCATTGCATGGATCTTAGTTGGCTTTTGGGATTTCTTTTACAGTACAGTGGTTTTACAGTAAGCCAACCAGAGCCACTGACACAAAACTTGTACGCAGCCCATGTCCACCCCACAGTTACAGGGCTTCACCTCTACCCTCACCGGTCTTTAGTGATAGAAAGTCCTACATGCTCCAGGATTTGCAATGCCTACCATCAGTTCCAGACTATAAATAAATCAGTTAAGTGGCCTGCAACACAACTCAATCCATGTTTGAAGGGAGTTTCATTTAAAAAAAAAAAAAACTTGCAGAAAAAAAATTAAATCCTTGTGCCTCAAGGCAACAAGGTTACTACCTAGACAAAGCTATCCCTGAGCGTACTTAAAAGGGGCTAGCCCTGATCAGCAAAAAAATATTTTCCACTCTTTACCAGTTTGCTTAGGGCTGTGGTTAACTCCTGGAGCTGGATGTGTTTAGCAGTAGGGATGCAACCTCAGCACATTAAACCCTGCACGCAGTTTGTGGGTAGTGTCCAGAGGTGCAGGCAGACAGACCTGCCTTCAATTCTTTACACTGTGCTGCTCAGTGTATTACTTTTACTGTTTGACTACATCAAAAAGCTTGCAGAATTCAACAAGTGATGCTGCCCATTTTCCATCAAAGGCTTGTTTTGACAGTCAGAATCCTCCACAGATGTAAATCAATACCATACAGGACTTTTAGGAGGAGACGATAAGGAAGTACTGCATCTCAAAAGCAAAAAATATCTCTTTTTTTTCTTATTTCAATTACGCTGCCTAATCAGTTCTGAATTTCTCACTGCTTATGATAATTCCCAAAGTGTTTTGAAGATGATCTGCAAGAAGGCTTCTTAAAATAAGCTCCCTTTGGAAGCTATTCAACGTCTCTCGGCCATACTGGAAAGTGGCAGAAAGCACCTACTGTCTGGAGCTCTAACTAAGCGGAGTTATGGCGAGGAAAATCTCTGATGAACAAGGGAATTTTTGCTGAAAAATGCTGTTTCAAAAATACTGAGGTGTTTTGGATAAAACATTTGATTTTGATGAAATTTTCAGAATTTTAAATAGCATTTAATTTTCTTTATTATTGTTTCAGTTCCATTTTATTTTGCTTTCTTTTCAACAGTTTTCATTTCACCGAAACTTCAACTATTTTAACTTTTAAAAGATTAATTTTAACCCATATCATTGCATGTTACATTTACAGTGACAATATGAACCATCTTGACACCAACAAAATAAAGGATCCTGATGAATTGTGGAATTTTCTGAAACAAAATAATTTCTGTTTCTTTTTCCTCATAAATTTAGAATCAGGTGTACTTCACTGGGTTTTAGGAGAAATACAAGAAATGTCAGAGTCTTTCACTGGAAGAAAAATTGTTAACAATGATCTTAATAGGCAGAGAAAGCTATTCGGTATCTGTCCACCCACTGGTGGGAGTCCGTTAGCTTGCAGAGGGCACTGCGTCCCAGCCTCAGGCAGAGGAGAACTGAGCTGCCTTGCTGAGATCAAGGTCGTCCAGTACGACAGTGTCCCAGTGCGCATCCTTGTCACTTACCACATATCTGTACCCAGAAGGAGGTTTAACAGTGTGTAACTAAAGGGTGTAGCATCTTCTTTGGCAGCTATCCAGATCAGGAAGACTGAAGGTGAGGTTCATATGCAAGCTGCAAGTAAGAACCTCTCCCTTCAGCCATAGGAATAGGAAACATTTCAGAAACATGACCAAAACAGTTAAATACTAGAGAGTTTCTGGAGGATATTCAACTCTGTGACGAGTTGCTTCATTATGCTCCAAATCGTCCCCTAGGTTTTAAAAGCCATATAGAGAGAACACAAAAAGGGGTAGCCATGGGAAAACACTTTTGGGATGAGAGTTTGCGACACAGGGAGATGGAGGTTATACATGAGATTTCTTGAGTAACAGGAACTGTCACGACTCGTCTCAGAAGAAGCTGAGGGGAACAGACAGCCTTATGGCCCCAAGCACTGTGGCACGGGAGCGATCCTCACTGCAGCAGGTAGGTACACATCTCGGCAGGAGTGCTGCACTTGGGCTCAAGGACAGTGTAACTGCAGGTCACTGAGTCTGTTGTATAGACTGATGAGGCATCAGGAATGCTGCACTGCAGCTTCTCTTAACCATTCTTTTTAGCCGGAGAAGGTATTTCTCAGTTTCTGTAATAACGCATTACATTTTGCTACTATGTGCAGGAAAATGCCTGCTCGGCTCCACCCCAGAGGATGCGGCATTTCAGACAAGCAGTCCCTGTGGCATACTAAGTCTGATGGCTTGTAAAGTGCTCTGGAATCCCTTCAGGGGAGAAAGTGGGTATTTAAATGGAAAATGGTTATTATTTCTCCCATCTTTCCTGTTGTATCTCGTGCAAGCCTTTTGAAACAAAAATAATTTCATAAATCTTGATTGAAATAAAGTCTAAGCTCCTTCTGAAATGTTTCTCCTGCTAGTTGGTCACTTTAAGCAAGGAAAAAAAAAAGTTATATTCTCTCCAAATAAAGCACACTCTTCACAATTCTTATTGTTCCTGCCTCAAAGAGTCCTACTAATCTTAAAATAAAGCACACTGGGGATTCATAAAACTTCAAGGTATGTAATATATTTCAGAAATACTGTTCATAAGCTCTGTTTTTTTGAAAAGCAATATTTGTAAGCACATTCTGTGCATGCACATCTCTCATAACTCCCTCTTGCACTCACAACAAAATTCAAGGGAAGAATCCAAAAATCTGGGCAGAGGACAAGCATCAGACTAGGACTGACTGCCACGAGTTCAGCAGCACAGAAATATTGCAGCTCCTATTCCTTCTATTCCTGCAGCCCAGTGGTCCAATTTATGTCATGTATTTTAAGATTATCAGCAGAAGGATTTTTTTCTTTTGGTTTTGGTGAACATTCCTAGCAAAATACAACTACTGTGTAGATACAAGACATTTTATATGGTAAATGTGTGCGGACGATAAAGATGATGGTTAATTTTGCCTACTGGTTATATTGTGGGAAAAGGCTGGAAATTTGAAATTGAAAACATTTCATTGCAAGGTTTGTCCGTAGAAATATTTCTTCACTAAGCAGTGAGGCTTCTCCTGTGCTATGAGGTCCACACTAGATAAAGACCTCTGTAGAGTATGAAGTCACTTCTATTGCATTCATTTTTAGATAAACCCCCTGAGAATGATTTCTGCCCCATTTGATGTACCACTGGAGGATGTGCTAAAGAGGTTCAGGAAGAGGGTGGTCCTCTCCTGACTTCAGTGTTAAGGTTTTATTCTCTTCTGCTCTGGTCCTTTGAAATGCGACCTGTTGTGTCATGGCCTGAGAAAGGTACAGCCTGGTCTCTTGCTGATTCTCTTTGTGAACCTGTATGGGCCGAAACTGATGCTGAAGAAATTTTGCTTTCATGGGGAAGTTTCATAGAAGCAAAGAGAGAATAGAGATCTCTAGCTGGAGCTGTCAAACCATACTTTTGAATTCTGCAGCAGCAACACTCTGGCAAGTGTAGGACTACTATTAGCCATCAAAGGATACAGCCTCTTCTGAAGCGCAGTAAGAGCACCTAACTCTACAGCCCACATCACTGTCAGTGCCACAGGCTGCCTTCATACCACGGCAGCACGTGTGATCTCTAAACCCCAGAACATTAAGCAGCAATTAGCAAAGTGTGTTGCCTACTTAAGGATGCAATCCTTTTTCTGTTAAATTGCAGGACTCCTACTGAATCCAGTACTGAGTCCTGAATTGTGATGGAAATAACCATTAGAGAAAAAGTAGTCATTTCTTCCTGGAAATTTAATCAGCTCAGTCATAATTACGGTACATCTGTTGTTACTAGATTATTTGCTAACACACACGTGCAGGCACACACACTGACAAAATAAGCACATGCTGGCATTTCTCTGAGATGTTGACAGAAAGGCAATACGCGCAGGCTGAGCCATGAGGCATGCTCCTCTCCTAATTATATTGTTATTTACACTTCCTGAATTATGATCAAGGACTGAGAGCACAGTAGGTCAAAACCACAGGTCATTTAGCCTTATGGCTGCTCTGATTTAGAATGGTTTTGTGATCCTTCATTGCAGAAACAAAAGGAAACTGCTGCAATACTGCTGAACTGGCCACTGTGTATCATTTTGTCCATTCCAAATGATGATTTGATTCAAGCCCTTATATATGGAGTGCTATGTGATTAAATTTATTCCTATATACATCATCCTAAAGCTACTGCTCTGTGTTCAATTTGCAGTGAGTAGACAGAGTATTTGTTATTATTTACTCTAAGTCATAGATTTTTATTAGCAGATGCCAAAAAATGGCTGGTTGGCTTTGCTCTTTACACAAATACTGACACAATTCAATGTGGAAATTCAATCGAAACACAATTTCACCACGAAACCCTCTCTAATGTTACATTGAGCTTATATTCTTCAATGGTTGTACTATACACTATAAATAGACAACCGCTTACAGATATGTAATACTATTTGTGGGAACCCTTAGATATTCTGTATCTAATTCTGAATGTCTGTGAGATAGTATCTTGCATTGTGTGTTAGGCTTCCTGAAGCCAACAATACTGAATTTGAGCAAAAAATTATTTGAGACAAAATGTTAAGTACCACAGATTTGTTGTAATCACTCCCTGTAACTCATTTCTGAACAGCACTTTAAGTCAGGAGCCTAAGGATGACGATTTAGGCTCAGCAGAATGCTAAAGGAGTGACTAGAAAATTGTAAACCTCTCATCAATCTGCTGTGCTTACTTTCCCACTGAAACCATATTCCAGATTTTGCATATGCTCATGACTTAAAATAGACCTGGAAATGGTAAAATACTACAAGTCCAGTGATGAATATATCCCCAGGTGTGTCCAGATCATCTGAAATTTCTGTTTACAAAGCAGTCAGCAGCATTGTTTAACAAAATATAAATCAGTGTTGCCTTTACCCTTGGTAACTGTAAAAAGACAAAGCATGTTTTGTACCATCATCATAATCACAAGTTTATTACTTTTGGAAAATAAATGCTTGGCCTATGCTTGGCACTGATCCCTTTTCAAGGTGATAAAGGGTAAAGCTACTTAAGGGATTGATTTACGAGACAGGAAATCAGCTCTTGCCTGCACGCCAGGAGAAATTCTGTTAGCTAAACTCTGCACATTCTAGTTGGAGGCAATGATTCAGAATTAAAGCTGCATAAATAACAGAGAATTCATTGTGGGATAAAACAGAATGTTTTGCTCAATTTCAGAATAAAGGATGAAATGCTTCATTTATGGGTTATTTAAACTTTCTCATAAACATTTTTTCCATAGTTGTTATCAATTTAAAATTAAAAAATGGTGTTTCAATAAAAAAGTTGTGTTTCATAAATGTAAAAAAAAAATTTCTTCCATGAAAATTTGTGTTAACATTTTTCATTTTCCATCACTTAGATAGAGCCTCTCTAGTGATGTGTTCAAAATAGCATTTCTGCTGAATGCATTATTTGGTGGAGAAAAAATGTTTCCATCTACTGTTTTTGAATCATTGCTGGCAAAAAGCTTACACTGTCAGAGAAGCTAAGATCACAGTGGTGGTTTTTTTTCTTCTACTTCGTTTTTGTAGATCTTTGATTGTTTAAGCTGGCTCAGTTCGCCTGAGTTACGACTGGATGACACAGCGTGGGTGCCTGTCCTGACTCTCAGAGGCGTGACTGTATCGCTGCTACAAGACGTAGCTGTGGAGCACCATCATTAACCGTCATAGGCAGGGCTGTGGCTGATTTTCAAATGGCACTCCAACGCAGACAGTTCATGTGGGAGCTGAAGAGTGGTTGACAACTTGGGTCAGAGGACCAATATTTGAAGCCCAAATATATAAGCACTTCTCATTAAATCTAGCTATAAGAGTACAAGAACTGGCCCCAGTCGTAATTGCATTAGGCCTTTCCTAGCTGTAGAATTAGCTGGTGGTATCACTCTTGTTTGTACCCGTGCAATTGCTTAGTGATAGTTTATACAGATGCAGCAGAAAATAAAAAAATGATGCCAGAGCAGACTGATTTTTCCTCAGACTATTTTTGTGCCTTTCCTAGTATATCCTTAATTTGCGAAATGTTAGTATTCTACCATGTTCAGTGTTTGTGTTTTTCACAACCTAATGAATTATGCTTTGACACACATCCTGATAACTGTCCAACACATCTTTTTTCTTTATATCCCATTACTCCTAATTACTGTTTCGTGTATCTCACTAAATAAATATTCAACGTCATTGTGACTTTATAAGCTAATTAACTTTACACATTATTGTCAACACATTTTTTTTACTCAAACTGTACCTGGTTTTAAATTTTAACCTTTATGTTATAATTTAAGCTTTATGCTGCTAGAGCAATTTTGCTGCTTTACTCTGAATACTCTCTAACTTTGCCACTCATCTGGTAATGATGTGTACAATCATGGTACCTCAGATGTGAAGATATTACAATTGCCTAGGGAAGGTGTGTGAGCTCGTTGCTTTACCGTGTGATGCCTTGGTCTAAAATTGATAATTTGTGTGTCCTGGTAGCACTGCAAGCTCTCTGATTGATTTCCTGATGACTTTGGGCTTTTCCTATCCATTTTGCACTGGTGGCCATTGAGTGAGCAACCTGACGAACACGTCAGGGAATGCATTTGTTGTTTCTTTATGTACGAATGCGTTTCTGTTATTTGCATGTCAAGTCACCACATAAGCATTTACACTGTTAAAGACCAACAGAAAGGATACGATAATGGAGACATCATTCAATGTAACATATCATGTTTTCTGCTAGACTGTTGTAGGACTTCAGACTTCTCTTATAAAATGCAGTCAATAACAAATTTTATACCTGCATTTATACCTAAGCATAAGCAATAAGATAAGAGTGTAAAGTGTGGTACAGCAAGCTGGATTTTTAAAGTTCACTGAAACCAGCTGATATCTCTAATACAAAAGAGCTGAACATTTGTTCATTCCCTATGTTATAGAGGAGAAGAATCAATTTTTTCTCCAGGCCAATTGAGTTCCTGAGATACTCTTGAAATTGCTTAATATTTAATAATATTATAATCTCATTAATGGAATATTCATATCAATATGCATATTTACATTAATAATATTTAACAGTTATAAAATAAGTACAGAACAATTATTTGAACAGCTGGTAGGTAGAGATAGTGAATTCAACAGCCTGGGACTTTTCCTGTGAAGGAGCAAGCCATGGAGCTTGGTGCATTATTGCTCCCCCAGCAGAGGCACACTGTAAAAAGTACAGGTTATTGCTGCAAGAAATCTTGTTGATCGAATGTAGAATGCAGGTTTCATTAAAGCCAGAAATGAAACTCCTAACAGCAGGTCCTGGGCAGCATCCTCTGTGAATTGGTATCGATCCTGGATACCCCATAACCATCTAGATCTCTGGATGGCCTGTAGTGTACAAGTCTTTTTCAGTTACTGGGGTCTAAATCTGTTCTGAGAGTAAATTAAAGAAGGGCTAGTGGTCTGGTTTATCAATTATTTGCTGTCTAAATAGTACTGGCATCATTGCTAAAGACACTTCTGGGTGAGGCACAGAGTGGGCTCAAGGGGTTTTGTCATTCCCCATAGACAGGGAGAGCCACGAGGGAGGGGAGTGGGTACAGCGTTGGGAGGAGCAGACCCCGGCAGCTCTGAGGATGGGGGGTTTCTCTGGCCTGCAGAGCCTTGCCATTTTTCCAGTGGAGCTGTGGACCCTAAAGGGTGAAACCCATGGACAGTACTTCCACTTTTTGGGTTTTATAAACCCCTTAGTAACTGTTCATAGATATTCTAGGGTTCAAAGACCACAATTAAATTAACCACAATTAAAATAAAAAAACCAACAACAAACTCCTGAGACTGATGCAGCCAACTGTTGAAAGCAAGCTGGCTTGGAATGGGGCTAGAGGTGCAGTTGCAAACCACACAGCCCTGCACAGGAGATGGGGATCATCCCAGCTGCTGAGACACTGAAAATCCCTAGGAGGTTCGTTAGGTTCCACTTGGCCTCCACCTCTCCATTCTCCCCATTTCACACTTGCAGAACATAGCAGGGGCAAGGGGGTTCCCACAGGTCTGCTCTCTCAAGGCCTGTGTGCCATCTAGGGTACACTGATGTCAGCATTAGAAAACCAAATTACAGACCTGATAAATGGGGGAAGTCAAGTGCTCGTTGTCCAAACATACTTGACGGAGGCGGAAGGCTGCACCTCTTCCCCTGTTGAAGCAGGACATGCATCTGCAGAAGATGGAAGAATAAATCATAAGCTCTCAAGAATAACTCTTTTTATCTGCATTTGCAGCGTCTAGTACCTCAGAGTCCTGCTCAGCAGCTGCAGCTAATACAAAAATTACGAAGAAGTGGGGATTATCTTGGGTAAGCGTAGGTCATTTTGGGTGGTGGGAGCATATTCAGCACATTCTTAAGTCCACAGGAAGGTTTTTGACAGGCTCCTGTAATGAAATATTAATCAGCATATTTGTTTCTATAATGTTTGCAAAAATATCCCACAGGTTTCTGCTTTATCAGCCTGCCATTTCCAGCATCTAATGAAAATGAAGACTAACGGTAGTATTAATAGAAACTAAGTTCAGGATAATATGCTATATTTACTGGATTTCTACACAGTATTGATGCCTTTTGGTAATAGACCTTATATATTTTAACATCCTTAGCTGTTATCCATCATTGGTCTATATATTTCTTCAATATTATGCTATCTGAATGTACCAGTTGTTAGAAATTTTTCTGTATTTGCCCAGCCTATGTCAATTCTTAAAATAATATGGCCAGTGTTCCCCATGGTGTGATGTTAGTTGTCTGAATCTTTGAAAAAAAATCAGAAATGCGTTTGCACTTACACATTTAAGCAGACTCATAAGCCCAATAATATCTTCATATTCAGAATAAAAGCAAGACTCCCGATGGTAATTTGAGTAACGATGACTAGGTGGCTGATTGATACTATGTGAGCCTGGCTGTGGTATGACAATTAACAGCTCACTATTTAAGCTCTTAAAATCTAATATTTTGTACTTCCTCTATTCATTTGACTAAAGAATTCAGAGCAGAAATTCTACATGAATGGTCATGAACAATAGCAAGAACTATTCTCCAATTAAAAAGTCTGTAGCCGACCAAATTTGACAGATACCAATCAAGCAGTGGTAGCTCTTTTCTAGCAGTTTTTTTCCTTAGCAGCCTTCAGACATGTTAAATTTACATTAAAATCATGTAAGTCATAAAGTATCAGGTGGAATAAATTATGAAAAACCAAGAAAATGTTCAACAAATATTACATTCTGAAGGCTAAACAAAATTACAGACAGTCACCTGTGTGCCTCTAACCGTGTGTCTACAAGACAATGATATTGCAAAACACAGTAAGAATTGTACTTTAGAGCACAATTACTATTCTGTGTTATCTTCCTAGCTTCCACCCGGGCTTAGAGCTATAGACAGAAACACAGAAGAGAGCAGTGTATCTGAGCCCTCCTTACGATTTTGGTCACTGCTGCTAATGTGCCTCTGGAAGCAGAGCGGAGTGGCCACAGTGATGGACAGATGGCTGGGACAGCAGCAATTGGAAAGACCACAAAGAGAAGGGTATGTCCTGGCATCCTCTGACTGCAATGTTGATGTCCTACACACAGAACCATTGTCACGCACAGATATTCTTGCCTCAATTGACATGGACACAAGAAGCCCGAGACTAATTCAAAACAACGTTGAGAAAATAATGAAGTTTAAAGTTTGAATATTTTCTTCTATTTTTCCTGCTTTCTTTCAAAACTTTTCTTTCTTTTCAAAATAAATATAACTTTTTTTAAGGATAAAAAAGTTACAGGTTTATGATCTCAAAATTGTATGAAACTTTAGGAAAAAGAATGGTATCAACCTAAACTATTTATTTCCTCCCCAGATTGAGCCACTGAACTATAAAATCCATTATTTTCAGAGATCTAGTACTATAACGGGGCACAAGGAAAAGCGAAGAGAATATTTTTTGAGTTCTCTCTGTGTCTGAAATGTCTTGAAAGCCAGATACTGACAAGGAAATGAAGCACATCTCTTCCAATGTCTCTGCATCTTCCTGCCAGCTTGCTCGATAAAGCAGCAATAAACATAATTGCCTTTGCATATCACTGATACAAAGAACAAAAAATTTGTGTGCAAGTATGGCTCCTATTTTCCAGTGAGTTACTTATGTGTTCTTCATCATTCTCTGTGCTATATAATCAGCAGCTGCATCTTGGAATTCACAGCAGCTCTCATCTATGTGCTGAACATTTATGGGATTTATTGCCATTTTTATAGATATGGTAAGTAAACATAAACTGAGAAAGTGTCATAAAATATAAAAATCATCAGCAGATGCTGATTAAGGAGAATTATTATATAAGCTTTACAAATTTTTCCATTTGAAGTTTAGCTTTGCTGGTTTGTTAGAAACGCTTCATGTGTGAAAGGTATGACAGAGCAAATCTAAAATGGAAAGGCAGAGAGTGGGCACTGGAGGTGATAAGTTGCTGATATAGACCAAGTAGTTTGCTTCCTTGGGGCACTCCTACCTCACCATCTGTGAAGGCTGCTTCTGCAACGTGCTACAGGCTCCCCCCCAAGGGCTGGTGACGGTAATGCATATTGCCTCTGTCTGATGTGAGGTCTAAAAGAAAGCAGATGGCAGAAGGGATACCTAAGATCCCAGGATTTGTGAACATTAGCGCAAAAATGTCTTTGAAAAACCCTTACATCAGACCATTGTTCACTAGAAAAGAAGACTCAAAACGGAATATTGCAAGACAATGTTTAATTTGACCTCCTGTGCTATGAATAAACATCCTTCTCTCTAAAGTAGAGAGACATGGGTTTGATGGGTGGACTGATCAGTGGATGACGAATTGGTTGGATGGTCACATCCAGAAGGTAGTGATCAATGGCTCAAAGTCCAGATGGAGACTGGTGACAAGTGGTGTCCCTCAGGGGTCTGTACTGGGACCAGTACTGTTTAATGTCTTCATCAGTGACAAAGACAATGGAATCAAGTGCACCCTCAGCAAGTTTGCAGATGACATCAATGTGAGTGGTGCAGTTGACACACCAGAAGGACAGGATGCAATCCAGAGGGACCTGGACAAGCTCGTACCTTGTGAGGTTCAACAAGGCCAAGTGCAAGGTCCTGCACATGGCTTGGGGCAACCTCTGCTATCAGTACAGGCTGGGGGATGAAAGGATTGAGAGCAGCCCCTGCTGAGAAGGACTTGGGGGTACTGGTGGATGAAAAGCTGGACTGAAGACGACAAAGCGTGCTCATAGCCCAGGCCAACAGCATCCTGGGCTGCATCAAAAGAAGCACGGCCAGCAGGTCAAGGAAAGGGGTTCTGCCCCTCTGCTTCGCTCTGGTGAGACCCGCCGTGAGTCCTGTGTCCAGCTCTGGAGCCTCCAGCACAGGACAGACATGGACCTGCTGGAGCAGGGCCAGAGGAGGGCCACAAAGATGATCCGAGGGATGGAACACCTCTACTATGAGGACAGGCTGAGAGAGTTGGGGCTGTTCAGCCTGAACAAGAGAAGGCTCCGGGGAGGCCTGATTGGAGCCTTTCCGTACCTGAAGGAGGCCTGCAAGAAAGCTGGAAAGGGACTGCTTAGCAGGGCTCGTCTAATATAGAAGGGGTAACGGCTTGAAACTAAGAGAGGGTAGATCTAGACTGGATAGAAGAAAGAAATTTTTTACAATGAGGGTGGGGAAACACTGGAACAATTTGCCCAGAGAGGTGGTAGAGGCCCCATCCCCAGAAACATTCAAGGTCAGGTTGGATGGGGCCCTGGGCAACTTGACCTAGTTAAAGATGTCCCTGCTTATTGCAGGGGGGTCAGACTAGATGACCTTTAAGGTCCATTTCAACCCAAACTATTCTATGATTCTATGATTCTACAACATAGACAATAAACATTTCCCAGTAACGTGCACACACATGTCTCCTCAGCCAACTAAAACTGCAAAATCTCTTCCCAATTGAAGCGTGCATCAGTCAACTCCGCTAGCACATTGAGGGAGGGAAAGCAATGGCGAGATCAAGACATGACTGTAATTTCTTTGAAAACAGTATTTGCAGGCAACACTTCACTGGAGAGGGTGCCCTGAAGAGGATGCTCATCTGGAGGGACCCTTGTCACTTTTCATCCAGGTTGGCCACATAGGAGTTCATTCTGGTGGTTTTTTTTTCCATTCTCTCTTACCCTTCCTTCTCTTGTGCATTTGTTTGGTTTCTCTTTTCCACAGATGGAAGATTTACTGTTACAGTTGCTGTATACTATGAGTTACGGACGCCACAAATAAACCTTTGTGCCTGTAAACCTATTTCATCATCCTTTGCGCAATAGTGACAACTTCTGGTCTCTCTCAGATGAAGACCATATAGGTGAATTTAACCACTTGCAAAAGATTTAAATATTCATAAAACCATTTGACGGGTTCTAGCTCAGATCTGATTCATTAGAGATAGTTGCTTAAACTGTCTCTTATGTGTGATACATCAGAGAGGTTGAAATGCAAAGTCAAATGTGTTAATTTAAGGTAGTACCACCACAACTGGTTTAAACTCATTTGTTTGACTTGTTCTGTCTTTGTCAAATGTGAGAAATTTAGTAAGATTCAGTTGTGAAAGTCTGTGGCCAGGCTCATTGCCAATCATCACTTTCAGCAGTCAAGAAATTAAACTTTGTTTAGTTCTACTTCAATTTCATGCATTTGTTTTGCTGGGTCATCCCACAACACATGATGAGCTGAAGGGTGCAGTAGACCCTCACACAGAGTTGGAGATCACAGAGACATTCAGAAGGCAAAATGGCAGAGGCTTTTGAGGGTATCAAGCTTTGTGGCCAGGGAAAAAGTGACTAAATTGAACAAATCCTATGAGCCCATAGATGTATTTTGAAGTTACATTTATTCACCATATTCAAGACCAGGTTGGACAGGTCATTTATCCACATTCAAGACCAGGTTGGACGGGGTTCTGAGCAACCTGATCTAGTTAGTGGTGTCCCTGCTTGCTGCGGGGGGGTTGGACTAGATGACCTCTAGGGGTCCCTTCCAACCCAAAACTTTCTATGATTCTATAATTTTCTCATTGCGAATATCAGCCTTCAAAGATGAAAAGTTGAAGGAAGAGCTGTTGCTGCCTAGAGCGTTTCATTTTCAGTGCTGAACGCCTATTTCATGCCTTCACCTGCTAAACATGGGGACTGAGGAAGGCTGTCTGTGAATCAAAATGAGAAGTAGGTCTTGGGGACAGAATATTCATGCAACAAATTCCTGTTCCCTGGGCTTTGGCCCGGTGAGCTGAGCTACAGCAGTATGTGGGCTGCCTTTGCAGTCAGCTGCAAAAGAGCTAATGACTGTCGCCAGCAAGAGCCTGTATTTCTGCAGCTGACGTTGTAAGCTGTGGCTGTTACAGGCAGTGGTTTTGCTACATTAGGACCTACACATTCAGCTATAAAAACAACCTAATTGCTGTTGGACAGAAGTGTTAAATATACAGTGAGTTCATTTCCTGCAGAACCGAATAATTGCCACGTGCAGTTTTACACTTACAGGGTCAGATTGTGCTGTGTTAAAATTATACAGTTCAAATGTGACTGGCTTTCTTCTAACACAGAGCAATTTGGCTCGAGTAGAGGATAACATAACCGGCAGCACTATGCAGCACTGACTCAACTGCAGTATTTCTCAGTTACTGAGAAATCCACAGTTGAGGGCTTGATCCAAAGCCATGTTTCTGTCACTGGTTGCAATAGGCACTGACTCAGGACCTAAAAAAGAAATCTGTGGTGAAAAACCAGAGAACAGAGCATACGTCCTACAGGATACAGTTGACTATTTCTCTGCTCAGCAGCTGATAGTGTGAGGCTGCAATATTGATTTGTGTTACTGCATTTTATAGCTAGTATGTTACAAGATTAATTTTGTGCCACTCAGCATCTGCTTTCTCCTTGGGAAGTTTTGTAAAGATTTCTGCTGACTATAATGAATTGACTTTTTTTTTTTGCAAACCAGCAAAACAGATCCTTTATGCCCTGCCTTTCCAAAGTATAGCATGACAGATACCGTTAAGATGATTATACTATACACTTATATGTGCTTCTGTGCTTACAGGCTAACAGCTAACATCTTATTAGTACAGGTCAGCATCCTTGTTCAGTCTTTTTACTCTCACTTACTTTCAGCCAACATTACTGTGATAGATTATTATTCTGCTAGGGTAGGCTTTGGCTTTTGTCCAAAAAAATGATATAAATCTACACTCTTTTACAGATGAGTATTATTTTCTTCTTGCATTTACTCATACTTTTAAATGGGAAATAATAGTAACCGGCTATAGGTAAAAGGGTGGAGATTCAGTTCAATAAACAAATGTACAAATAACTCAGTAATAAAAAAATGTGTGGTATTTGCCATGAATAAAATTTGCCCAGAGGGAATTTGTTGATTTAGGTGTCTATAGATATCAGTGAAGTGATATCTAATACTGATATCTAATATCTTATGACTGAATCAATATGGGCAAGATTTTGAGAACCTCTGACTTGGCTGTGTCTCCCTCGGGGGGTCATTTAACAGCAGGCAGGATGTGTGGGACGGAAGACAATGTCATCCATCTTTACACAGCTTAACACGAGCCACTGCAATAAGCAGGGCTCATTTCAGAGAAGGGGAGAAGGAAGATGAACCGTTTCAAGGCCTGTCATAAATTCTTTTCCTTTCCAACAAAGGGAAGGTGCTGTGACCCCATTTGTTTCTGGACAGAGCAGTTCTGTGCTGGTTTTGAGTGCGACTGTGCTCTTTGCTGAATTAAAAGCAATAGAAATGGCACATCTTCAGTCAAAATGAGAAGAGGAAATGAAGGCACTGATGCTCCTGAAAGTTTAACCAGGCTTTGTCTCAGAGGTTGGAGCAATGACTGATGGTTTTTAAGGAACCCTGAATTTATTTCCCATGAAGGTCCTTATATAGTTGCTTCCTCTACCTTGTTTCAGTTGTTCTTACTGTTTTTTGTGGCAGAAAAAGCCCTGTTTTTTTCTTCAGGGGGCACCACATGGTGGCAGGGCTGAGAGAAGGGCAGAATTACAGTGCCAAAGGCGGCAAAGGCTAAATCAGATCATCTCTGAACATAAACTACCGCACCTGAGGTTTCTGCAGTAGAAACATGCTGATTTAAGCTCAGTGAAGGTCTGTCCCTTTTAGCTGGGAAAGTGCCCAAGGGCTAGGACTGAATGACAAATTTTAAGGCCAGTTCTCATTAGAAACCTGGAGGCACACAGGTTTTAGTCCAGAGAAAACAGAGTAAGTACTCTTCTCAATCAAGAATCTGTGTCCTTCTCATAGCATACGCTGTACACCACGGCACAGAGGACAATTCAATAAAGTTAGCAGTGTGTGAATGAAATTGTCAGGGCCCTTATCTCAAATGACCAAAATGTACACGTAAGTAATCCTTCAACTCTAGACATTGTAAATAAAAAAAGGGTCAAAAAGCCTTGGCAAAGGATCTGTGGCAATGTGCTATGATCTGGGTAAAGGCTGGCATAAATCACTTTGTCTGACAGTCACTCACAAGCAGAAATGGTGTAAAATCACTAAGACAAGAGTAACCTTGGGAAAACAGCTTGAAAACAACCAGTAGATGGTGGTAAGTCTTGGGAGAGGAGTACAATATGTTTATTACGGCACTATAAATGAACAGTTTCCTGCAGAGATAAATAGACCATAAATCTGATTCTAGCCTCAGCTCACACAGCCCTTAGTGCTGACCAAAGCTAGATCCACTACAGCTAGGGATTTGTCCCTCAAAGATAGTCTCTATCCATGCTGGCATCCTCAACCTTTGTACAACAGAAGGGAAAACAGTTCAGTTCTCCTAGAGTATTTTCCTGAAGTTTTTTTTTCAGTCTTATCTTCTTGTAGCCACTTAACTTTCCAAATTACGAAGGTAAATGGATTCATGCTATCTGACCTTAGATGTCTAAAAGTTAGTGTCTGAGTCTGAATCAGCCTCTGTGGGTTCCAGGATATGCCCTTCTAGACAGAAATTCACCTGACAAATGTAGCTGAACTGACCCTTTTCTATTGAACATTTTGAGTATAGATCAGATTTTGGTCCAGATCAAGACTTCTGAATTAAGGTGTCTGAAATGCAAGTGTCTACATGTGAACAATCTACGTCAGGCCCAATGCTAGTCCTCAGAAGTGAAGTCAATACAACCAGTGGAGCCATAAGGTTCAGTTCACCCCAAAATAGACAACTCTTGATCAGACACCTAAGGAGTTTCCCATGTCTCATTGATTGCATTGACCAACTCTCTATTGACTTCAACGGAAACTTGGGCATTTAGCTCAGCTGTGTACATGTAAAGTGAAATTCAGGTGCCTAAAAATGGTCACGAGGTGTTTTCTGAAATGTCCTAGGTTGTCCAAAATATCCGTGTATGAATCACAGGAGGACATGTGGTTTACAGATGACATGTGTCCTTCTGGAAGGGCAGTACGAAACCATGTGGAACAACCTCAGGCACCTCAGACAGCAGCAGATCCTAATGTTTAGGCAGCTGAATTGTTCCCCTTTATATAGACACTTGACTTTATACGAACATGAACTGAATCCAATCCCCAACTGCTTGTGTCAGGACAAATCAATCCCATCTGTTGTTACATTTGTTCTTTTCTCTCTATGATATCTATAGGCCTTATAGCTTGAAAACTCTAAGTCCTTTTTGTGGTGTTAACCCCTATTTCTGTATACTTTCCATTTTTTAAATTATTGCCTTTCAGCTGGCACTGAAAGGGCCCTACTGAATTTTGTCATGTGGGAGGTCAGGGCTACTGCATTCTTCTCTGTTATTTATCATCAACAGAGTGAGATGCATTGCTCTTGCAGTCAAATTTTTATAAACTTATCTACAAGGCTTACGATCACTGAAGGCTCTGTTAGAACTCCTCTAAAATGAAAATGGTCTTCCCTAATCCATGCTGTGTATCTCCTTTTTGTTGCATTTATCATTCACTCCATGTATAAATCTCCTGCAGACATGTAGGGAACAAATATGCATCATGTAACAGAAGAGAAGTTCGAATGTGTAATTTCAAAAAGTTAAAACAGCAGGATCCTTGCATTAACATGAAAGAAGATTCACTATCAGAAGAAAAGAAAACTGAAAGATGTGGTGATGGAGCACACTTTTTGTTTGAGGTTTTTTGAAAACATATTTGTTTGATAGTTCCCAGATCTATTCTGGGTCAGGACTTTCGGTATGTTTATCATTACAGAAAGAGTCTGAACAGAAAGAGTATGTTGTTAAGCATAGTGAATTACCTTCTTCCACTCAAGCTAGCAGCATTAGGATGCAGCAGTAAACTTTTGAAGGATTGTACATGAGATGAAGAAACCCAGCGCAGGAGCCACACCTACAAACATGTCAATGGAACAAACTCTGCAGGTTTCCGCACTTTTGGAGAAGGCTTCATTATGCTATGGGATATCTACCATAATACATTCAAAAGACTAGATATCAGCACTGAGTGTGACTTACAACCTTACAATAAAATTGGAGAACAGGTTGCTAAGACCAGATCTCCCAGTAAGTACTAATGCTGTTTTCTGAAAGATAGTTCTCAATTACATCACTAATTACTTCTAATTATGAAGGCCACAGTCATAAGGTCAAATAATGAGACGCTTGTTCTGTATTCTGGCAAAGTCATCTTTAACTTCTGGATGTTCTTTAGGCTTATTAACACAAATGTTAATAAAACCATTGCGGAGTATCTTTTCACCTTAACTCTGGGTTTGTTTCCTTTGATATCAACATTAGCAGTCAAAAATGAGACAGGTATTAATTATATTTTAAAACACTGGGTTTAATGTACAGAGGTGGGACAAATTAGTAGTTACACTGAGCACTGCTGGCAATTATACATAACCTTGTTTTAACCCTAATTTCATCCACTATAAAATGCAGCATGAGTATGAAGACAATAAATCACTTATAGATAGTAGAAAGGTTCATTTATCTTTGTAGAGTTGCTGTACAGGAGACTCATCTGAGCAAAATGCCAAATAATTGCAATGAAAGTGAATTTTTGAGCACTTGTGAAAGCAGATTGGCACAAAATGTTGCTTTTCGAGATACTACATTTTATATACAGAATCACAGAATCACAGAATAGTAGGGGTTGGAAGGGACCTCTGTGGGTCATCTAGTCGAACCCCCCTGCCGAAGCAGGGTCACCTACAGCAGGCCGCACAGGACCCCGTCCAGGCGGGTCTTGAATATCTCCAGAGAAGGAGACTCCACAACCTCCCTGGGCAGCCTGTTCCAGTGCTCCGTCACCCTCAGAGGGAAGAAATTCCTCCTCATGTTCAGACGGAACTTCCTGTGCTTCAGTTTGTGCCCATTGCCCCTTGTCCTGTCACTGGGCATCACTGAAAAGAGCTTGGCCCCATCCTCCTGACACCCACCCTGCAGCTATTTGTAAGTATATATTAGGTTCCCTCTCAGCCTTCTCTTCTTCAGGCTGAACAAGCCCAGTTCCCTCAACCTCTCCTCGTAGGGGAGATGCTCCAGTCCCCTCACCATCCTCGTAGCCCTCCGCTGGACTCTCTCCAGTAGCTCTTCATCTTTCTTGAACTGGGGAGCCCAGAACTGGACACAGTACTCCAGATGAGGCCTCACCAGGGCAGTGTAGAGGGGAAGGAGAACCTCCCTCGTCCTGCTAGCCACACTCTTCTTGATGCACCCCAGGATCCCATTGGCTTTCTTGGCAGCCAGGGCACACTGCTGGCTCATGGTTAACCTGTCGTCCACCAGGACACCCAGGTCCCTCTCCACAGAGCTGCTCTCCAGCAGGTCCGCCCCAAGCCTGTACTGGTGCATGAGGTTGTTCCTCCCCAGGTGCAGGACCCTGCACTTGCCCTTGTTGAACCTCATCAGGTTCCTCTCTGCCCAGCTTTCCAGCCTATCCAGGTCACGCTGAATGGCAGCACAGCCTTCTGGTGTATCTACCACACCTCCCATTTTGGTGTCGTCAGCAAACTTGCTGAGGGTACATTCTAACTCTTCATCCAGGTCGTTGATGAAGAAGTTAAACAAGACTGGGCCCAGTACTGACCCCTGGGGGACACCACTAGTTACCAGCCTCCAACTAGACTCAGCGTCGCTGATGACAACCCTCTGAGTTCTGCCATTCAGCCAGTTTTCTATCCACTTCACCGACCACTCATCCAGCCCACACTTCCTCAGCTTCCCTAGGAGGATATCATGGGAGACTGTGTCGAAAGCCTTGCTGAAGTCTAGGTAGACAACATCCATGGCTCTCCCTTCGTCTACCCAGCCAGTCATGTCATCGTAGAAAGCTATCAGATTGGTCAGGCATGATTTCCCTTTGGTGAATCCATGCTGACTACTCCTGATAACCTTCTTTTCTTCCACTTGCTTCATGATGGCCTCCAGGATAAGGTGCTCCATCACCTTTCCCGGGATGGAGGTGAGGCTGACCGGCCTGTAGTTCCCTGGGTCCTCCTTCTTGCCCTTTTTGAAGATTGGAGTGACATTGGCCTTTCTCCAGTCCTCGGGCACCTCTCCTGTCCTCCAGGACCTCTCAAAGATGATGGAGAGTGGCTCAGCAATGACATCCGCCAGCTCCCTCAGCACTCGTGGGTGCATTCCATCGGGGCCCATGGATTTGTGGACATCCAGATCACTTAAGTGATCCCTCACACAGTCCTCCTCGACCAAGGGAAAGTCGTCCTCTTTGTAGGCTTCTTCTCTTACCTCCGGGGCTTGGGATTCCTGAGGGCCAGTCTTAGCACTGAAGACTGAAGCAAAGAAGGCATTCAGTAGCTCTGCCTTCTCCGTATCCTCCGTCACCAGGACACCCGCCTCATTCAGCAGCGGCCCCACGTTGTCCCTAGCCTTCCTTTTGCTGCTGATGTAGTTGAAGAAGCCCTTCTTGTTGTTTTTGACATCCCTTGCCAGCTTCAATTCCAGGTGAGCCTTGGCCTTCCTCGTTGCATCCCTGCATGCTCTCACTACGTTTCTGTACTCTTCCCAAGTGGCCTGTCCCTCTTTCCACATTCCATGGACCTTTCTCTTCTGCCTGATCTCCGCTAGAAGCTCCTTATTTAACCATGCAGGTCTCCTGCCTCCTTTGCTAGATTTCTTTCTCAGGGGGATGCATTGCTCCTGTGCATGGAAGAAGTGTTGTTTAAAGAGCGACCAGCACTCATGGACCCCCCTGCCTTCGAGAGCCCTGGCCCACGGGATTCCTCCCAGTAGCTCCTTGAAGAGGGCAAAGTCAGCCCTCCTGAGGTCCAGGGTTTTGATCCTGCTTATCGCCCTGCTTCCTCCACGCAGGATCCTGAACTCGACCATTTCATGGTCACTGCAGCCGAGTCCACCTCCAATCTTCACATCCTCCACCAGTCCCTCCTTGTTTGTTAACACGAGGTCCAGCAGCGCGCCTTTCCTTGTTGGTTCCTCCACCACTTGCATCAGAAAGTTATCATCGATGCTCTGTAGGAACCTCCTGGATTGCGCCTGCCTAGCTGTGTGGTCTTCCCAGCTGATGTCAGGGTGGTTGAAGTCCCCCATGAGAACCAGGGCCTGTGACTGTGAGGCTGCTTACAGCTGCCTGTAGAAGGCCTCATCAACCTCCTCCTCCTGGTCAGGTGGCCTGTAGTATACACCCACCGTAATGTCACCCGTGTGAGCCTGTCCCTTAATTCTAACCCACAAGCTTTCAACTCCTTCCTCATTTGCCCCCAGGCCAAGCTCAATGCATTCCAGTTGCTCCCTCACATATAGAGCAGCTCCCCCTCCTCTCCTTGTTGGTCTGTCAATACCTTCATTTACACCTGGTCATGGTTTTTGAAGCAAATACTGTCCTGTTTTTTTTTAAAAAAAGAATTTATTTCAGCAAGAAACATGATACCAGATACAGAACGGGGTGTTCAATAGCTGCAAGCGTGATGGTGTAGACAGGGCATTCCTGTTAGAGCAATCCAGGGTGTGGTGCTTGCCCCTTACACTAGATAGTTTTTGAATGAATGGGACACTGGGTGAACAGCACTGACAGCAAACAGAGATTAATTCTCCCTGTCCCTGATGGTGTGGCCAGTGACAGTCCCAGAAAAGGAAAGGCTGGGTATTTCGGGAAACAGAGCTGTCCAGCTGTCCTGGTTTTGCCTGGGATAGAGTTCATTTTCCTCCCAGTAGCTGCTGTGTTTTGGATTCAGTATGACAAGAATGTTGATAACATTGATGGTTTTAGTTATTACTATGAAATCCAGGACTTTTTCCAGTCTCTCACATTCAGCTAATGAGCAGGTGTGCAGGAGCTGGGAGGCAGCATAGCCAAGCATCTAGCTCAATCTGGCCAATGGAAATATTCCACATGGATGTTATGCTTAGTTTATGAACGGGGGTTGGCCAAGGGGCAGGAATCCTTTTTTTCTTCTTTTTTTTTCCGTGAGTTTGAATCCTGTCTTGTCTGGGAATTTGTTTTTTCTCAGGAATTTGTTTTTTCTCAGGAATTTTGTGAAATTTGTGAAGCCGCGTGCTCTGGGTTCTGTAATCGCTGCTGAGGGATTGGCTGGAAATTGGTCATCAGGTGGTGAGAAAATTGTATTGTGTATAGTTTGTTTTGCATATTCAGTGGTAGTAGTAGTAGTAGCAGTAGTATGTTCTTTGTTGCCTTATTAATCTGTCTCTATCTCACCCACGAGTTTTACCTTTTGTCCATTTCTCCTCCCCATTCTGGTCAGGGGGGATGGAGAGGGGGAGCGAGTGGCTGTCTAGTTCTTAGTTGCTGGCTGTCAGGTTAAACCACGACATTAGCACACTGTATAAACCCCGTGGGTAGACATTTATGTACTCTTCTCACATCACTTACCTCAGGCTTTGCCATTTTCACTCCCCCATCCCTCTTGGTTGTATCTTCTCACTGCTGACCTCACCAAGCTGTTCCCCAGCAATCTTTCCCTCAGACTCTCAGCCCCAGCACCAGAATCAGCCATACAGGCTCCTTACACCACAGCCTTCGATTTCATTCTCTGCCTAGACACCTGATGATCACTGAGGTCACTGGCAATGTGTAGTATCCTCCAAAATCTGCATTCCTGTCAGGCAATAAAGGATAACATAATTAGGTAGGCTGAAGCCCATGGCAAAGTAACTCTTGGTTCTTTCAACTTCATTCAGTATTTTGGGATGACGGGGTAATTCCCTGACACTTTATACCCTATATTGGTTGTGTATCCTTTTTTTAATTTATTTTCAGGTTTGCTTTTTGTTCTCTCCAATACTGCAACCATCAGGGCTGGTTTACACCTGAAATGTGGCTAACTGAATGCTTCATTACTGGTGCCTACATACCGTGTCCCTGACTCGAGCTGCAGGCAAGAGGAATAATTAGAGTGTTTGAGTCTGTTCCAGATTGCGTTTGGATCTGTGTCTGTAGCTACAGAGAACACCTCCAGCAGTCCACAGACACCGGGATGCATGTGGGTATCACTCATTGCCCACCCAAATTACTCTGCCTGGTTAAGAGGTTAGCATGCAGATGGTGAATTAACTGGCCAGTTCAGGACACAGAACAGAGTGGAGGCTGATGCAGAAATAGGTCTGACAAAGCTGAGCTCTGCCTGTGAACCAGGGTTTTGCAGATGAGAACTTTCCTGCTTTGAGTCGGAGTCTGGCATGTGCTGAGTGAGCAGGTTTAGTTGCTTCTGTGCAGTGAGTTTGTGGTCCCTGCTTGCACTTATTTGTCTGGCTAATTTATGTGTTTATGTCTGTTGGTTCCTTGTTATTCAGATTTGTCTGTTAATTGTAAGAATTTGTATTTCAGCCATATTGTAATAAAAGAGAATCTTTACAGTGGAACGCAGCAGCTGTTTAACAGTTTGTATCAGCAGTACACAACCAGCAACAATGCAGGGCAAAAGAACAACGCTCTGCTCAAAAACTTGGGAGAACAGAATAAAAATATGCTACCTGAAGCTGTAGAAATCCTAACTTTCTGAAAACTGTTGTAGTCCCTCAGGGAGCCATGGTTTTAGAGACATAAGAAGTGATACCTCTTGGAAATTTGTGCCAGAACTGAGCTCATACCCCAGCATGGTGCACGAGGTCCAGAGTCACATATCACAAAAATAAAATTACCAAGGTTTTTCTCTTGAGGGCCCTCATTTGAGCATAGCAGGATCCTGCTTGTTTTGTGGAAAACTGTCAGAGTTTGCAATGGTTTACTTTAATTTCCTCTGCACACGGTATAATCGCTGAAATAACTGAGCTAGCTACAATTATTGGCCATGCAATTTCATGCATCTGTGAAAATTTATTAAAGTACAAATCCTTGCACTTGCTCTAATTTGTGCTAATGAAAGAGCTTGGCATATTTGCCAGTAAGTCTTATGAATTCAGAGGGAATCACTGTAATGATTTCAAATTAGAATAATAAATTTGACTTTATCACATTAAAATTAATAAAACTGTTGTTAGTGATTTGATTTTCCACTATTCTGAGCCTAGTGTAGCATTAAAGATGGACCGTTTTTTCAAGAAGTTTCTAGGAATCCACAGTTGGAACTTTTGATCAAAGAGAAGCTATAGATTTACGTCTCAGCATATTTCTTCTTAAGAAATTTGGCTCTGAAGTAATTATTAGAAACTGTAATAAAGTGTGGGCAACAGAAACGCAAAGGCTATCCAGCTGCAGAATGAGAACAAAATTTAATGAACATTTGGTTTGCAATTTAACTTACAAACTGATTAATGATAGTTATATTTTTCCTCCAGATGACAGTATAATCAGGAAAGTGACAAAGGTGTCTACTGTACTAGTGGTATGAATGAGATATCTACCTTTTTCATACATCAATACTGTGTTTGCTTGAAGAGCAAACACATTGTTCCTGAATTGGTTGAAGCTGGTCTACTAGGAATATACCCATTATGTTTAGCTATGGAAATTCATCTCTTTGTCCTTCTTTGTGTTCTACATCACTGTAGTGAAAATCACTTGACAGCAAAAGCTTTCAAATGTGCTTTTTCATTGTGTCTTCACAAACATAATAAATTTCCACATAAATGCGGTCAAAAGAAGCTGAGAAATACAGAAAACTTCAACTGTCCAATGACATTCAGCTCTATGACATCCTCCTGCAGCAGAATGACCCAACTATGAGGACTGGTGTTCCTCAGGGATCAGTATTGGGACCGGTGCTGTTTAACATCTTTGCTGGCAATGTGGACAGTGGGATCGAGTGCACCCTCATCAAGTTTTCCAATGACACCAAGCTGTGTGGTGCGGTCGACATGATAGAGGGAAGGGATGCCATCCAGAGGGACCTGGGCAGGCAGGGTCCACAAGCAGTGTGGCCAGCAGGTCAAGGGAGGGGATTTTGCCCCTCTGCTCCGCGCTGGTGAGACCTTACCTGGAGTCCTGCATCCAGCTCTGGAGCCCTCAGCATAGGACAGACATGGACCTGTTGGAGTGGGTCCAGAGGAGGCCACAAAGATGATCAGAGAGCTGTAACACCTCTCCTATGAGGACAGGCTGAGAGAGTTGGGGCTGTTCCGCCTGGGGAAGAGAAGGCTGCGGGGAGACCTTACTACAGCGTTCCAGTTCCATAGGGGGCTTATAAGAAAGACGGAGAGGTATGTGTTAGTAGGGGCTGTACCAACAAGAGAAGGGGTAATGGCTTTAAACAAAAATAGGGTAGATTTAGACTTGATATCAGGAAGATATTTTTTACAGTGAGTGCAGTGACACACTGGAACAGAGTAGATGCCCCCTCCCTGGAAGCATTCAAGGGCAGGTTGGATGGGGCCTTGAGTAACCTGGTCTAGTGGAAGATGTCCCTGTCTATGGCAGGGAGGTTGGAACTAGATGATCTATAAGGTCCCTTCCAACCCAAACCATTCTGTGATTCTATGATTCTATGAATTTTTTGAGCAGAAGGTGGAAATAATAAAACTGCAACAAGGGCCATTGAGGGCACTGGACTAAAGTATGTCTCTCAGTAGGGCTTGAAGTTGCACCCAATAATAAAACAGTGCAAAGATAACAGTGCAAAAATTATTCTGATTGCAATAACAAGACAAATTGAACAGTCTTGCTTTTGTACAAGGTGGGAAGGTAGAGGAAGATAGGTGGTATAGGATTGCCTTTATGAAACAGGCTGAAGAGGATGAAAAGGAAAGACAGATTATTACTGCTACCATTCTTGTTTTGTCTTCTCTCTCCTCTCTCCTTCCTATTAACTTCCAAATTATCTCTTCATCCTTTTCCCTTCTCACCTTAGACACTTCTTCATCTTGCTACTTCTTTCTAAGTGTATCCTCTCCATCTGGCCAGACCAGTTACTCAGGATCCACGTTGCTGTACCTGTGATGTCCCAGGAGAACTATGACTGGGTTCTGAAAGTACGTGGTCAGAAAATCCATTTTTGTGCCAATAAATTACTACTGGAAGAGCACCAGTCTCTGGTCCTGAGGGCATTTCTCCAGCCTGGACCCTGACCCTGCTTAGATGCTAGCACGGTTGCTGCCAACAACACCTTGGGGATGAGATTTTTTGATGCAGGAATTGTGCACATAAGATAGAATCACAGAATCATAGAAAGTTTTGGGTCGGAAGGGACCCCTAGAGGTCATCTAGTCCAAACCCCCCCGCAGCGAGCAGGGACACCGCTAACTACATCAGGTTGCTCAGAGCCCTGTCCAACCTGGTCTTGAATGTTTCCAGGGATGGGGCCTCCACTACCTCTCTGGGCAACCCGTTCCAGCATTTCACCACCCTCATTGTAAAGAATTTCTTCCTTATATCTAGCCTAAACCTACCCTGTTTTAGTTTAAAACCATTACCCCTCGTCCTGTCACTGCTGTCTCTACTAAAAAGATTGTCCCCATCTTTCCTATAAGCTCCCTTTAAGTACTGAAAGGCTGCAATCAGGTCTCCCCGCAGCCTTCTCTTCTCCAGGCTGAACAAGCCCAGCTCTCTCAGTCTGTCCTCATAGGAGAGGTGCTCCAGCCCTCGGATCATTTTTGTAGCCCTCCTTTGGACCCGCTCCAACAGTTCCATGTCCTTCTTGTGCTGAGGGCTCCAGAGCTGGATGCAGTACTCCAGGTGAGGTCTCACCAGAGCAAAGGGGCAGAATCACCTCTCTCGACCTGCTGGCCACGCTTCTCTTGATGCAGCCCAGGACACGGTTGGCCCTCTGGGCTGCCAGCGCACATTGCTGGCTCATGTCCAGCCTTTTGTCTATCAGTACCCCAAAGTCCCTCTCAGCAGAGCTGCTCTCGATCCTTTCATCCCCCAGCCTGTATTGATACCGGGGATTATCCCGACCCAGGTGTCGGACCTTGCACTTGGCCTTGTTGAACCTCATGAGGTTCACACAGGCCCACACAATCCTACCCCTCTGCCTGGGGAAACCTGGCCACAGGAAACTTTCTTTATCATCATTCTGTATGACCAGTTCTTGGTGTAGAAAATCATTTCTTGGTATTGGATAGTCAGGCTTATGTCAGGATTGCTGGAAAAAAAGGACTGCCTGCGTGCCGTTAGTAACTGTTTATGTTTAGATGGAGTATGTAAGGGCAATAAATTATTTACAGTGAGAGCTATCATATGACTGATTTCTCATCCTATGAGAAATTGATTTGCAACATCAAAATGTTCCCCATTTTGTAGGAGGTAGCATGGTAACACACATGTATTTCAGTGACAAAAGTATTACACACATGTAGGGTGACAAATCTCATGGCCATACTTTTAATGGTTCTGCAGACAGCTATGAAGCTGCTCTAGCAGCTGCCTAAGCTCCTATTCTCTCTTCAGACAATTTTGTTCTCACCAGAGAACTGCGGTTTTCACATTATCATCAAAGTTATCACATTAAAAGACTGAACTCTGGCATGACTTCACTCATCAGCAAGACAGAGGTGGGATTTCTTTTTTTTTTTTAATATTTTGATCTGCTTGACATTATTCTTAACCAAACAGCATGCATGTATTTCAGAAAATGATCATGAGTAGGTAGTGGTTTAGTACTAGAGCTGCTGTCTGTCTGTCTGTGATCTGCTGTAAATCTTTGCTTTACATACAGCCTAAAACACATCTTGTTCTTTCATTAACTATATATTAGAGATCTACAATTCAACGAGAAAGAAGGAGGAGGGAAAAGCTGTTTCAAGACAACATAATTCCTCCTGGTTTTTTGTGAGATTTATGAGAAGAGGGCTCCCTTCAGAGGATTTTACAGTTGTTTTTTTCCCAGAAGCCAATGTAGAATCGCTATCCAATATCTACCGCAAGGTCGCACATTGTTCAGTTTTTCACTCCAAGTCCCTGACAATCTGGATCGAGCAGCTAAGTAGCAATTAACAGCATTTATGGTTTGCTAATGCAAAACAGAGATGGACTACAAGATGACTTCCTCTGCTCTGCTTAGATCTTGGGTTTGCTTGCAGCCATGAGGCAGATGGAAGAGACACTGACTAAGCTATTCAGAGACTAGGTTGTACAACGAGAGCACTATCTTTTGAATATGTTTTGAACCAATTTGCAAAACAAGAGCCTAGTGCTACAGAAGTTTTTTCCTAATGTTTATTTTTAAAACATTTCCAATCTCTTTAAAGCTACAGATCCTATAAAAACAAATGCCTTGTGGGATTCAACAGTTCAGCAGTTGAAAGGGTCAGGTATGAAAATTCAGCTCTCTGAATGTATAGGGTGACACTTATTCAAACATTAGAAGATATAATAATTTCTGTCTAGAACTTCTCATTCTTCCGTTCCATTTTTAGTTTCCTTTTCACAGAGCAAAAGCGGTGTGTCATGAGTTTCTTAGCTGGCATGCAACAGTCATCTTGGTGAAGATATGGTAGCATGTGTTGTGAATGTATGAAGTGCACCAGAAGTTTAGAAAAAGTATTCTAATAAGGTTTCAGAGTTTTTGAAGGAGTTGCTTGAAACAGTTAATATCTCTTATCTTATAAAGCTATATGCCTCCCTCACCAGGAACACAACTGCATAAAGCAGTGAAAGTCGACAAACACGAACCTAAAGCAGCTTTGAGGTACCTGAGCTTTAATGGACATATTATCAAAGTGAGATACTGAAAAAGTGTATGTTCTGAAGGGATACAGGTCCTACTTGTAGAGTTTCAGGACAACAAAACTGTATCTTTGTGGCTGTGAATTTTTTTTATTTTAAATGTCAGATTTGACTGATCCACATTCATGCTGTGACATAGACTGGAATAATTTTGGGCAGAAAAATCTACATTTGCAGCAGACACAGATTCATTCTCATCTACCCAGCGTACCACCTACCTATCTTCTTGGCAGATTAAAATTAGAATAACTCCTGGGGGAGAAGTATTAGTGAGCAGAGAAGAAGGAATTGGCTAAGGTACATTATAAATAAATTTATCACCTAACTGCACTTTATGACTTACACATTCTCTGTTAATGACAGCTAGAGTGCTGCAAATCACTTTTTTAGTAAAGAAATAAATATCCATGTCTGTTCCACACCAATCTGTCTCCTGCTTCATATTCTTCATGGTGGTGATATTGCTTAAAATAATAGATACAATCTGATTCTAATATAAGGTTGAAATAACTTTAATTGTTTAATGGATCTGTTTTGAACAATTGGGCTGAGCATTCTTTTTCTGATAACTGCATCTCAGCACCCTTTTACAACAAAATGGATAGACTGTCCTTAGTTCACACCAAACTTCAAAAAAAATTATTATATTCCACAGTACAGTTCAATATAGGTCACAATGGTCACGTCAAAACTACTTTTTGTTATGGTTTACTCCTAATAACTAAGAAAGAGGGAGCAGGAAGGAATCACTCCCACGCAGCACTCCTCTTGGGGTACTCCTGGTACAGCTTATGGCATAACCTGGGTCTTGCCCTCCTAGCAGGGGAGTGTGGTGAGTTGACAGAAGGTGGTTGTCCCATTCTTCTGGGCCTGTGGATGCACAGCAAGCCTCATCGTCCACAGCTCAGCAGCACAACGCTCCCAAATCAGTGCCATATTGGCGGCCATTGGACAGAATAGATTGCAGCCATTTTTCATGGATGTGTAAGGTGAAATCCAATAGAAGAAGCAGACTTTCTCAGTTCCAATTTTCCAGGAGATCCAGCCCTAATGATGTTGTTGCTACAATTGTGTTACACCATTTGATGTTTTCAAGAAGACTGAGCAATGATCACTTACAGTATCGACAAGCAAAGGTATTTATGAAAATCAAATCGATACATGACTTAGACATCCAATTCCATGTATTTCATTTGCAAATTGTTCCCTGAAGATTTTATTTATTTTTTCATAAAATCCCTCAGCTTTATAGAAAATCAATTCTCTGTCATCTAAATGTTGTCTTATAGCTCAGCATGCCCTCAATTTATTTTTATAGTGTTCCCTATTAATAGGGATGTATATTAGAAATAGCTGTAAATATATATGCTGTGCTTTTTTTGTTGGAGAGAATCTTAGAGAAGTTTGATGAAATTATATTTAAAGTGACTGCTCTAAATTTTAAATTTGTATAATTTATGTGTCCAGGGTGACAGATTAATCATAGGTGCCTGTATAACATAAAACTCCAATTAAAATAAACAAAAATTAACTTGTTGGAGTTGTCATGTATGCAAAAAATTAGTTTGAGTAATAAATGAAGACTTTAAGCCAACTTTTTCTTATTATCTTTTTTTTTTTTTTTCTTATAAATGCTTCCTGTCTTGAGTCAATGGAATTACTGGACTACAGTTTACCATAGGTAGTTAGGTATTTCAGAAGAGACTGATGTGAATAACAAATAAAGATGACTGCTAGCCTTGTATGAAAAAGAGAAGAGCAGTTTTGTGGACTTCAAGCTAACGAGTTGTGCTACTATAAACACTAATGAAAGAGCAGAGTGACATTGCAAGCCTGGAAAGGCCATGTTATACATAGTAGTGGAATACGTAATTGGACAATTTAGGGCTTGGTGGAAGTCATTGCTATTGAAAATCAATTATGAAAATGAACATTTATTTTTGAGTGTCAGAGTTTATCTGACAAGCTATAATCTTCAATTGATATCGTTTTCCTTCATATCCCCAGCAATTTAATTCAGAGGGATGTCTCTTCATCTCTTTTTCTGCACCCTGCAATTATAATTTCTGATTAGTTTTAGCATTTCCAGCTCCCAGCAGAGGAGAAGAGAGGTGATAGGAGAGAGAGGAAAGAGATGATGGCCAGTCTGGAAATTACTAGAAATATTTTGGGGGGGAGCAACAGAGGGAAGAGAGTGAAATAAATAAATAGGCAAGAATGGATCGCTGCTGAATGTGGAAGAGAAAGGCAAGTCTTGGAAAAATCACATCTCTCAACTTTCACTGATTAAAACTGAATCTAACTAAACCAAGATATAAGAGATACCTCCCTTCCAAAAATCACTATAATGTGTAATATTATTTTAATAAATAAGAAAATGTTGGGAATTAAAAACATCTACCTCCAGTAAATCCTGAATTTAAAAGAATACTATATATGACAGGAGGAGTACAACCAGACTGTTGACCTTATTTTTAACAATTTAACAATAAAATTAGTACCTAAAGCCAGCTCCTGCATTAAGTGCAAGTGCTAACAGGACAAATTGATTCTCCCCTCAACAATTCATCCACAAGAAAATGTATAAAAGTAAAACACAAGTGTTTTAGTCAAAACATGACACTGCTGTATTAGAACCCCATGTGCAAGCATCTAGCTATGAAAGAGAAGTCTTTTGCAAGCAGAAATTTTCACACCAGAAAATGGAAATTATGCAAGTTTAATGAAGACAGAAATGGAACAAAGCAAGAACAGTTATGTTATTAGTGGTGACAAGGAAAGCTGTGTTGTGCTTCAGCAGACCTTGGTGATCTTGATTTACAGACCACAGGTATCTATATAAAATCGTAGCAATGGTCCAAAAGTATTTTCAGTCCAGAAAAATTATACTTATTTAAAGACTGTACTTAAAAGTCCACAGAAAAAGTACAAAATAAGTATATTGCCAACCTGTGATAAATGATTGACTAATGATCAAATCTTAAAAAGTGAACCAATGTTGTGATAGATTAATCATGGCCATGAAGTATGAAGGAACTCAAATGAGAATACTTGGCCCATAATAAGTCAGCTGAGACCTATATGCAGAGCAAGTAAATAATCTCAGAATCAAAAGAAGAGTATATGAGTCAGGCACAGAAGTAGACCAACAAATTATATACATAAAAATGGAAATTGTTAGAAAAATTAATTAATTTGTTACAAAAGCAAATACAGAGATGAAAAGATAGGAGATAAATAAAATGAAAAATTAAATGAGCACTATTGCCAGTTTAAGAAAGGCAAAAATATTTCCCAGTGCTTCATCTGGAAAAGGATACTGACTAGCATGATGGCTGGGGAGGTAATTACATCCCTACAGCGTGGGCACAGCGGTCAGTCAAGGATGGCCAACGACAGTATTCGGCCCCTGGAAGAGGGATTGTGCCGTCAGCAAGGCAGGACTTGAATGGACCAGAACAGCCAATGGCAACTCAGAGCCAAGCGAGCAGACAGCAGGGTCAGACTGGGGTCACAGATCCTCTGAACAACTGGAAAGAGTACCGTAAGTATATCTAGAACTGGATAAATATGAATTTTTCATTATTTGTGGAAATATTGGGTTACAGGCCTTGGAAAGTCATAATCTTTAGGAAACCTAAGTAAAGATAATAAAACAGTTTAGAAACACTGTCACAAATACTAAAACCTCAATATATCTTCCATAAATTGCAGATATTTGCAAACTCTCAGGCATTGATTGACCAAAGAATCAAACAATCATGGTTTCTTCAACATGATGCATTTATCTCATATGTCAGAGAACTAGTGAGCTATTCTAAAATACTTAAGGTGTTAATGAAAATGTAAAGATAAAAATGATGATGTGGGGCAAGAGATGAGGCACCTTCCTTATGAAAGAGACAGCGTCCAGTTTCTGGCTCAGTGACACTAATATAGATAGAATAAAGGTATACCCAAACTGAAAGAAATGTCTTGGAGTGGTGTTTGTACATGAACAGTTCAACCAGCTCTTTCAGGAGCAGGAAGCCATTCAAGTAGAACATGACTATAAATTACTGGAGGGCATTTCTTAGAAGCCACTACAAGCTGCTCCAAAGTGCTTTCAGCCCATGCTCTGAGAGAGTGGCATTATTATTTCAGGCATACGTTGCAAGAAAGGGACTGCAATTACTGACAACTTATCCAGGGAAGACTTGTAACATTAAAGGAAAGAGAAGTGAATATGAATACAAAATTGTAACCCTTGCAGAAATATAAAAGATGAGAAAACACTGAAACCATTGGACAATAAATATTCATGTCCCTTTTAAGAAAAGATCTGGCAAGGATCGTATGAAACACATAAGGCAAATATTTACAAATATTCATAACAGTTCTCCATCAGGCTATTTGGTCCCACAGAAGGAAGGCTCAAGTCCTTCTGAAGTATGCCAGAATGACTGACATGAGATGAGTATCCAAGGACACGTCAAACTGTACATTGTAGTCAAACTGTACATTGTAGTCAAACTGTAATGTCCAAACTATTGAAAAAAGAAGTTGTCTGTTCCTGATTACAGGCCTATACTCAGAAAGCTTATGCACCCTTGCCAAACAGTCCTGAAGATCTCTGAGATGTGAGCAGATGTGAAACACATACAAGGCCAGGCAAGCCATGAAAGGGAAACTAAAAATGTACAGCTAGCCCATAGAGCCCATGATCACAAAACACTCATTAGAGTAGACTGATTTCTTGACTGCCTCAATGATAGGTGAAGCAATGAATATTTAAGTACATTTGTTAACACAAAGTATAGTTTCAAACAATGAAAACAAAAGAAAACAGGGACCATTCAGGGTCAGACAAAATGCTTGTCTGACTCCTAATCCTGTAGGGTCAGGGGGAGATACTTGGGGATGGGAAAAAGAGCAGGTCAAGCACAGTTCCCCAAAATGTCCCTTCACCTTAATATGGCCTGGGACTTCCTAAATCAGAAGTGCTGGTTTTGTTTATTACCCTCCAAAGAATTTTTCTTTCCATGCATTTTTTGTTCTAGCTGGAAGATTCAATCATCACCTCTCATTATGCAGCACGCCTGGGTGTATTTGAAGTGAATTATCGTCAAATTTCTCCTTGTTCTTTACTTTTAAAACCTCTTTCAGTATTTCAGTGTTTTATCTGGTAACCACTAGTGGTCTTGTGTGAACTTTCTCATGTGCACTCAAAGCTTTCTTGAAGTACAGTGATCCATACTGACACCATATTTCGTATGAAGCTTTACTAATGTGGCATGGACCAGATTAACCCTATACATTTCACAGGTGAAATATGCATTTCTTAGAAACTGAGAACAGCACAGAGGCAGAGCAGCTGGAGTTTTGTTGGTTATGATGTTGTTTCTGTGAGAATGAAAGCATATTTCTCTCTCTTGTGCCAAGGTATTGTGGAGTTGCCATCCAAAACAGGGCTGATTTCACTGGAGGTTATACTTCTGCTATCTTTTATCTACTTATAGTGAAGAAAATAGTTCCTGCATAGTGCAAAGTATTGTAAAGTCAGTCCCTACTTATCTGCGTGACTGTTATAAGTTGTCTGTTACATAAGGCATAAACACTGAAAAGTCAGTACTTAGATGTCAACATACTAGACAGCTAAGAAATATCTTCTGTGAAGATAAAGATTTTGTACTTCTGTGAAGAACAATGAGCTAACGAGTCATGCATGTCCTGCACGAAATACCTTAAGCCTATTATAAGGCTTATCCCTTTGTAACCCGAAATTGTCTCACTATGTTTGACTGTGGAAAAGGGGGAGATGTTTGCATATTCATCTTAGAAGAATTTTCCATCTGTGTGATACAGAAGTGGGTTTTCCAGGACAAGAGAAGAAAAAAAAAGTTAATTTGTAGCTGTAGCATTCCAGGATGTAATTAATTGTCTCAGCACACTGCTGATTTCTCCTGCAGCAGAAAGCATGCACAGCCCTGTATGATGCTGTGCACTCCTCATGAAGGACCAAGACACTTCATTGATCCTTTTGTTAGGGGCTCCTCAGAGCTTCGGAAGTCCTTTAAATTTCACAGGTAGAAATTTCATCCCTGTCAATTCCTCTTTGCCCTGCTCTGGAGGAAAAAAGAAATCCAGGTTGGCTCTGAGAAAGTTCTCCCAGCAGAGCATTATTGAAATGCACGGCTTTCTGCCCCTCCTTGCAGCTTGTGGACCTGTCCTGCTTTACTCTAGGACCTGGTGCAAAATCTGGGAGATAAAAATACGGGGCAAAGGCCCCCAGTTTTACCCTGAGTCTTGAAGGAGACAGAGAATCTGGGCTTCACTGACAACTTTTATCATGCCCTGCTATATCTCTGGTTTCATCCACACTTTCCTACAAATTTCACTCCAGGAATTAAGACTGCCATTCAAGAAGATCTCTGCTTCCATCGTAAACACCCTGATATCACTCTGTAAGGCCCGTCAGCCTGCAGCCTTGCAGCCCCACTGGTACCTCTGTGCTGGCTCACCTCAACATTCAGCAGTCAGCTGGAAAGCCACAGCTGATCAGAAGATAACAGCAGCAAGCGGTGGAGCTGCTGGTGGCATCTTCCAGCCCTTAACCAGGTCACTCCCAAGACCCAAATCATCATCCAACCATGGATAACAGGGATTTGCAGCCAAAACTGTTCCCTGGGCCCTGCAGACATCGCTGCTGGACAGTGAACTGGATTGGGGGGTGATGGCAATGATGAGAAGATATCTGCAGTGCAGAGGGAAAATGGTTTGACTTTTGAAGCTCCGCATCAAAGGAACATGAAGCCCTTTCAGTGTTTAATATCTTAACTACTTCATATTAGCTTCTTAAGCGTTAAGTAGTGCAGAAATATGAGTCCTTTTCCCATCAGTTTTGCCTTATTTTTACGAAGGCGTGAGTATCTCTTAGCAATTCAAGTGAATTCTACATTTCCACAACCTTTTTTATTTTGACTCTACTCATTTTTTTCAGATGGGGATATCTTTAGTTGTGTATTTTCACTGAAAGTGCAGTATTTGATAACACATTAATAAGCATACAAATTTCCAATTAACACAAGAGAACTCCCAAATAGAATGGAATTAATCTCTTCCCAGGTTTCTGAATCTGTGAATGTGTTTTTCACCTGTAGCTCTTACCACTCTTGACAAGTATATTTGTGTGGACAAGCTGGAGTTCACAGAACAGAATCCCGAGTTTATGGTACAGAGTCTACATATGGAGAAAAGTATTGTATTCCTGAATGCAATGTTGTTCACATTTCGAGAAAATAGGACTATTTTAATACAAATGCAATTTTTAATTTCAGAACCTTCTAACATTTATATTTCTTACAGTAAAAACATTGAAGCTAATATAGAGATTTTTTATTATTTTTTTTCCAGTTACCCATAAAGTCTTACACCCGGTCCTTCTAGCTGTGTTGTTCAACATATATTTTTTTCAGTTTAGCTTCCTAGAACCTGACAGAAAATGAGACGTGCAGTTTTAAACAAGAAGGAATTATTTACAGACAAATTCCACTTTATTGCCAAAGGTGAACAGAGAATGTCTACGACTCTGATGATGTGGAATACCTGTGAACACCTGCGTGCAGTTAAGCAACAGAAGTAGAAGGGGAACTTAGTCTTTTGTTTATTCAAGAAATTCACTGTGTCTGTTTTATTAAACAGACAATTTAATTACATTTTATTAGATGTCTGAGGAATTGATTAGATGGCTGCATCCAGAAGGTAGTGGTCAACAGCTTAAAGTCCAGATGGAGACTGGTGACGAGTTGTGTCCCTCAGGGGTCTGTACTGGAACTTGTACTGTTTAATATCTTCACCAATGACATACACAGTGGGACTGAGTGCACCCTCAGCAAGTTTGCAGATGACACCAAGCTGTGTGGTTCATTGACACATCTGAGGGACGGGATGCCATCCAGAAGGACCTGGACAAGCTTGAGAATTGGGCCTGTGTGAACCTCATGAGGCTCAGCAAGGCGAAGTGCAAGGTCCTGCATCTGGGTCAGGGCAACTGCTGGTATCAATACAGGCTGGGGGAAGGAAGGGATTGAGCAGGTCAAGGGAGGTGATTCCGCCCCTCCGCTCTGCTCTGGTGAGACCCCACCTGTTCAGCCTGGAGAACAGAAGGCTCTGGGGAGACCTTATTGCAACCTTTCAGTGCTTAAAGGGGGCTTATGGGCAAGATGGGGACAAAATTTTTAGCAGGGTCTGTAGCAATAGGATAAGAGGTAATGGTTTAAAACTTCAAGAGGGTAGATTTAGACTGGATATAAGAAAGAAATTCTTTACTATGAGGGTGGTGAAACACTGGAACACCTCCAGAGAGTTGATAGATGACTCATCCTTGGAAACATTCAAGGTCAGTCTGGACAGGGCTCTGAGCAACTTGATCTCGTTGCAGATGTCCCTGCTCATTACAGGAGGGTTGGACTAGATGGCCTTTAAAGGTCCCTTCCAACCCAAACCATTCTATGGTTCTATGAGTCTAGGATTCTACAATTCTATTCACCAGCAGTTTAAGAATGCAGAATAATTGTCACTTGTGTTCCTCGGTGGACTCAGCTGATGAAATAAATGCAACTTTCAACTCTCATGTGTTTATAGTAAAAGAAGGCAGAGGGAAGGGATCTATTTTTTTTCAACAGTTGCTGCTCTCTCTAAGTTTTTGATTCATCTCTGAGGAAGACGACTAGGTCTGTTTCTGTTTTATATTTCCTGGGACCTCGTGGAAGTCTGACAAGTGGATCCTCTCTGTACAGGGAGGGGACAGCAATGCTCTTGCACAAGGCAGATATGCATTGCACCCTTCCAGCTTTCTAAGTGGTTTTTAGGGATGAGCTGGACCCTGTTAAAACACCTCCACCTGCTGGGGAAAGGATGGCTTCACTGGTGACTAAGGAAAACTGGGGTCACAAAATTAAAGTCATTGTCCTTACCTAGGGACGTGCTGATTCAAAGCAACATCTCCTTTCATCACATTCACACATCTCATCTTCCTGCACACAGCTCCACTCACTCTGCTCCTCACTCACCTTGAATTTCATGTCCCTTTTTCCTCTCCCTTAGCTCTGGCATGTTTTTCTCACCTTCACAGATAAAAGGGTCTATGCCTTCTTCTAGGGATTAAATCTCTCATATGATCCAGAAGGTTCCCCATCCTTTTCATAGCTAAACTGATCTCTGAAATACTCACACCTGGATCACAGACAGGTGTCTGAGGAGTTCTCCATTAGTTCTTCAACCTTTTTCTAAGTCTGTCCATGCATTTGCTGCTGGGTTGGAAACTTCTCAGGGTAAGCATCTGCTTTTCCTGAATGTCTGGGAAATGTTTAGCACTTCATAATCTCACAACCGAACAGCAGACAGCTATGTCTGTGAACCTCTGTTTAGCTTGCCAGATATTGGAGCTTCTCTTGAGACATCTGGGCTCCTGACAGCACTGTAGAGGAAGGTCCTTGCTTTTGAAGCAGGGAGAGACCTGGGAGGGGGGTGGTAAAGTCACATGCCAAGGAACAGGGAGGAAATTCTGTAAAGTATACTCATGAGGCTGGGTTTTCTTATTGAAAGCCACCTGCGCTGCACAGAGAAATTTTAGTCAAGGAAAGAAATACACAGGAATGGGGCAATAAACCAAAGAAAAAAAATTAATAACCACATTATCTATAAAAATCCTCCAATAAAATAATCAGTAACGCTTCATTCATTTCAGCTGGGACCTTGCTAGTCACAGCAAGTTTCATCCCTCAGAGAACAAATGGGGGAACGTGACTTCGGCCTTATACACAAGGACACGTGCCAGAAACACCTTTGTGCTCAGTTAGGTTATTTGTTCAAACATTAAAATAAGTAGCCCAACCCAGGATAATTAGGTGCTTCAGTGAAGCTTCCTGTGCAGTCTGAGGCATGAGAGGCACTTCCAGAGACTAGTTCCCTATGCTGGGTTCTGAGGAGCCCAGGGATGCTTTGCTTCTGGTAGGGATGCTTCAGCTAAACTGGATTAATTTGGGCCTATGTTCCCAATCAAAATAAATTACCATAATTAAAAATGTAAACATCATTGAGGACCTCTCTTCACATTTACACATGCATACTGTAAGTATCCAGCATATTAATATCAATGCATTTTTTGTGACACAGAGCCTTATACACATATTCTAATTCCAATAAATCAGTGGCCTTCTCAGATTAAATTCTTTCACAAGCAACACAAACTGAAAATGGTGCCCATTCTCCAGAATACAAAACTTAGCTTGTATTATGAGAGCATTTCTAAGCTTTTACAAAAACTTTGATAAACTTGTAATGCACCTTTGCAAGATCTTGGCTCAATCAAACTACGCTCAGCAATTAGTTGATGGAAATGTTCAGAATACTTCTGTGTTGAGCACAATATATCAAAGTCTGAAACAGGAACATCTTCCTGAACTAGCACCTTAACTGATTCCAGGCTGAGCTAAAGATTCAGCCCTCACAGCCACAGTCTGTAAGAGTTGAATACCTTCTGTGAATTAAACACAAAGGGCAATATAAAAGACACTGACTAATAGTTTGCACTTGCATCGTTTCAAAAGCAGCAAAAGAAATTGAACTGTAATAACATAGGAGTTGTAAATTCTTTGCTCAGCTCTTAGCTGACATTTGCATATGCTATTAATTTTTTCTTTGCATTGTAACTGAAAAAAAAAATTCTCTGCACTTCATATCAAGTATAGGTCACTGGTCTGTTTAATAGAATATTATGGAGTGGGTTAGGGAAGAAAAGTTAGATCAGTGCCTCTGTAGTAAGTACCATGATGCTTTGATGCTTTCGATTTTATGCCTCTTGATATCTCCAACAAACCTCACTTACAATTGTGATGACAATAGCATTTCTTTGTGAAATGTAGGTATCAAGTAACAGGTTGCTCTTGACCACAAGCGCATATTCATTCCAGCATCACTGTCACTTACATTTCACAGAGCTGTATTGCCTTTTCTCTGACTGGGTTGGCAGGTGAATACAGGTACAGCTGCCTGCCTTGGACATCTTATCAACTAAGGCATGGACAGTGAAGCTCTTAGTTAGCATGATGAATGAAGCAGACACTCTCTGCACCATTTACAAAGTACAGCTGACCCTCTGTTCGGTCCTTACTCCTCATATGTAATTGCTTAGTGACTAAAATCAGACACTCAATCAAACATTTATGTGCATGTATATAAATAACTCTTCTACAACCAAAAGTTCTCCAGCTTTTGTCCAGTTTGTTGCTTTATGAAAATGCCTTGGTTTTGTTAGAAGGTATAGTGAGCCCTTAATAATTAATCTTTATTTTTCTTTTTACTTCTAGGGAGTGATCCCCAAAGAGCAGTGACACCGTAGCAACATCTTCATCCTATACTAAAGCCACCAGCCAGGCCTCTGAAAAAGGAACCCGTTTATTTTAGCCACTCCTGAAAATATTGAAGTTCAAAGGACTGAACAAACAGGGAAGAATTAATTATATGAGGAAGGGAATAAAATCTGGATCTTAAATTCAGGCTTAATACAGCTGAACAAATCCCAAAGAAGATACAGCAGTTCACACAAAAATTGCTATGAGGAACATCTCCTCCCTCCTCCCCACTTCACCCTCAAAAAACCCGCTGCTGTCAAGGACCCTGAATTCTTCATCAAATTCACCCTGCCTGCTTTATTCCATGGCTATTGGAGTCAGGCAAGCATTTCTGAAGCCAAATGTCTGATGAGGCTGTTGTGGGCAAGAATAACATTTGAGCTGTGTAAAGCTAAAGAATCAGGAAAGAATCTGCACCCTAAGGAAAGTTTGTTATTGCAGCTTGCACACAGCTGGAAAATCCCATCCTCTAGTAGCTAAAACAATTTAATTAGCCCTAACTTGAGCTGCTCTGTTATTACACAGGTCCTTGACAAAACCATTTCACAACATTTTCCCCTCAGTGTTTACTCTAGTGCATTACTGCTAGGAGGAGTATTTTTAAAGCATTTGGGGTCAGCTGCCTATTCCTCCTCTCCAGCCTTTGAGGAATGCTGAGTAAGTTCTTATCTGTTCAACTCGTATTATTACCTCGGGGTTACAGCAGTTACTGTGTAAACTAACAGAACACACTTAGGCAACCTAGGCTCATATTTTACACACAGCCATCAGATCTAATGAGGGAGCAAAACCAATCCTCCACAATGCAATTTTCTTTAAAAAAAAATCTACCATCAGAAGCTTGTCCTTGAGGAAATTGGTAGGGCTAGGGAAGAACCATCATGCTTTTCATCTTCAGGTCACTGGTGCTGCTTGTACCGTCATCTGTTTGCTCCCTGATAACATAGGTCCAATGCTCCCTGCAACAGGTGGTCAGGCCAAAATCACTGGGAAACTGCTAATGACAGCCTCAGCACACAGATCAGAGAATTAGCCTCTCCCTCTAAATTCTCAGCCCACCAGGTTAGAGTTCAAGTTGATTAGGAAGAAGTTGAGCAGAGACCTGGATGAAAATGTTCTGTGGGTATATAAGGGATTTTAGTTTCCAAATATTGTTAATTTGACTCCTTTCACTTAGCATCTGGCTACTTTCATATGCACAAACTCAGAAATGTTTATTGATGCCAGTTTGTAATGCACAAAATCAAGCCTAAAAACTGCTTTGAGCTTCCCCATACTTTTTTCCATCAAAGTTATAATACTTAATAAGAACAAATTTAATATATTTTTAGAAAACCAGAATTTCTCAGAGGTGACCCCCTCTAATGCTGTCTTTACTTTTGAGTGAAGGGACAATAACAGATGAAATCCACTCAGGAATTATGATTTTGGTTAAAGCTATTTGAGCCTCTGAGGCTGACAAAATGCCTTTGTAAATTGGGCCACTTCCAGCTTAACCATATGGAAGCAGAAAGACTCTGTAGGTCCTTCTTGTCATTTTATTAAAACTTTTGTAAAGCTGGGAACCTCTGCAGAGTCTGAACTGTGTGAATTCAGCATGCAGTCTTTATCAAGCTGTTTGCCTTGGGTATTTGAAGGATGCCTATATCCCATTTTAGAGAGCTAAAACCAGGGTTTGAGGTGAGGCACTTTGGACTGTTCCTCTTGAAATGTTATTTAAATGATAACCAATACCAAACAATCAGGAACAAAAGTAAAGACAGAGGAAAAGGCAACGATCTCTTCCCTGCTGTCCTCAGAAGTGCGGGAATTGGGACGTACCACGCTGGGGTGCTTCATCTCTGATCACACGTTTTGCACCAATAATCTTTATGGACACCTCTCTGAAAGCCTTTACCTGTACCTTGGTAAATCCTCGTCTTTCTGGATCTGTGGCTCTAACTCATCTGTGCTGCAGGGAGTATCAGAAAAAGAGTGGAGTCGCATCCCTATCCTGATATAGCTGCTTCATTATTCTCTCCTGTGCTTCCCAGTGGGGCAGGGCGTACACAGCCACATCCACAGTCCAAATTCTCCCTTTCTTAGAGACACTCCACTACCCTTAATCCTTACCCAGCGATCACCCCTGCACCATGCAAGGCGTTGTTCGTGGTGGTTTTGTGTTGGCTATGGGAGGACAGACAAACAGCAGCCAACCAGGCACACAGTCGGAAAACTACAGTCAAATGATTCTCTATTCCCTGGAATATCTCCCGGGAATTTTATGAACTAGCGAAATGAGTTTTTTGTAGTTTAATACTTGAGACCACGAGGCTGAGACGCTTCTGAAACAGTCTGAGAGTAAATTTTGCATCTCAAATGGAAAGATAGTCAGAGTCAGTCAGAATACACTGCACCTTGTGGTATCCTTAACAAAGCCATAACAAGGCAGTGACTAGCCTAGTTTGTCCAGCTTAGTTGTCTGTAAAGTACTTTGGTATTTTGAGAGGAAATGCAATACATTGGCCCTAACATAGTATGTGTGATAGCACATAAATCACTTTTTGGCTATATAAGTTCACACTAAAATAACATTATAGAGAATGAGATTTTTTTTTTAAATGTAGAGATTAAAGATGAGCTAAGAAATTAATAAATGTTATAGCTCCAGATGGCCTGAGTATTGAGTCAAGCACTCAATATATAGACACCCATGGTAATTTATATATGGGGCAGTTGGCATTACCTAAACTTGGGCCTTGGATACCAGCTCAACTACATGGCTGGGACAGATGACCTCTAAAGGTCCCTTTCAACCCAAAGCATTTCATGATTCTATGATTCTACACACTTAAGTCTTTCATAGCATCCAGCTACTGACATTTTCAGTTGCATCTTTCCAATACAAGAATGGATAGACTTCTTCCTCCTTTATGTTTGCTAAAAAGGTCAAGAAAATAGGCACAGCATGAGGTTTTCAATAGACTTTTTACAAAGATATGAGAAGGGAACATGATTTAGATTGCCACTCTTTCTCCCTGTAACCTGGGCAAGGACGTAGTCAAGAGACAGAAAATTCAAACATTACCAAGTCCCAGACAGATCCTGGGAACTAGAATTAAGGCTGGAAACAGTCCAAAGCCATCAGTCTTTGAATGCGTCCAGTATGCAAGGACTACTTCCCAGGATGTTTACATATTTATCCATCTAGACTCCATCTCTTTATTAAACTGCTAGTAAAATTTTCTTATTGTTGATGAATTTTAGCAGATATTAGTAGACACAACAATACAAGAGTATCGTGTTAATTTGTGACAACTTTTTTTCAATATCAGGCATATATGTTTCAAAACTGAGATGTTTTTTTCTGCAGAGCAGGAGAAGAGGAATAAAGGTTATTAAGACCATTTATTTCAAGAAGTCTGCAACGGAAAATGAAACCGCTCAGTGCCATATTTCACAAACCTAGATAGACTGCATTCTTCTAAAATTCCTTGTTGAAACATAATTGTTCACAAACACTATTACTTTACTGCATTTTGTAAGACAGCTATTCCTGCCATCCTGCTCAGTCTGGCAGTCTTTCACTGATTGGGACCTTCAACCTGTTGGTTTGGGAACTGAAATTATTATGATGCTGCGTCTTTGTTGTTAGGGCATATAGTCAATACTGAAGCTCAGAAAAGTACTAGTGAGAACACAGGTTTTGACAGTTTGTCAATAATCCTGATGTTATGATCACAATGGCCACAGCAGGACTTATAACCTGTATCAGGCAAACACAGAGATTGACCTTATTGAAAGTAGGATGAAAAAAATAAGTTAGCTTTTATTGCTAGGAAGTAAGCCGAAGACAACAAATTGCTTGGCAAAAACACACTAAAAAGGGCATAGAGAATAGATCTTCTGAAGTGTACAGTCAACTGTTTATTAATGGCACAAGTAATTAGTCATTAGATATTGTGTTCTCCCACCTGGTTTCTTTCAAAGCAAAGTGAAAATAAAATCTTCAGAGATTTATAAAATATTTCATCTTAACTGTTTTTTCTGTCTTTCACCACCACTATCACATCCCACAAGTCTTTAAGGAATACACACAGCAAAGCTTTATTAAAAAATGATCCATGTTTTGCACCTGTATATTGATATTTGAGCCAATCTCAGCCAGCACTGAAGAGATATCAGCCCAAGTGGACAGGACACCAGCAGTTAGAAATATCTCACAGAAATCAGGGGATTCATGGAAGCAAGATAATTGAAAATCTTATATATTTACATTATTTTATATTATATTTGCATCCACATCTGCCTCAGAAGACCCTGTGTACCTCAGGGGGGAAAACTCTTCTCTGATTTTCATGAAGGATGAACTTGGAGCCAGTTTGGAGCCAGTGCTGTTCTGTGGTGGGCACCGGGGAGGGGATTTGAGTTTAGGCTCCTTGAGGCACCAGCACACCTGTCCTGGTTTTGGTTAAAACAGAACCGATTCTCTGTTAGCGAATCTCCCTTACAGCTAAGTTCTTCTAAGTAACTGCATGTTTCTGAAGCTGGCTGCATATTTTACAGACACTGTCCACTCGAAAGCTGATAACACCTGATATTTATAGCTACACTGATCTAACGGTAGGAAAGGAATGCAGAAAAAGGCCCCTGTTTATAATTATTGCTGTAGCAGCCAAGGTCACCGACAGATCTCTTAGGTCCCACAAATGAGGAGTTGGAAGGGGTTGTACTTGCGGGGAGCGATGGATAAGACAGGTGACCCAATCTTGCCCAACACTGTATTCCATGCCATGCACATCATACCAGTTTAAAGCTGGGGGATCACGAGGGTCTCTCTCTCTTTGTCCATGGCTGCCTTCTGAAGAGGGCCCTGCTTGTTGTTCTGCCTGTGATCCTGATCCAGATTCCAATCTGCGCGTTCCTGAGTCCAGTTCCTGTCTGCTGCTGAGGCCAGTCTGGGGCTGCCTGGTGCTGCCCAGCAGCTGCTGGCAGGACGCCAGCGCCTGGCACCCAACTCTGGGAAACTCAGTATCGGATTTGCATATTTTACATCATTTTTCTTACTATTAGTATTATTAGTGCTATTAGTAAAACTTTTTATATTCAATTTGTAAGTCTCTCTCCCTTTTCTTTCTTCTCCCTTCCTCTGGTGGGAGGGTGGGGGTTAAAAGAGAGCATCAATTTATTGGTGCTCTGTTTTAAACCGTGACAACGCCTAACTCAGCCCCTCACAAGTGCTTGTTTGTCTTCATTGCCTTCATAGAGCATGGCCTTTCGAATCACACTCCTGCAGTCTTTTGAATCACAGCTTAATTAAGATGTCTAAGTAGCCTGAGTAGACAGTACAAATAATACATTATACCCCACCATAATTCCTTGGAATATTACAGCAATTTAATTACAGTTCACCCTACCCTCGTTAAACTTGGCTAAAAATAATCTTGCTTTCATTAATAAGGGAATCTACATGGATGTTTTTGTGTCTGGCAGAAGAGTTTTTTGTTGTGAATAGTGTGTGATACTTAAGATCTCATTCTATTTCAGTAAAGTGCTTGAAAAACACAGTAATTAATCCAACAGAAATTATATAAAAGGAAACTAAGTAACAAACAAACAGAACAGATATCTTATGGCAGCAATACTAAGGAACTTCTTCCCACATGAGAAAAAGGTCATGTAAAAGTAAAATGTGGACCCAGGCTGGAACAGGCAAGATGTTTTCAATGCAGACAAGAGCCAATGACAATGTCCAAGACACTAAGAAAACCTTTTTTGTGATATTGCCTTACATTTGGGTCAGACTAATTTGAGACAAAAAATCATAATATTGGTAAAGGTGCAGTGAAATGCTGCAAGGGAGATCAGAATCAGTCTTGCAATGGTAGGCTTAAAGGCAATTTGTTATTAATCTTAAGGGAAAAAAAAAGTCTGAGTGCAGCATGATTTTGTTCTGTAAATATTCTAGAAAGAAACTGAATAGCGGAAGAAGAAGGATTTAAGCTATTAAAAAAAAAACCCAGCCTGCTTGGAAGATCAGTACAGATGGGGCCTGATATTCCACATTGCATCCTCTAGCTGAAAAAAAGTAATCAGCCCAAATATTTCTGACAGCAGTGTTGCCTAACCATGCTGCATTCAGGAGAAAGCCAGGCAGGCAAGTTGCCAGGGCCACTTCAGTCTTTTTGGGCAGGGAACCAAACTGCATGCAGACAGCACACCCAACAGATCCCTCTTTGCATCCATTTTCTTCCAGAAACCTCGCTTTCTGCAAAATGTTGCAAGATTTAATTTTTGTAAGCAGAGTTATTATTTTAAAATATGATACATAAATTTAGTGGTTTATTGCTTCATAAGAGCATTCTAAGTTTTGTCAGCAATGTACTGTGGAAGAGGTAGAAGAGAAAATCCACCCGTCAGCTGCAAACGTCTTTTTTAAGATGATGGGCTGAAATAAGTAATCTCAATTTGTACTAAAAACTTACAGGTCTCTGGCAGACTCAGTTAAAGCTTACTAAACCAACAAATACTATTATGCCCTGCTCCCTGCAATACATAGATTAGCTCTCGTTGGCCTTGGGATACCCCATGGTGTGCAGAAACCTGCTGCTTATGTAGAACTAAAATTACATGATCTATCAGATCTTCCTGCATAATTATACGTCAGATAAATGCACTGAAAGAGAAATCATAGAGGCAGCTATCTAAACATTCAGAATAGTATTTTTATATGCAATTACAACTACGTGTTGTTATCCACTATAAAACATATAGTATCCATGTAAAATGTAGGGCTAGACAAAGAGCATAAAAATACTTTGTAAAATTGTACAGGTGAATCCTGAAAGATCCACAAAGCTGAGTGTAAACAATTCTCTGAGCTGCAAATGCTATATTGGTCGTCTATTGTCATTGCTTGAAAAAATGTGATTTGTCCAACAGAAATTCTAAGGAAACTGAAGGGAAAATGTCTCTTCTTATTCTGGTGGCCATTCACAGACCAAGATCTCTAATGTAGCTCATTGCCACAAGAAAAACTGGTCTGTTTGCTGCACAAGCCATTTCCTTTGGTTTGCATCTCCAGAGACAATGGGCTGCGTCAGTGGAAGGGCATTGCTACCCCACCGTCTGCACAGGAGTGGGAGCTGCAAGGTGCCTTCTTCTTCCTTCTTCTACCTCTGCTCAACAACTGTGGTGCAAAAGGACCAAATGTGTGTGCACTACACGGCACTCAGTAAAGCAATACCTGACTTAACCTGTGTTAAGAAACAGCTCATTTAATGAAATGCAGTTTCCTCAGTTTCTCTGTGTGAGCCATAAAACAGATTAATTGGATGAGGCGCCCTCCATTAGCCTGACTGCTGTATCTGACCTGTCATTTGGCATGACCAAGGGGTGCTTTGTAGCAAAGCTGTGATAAACCCAGCCACGCAGCAGGCAGAGTTAAACTCTGTGTGATGCCGGGCTGCCCTGCGGCGGTCTGGACATCGGCACGCTGTGCCAATGTTGTGCTGCTGGCACTGCGGACATGCTGGTGGACATCAAGTTAGTATTCCACCTGGTCTCCTGAAGACAGAATAGACATTGTTTTCTCTTGATGGAAATGCCTGCCACCAAAGCATCATGCCGAATGGCTCTTAACCCTGACTAGAGCAGCATAAAGAAATCCAAAGAGTTTCCCTGCTGGGCTCACCACGGACAAGCTGATGGGTGCTGCCTCTGAGCCCTTACCAGCTTTGCCTCTACACCAGCTTTGGGTTACCTGAAATCCTCTCTTTTCTCGTGTGACTCCTGAGGCTGGCATGCTGAAGTTTTTCAGGACAGTGAGTTTACTGGTGTGTTTTCTGTCCTTGACGTTTATTTGAGTCTTTCTGTTTTGCATCCACAGATTGCATAATCTTTATTGAATTTTGTGTACTTTTAAAGAAGGAACTTTGTCATGAACTTTCCATGTTATAAACTGACCTCTGAAAGCCACAGAAATATATTCAGAAATAGGATCAGATTTCATGAGCCTAGGAGAGAAACTTTGCATATGAGTCTTTGAAAGGGAAACACCACCAACAAAACTAAAGTCATGTAAGTATGGCTCCGAATGTTTAGGGACTGGAATGTGTTAGAAACAATGTACCATAAAGGAAATCATTTATGTGAAAGCACATTCTTTGATCCTGCTTATGCAGGAGCTTTCTGGAAAATGGAAATGCAGGAAACCTCGCAACTGAACAAATATTTGAGATTGATGGCGCATTTCAGATGAAGAAGGAATCAATAATTTCATCATTCTGTCATCCTTGGCTGAATATCCTCTCTACCTGTAATAACACTAATCCTGATCCACAATACGCAAGAGGCAGCAGAACAGACTTTGTCAGGAGGAGGACTATGCATTCAAGTCCCAGGAGTGATGTTGGTCTGAATTTTGGTTCTTTAACCTGGCAGGATCAAAACCAGATCAGCCTTACTCCCGCGTCTTCAAGATATGAATTTCCTACATTTCACAGAATCACAGAATGTTAGGGGTTGGAAGGGAGGCCTCCCTAGGGCAGAGTAGAGGGGAAGGAGAACCTTCCTTGACCTGCTGGCCACACTCCTCTTGATGCACCCCAGGATCCCATTGGCCTTCTTGGCAGCCAGGGCACACTGCTGGCTCATGGTCAACTTGTCATCTACCAGGACACCCAGGTCACTCTCCACAGAGCTGCTCTGCAGCAGGTCCGCCCTAAGCCTGTGCTGCTGCATGGGATTGTTCCTCCCCAGCTGCAGGACCTATGAGACAGGGAATTACTCCTTACCTGAAAGAAAGCAGAGAAGGAGTTTGAATTTGGCTTTCTTCATCCTTTGGAAACATGAGGCTTCAGACTGGAAGGAGACACCCCAAATGCCTCCTTATCTTGGTTTTCGGAAATAGCTTTCCCCCCCCCCCCAACAAGTTTCTGAGCACTTTTGTCAAATGCTTGGAAAGCGGACCATGTGTTTGAGACTGAATTAAGCTTTAATCATCCAGAAATAGGTATGTTCATCCTCCAGAATATAATTGAAAAAATGTCAGTTGGCTGAAATTGATATGAATTTTACAGTTTGGCTCAATGCAGTAAACCAAGATAATCTTATTTTACTGCATTCTTGGGGTTAAAAGAGCATTTGCAGTGGTTGAAGCTTACAACTGATGACACAGGAAAGAGACAGCGAGAGGAAGCTGAGGCAGTTAAGGGCAAAGTGACTGACGCAGCTGAAATGGAAAGAGGGCTGGAGAAATAACCCAGTTTTCTTTATTCCTATTCTAGCATCTTTCTCAGTACAAAATCTTAAAAACTTTGCCTCCTCTACTGGAGGAGTGGGCATCCCTGAAAGCAGTGAGTGGATCAGAATCAAAAAATACCAGAACTATTTTTTTAGATGAAAGGTGCTGTTTAGGCCCTCTGCTGTTTAGGTCTAAAACTCACCTATGAAATATATTTTTTTCTTTTTCAGTCATTGTTATAATCTTTTGGAGGGATATAGATCTCCAGCAAAGGACTTTCATTATAACTTATCTGTTATACTCTCCAAAAATTATACCTGTGACAGCTACACTTGCTCTCATGCTTGACTATTAAGTGTAGGAAATAAGACTTCACAGTATGTCTCTTTTTCTTTTTTATGGGGGAGTTGGTTAGCCTCTTTGTGTGAAATATGGTTAGAGAAACTGGTAAAGTATTATGAATCTGTGAAAGCAGTAATCAAGAATAATTTCTACTCAGTTTATCTTTTTTCCTGTATTGAGTGTTAGAATCACAGAACAGCAGAGATTCAAAGGCACTCATCAGCCATCTCAAACATCACTTAATTTACATGAAAATCTGCTGTTTACACAGATGTATTGGGAGAGGAGTGATTAATGCTAGTGAGCTAGGCAGGTAATTTAATTAGCTGGTAAGAATTCTGTCTCAAAATGTCTCATTAATTTGTTGTGAGCAGCTATCTCCAAAGTGTATCCATTAACACTACAAAAGAGCAGATTCAAATGTGACACACACTTAGAACCCACGATCGTTACAGCTAGAAAACTGCTTTCAGTAACTCCACTGGAGCTGGAAAATGCTTTTATTTAGTCATGGACAGTCCAGTGTGTCAGCAATTCAGTAGAGAGCAAGAGATGAGCAGCTCCCGAGGGGTCACCTCTGGGTGGAGGTGTGGGAAGGAGCCTTGGATGCACCACAGGACACACACAAAGACCTCCTCCTGCCTCCAAAATCATTCCTGAAAAGAAATTCATCACAGTGATGCCAAAAAGACCCTACTGCAGAAGGCAAACGTGTTGACAGGCAGAGAGAAGGTGGCAGCCTTTTCCTCATAGTTTGAAATTCCCAACAGAGGCCAGCAAAGATCCAGCGAACCCCTTCCTCAGACCTGATCCATTCCCTGCACCAAGAGAAAACTGCTTCTCTGTGCCTTATCTGCATAACACAGACAGGTATTGAGACGATAATGTCACACAGCTGACAGGTCACTCTTACTCTGCTTTTTCCCTCTTTTGAAGTTATCATAATAGCCAGAAAGTATTTTGCTGTTTCATCCTTTAGAGGAACAGGTTCAGTACCATGAAAAAGTTAAAGAAAAGCTCTATGGGCTGCTTTAAGTGAGTTAAGCTTCTTCAGAAAGGAAAATAAACATATTTTGACCTGACAAAACCAGATTTAATGGATCAAGGGATTTACAGATTTAGGCTATGTCAAAATTGTTAGGCAGATAGCTGCTGCGGTGTAAAGCAGCATTCCCTCTAGCCTATGCACCAGCTTTCCTCTCCGTGGGGAGAAGCAGGACGGAGCGGGGTGATGTCTGCCCAGACATGGCCACGTGCGGGGAGGCATGTGTAGGTATCACAGAATCATAGAATCATAGAAAGTTTTGGGTTGGAAGGGACCCCTAGAGGTCGTCTAGTCCAACCCCCCCGCAGCGAGCAGGGACACCACTAACTAGATCAGGTTGCTCAGAGCCCCGTCCAACCTGGTCTTGAATGTTTCCAGGGATGGGGCCTCCACTACCTCTCTGGGCAACCCGTTCTGGTGTTTCACAAACCTCATTGTAAAGAATTTCTTCCTTATATCCAGCCTAAACCTACCCTGTTTTAGTTTAAAACCGTTACCCCTCGTCCTGTCACTGTTGTCTCTACTAAAAAGATTGTCCCCATCTTTCCTATAGGCTCCCTTTAAGTACTGAAAGGCTGCAATCAGGTCTCCCCGCAGCCTTCTCTTCTCCAGGCTGAACAAGCCCAGCTCTCTCAGTCTGTCCTCATAGGAGAGGTGCTCCAGCCCTCGGATCATTTTTGTAGCCCTTCTTTGGACCTGCTCCAACAGTTCCATGTCCTTCTTGTGCTGAGGGCTCCAGAGCTGAACGCAGTACTCCGTATCGCGGTGAAGCTGTCATTTCCAGGAGTAACTCAAACAGCTTCAGAGGGGTGTTAGGAGATTCTGCAGCTCCTCGAGAGTGGCTGGCTGACTCCCAAGGCTGTCCCTGCACCCTCCCTTGGCAGCGCCAGGGATAGCGTGGCCTGGGCACACAGCTGGGTGACCACGGTTCACCCCGCACAGCAGAACCCCTTCTCACAAGCTTTGCCATGAGCCACAGACAAGCTCGGGAGGCAGGTAAGCTCCATCTAATCCTGTGCAGAATCTGCTCTGCCATACCAAGGGACATCTACTGGGAAGAGACAAAGCCGTTATAACTGCCTGGCATTAAAAATCTGATCTAACGGTGGGTGCCTACTAATTAAGCAACTAAACCAGCAGAAACAGAGCTAGGTTTGATCATCTCCTCAGTCTGAGGGGTTTCAATTCTGTGATTTTTGCAACTCCTGGAAAAGTATCATTATATATGACCTATCTCTTCTGTAGCTGGTAGGTGTTCTCCCACTAGGCTACCCTTCAGACCCAATGTCCACAGTTAACCCAGCCAGGAAAAATTCTATTAACTGCAGAAACTTGCCTACGGCACAGGGCTCCACATATCCAACAGGCACCAGTAGGACATTGAGTCTGGAAACAAAGACACTATCCAGCTTATATAGGACCAGTTAGAAACACTTCTGGATGATTTAGGAAATGCTTCACTGCATCCTGACCTGGACCTTTGACCAGAAAGAGATACTCCAGTAGAGGACTTCCTAGTCATAGGCACTCCAGGAAATACCTCAAGTATTTGACTGCCATCACTGCTAACATCACACACAGCCAGGGAGACAGCCCTGACTACCCACACTCACAGCAGTAGCCATATTGGATATAAAATTAAAATATTACTCTCTCCTGTGCAAGTGGTGTTACAGCACAAGGTGTTACGGTAGTAAAAGATCACACTTATAACAATAGTTGGTAAACACAGTTCAGACCAGCGTTGCTCCCACATGGAAACACAGCACAGACAACTGATCTCATGGCAAGGAGGAGGAATGAGGTGCCAGCACTGATACCAGAGGCTGGGAACAGGGTACGTGCTTCTTTCTGGGAAGTCTAAAATGGGGTGTTTGAAATTACATCAATCAATCACAGACAAACATGCATCCAGCAATTATACATTTCATGGTAGAACTCCCTTCTCAGTTGCCTTAGGCTGTTACACATACAGCTGAACAGGTCAATTTGGCTGTCTAATCTTAACAGAGGCACATATAACAGAGCTTAGTGCAAAGACAGATGTGCCACACTATATAATAACTATTTTATCTGACAGGTGAACACAGCCAAAACTGTCCACTCCCCCACCACACACATATGCAGGAAGGGAGGGATCCTGTTGATGTTAATCTTTTCCAATAGAGCTGCAGTATAAGTAACTTAAACTAATTCACAACACTGAGGCTGGATATACCTTAGTTACTTCTCCGTCTGCTTAGGTTTTGAGCAAAGTTCATTGGTGCTATGAAAAATGCTTGAGTTAAAGTCATGCTGAGAATTTCTCACAATTGCTATGTCCTGTCTTAGGAAGACGAGGGCTGCCTCTGCTCTGTAGTAATATGCATTTGGGTAGAACTGTACAGCAGTTCCAAGGGTCTGTGCTACAGTCTTTCACTACATAGAAAAGTATTTTTTTCTATATGACTTAGAGTCATAGTCTAATCTAAGTCTGTGGGACAAAAAACACTCAGAAAGAAAAAAAAACCCAACAGGGAAAAGATAATACTTAATGAGATATGAAATTTTCTGTGACCTTCCAGAATCATTTAGGAAGTCTAACACACAGGCTAAGCTCTCTGGGAGCATCTAACTACTGGAAGAATACTGGGGTCCTTAGAACTGGCTGCTCTTTTCACTCCTTTCCCTCACAATGGCTTCATCAGCTTTGGATGCCCAGCACTGCCCAGGCTTAGGTCTGCTCTAGGCAGGTGAATAGTTCTGCTCATAAAATGAGATCAACTTACATATTCATATTTGAAGCCAGTTTTCTTTTCCTTTCCCCCTCAGAAATGACAAATAGAAAATAAAACTTTGCTGAGTAAAGTCAATGATGTTGAAATTTAGGTAAATAGAGATGCACTACATTCTAGATACAAGGAGAAAATGTACTTTCCTTTTAAAAAAATATTTGGAGGGGGGGAGTACATATGTAAAACCAACCAGAAAGCAGGAAGCATTCAGAGCCAAATGAGCAGGCATCCATGGCTGTGATATGAAATAGTGGCAGCTGCAGCATGGTCCAGTGTCAGGACCCAGGGCACAGCTGGTGTCCCAAGGCTGGTTTGGGGGGTGCCCTCCCCACCCGGAGCGTGCAGGCAGAAAGCTGCCGCAGAGGGCATCACCACTCTGATGTCCTCACTGCTCCTCCTTACGGAGCTGTCGCCAACTGGGAAAGGACAGTGCGAGGCCAAGCTGGTATTGTCAGGGTCAGGCTCTGGGCAGGGACTCAGAGCAAAGCTGTGACCCTGTGGTAGCTTTTAGTGCCATCTCAGGCTCTCTGTGCTCCAGCACTGGAGTTTCTGGGGCCTTGATGGCTGTTTTGCCATCCCTCATTTCCATTCCCTCAGCGCTGCCCTAGAACAATTTTCTCCTCTGGGAGAAAAGGGAAAAAAAAGGAAGGAATTATGCCTTTTGAGTTTTTCCAAACCTCCTAAAATTACTCAAGTTTAATGACTTGCTGCACATAAAATTGCGTTTATACACGCACTGTAGTCCTAAAGTGCTTGTGACAGGTGGAATTTAGACTGCAACAAAAGCAGTCACGTACTTAAACCAGAGAAAATCAAGAAGCAGCAGAAAAACACTTCAGAAGATTACTTAGAAGAGGGATACGGATGCATGGGATGGGGCGGTATCTACACACTCAAGCAGACACGTACGTGCCCATTGACAGATACGTCCATAGCCTGCTCAGTTAAGTGAACAATCTGTGGCATGATTTATATTCTGGCAAATCTCTGAAACTGTCTGTAAACTGGAGATCTGGAACTGACACTGAAACACTGCCGATATTCAAGGGAAGGAGGGATAGGATTCATGCCTGGAGTGAGATGACTCATTTGTAGCACTAACCACGAGGCCATCAGGCCTTTCGCACAGAGATCTGTATTTCACAGAATCACAGAATGGTTTGAATTGGAAGGGACCTCAAAGATCATCTAGTTCCAACCCCCCCCATCATGGGCAGGAACACTTTCCACTAGACCAGGTTGCTCAAAGCCCCATCCAACCTGGCCTTGACAGCTTCTCTGGGCAACCTGTGCCAGTGCCTCACTAGCCTCAGAGTAAAGAATTTCTTTCTTATATTTAATCTAAATCCACCCTCTTTTGGTTTTAAGCTGTTACCCCTTGTCCTATCGCTACAGATCCTTGGAAAAAGTCCCTCTCCAGCTTTCTTGCAGGCCCCTTCAGGTACTGGAAGGCTGTAATAAGGTCTCCCTGGAGCCTTCTCTTCTCCAGGCTGAACAGCCCCAACTCTCTCAGCCTTTCCTCATAGGAGAGGAGTTCCATCCCTTGGATCATCTTTGTGGCCTCCTCTGGCCCCACTCCAACAGGTCCATGTCTGTCCTGTGCTGAGGGCTCCAGAGCTGGACGCAGGACTCCCGGGGAGGTCTCACCAGAGCGGAGCAGCAGGGCAGAATCCCCTCCCTCGCCCTGCTGGCCATGCTGCTGGGGATGCAGCCCAGGTACAGTTGGCCTTCTGGGCTGCGGGGACTCCCTTCTCAGGACTAGGTTATGACATGCGTCTTCAGTACTCTGCAGCTAGTACTGCATTCTTCAGATCACTGTAATGAATGTACTGTTCATTAAGTAACACCTCCCAGCATCCTGACTTTCCTCACTAGTTTTCAACAAAGGGTCTGAAATCTCTTGTGCTGCATTTTACTCCTTTGTAAAGTGATGCACTCTGGTAAAACCAAGTAAGGGATCATGATCCGGTGGCACTTCCACAGTCAATTTTGCAGTAAATGATGTCCTGAGAGCCAGCTGGCTTTAATCCCTATTCATACGCTGCACAATGTGAAAGGGTTTCTCAGCAGACACAGCGAGCTCAGGGACAGCCCTCAGCCCTGCCTCTTCATGTCATAACTGCAAGTGCATCTCTATGCGTCCATGGCTCCCACCAGGTTTCCAGAACCACACAGTTATCGCCAGTCCTAAACAGATCTGCTAACTGCATCTCAGAGAAAAGAGTCAAGAATAGTTGGTCTTAGCCATGAAGGTTCTGTAGTAGATAGAAAATTTAAAAAGCACTGAAAAATGATTTCCAGCTGGGATCTTCAAAGGATCCTAAAGGGCTTGTGTCTCATTCAAATTCAATGGTGAGCTGCAGCTACTTTGAGAATCCCAGTCTTAACCATTGAGGTACTGCTGTGAAAACTCTCAGAGTGCAGTGCTCTTGAGTAAATGATCCATTTTACCACAGCCTTTTATCAGAACAGAATTATCTTGCAATGACAGAGATTAATAATCATGAGCTAGTAATTAAACTTGTATTTACAGAAAACACAAGGACAAAAATGATGACTAGGGAAACAGTGCTATGAACTGACCTTTCTCACTTTTAAGAATGTAAGGGTGCAGCAGACTTTGCACTCACTCCAGGTTAAACAACTAACTACAGATTTTTGCTCATCCTGAAAGCTGCATATCTAAGAAGTGAGAAATCTAAGCAACTATCCTTCTTGAGTTTAATTTAATTTATAGAAAAGCAAGGAATTGCCGTCTCTGCTTTCCCTGTGAGTCTGTTAGGGCTCTCTCTTTACCAGGGGACAGAGAATCATTTTGTAAAAAACCCCAAAAAGACACAGAGACACTCTAGTTAGATGGAGCAGCTTCTATTTCTGAAAGACAAGGTAGATCCTCCTCCCACCCCACCATATCAGAGACATCCTTCTAATACTTCTAATCCTTCTAACAAGAGGCCCCAGCCCCCATAGTCAGCCCAAGGAAGCAGGTTTGCACAACTTTTCTGCATGGGACAATGCAGCTTCTGGCTGTAGCTGCCAGGATGGTTTGTGGTTTGGTGGCAAGGCACACTGGCTCACCCAGCCATGCAGGGGAGTCCCTGTGGTGTGCTACAGGATGGAGCAGGCTAGAGGAGAGAAAGGAGAGGGGACAGGCACAGCTACTAAATTCTCGCAGTTCTCCCATCATTTCGGAGGGTAACAGGTAGGAATGATTCCAGAGTCGTCCTTAGCAGTGCAACAAGCATGTGCTGCACGTCAGAGACAGGGAAGCTGATGGGGTTACGTAGAGCTGCTCTTCAGATGACTCACTGATCTCAGACACCCACACCTGGGGTAAGGGAAAGCATCACCTCGGCTGCACGCAACCGACAGCCCGCAGGCCACTGTGCTGGCCAACGCTCTGGGTAAGGGGCCCGGAGAGGATGAGTAAAGATTGGAGCCAATACTGATAGATTTGTTCACTGACGGGGAAACTTGTGTGGGAAGGAATCCAGACTCTGCCGTCAGGGGAATGCCATTTTGGGGAAGCACAGCACTGCCGCGTGCACGTCTCGTATCCCACCACCAGTTAGACCTGACGGCCAAGGCACGGCCCCCTCACAGGCTGCTGTGTGCGGCTCTGTGCCAGGCATGGCGGCTGACACAGTGCTCCTGTCCTCCCACAGGTCTGGGGACAGTTAGGAATGACGCGTATGTCTCCTGTCTTTACCTGGATTCTTGGGGGAGAAAAGCTAAGTTTATTTGACCTCCCCAAGGTCTTTTAGATCCACCTGAACTTCTCCTCTTCCACCTCCTGCCATCACCAGCAGGATGGTCAGCTTTGGGGGTGACCAGAGAGCTATGCCAGCTCAGAGGGCATGCAAGAAACCACCACATCATTGCTTTTCTTTCCAACTACCCCTGACAAGCATTGCTGCCAAGCCCTCCTGGCACGCACCTACCAATTTTCAGAATAATGATGGTCCTGGCTAGAAACTGTCCTCTCCAGCTCTTCCCCTCCCATTTCAGGCATGGTCCCACATACCAGAGTGGGCACAGTTGCCCATCAACCTTCAAAGCTATGGGAAGGAAGGAGCAAGTGACTCATAGCACAAGTTAGATGGCATGTCCTGAAAAGTTATTGTAACACATAGACGTGTGACAGGTGTCTATGTGTCGCTGAAATGTCCCTTGCTGACTGGCTGACAGCAGTCTCTTGTTGCTCAGTGCCAGGCAGACACAGTGGACGATGTTTTTTCATATATGATCATGAAGGGCAAGTAGTGTGAGGATCTTTTCCAGTAGTAGACCCTCTGGAGCAGTGTCAGAGAAGAGAATGATGCAGAGCTATGTCTGACTCTGAAGCAGCAGCAGTTATTCTATCAGTAGCTCACAGAAACAAACAGATCTACACAGACACAGAGGCACTTAGTGATGGCCAGATGTGGGCAAAGAGCCACTCAGGAGCATGAGATGTGGGGAGAACTGAGTGAGGTAGTCCACAGCATGAGGCATTACTGGGGATCAGAAATCATTAAGAGTTGGAGGGAGCTGAGTTTCGTAGCTGCAGATGTCCTCTGCTGAAGTTCAGCCTCTTCTGTCCAGCAAGGTTGTCACCTGTGGAGTCTATCCCTGCTGCCTGAAGTGATCCAGGATACTGTGGGTGGAGAGGTCTTTTGGTGCTGACCTCCCTGGGTGCCTTCTGGATATAAATGTAAATGCCCTCCACTGCGGTACCACAGCAGGGAAACCACATCTGTGTGAGCAAGTCTGGACACCACAAGTAGAAAAAGTGCTCCCCCTTCTCAGCAGGAGGATACGCACCTAGCTAGTGACAGTTGTGAGTCCATCCCTGCACTGGAAGGCCGTCGGTGAATCCCCCGAGCCCTGGCTGCTGGGCACTGCTGGAGGTTGAGCCCAGCTCAGAGGAGGTTGCCCAGGAATTCATGGCTTTGATAATACACTTGCCTGCTCAGGAAGAGCTCGGAAGCTGTATAAGGTCTCACCTTCTCACCATTCACTCTGTCAGATGGAGAACGGAGACAGCATGCATGGGCATGCACTCGATGGCATGCCTTAAATTCACCTTTCTGGCCTTATGTCTTTGCCTGTCTGTGGATCAAAATACAAGTGCAGAGTGCAGGTGTTATACAGATTCATCTCACGTCTGTTGAGATAAACTGCTGCCAAACTTCAGGACGTCTAAAGCAGTAGTAGGTATCTATTTGAAGTCATGAATCGTTCTGGGATTGCTGGGAAGCCTGCTCCACCTAGAGAGTAAGTGAACCACAGACCTGATAAGCTTTGTATCGCTTTTGTAAAACTTGAACCAGGTCCTGGGGGTGTTTTCTTACATTCAGAGTATTCAGAGTACAGTTCAGAGATCTGAGGGGCAAATTCCATGTTTGCCAGGAAAGATAAATGAATTACATGTTTTGTGAAATAAATATTTTATAAAATAAATAAAAATAAAATATAAATTCAGAACTTGTATCTCACAAGACTAATGTATCTTAACGTTTATACTGGAATGACTCTGAGGCCTCCGACATTTAATTTCCCTTGCCTTTGAGCAACATGATTAATCTAAATAGACAAATAAAGAATCAAATGGTGAATCACAATTCCTTTGAAGTTTAGAGCTAAGTCTGCTGAATCAGTATTAAGCTGTTTCCGCATTTCAATTAACTCTTTGAGAAAACACTGCTTCGTGGAGACCTTCTGTAACTACTGATGTCAATGAGTGGAATTCCAGAGGTGATGAAGACCTTTTAGTTAATTGATTTTGAGGCTCCAGCTAGAAAGGCCATGCAAAGAAAGGAGAACATATCCCTGGAAGTGTTGATAAGTAGCTTAATCTTCAAGGCTTTCTGGTTGTATTTTTAAATAGAAAGCAGGGAATAAGAATGTCTGTTCTCAGAGTTCTTTTGAGGAGCAGCTTCTGTGGTTGAAACAAATGTGTTACTAGTTATAAATAAAATCAATGACCTCAGCAGCCTCCTCTAGTTGTTTCCTAAACCAGTGCTGACCTGAGTCTTTTTATTTGCAGATTCTTAATTACGGTCTCTTCCTTATTCTGCCATTGATGTAACAAAGCAAAGCCATTTGCAGCCTCTTTTTTAGAGAGGATTAGGTTCATTTCTTTGAAGTTTGGGAGACACCTTACAACTGTGAAAGATCTTGCCAAAGGAGTATCAGAACATATTTTATGGTGTGGCAAGAGCACTTATCTCCTTTTATGAAATCAGGCATGGGCTAGAGCAAGGTTCATGTCCCCTCTAGGGCATCTGAGTTTTATTGTTTCTAAGTATGCTGGAAGTGTACTGAAGCATTTACTACTATACTTTAGCATACATTGTTAATATTTTTATAGCATCTTGTCTTTCTTACTCCCACATATTTCTAAAGTAAAAGGTGATAGATTTTCAGCAGAGCTTGAAGTACAAATCTTCGCAAGTTCCTTGGGATGTAAATAACTGGGATTTTCAAAACTTCGCTATTAAATTCTCAAATCTGGTATACGTACACCAAATCTTGTACAGAGGGAGGAGCTTTCACAAATCAGTAATTCCAAGCAACAAGCATCCTTGAGAATACTACTTATACTTAGCTAAAGTTAGAATACATTAGTTGCTCCTTCTGAGCTTTGATGTACTGCTGTAGATGGGGTTGCTGAAATCACCAAACTAATTTATAATGGGCTTTGGCAGAACAGCTTCCTTGGGCTGTAGGCCCAGCATTACCAGTATTCACCTGTAAAGCTCTTACAGTTTCACTGTTCTGAGCCCTACCATACCTCTCTATACAGCTAGCGTAACACCTTCCCTTCTTGAGACACTGACAGCTGTTAGCATGGATGGCTGTGAGGGCTCCATTGGTCCGGCCACTCACAGACCCATAGGGTACCCTGCCTGCGGGATGCGCACAACTCGAGTGCTCTCAGGCTCAAGGATGTCCCCTGTGGTGTTAGACACATGCGTCCAGGCAACTGAGCTGAGTCCCTGACGTCAACTTCAGGGCAAGCTGAATCGCTTTCCAGCATCCGCTGGATGGACCAGATTGCTTCAGATTACTGCCCTTCTCACATTTGGGCATCTGCAAGTACCTGCTTGGAGCCATGTGTCCAAATCCAGAGCTGGATCCTCATTCCATCTTCAGTTGCCTTCCTGTGCACCACCTCCCTGGCTAGTTTTAGCTTTATTGCTCTTGCTTACTGTTCTCCTCCTTCTAGCCTTCTTTGGAGTGGCATTTTGTTTTGGAGCAGAAAACCTTTTATGCTGAAACTAGAATATAAGAAGTTACAAATTCTGCTTTGCCCAAGCAATTCTTTTGTAGAAAAGTTTTATCAGTCTTTCTCCAACAGTTTTAGTAAAAGGCATAAGATACCGTGCGATCTCCTGCCTTGTCAGCCAGTCAATACTCACTTGCTTCTTAAGGAGAGAAGCTGAAGCTATTAATGATATGGTGAAAAGATAAAATTTTGGGTATTTTTTGAGAGAAAGCTACAGTTTGATTTATTTTGTAATTCATTATAATGAACTGGTTATCTTAGTCCTCCATGAATTAAAGTGACTAAAGTTTTTATCAGAACAGTTTATCAAGATCAGTGATAAATAATGTTATTAGACTTACTATTCCAGCCCCATTTGCTTTTTACACAGAAATTCATAACAGCCAATAAGACATGGCTATTTAATAACATTGTGCTAAAGCTATAAACACAATATTTATAAAGCTGACACGTAATGAAAAAGGACAAAAAAAAATCTTGTAACAAAAGAGGATTCCAGCCAGACTCAATAAATACTTAGTCTGGGCTCTTTATACTACAAAACTGTGAAAAAATCATAAAATTAAAAAAAAAAAAAAAAGCATTTACTGTTTCAATGAAATGGGAAAAATGAGTAATAATTATTTATTTCTTTCTCTTTGCGTCCTTTCTCTCTCCCTCACACCTACTTCCCTCTCTAGGGGTGCAGTGGAGTGTGTCAAGAGAGGAGAGAGGAAGGCGAGAAAGAAAGAAAACTCTGAATCACTTCCAAAAATGTAATGTTTCCAAACTTAAAATTTGTAAATTACTTTGAAGAAATAAAATAAATGTATATTCTAAGCCTGCAAATGAAAATTATTTCCTCCTTGTTGTGTGTGAGTTTTTATTTCAATATACTGATGTGTTCCAGCTTCTACTTGCTTGGATATCAGGTAATTACTGGCCCATTAAGTACCTTATACCATGCTGAGATTCGTTCTTTTATTGAGTAATCTATTAAATAATTGGAGAAAGTTAAGATGATGCAAATTAATTTTATTATCAAAGCACTGCCCATTCAGATCTTTTACCATGAAGAAAAGAGCATGAGGAAATATGAAGCGCAACTTCCAGTTCCACCAAACTTCCTGCCCCATTTCCCTCCTGGGTTCACAGACCACAGCCTGATGCACCCATCTGTTTCTAAATAAGTGTTTCAGGGTTTGACTTTTACACAGGGCTTTAGCTGCAAGGCTAGAAACATCCTAAAGCTCTGACTCAAGCCAGACTTCTCCTGCTCTCCCAAGAAAATACCAGTTCCAGGAAGGGAAATTTCCTTTGCCTCCTTTAGAGCTGGCTGTTGCTTAGAGATACCTAAACCACGGCTGTCAAGACACTAAATGTCTCTGTGTTAGCAAGGACTGGTCCACTGACCCTGATAACACCTAGGAGCAGAGACATCTATCTGGCCATGAAGCCACAACAATTTTTTACAACATGCGAACCAGAGAGTTGCAAAAGGTGGTATTAAAGGCAGGCAGGAGGTTAACACTCCTTGTTCTTTCCTCAAAACAAGCTGCTACCACGTGCTCAGAGGCAGATAAAGCTTCTTTTTAGCAGGGCTCAGGTAAAAAGCACGTAGAGACATCAGTTCTCAGTAGCTCTGTCCCAAGCAGGGCAATGGAGGCTTCTGGGAAAATTTGGTCGAGGAGATGGATAAAAACACAGCAATCTATAAACCATGTAATGTTCTTAATGTATTCCAAATCTCATAAATATATTTTAAATCAAGTTTATACACAATTTGGTTTCTTATGATTGGTGTCAACACAAGGAATCCCTGAACTGCAGTGGCTAAGATTTGCCCTGAAATTACAAACTTTCAGGTTTTCCTGAAAGTGTGTTTTCAGCAATACCAGGTATATAGCTATTGTTGTTATTTTCTACTGATTTGATTAATTGTGTATAACTAGAATGCAGTTTCAGACTCAGTTTATTGGGCTGACTGGAAGCTGCACAGCTTTCCAGTGCATGTGGAGCCTTCCCAGATTTCATTTTACCATTTTTCCTAGCCAAAGGCCACTTTGCTGCCTATTTAGTCAGGTAGCTCTGTGAAACAATCCCATCAATATATTCACACTGGAATAAGAAGGCACATATTGAACTTTTTTTTCCCAGTACCACTTGTCTGTTGTTATTATGTTAAAGATCTGTTGGTCGATAAAGAAAGCTTATTAAAGTGAGGCTTTCTAAATAGAAACAAGACAGACAGTGCAGTTGGTCCCCACCTCCAGTTTCACAGCAATATAAATATAATCTTCTCTCCTTTCTTCCTTTCTTCCCTCTCTGTTTGAAGTGATTTCAGTGCTTTTCTGTTCAGCCTCAGTCAAGTGGCTAGTGTGAATCTCTGCTCAACGAACTTCAGGTGTACGGAAACAAAATAGCTCAGTCTTGCCCCAGAGATCCTCTGCTGCTAGAAGTGATTGATTCTGCTGATACAAGAAAGTCTGACTTCTCACAAACGGTTGTGAAAGATGTGATTTCTTACTTATTTTCTTTTTCTTCTTTCTTAATTCTTTTGCCTTTGAAAATTATTGCAGACCTGTACTGTTTTCATATTAAAAAACAAAAAAGAGAAGAACCTCTGAAAAATCAAAATCCTTGAAAAATCAAAGCAATTGTCATTGACATAATTTTAATTCATTTTGACCAGCTCTAGTTACAATACAGTATAATATATAGAATTCTGAGATGAAATCCATGACCCAACAGAAGTTCCCATTTATCAGTTCATTTACTTCAATGCTATTAAAGTAGATTATCAGACTTAGATAAACTATATAGGCTCACTGCATAACACAGGCATGGCGAAAGGACAGGTTTATAATAATACTTTTCATTAATATATCAAGAGATTAAAAGGGCCGGAGCTAAGAAATATAGTGTTCCAAAGAGCACAGGAAAAGAGAAAACAGGAAAAAAAAGAGCTATTCGAGCAGATGGCAACAGGTCACATATTAAAACTTCAAAAGAGCTGGCCACAAGGGAAATTAAGAGAAACATTTCAGAGCGCATATGATTAAGATGTGCATAGAAGCACTGCAGTCGGCAGTGGAAGCTGGGCTCCTGCTTCTCATTTGACTTGTATCAGCCTCATTCCAACAGCACTAGGTCATCATCAGACAAAAATGAAAATTTGACTGCAGTGGACTCCTCTTTTTCTGAAACAATGAGAAATTAAAGGAGCCTGGACACAAAGCATAAGCTCCCATTTGTATTGCACAGTGCCTTAGCCAACACCACTTTTAGAAATATGGATTTCAACTGCTACTGGTAGTTTCCCTGCGTTTCCCTGCTCAAGGGGGAAGGTTTCCACACATAGTGGTGGCTGAAGGTTCTGCCCCCAGGTACCTCCTCCAGCTGATCGCATGAACTATTGCAGGCTGGGGGAATATAACATTTATACAGTCAAGGAGAGCTGTAGAAAATCTCTGGAGGGGAAAACTCCAAAAACTCAAGGCAACAAAAGGAAAAGGCTACAGTTCCACCCTTGAAGGATGCCATTTGTCCCAGGCAGGACAAGACCAGTGGCAGCACTGGTTCTTTTGCTCTGTGTCTCTCTAATATTGAAAAGCTTTTCATTGTCTGTTTTTTGATTCCTCTATGTTTAAAACAATACCCTTGTACCAGGTCGGTCACAACAACCCTATGCAATGCTACAGGCTTGGGGAAGAGTGGCTGGAAAGCTGCCCGGTGGAAAAGGACCTGGGGGTGCTGATTGAGAGCCAGCTGAACATGAGCCAGCAGTGTGCCCAGGTGGCCAAGAAGGCCAACAGCATCCTGACTTGTACTGGGAATATCGTAGCCAGCAAGAGTAGGGATGTGATTGTGCCACGCTGCTCGGCACTGGTGAGGCCGCACCTCGATTACTGTGTTCAGCTTTGGGCCCCTCTCTACAAGAAGGACTTGAGGTGCTGCAGCGTGTCCAGAGAAGGGCAATGAGACTGGTGAAGGGTCTGGAGAACAAGTCTTGTGAGGAGCAGCTGAGGGAACCGGGGCATGTTTAGTCTGGAGAAGAGGAGGCTGAGGGGGGACCTTCATGCTCTCTACAACTACCTGAAAGGAGGTTGTAGTGAGGCAGGTGTTGGTCTCTTCTCCCAGGTAACTAGCGATAGGATGAGAGGCAATGGCCTCAAGTTACATCAGGGGGGGTTTAGACTGGATATTAGGAAAAATTTCTTTACTGAAAGAGTGGTCAGGCATTGGAACAGGCTGCCCAGGGCAGTGGTGGAGTCACTATTCCTGGAGATGTTCAAAAAATGTGTAGATGTGGCAGTTCAGGACATGGTTTAGCAGACATGGTGGTGTTGGGTTGACAGTTGGACTTGATGATCTTAGAAGTCTTTTCCAAGCCCTGCCCTGAGGCACTTCATGGCCACGCCCCCTGCTCCATGCCCTGCCCTGAGGCAACCCAAAGCCCCATGCCCCGCCCTGAGGCACTCCGTGGCCACGCCCCCTGCTCCATGCTCCACCCTGAGGCACCCCATGGTCACACCCTGCCCTGAGGCACTCCATGGCCACGCCCCCTGCTTCATGCCCCACCCTGAGGCACACCATGATTATGATTCTATGATTCTATGATTTATATTTACCCTTTACATTAATGATTCTATGATTCTATGATTTATATTTACCCTTCTATTCAAATCTTTAAATTTATTCAAGTCTTTGAATAAAGAACTCAGAACTGCTGAGTACACCAACAAGGGGAGACACCTAATAACAGACTCCATGTTTTTTCTCTAAAGCAATAGAAACGGCAGTTTTATTTGCTGCTTTGAGTTGTCCAGTATTCTGCTGAAATTTGGGCATCTGTTTATCTTATTTTCTTCTCCTTTATCCTCCTTTCTCCCTCTCTGTCCCTCCCTGCAGCCAAGTCACTGACGCTGTTTTCTGAAGTCCTCCTGCCAGAAGCTTGCCCATCTGTTCAGCAATGTCTCCTTGTAACGATGTTGGCAATAATTTTTTCTGCAGAATTTTTTTTTAATGGTGTTCATCAGAAATGTGCAATCTTTGAATCACAGCCCACTTCACATCAGAGTGATAACTTCTTTGAGTAAAGCTCTGGAAGGCAGAGCCTCTTAATTTTGCATTAACAAGCACTTCAGTTTTATTTCAGCAGAGATGGGCAGTGGGAAAGCAGACCCGAGTCACCTCTTAGCTGACTGCATTTTTAATTTCCATATGCATTAAACAGGGAAAGGTTTACTTCAAAATACTCCTAAGAACAGAGAGAGCGAACCATTCAAGCCAATTAAATCAGGTTATTTCACATGTGTAATGGACTGACAGTGACTCATTTTTAAGCACAATGCTCTCACATCCTTTGACTACCAGAGTGCTGAACAAAGCAGCACCTTTTTCAACAAATACAGCAGGCAAGTATAGACAACCTTGCTCTCCCTTCAACCTGCGCTAGGTACATTTTTTTCCTTTCTACTGTCTAAGGACACTCAGGAATTCATAGACGTGGAACACATTTTCCTCCCACTACACTAATATAAATCAGAGGAACTCCATTTTAACCAGCCGATTTTCTGTGGGTCTGCATAGGTGGAACATCACAAGGTCTACACCTTTTTCATCCTTTTGATTTTGCACCTCATCATTTTCAACAAAAATTAGTAAATAGCAGCCAATACTACTGTATGTATTTAGCATATGCTTATTTTCTAGCTCTTTCCACAAATCCTGCATCAGCCTTCAGAAGGAATTTAAATAAATACTAACATATCAGAAGTGAGATCTATAGGTTAGCTGGGTAAGAAAGACATATTTTAAACTCAGCAGGCATACACTGCTATCTAGTGGCAACAACAGGAAGCCTTAATACACAGCAGCTCATAATCACAAATAGTTTAAAACATAGGAACTTTTTTTTATTTGTTGCTTCTTTTCAGTAGAAAATAGCAATAGGGCACAATCAATGCCCTGTCAATGTTTGTGATGTCATCCCACAACAGTCAGTGTGCGTAACTGTAAGTAGGCTCTGCATTTTACTTATTGTTACGATTCTTTCGTGAAAAGTGTTTGCAGCATTTCAAAGGCTGAAACGTTTTCATAAAATATGAAAAAGCAAAATGTTAATATATATTTAATAAGTTTAATTAAAAAAAATATTCTTGAGAGAAACTAAACCAAAAGGTCTAAAACAAGACCTTATTATACATTTTTCAAAAATGGTTAACATAACACCTATAAATTCAATTCATTTCAGTTTTGTTAGATTATAGGTCAAGTAAATATTTTCCTGTATTTTGCACTTATTTCTGATGACAAATTTTGAGAACACTTAGAAGGCTGACTTTTACAAGGATATTTTAAATTGTTTTCAGGATCTGAAAGTGGCTGAAGAAATTTTTCATTTCCTAATTCAACCAGAGTCTAAGGAGCAATATTTATTTCCAGGTCTCTAGCAACTGTTGCATTGATTTGTCGTTCTCTGCTTTATCAGCGAGGATGCCTGCCAGCAGGAACAGCAAAAAGGACCCTGGGTTTGTATTCCTGCCTATTCATCCTAATGCCTGTAATGAGAAGCCATATTACTTAACTGATGTCCATGGCTGGAGACACCAGCTGAAGTTGTGGAGTTAATCTCCCCAGTGTTTCTTAAAGAAGCTCTCAGGATCAGATACTGCTGGTGATTGACAAATAGTTTCAGCAGTTTGCAAAATTCATTTTATTATATAGCTTACAAAAGATAAATTCTTCATGTTGTAACTTGTGGACAATAAGCCCTATGCTGAGAGTCAGTTAAAATGAATTTATACAGGTCTTCTTACATATGGTCCTGAAATGAAGCTGCGTCTGGAATGAGCTAATTAAGGGAGGGTCACCAGGTGGTAACTCCTATTTCCCTTTATAGTCAATGGAGAGAAATTTATGCTCCCCAGAAGGAAGGCAGAGGCAGAAATTTGTTTGACCTGTTTCAAGTAACTGCTCTGGGCTGAGATGAATCACAGCCAGAAGCATCCGTTTCTTTGCATCGGTTACAGAGGGACCAGGCAAGCTCAGCTTAGAGTTAAGGTTTGCCCACAGGAAACATGCTGAGGACCTCAGGGCTGAGAAAAGCCATTAGTCACGGTTCATATCTCGGGTGCTGAGCAGAGACATCCCCTCCCAGGTGGGACGTCCATCCAGGTAGCACGACTGGAGCCCTGCAGTCTGGTCGTACAGACGCAGCATGGAACTAGTGATGCAAGAGAGATGCGACGAGCCTGCTCTGCTGACCCACTCTTCAGAATTTGGACATGAGGAAGTACATGTCATGCTTGAGCTCGCTGGGTATCATTAATGTAATGCACCATTTGTGTAATGGAACTGCTTATTATCCAAGGAATGAGGCAGTTTATCAAGTTTTGTAGGCAGGAAACTCCATAAATGAACCACAGTAGCTTAAAAGCAGCACAAAGATCTGTTTTTAAGCTACTTCTCCTCTTTTTCGTCCTTGCAACAGCCATTCACAAAATAAATTATCAAGACTTGAACAAAGAAAATGCAATAATAACTTAATACAGAAAAACAGACGCAAACCAAAACAAATAGACATAGAAATAATTTCTGAAATCTGAATCACTGTTTTACAAATCAACAAAGAGGATTAGAGATTGACTACTGACCATGACACAAATGGCAGGAAAAGAAACAGGACATGTCCTTAACCCCTACACAAAGGATCATGGATGAATTTTGTGAGCACATAGTACAGAGAAATCAAAGCACCATTGTTAACATCAGAGTCCTGTAGGGAGGTTTATCTCTTCACTTCAGATGTCTATGAATTAGCTGTATATTCCAAATTAGTTCCCCATGATTTTTCTTTCGTCAGTGGAGAGGGACAGACACCTTCAAAGATGACCAGGATTAGTAGATGCCTTTTTTTAAGGCATCTTAAAACCACTTTCTGGAAGTGCCCATCTCTCTCTCTTGCCTACAAAGGGCCAACACAAGTAGCTATCCTTGTATTTCCACAAGCAAACACTGCTGTGGGAAGAGGTGTTCTAGCCTTTCTTGAACTAATGGCAGTTTGCCTCTGTCCCTCCACTTCCTTTATCCTCTCCCCTCCATCGTCTGTTTTTTGGCCATATGAGACACTACCAGGGTCAGAACTGTCAGAATGAAAGAGTCTAGTTTCAACCTGAATCCCTTCCGTAAACCAGGTCACCGTGGCCAACCTGTGCCAGCATCAGAGAGAGGAAAGCTTCGAAGTAGGAGCAGTGACCAATTTCAGGAGAACTGCTCAAGTCTTAACGCTCAGCAGATACTGCTGCACAGCGGAATCTCATGGTGACTACAGGCAATTTAACTGACATTTTCAACGATTCCTTATTGCAAGATTTTCAGCACGAGTTTATTTACGTCCATGTACGATGCCTGTCTTTCACAATGGGGTTCCCGGCTGAGAAACTCCAGTCATACTTGGCATGTGTTGGCCTGAGTGCTCGGAGTGCGGCTGGGAGGAGTTCGGTGATCTGACTGAAGCGCACAGCAGTGCACACAGAACAGAGTCGACAACGGTGAAAATAAACAACAACAATATCAGATCTTTTGCAGGTTGGTTTCAGTGCAAACCCAGTAGATTTATTCAGTGTCAGCCTATGTTCATATCTTTATTTTACAAAAAAATTTTCAACAGCTCATCCTAAACACACCTCTAACCCTCCAATTAACACCACATTTTTTCAGATTATTGGAGGGAAGAATCACAGACACCTGAAAGACCTCAAATATTTCTTGATCTTAAACTTAACAGTTCTGGGTTTAAGGATTTCATTTGGAGCTTACTGAGTTCTAAATTTAATCTGGAGTGGTTTTTCACAGAAAATATTCCTTTAAACATCCGCTTTGCTATCTCAACTGTAATTAAAAGGATTTAGGATCAGTATTCTCTAAATATGCAAACAAGATGATGGGTAGGATTTTGTGTGTTTTACAACGTGCCATTACAATCCTGCATTTCTGAGTCAGCTCTGACATTCTGCAATTGATCCCAAGGCAAAACTCCATAAAGGCTGTTAATGTTTGCACTGTTGAACAAATATTCTAAGATACTTGAAATCCCAAAATCTCATTTGCACTTTCCAGTGCAGTGCATATAGAGTAATTATGTCAACACTGTTGTATCCCACATGAATAGCAAGGAGACAGTTTTCATTTATCAGCGTAGAAGTATGACTCCACAAAAGTCATCCAGCAACACATTTGAGTATTGTGTTGAGGGCTACGAGGCTGTGCCATGAAGCCTGAGGACTCAGACATTTGCAGGCTTTTCAGTGCCACAGTGGTGTACAGAGCCTGATTGCCTGGTCAATCTGCCCATTTCATTGAGGGTTCAGCAACCCAGATCTGAGATAATGGCAAATAACACAAAGAAACCAATGAAAGGGCAAAGCTGGGCTCCAAATACTTCACTGCAAGTTCCAGTGCAAATACTCAGATTACTCTGAGGAAGCTGCTTTGGTGTTCTGGTGCAGCTGCCTTGTATTTTATTTGGAAGTAGACTCCTTCTGCAAATAATATAGGGAAATGCTCTCTTCTGACATGTTTGACAAGTTTTGAGACACATTAACAGAAATAGCTGGTGAGACCAGTGTGCAGCTCAGGACAGAAGGCAATAAGAAATCTTTTGCAATTTTTTGAGGGTACTTTTGAAGGATCCAGACAATGTGAAACAGAGATACAAGCTGTCCACCCCCAGGGCTGGACAGATAGCTACTGAGTGCCAGGTAAGAGGGTTTCGTTTGCTCCTTTCCTGCCTTGCTCTGAATGAGGGGTCCTCAATTTTCGTTTTCCTTTTATTCTGCAATTTCAGAGAGATATCCATATTTATATGCCTCTGCAAGTAAATATTTACCACTGTCATTAAAGGACAACAGGAGAGAAAAATACACTGCTTCCAAATACAACTGTTGCTAAACTAAACACATGAAAGAGGGTAAGTCCCTAAAGACTGACAGTTTGTGGCTCAGCCTCAAAGTAAATCTCATAAAATACAAAGGATGTTAAAAGCTGATTGGATATTTCATGTCTTGGTGTGGTTCCCTCTTGAGATAACTCTTCCAACAGCACTCATTTTTTGCATGAAATAAATAGAAAAACTTACTTATGCCTATATCTGTGCTTACTTTTAAGCACAGTTAGCATTTCTTTAAGAGTATTTCTTCAATCAAAATAAAGCCTCCCCAACACTTCCAACTTCTGAATACCTATGTAACTGATAAAATCAGTGTTTTGATTGGGGGGATTGTGCTCAATTTGTCAAATAAAAAAAGAAAACTGAATTTTATTCATGTATTGTACTAAAGGGAAAGGAGTATTTTGAGCGATCAAGGTCCTTCATTGAGGGGTGTAAGTGAAACTCTCTGATGAGTGGTTTTCCAGGACATGCCTGTGAGTTTAACAAAAACAGTTGTTATATTCATATTATATTTATACATGTCAATGTAAATAGTTCATCATTTACAGTAAAATCTATACTCTGCAATTTAAGAGTAATTCAGTTGAACTTCCCTTTTTTCTATCTCCCCAGAATAAACTGATCAAACTGAACTTCCCACACTGCACCTCATTCCTGTAACAGAAGGTTGGGGGGGGGGGGTTGGTTTTGGTTTAGTTTGGTTTGGTTTGATTTGGTTTGGTGTGGTTTGTTTTGGTTTGTTTTGGTTTGGTTTGGTTTCCCAGCAAGTTCATATAAAAGCAACTACAAACCACAAAAAAATAAAAGGATTGCAAACTGTTTCAGAAATTCCCAACTTGCTTGCTTTGGTGTTTTTTTTTTTTTTTTCCCATAGCTCAACATATCTCCAAAATGTTCTCATTCTTGTTTCGCTGATTTCAGAGCTATGGGGATTGAATGAGTAAGGAAAGTAATGCCACATAAGCTGATAGTTCTGCATGTATACACAAACACTTAAGACAAACATTAATGCACATTTCTTCTGACCTAGCATTTTTATTAAATTGTCTATTAGTTTATTAGAAAGAGGGTGAGCTTTACAAGCAAGCAATCATGGAGAGTTTTAAAATATGTAGCATATGTATAGTGATCCTGGTTTTCTTCATCATCTATATGGCCATTATTTAGGTAAGACAATGCTCAGAGGCATTGTAACGATGGCAGCCGCAGGGGCTCAGCTTACTTCTCTCTCAAGCAGGAGACAGCATGAGGGCTTAAAGATGCATACCTGCTAGAAGTGCCTCGGTGAAAACCGGTAGACGAGGAGATTTGGGGTTCCTTTCCTCCTTCTGGGAGGTAGAATTCAGTGTACACTAACAAAGAGTGCCAAGATTATAGCTACAGCTTGGGATTGGTGCTTTCTTATTCACAAGGAGCTGCTGGATCCCAAATGTTTTCTGCTTTGCCTATTTATAGTAAACCTGTACTGCCTCTAGTAATTGCAGATTGAATTAGGAACTGCAGATGTGATGTTTGGAAAAGTGTGGTACAGCAGATGAACAAAAAGGTCATACAATGTCTAACTTTGTCACAGCTTGAGACTTTCAATGCCCAAATAAAGTCTTGGTTTTCTGATTGCTTTTCCTTACGCAGCATAATCCAGTCTTTCTTAGTATTCTCTGCTGCTCAGCATTTAAAGTTGGCTTTTCATAAAGCTTGCATATTAAGAATTCATAGCATTGAAAAATTATTCCTTTTAAAGCACAGAGGGCAAAGGCAAGTTTTTCCAAGATTGCTGGCTGTTAGAAAGATGGCCATTAAAACAAAGCAATCCTGTGGTAAAACTGCTTTTTAGACTAAAACTAAGTCTCTAAAACTACTACTCCTACCAGAATTGTGAGTTTGATGACTGAAGCCTAAAATAAGAAAAAAGAAGGATAGTCAGAGCTTAAGAAGGACTGAAGTCCAAGTGACAACATACAGCAGAGACAGAAGCTGGTTAATAGAAGAAACCAATAAGGGGGTCTAAGCATCATTTTTACCTTCCTATTTTACTATAAGTGAAGACATCCACATTAATCAGATCACCATGTCACAACGCTGAGAGAGCTGAGACACAGAAAGCCTAAGCACGAGCTGTGTCGGAGCGAGGAGCCCACTGTTATGCAGGAGTTGGGGGGTGCAGACTCCCGGGTAGCTCCCGGGAGGCTGGGGATGGAGAGGTGGCGAGGGGTAGGTGACTGAGCCTCAGGACTTGCTACCTGAGCACAGGGGACTGATCAAGGAAGCTATACTTTATCACCAACTACTCAACTAAAAGAAGAGGACATCACTATTGTTGGACTTTGGGGATACTATAGTTCTTTAAAGTTAAATTTTATTGACATTGCTAAAAACAGAATTGCTACTGGGATACTGTTAGCAGGGGATGAGGGAAAAGTTAATCCTGAAGCAAACACAGTGCTTTCTGCCCTGAAGGGAAAGCAAACTTCTTCTGCTTGCTTGCACAAGCTTCTCTAAGTCTTCTCACAATCAGGCAGGTGGTTTCTCTCACCAGCCCCTTCTCTCTCTGCACAAGGTTTCTCGTCTCCTTCATCCAGACAGGTCTGAGATAGATAGGCCCACTTGGTTACTGCTCTTTTGGAGATCATGAAGCACCAGTTTTGTTTCATTTTAGATCAATAGATGCTCTACGTGTACAAAAAGGAGACTGGCACTGATTTTTTTTTTCCCCATCACTGCATTTGTCCTGTGTGCTTGCAAAGGGGGCAAGCAAAATGCACACGTCTTTGATTACATTTACAGTTGTGATAACATAGAGTCATAGCTGAACTTTCCTCTTCTTTCTGGGTAGAGAGCACCACTCTACACTTCTACGCAATTCAGACTGCTTCCTAATAATGAATATATTTATCTATTAATTGTGAAACCTGTTTGGAGCCTTACATAGGCAGAGGTTTACCACGGAAAAATTAGTGACTTCATTCACCTGCTATTGCTGGCTGGATCAGTATGTATTTCGCATGAAGTGATGAGGTTGTAGATGCAAAACACTCTTTTTTATTCCTCATACCCTATATCTGTCATATCCCCCATATACTATAGGAAATTGATATTTTACAGAAGGATGTGTATTTTTTTCTCTGCTAAGGCACCCTTGTTGTTTTGCTGACTTTTTGCCATGTGATTTTCTAAACTTACAACCTACAGAGATAAACGTTCATTTCATAACTTGGAATTCATATCAAATATTCTGTATAAATACCAAACAAAAAAAAAAAAAAAGAGCTGCTCTGCATATTTCAGAAAATAACATAAAAGAAAATTAGAATAATAATGCAAAATAAGAAGTATAATGTTTCATTCAAGGCGGTATAATCAACTGGCATTTTATAGCTGAGATTTCATTCTGTTTGTGCAGACAATTAATGTTTGTGAAATTTTGCTAAACTTGACAATGTGGCCATTTTAACAGCAGAGGTAATTAGACAAAAGACTTCAAATACTAAGAACAAATACTGTTGTAAAACCGCCACTCAATACTGTAGTCAATGCAAAGCCAAGACACTACTAAATGGGACTGCAGAGGTGTTTTGAAATCATAGAATTAATTTCTAACAAATTATTCCCACTGGAAACTGTATTTTAAGACAGAAAACATGAAGTGTTAAGTCAGGAGGAGTTCAGGATTTCTTTGAGAACTACTTTGCATTGCATACAAGCTATGGTTCAAGATCCAAGAAAAGACGTGAGCTACAATGGAAACATTTAATTTCCCTTTTGAACAGTCTTAACAACGGCAGACAGTTTTTCCTAGATTCCTGAAGGAACAGATATTTCAGCAACAGAAAGGTCATTTCTTATTAAAAGGACAGTCCGTTTTCTCTGCTTCGTGAGACCAAAATTTAGAGACAGCATTCTACAAACAAATCACTGGAAAAGCCCATAGGTATAGAGAGATATACAGACTTCTCCAGTATATACTGGAAATGCAACCTCTAAATTATTCACAAGAAAAAGAAATCTATCAAGAAATACTAGGGATAAAAGATGAATGTAGTGATCTAAGTTTAAAGGATTTCTATGACTGCATGTCCTTCTACGTAATTTATTTTCCAAGGTTCAATGTTTGATCAAATTTGTATTTATAAATGTAACTCCTTAATTTTGGGGAGAGAGAAAAGATAGGAAAAGTTGAAATAAATCCTCTTTAGGATTCACATTTGTCAGCGTGAGTTAAAATAATTTTCTGAGTATCTTCTTGATATTTTACTTACAAATGTATTCAGAATGTTGATAAAATACAGTGTAGCCTGTGTCAATTCCCATCCAGTTCTGGACTATGTCTTCTTGCCCTCTGAATTTCATCTTAGCCTTGTGGAGGAAACTTTGCCACTTTAGATGGATTTTTACGGGTGATGACGATCGGTCATTTGCTTTCATCTGGAAACCCTAGACTCAGTCTGTCTTTAAAGGAATATGCGTAACCATGCTATGCTGTGAATGAATAGTCAGGCAAACAAAAATGAGGACCGAATGTTTGTGTGCTCACCAGATGGTCCTTGCTTACCAGATGGACCCGACACACCTGAGTCCACCTTGGGCAAGCGTGCCCTTAGCCCCTGCCCAGCTGACTGATGGCAGCAGTGCACAGGCTGAGACTGACACAATGCTTTTCTTCACACAATACTTTCTGACTTCCCATTAGTTCACACAGTGCTTCCAGTGACAGAGAAAACCTAGGAACAGGCCATTTTCTTGGTAAGAAATGTACATAATTTCCTTCGCATCTTAGGTCTTGAATGGTTTTCCTTTCTATATGGTTCTTTTTTTAGCCAGCACCATACTGTTCTTGGGAAGGTATAATTTCACCAGCAATACTTAGCTAGCCCTCTCCAGTAAGACAAAAACCATTATAGTAAGAGGAAAAGTAACTGGAGTTTTGGCATATGTTTCAGAGGTTTAAATGAAAAAAAGTGTTTGGCAAACCACCCAGGAAATATGTTCCTTCCATTCAATCCCACAAGCAGAAAACATCAAAATAAAACTACATAGACTAAAATAATACACCTTTTTTTTTTTTTTCCTTGGTTTCATTCTCTGGCTTATGGAAAAAACACAGCTGTTTCTGAGATGCTAAACAAAAGACAGCTTTGCTACAACTAAATATATCCCAGATGGGAGTGCCTCCGTGCACAAAATCCCACACTTGGCGCGAAGTTTTGCAAAGCCTTCTTTCAGAGATGCTGTTATTTCTGAAGGGGTTGTCACTGACCTGTACCGCAGCTCCCTACCTCCCTCAAAATTAGGTGTAAGCATCACTGCACCTCCAGCCTTCTTCCTGCAGCCCCACGAGTCTCCAAAAGCTGCGTGTGGCAGGGGGTTCTGCTTGGCTGCATTACAGCGTGAAGTCCTCTGTCTACTCTGAAAACCCTAAGAGAGCACAATTTTAGAAAATACTGTATGTTAAAACTGTCAACAGGGCTAAAAGACCAATTATTTTGATCTTTAACAAAATAATTCAAATCTTGAACATCAAGAAACCTTCCAAACCAGACAATACTTCAAATAAATGAGCTGGCTTGTTTATCCCAACAAACTTTCAGTTTACACTGAACATTTAGCTACTTTTCTAGAAACTTACTGTATGCCTTCTAAGAAGAATTGTCTGCCTGAACAATATACAGTCCACAGCCTAGTGAGAAGGTGCAAGCTTGCGAAGTAAAAGCATACAAAACCTAAAAAGAGTCCACCACTAGGTGGCAAAATGGTGTTTTCGATGTAAGAACACCCGGACCCAGGCTCACTGACGCTGTTTTTAGAAACCTTGCTTGCCAAAACAGGGATGGTTAAAAATAAATAGTGCATTGTAATGTTGCAGCATGTTTCCATTTGCTGGAAAACCACCGTGGGTCTGTAGCCTTACTTCACACTGTTACTGGTAGGATCTCTCTTGCTGCATAGCTAGTCTTTGGCAGAAGTCAGTAGCCGATATCTGCTCATTTGCATGCCCAGGTTTCCAGTTTGATTTCCATCTGACATAACAAGTTTGATGACATGGCTGGTAGTAATCACTCACAGCCTTAGCCTTGCAGACTTCAAACCTTTCTTACATTTTGTCTTATCTGGTACAATATGAGATAGGAATCACTCTGAGCTCAGGACAATTACGCAAGCGTGGAACAGGTGAGATGGAGAGAAGAGTCAGATTATGGTTGTACGCAGAGCCTAGGTAACATTTTAAAGATGCTGTAAAACAAAATATAGAAAATTTTGGTACTGCCAGATAGAGAATGCAGATTTCCTCTGCAAACTGGGATAGGATGCAGTGCTTTGAGCTGCTGAGCAGCCTCCCCTCCACGGGCTCTGCAGCATCCAGCACTCCACAGAAACAGGCCTGTCACATGCAAACAGTGCAAACACTATGCTGCAGGAAAGTGATAAAAGAACGACAGCTAATATCTAATCTGAAATTCAGATGAAAAAAGGGATCATGGAACATCCTTAAATACTGTTAAGGCTGTGGGACTTGGCACTGTTTATTACTTTTTCCTCTTGGCTTCTAGTTGCTGTGATGAACTTTTTCTCTGCAGACTGTTGTCCAGCCAACACCAGTTTGTTCCCATCTATTCCTTTACAGTGTGCCCTGTCCACATTTGTCTGTTTTCTTCTCAGTCTGTATTGGTCTCGAATCACTCCTTTACCTGTTCCACAAACCAAATTTGCCCTTATAAATCTGCCTGAGCCGCTGAGCACCTGGATTTCTAAAGAATTACCAGGATTCTATAGACCTATAGACTGTAGAATAACCTGCAGAGAAAAACCTGTCATAAATCAAACAGAAGCCAAGCACAGCTTTCTTTGCCTCTGAACCCTTTTTATTCCCCAAGAAGTTAATATTTAAAGAAAACAGCAGGATTTGAGTTTGTTCTGGTCAGAGGGACGTTCCCTGCCCGTTGGTGAGATCGCGGGCTATGCGGCAGCTGGTACTAACCAGGCCCTGTCCCAAAGACAACTTCAGTCTCAGGCAGTAAAAACCCTCTGATATCTTGTCTAAATGATTTCCATTCTGCTGTACCCTATGAAATCAACATGGTATGCTCAAAGGAGAAAATAAAATGAAGAGTATGGCTTAAATATGCTGTGGTGCCAATCAGCATCCCACAAGGACCACCCTCCGCTCTGCACTGCAGCCTTCCAAGGGACTTCCTATCAGCCACACATCCAGGGTCACATCCTGCACGTATGTCATGAAGTCATGAAATTAGGCCATTAATGGATGGACAAGTGTAAATGCTGAAAATCAGCAATATGAAATCACGGTGAACTAGCTGGAAAACGGAAAAAAAAACCCCTCAATGTAAATATTTCTTCTGCACCTACTGATTCAAATTATTTAGAGATCATAATTTTGCAAATTCTTTCCAAGATATCATAATTATATTGTTGACTGACATCTGTGCTGTTGGTTTCTACTATGAATCTCTCATAATAAACTTTTTAATTAATATTTAATTCTATAATTATAGTCTTCAGGGGAAAATTCACTTTCTGTTTGCAACAGAAGACAGTTGTTATTTTGGACTGGGAACTGTATATTGGACTGAGGCTGTAGGTTCTGTTGCTGATCAGCAGGTATGATTTAATGTCCCCATTTCAATTTGAGGTAAAGCTTCATTCACAGACAATTTTGAACATGACATTAATGAATCCAAAGGTTTCTGTTTGTGTTGGTTTTTTTTTCTTAAATATATATTTATACAGCAGAGAAGCAAGATTCATGTTTGGTCTTCTTGTGAAGAAAAGTCAGAGGACAGGACACAGATCAGTAACATTCAGTTTCTGGTTTGGCAAAAGCACATCAGTTTTGCAGAAATACGAGCAATGTTATACAGTCCTTGGTTCAAATTAAACATACATCCAAAACTCTTTCCAAGAAGACAAAGAGAATTTACACAATTGTGGCATGATAGGTAAATTATTTTCAGCGTATCTGCCACACTTGCCTGTATATTTCTGCCAGTATGTTTCCGAGAAACAAATTAGAAAACAACCCAAACATTGATGAAACTTAACTAGCCCCAGGCAGGCTGTGTCCCAGGAAGAGAGAAACTGATGTTATTTACGGACTACTCACATTACAGAAAATCAAGGGAATGAGGGTGCAGTAAAGACTGCACTGACAGATGCAGAGCTAAATCAGTCAATATTATTTGCATAATTAGGCTAAAAAGTCACATTTGTAATCTAGCAGAAAGCCCTCTTAATTAGGACATGCTAATGGGCAGTCTGTTCTCCCTTGAGTGGGCACACTGAATGAAAAACTATTTTTTAAAAATATCTTGAATATAAAAAAGTAAATGAAATAAAATACTGACTTATTTAATATTCCTAAAAATATTCACTACCTTACAACTCAGCCTGATATTTTTCTTTTTCTTCTACTCCCAATCAGGCCGTATCTTTATAAGGGCTGGAGACTGAAAACACAGGTTTTGTTTTGATTTAGCATCTGACCTAACATCAGCTGACCTCTTGGCGCCAGACAAACATATGTGCGTTACACTGAAACTATGTTAATAACAGAAAACAGTGATTGTGATATATTCTGGGCGCTTCACTGTCTGACATGTGGCATCGTGGTTATCACCAGGTGATTTCTGTAGAAGTTGTCTGGGTTTGGGGCCTCTGTCAGAGCTGCTGGACAGAACCCAGGCATGATTTAGCTGCCAGTGGTCACCGGAGCCTCGGAGGTGACAAGGTTCCAGCTCCTACTGCCAAAACTGGAGCTGTTGGGCTGGCAGCAACCATAGGCAGTTTTGAGCAAAACCGATTAGCACAGACCTGGTCAGAGAGGGTAAGAAAGAACCCTGAAGTCACAATCCAGAAAGCAGCGGAGCTGAAACCCGGGAATAACCAGTTCACAGTAGCCTAAAAGCTTCCCCTTAGGCCATAAGGCATTTTGTGTGTACCGTAATGCCAGACACTTCAGCACAGTGGTGGACAACCTGGTGTCCCTTCTAACAGCACATCAGCCAGTACAGACTTCCCATGCTGTCTGAAAGTGATTCATAGTCTGAATTACCACAGAGAATCATTTTAATAGATACAATCATGTTTATCGCTAACTGCGCATAGCTATGTAACACTGCATGTGAAGACAAAATACTGTCCCTTAGTGTTTTATTAAACAGTTGAATGCTTTCAAAAATTGAAATGTCAGGATATGTGATATTGCACCACTTCATAGTATTTGTATTCATTTAAAATAAGTCAAATTTATACTTAGACATGTAGAGACACAGCATTTCTTACAAAACTGAGAGCAACCGTAAGATGTGGCAGCTGTGAGTTTGTCCCAACCAGCAAGGTCACATGCAGAACCTTCGTGTTCGTTTACCGTAAACCCACCACGCCTTTCAGGCCACACCTTGTCCACATCGTTTTTGTGAAGGTGTCTGGGCTGCAGCCTGTTACAATGCAATATTTGGACTTCTCGTCCCTGTGACTGAAGGGGATCATTACCAAAGGAATAAATGTTAACTCAGACAATTGGTATAAAAATTATCGGAAGAATTTGATCTATTCACACACTTCTGTACTCATTAGAATTGCTTTGAGCAAACGAGGACTTTTTATAGGGCTTGCCAAACATGATTTGTTTGACCAACCTATCTTACGTTTATAGAGGAAGTCAATGACCTATAAACATAATGTACGAGAAAGGAAAGTCTAGCAGCCTTGAATTTTCCATTCCACTGTTGGCAGCATCCCAGACTAGGCACCTCTCACATTTTTGGTACAAACATACAAACATACAACATCCACAGCCTAATAAACTGAGCATCTTGAACTTACTTTATTTTCACAGTTTGCTTGCGGAGCTGATACTCCCTGAAATCACAGACCTATGCGTTCACACGCATTCCCGCAGAGCCCAACAGCCTGATCCCGGCCACCCCACAGCTGCAGTCTGCACGTTGCCACAGTGCTGGTGCAGACCTAGAGAGCTCACACAGCCTCATCTGGGAAGTCTCAGGATCTGATTACGCCTTCTGCTCTAGGCGCTGGCAGCTAATAGGGGGAGGATACATGAAAACATGGATAGAGTCAGCTGCTCCAGCTGTATTCATAATTTCATGCTATTTCAGACGAACAGTGAGGTTCAAGTAGCACTCCATTCATTTCTCCAAGAACTCCTTTTTCTCCCTGTGGGGCCACAAGCTTGAACAATACAGCCACAAGGAAATAAAGACTGTGTTCTTAATTTTAAAAACATATCTATATATGCCTCATGTAAGCACTTAGTTCACAGAAGCAGCACAGCATTTTCTAGACTGTAAAGCTGTAACATTTCTTTGGGCGTGCTGTCAAGATCATCCATTTGAACTAGTGTCAGCCACTGTTAGAAGCTACACAATACACCAGTTGTTTCCATGCAATAGTTTACTGGGTACTACAAATAAGAACGCACAAAAGAAGAAAAGATGCAATTGTGTTTCATCTTGGACAGTTAAATGGAGTGAACTGTTTCTGTTTTCAGATTTCTCTTTACGCTTTTTATATTATGGAATTATTTTTCTCAAAGCTTTCCATCAAAACACATAGCTCCAAAATCACAGTTGGCACAAATCAGCATTGCTGTACTTACTTACACCAGTGGAATTCTGTTTATTTGTACAGTTGATAACTTGTTCACAGAGTTGATGTGCCCAGACATTGGCATTCATAGCTCGACGCCATTAAAATACTCTAGAATGTTCCAGTGCATATAAATAAAACTATAAAACACAGTGACATTAGCTAATTTTGAGAGGTTTTTTTCAGTGGAAGCACAAGAATTTCAACACACAAGGTAATGTCTTGACTTCCGGGGTGTACTGTGGCATTTCATAACAAAGCTTCATTACACTACAAACTCATTTACAGTACTTTACTACAATGACATGTTGATTTATTGTTTTATTACTTCTGTTGTTTTACCTGTTAGCTTCTATGCAGTCCTATATTTCAACTTCCCTCACTGAAGTACTTTTTCAGCGAATTTTCCTGTCACTCAGGTTAGGTGGGATTCACGTCTTCAAGCCCTTACCATCAGAAAAGTGGCGTAATCTAGGCTAGTCATACAGGTTTCCTTAGTAATCTGTGTAGAGGGACTGATAAATCTAGGGGCTGACTCATCTAATCCCAAAATGGTTGAACACAATAGGAGACAAACTGTCTTTCAGAAGTTTCTATCCTTCCCATTGGTTATATGAAGGTAACACCAACTAGGTAAATTGCTTAGATGAGATACATAACTTCCAAAAAGCTAAAATGCGAAGGAAAAAAAAAAAAGTAAATTAGTGATGGGAGTAGAGTTTGGATGCAGCTGATTCACCTTTACCCACTGTGGCAGCAGACGCCAGCACACACTGCAAACCCATCCTAGGCGAAGAGAAGGTTAACATGTGGCCATTCCATGGTGCTTGCTCTGGACTCCTGCGGTACCAAGAACAGCCCAAGTAGCTCAGCAGTGGCCACGTGCTGCTGCGATATCTAGTGGGCCACCCAGGAGTAAAAGTCAGCGAGACAGAAAGTGCGGGCTGCGGTAGACAGGTGGTAGTCAGAGAATAGTGGTAGTACTGTTGCTCATCAGGGTTCACTGAACTGTGCACATTTAGCTTTTATTGTCCTGGGGTAATCTGAGGATTCTTTATACTTCTCTATATACAGAATTCTACAATGCATAGTCACATCCACTACACGTAAACATGTTGTAAAAGAAACCTTGAGTAATATAGCTCCTCTTGATGCTTTTTGCATTAAAATGAAGATGCATTAGCAGTCCAGGCTTCCCAGTCCTCCTATTTCTTTCTTCATAACCTAGCACACTCGCTCTTTTCCACCAATTATAACAGCAGTTAAAGTGAAAAGCTCCTGAGTTTCTCTGGTAAACAGTATTTGTTAGATCTAGTCATGTCAGCGTATTACTGCCCTCAGCAGTCACTATAGTTTCTTTCCAGTAGGTTACTGCATCTGCAATAGGAGGAGCAGAAGTTAATGTATGCCAGCTTCTCAACTGCTACAGTTCACTGCCAGCCACGTTTGATTAGAAGGATACCAGGCGACAACAGGGCAGAAGAACAAGCTGAACACAGTCTGCTACCCATAGCTCTGTCAGCTGTATTTGCAAATTATTAAAAGATTTGTATTATTTCACAGAAGAGTAGTGAGGGACTCAAACTCAGAGAACTCGGGCTATATGCTAATAAAAAGGACAAAGCTAATTTCTTGCAAATGACAGCAAAAATTAACAAAGTTGTCATGCTGATTAGCTACAGTTTGGGTGAATAACTGAGAAGAGATGTGTAGAATTTGGGACTCTAGCAAAAAGAACTCAGCTACACTTCAACTCTTCCCTCCTCCCCACCCCTCCCAGAAAGACACTCCTCCTTTCCTGGGACGTGGGACATGGTTGGTGACAGAATCAGAAACAGGTCATGAATCCATGAATCTGCGGAGAGGCAGCATAAAAGTGCACAGGTTAATGATTAAAAGCCATCTGACTGAAAAGGGAAAAGTCACTAAAGGAAAAGGATTTATGATCTGGCTCTGCAACAAAAGATGTGAAGCCAGACCATGTACACAGAAAGGCTACTGGAAGGTAATGACTGCAGCCAGAGATTTCCTTTCCCACCATTAAAATATTGCTGTTGTTCAATAGTAACTAATAAGTGGTGGGCAGGGTCTATATACAGAACAGATACAGTAAAAAAAAAGATACTTTACTTGCGTTGCATTTGATTCTAATTGACAGAAGAACAATGATAAGCATTTCTCCAGTACCTCATAACTTGTTGAGAAGCAGAACTAATGAGGTTTTCTGGAGTCAATAGTGGCAGTCAACAGCACTGTCCCCTTTTGGGAGTGTTTTTCACAATAACCATGGCAACCGTGTTAAGTGTTTCCATTAACGTAACTCTATGTCACTTGCCATACCATGCACTATTTAATGGCCTTTCTCAGACATATAATTGGTTTTTAAAATCAGCAGGTGACTTGTAAGATTGTTTGATTGTATCCCTTGGAGTTGGCTTGTCATACCAGCCCAGCTTTTAAGAGCACAGGAAGAAATGAACTGGCTAAATAGAGAGGGCAAAGTGTTCACACAATGCCCAGGCTGGAAACCTAGAGGGATTTCATAGTAATCTGATACTCAGAGAGTGCAATAATATAAATGACCTGTTCAAGGCCATAGAAACAGCTGTAGAGTTTAGTAAAAGGTCCTGTGATTGTCTGTTAGCTTCTCATTTTGAACAGATCGTTTCCTGATGTTTTTCCCTGACTGATTCAACGGCTTTATCATTTTTTAGTGACAGTATTTGATTTCTACATCCTTTTCAAAGTTTCAATACAAAATCAGAAGGTTTTGTCAGACTTGGTTGTCATCCCTCATTCCTTCTTTTCAGCTGTGACTGTTTATTTATTGAATTTATTCCACCTACCCGCCAGCTATTAGCTATATATTGTCTCCATAGCAATCCCTCTCTTCTCCTCAGCACGGAAGCAAGAGGAGGCTTGGTAATTGTGATTTTAGATGCAAGGTGTCATTTGAATGCTTTCAGGAGTGCAAACAGCAGGGGATATGGCATTTCTGACACTTTTGGATAGCATCACTGCGTGCATTATTTTTTCCATATTCATGTTTCATCAACCATTTGCAAATTTTCATTTAACTTGACTTACTTTAACACTGGCTTTGCTCACATTTATAATGATTAACAATACAAACTTAGTAATACTGTGTTCTTCTCTTCAGGCTGCTTTCCTTGTGCAATTTTACATTTACACTACACATCTTAAGAGGACTTTACAAATTATCCTTCCCATAACGTGGGGGGAAATCACTTGATTAAACCCCCTAGGTAACAAGAGAATAGGACTCTTTCTCCCACAAACCTTTGCCATATCTTTTCTACCATTTTGGCTTTTTTACAACAAACCTAGTATTGTCAATATGAAGAAAGTTCACTTTCTCTCCACAGCCAACCACAGTTCATATTTTTCCGTGAATCATTCACAACTAATCCCACACTTATGAGAAAGAACATGTTGTTTTATGTGTATGTTAAGAACATCACCTGAAGGCTTATAGTTTCTGCTTCCATGTTCAAACAATCTTTGTGTACTAACAATAACGGCACCCTACATTTAGAGCTTATTGCAACAGAGTAAGCTGAATAATGTACACATTTACCACTGATAGAAATGTTGCTAGACAGCAGCTGAAACATAGCAATGATATTTACGTCACCATGAAGTCTTTTTTATTTTGTATTATTGTTTACAGAGTGAACTAAGTTTGGATGGTTCTTTAGAACACAGGCAGCTTTAGGCTATACATTGGATAGTTTGCTGTCTAGCATGAGGAGCATGACAGTAAAGGCAGACATGTTTCTATATAATAATGGTGAGGAGCAACTAGGCCAAAGAGGGTTGACAGACAGAAAATTGATATAAAAAGTAGTTACTCGTAATATGGAAAAGCAAGCCATGCCCCCAAAAAGTACACTAAAGTACAACATTTTCCAACTAGGAAGAACCACAGGGGAAATTTAAACAGAGGCTAATTACCCAAAGCAAAGTTCGGCCAGCATCGTAAGACCTACCGAAAGGGTACTGTGTTATTAAACACTACACTTCTTTCTCAAAGTCTATACAGATTAATTGAACCAAACTAAATGAAAAGGATTAAATATTTGTAAGCTTGCACTTTTGCTCTATCTTGAATAAAGCCCACTATCAGATAATCTGTGCAGTAAGTGCATTATCTGAAGTTCACTGTAATTCTTTAAATATTCCTTATAAATTCAGTGGGATCAAGATAAGGGTCTAAATAAGATCTTTATATCCTTTCTGTTGAAAAGTACTACAGTTTGGAGGAAACCTTGCTTTTCTCTCCATATCTTTCAGTTATCCTCATGCAGGTTCTACCAGATTTTATGGCATTTGGGTATACTATAGTTGGAAAGGTCTCTATTAATCAATGAATATATTAAACAAAATTAAAGAAGGAATGATTAATCTGTCAGGCTCTGGACTATCTGTTGTCAGACAGGGCTTGATTGCTTTATGATTTCTTTATAAGTTTTTGGCAACGAATTGATTCAATAATACCTTCATAATGAACTTCGTACTATCAAGGACCTGCCATTCCACAACTCTACGCTGACATGTGGAGATGATATGCTGGTTCAATTCAGGACCAGATGACAGAATTCTGCAAAAAGATGTAGCTCTACTTATTCATGTTGTTTCCTTAGCAGTCTATCCATACCAGAGCCCACAGGGAGGGAATGAGCTTGGAAAAGCAGAAAAAAGGGTTTGGAAACCAGCCACCTTTAACAAGAAGATAAATTTATAGTTTATCTTGGTTGTTATCTAATAGTGAGGAAGACTCCATAGAAGAGTTAAAGCTTAAATCTTTGCATACTTACCGTGTTAAGAAATGGAAGTATTTTAGGAGAATTCCTTTCCTAACTAGGCTTTGGAAAAAAAACTCTGACAAGTTGCAGCCTCAAGAGGTCAATTAGTATCAAATTCAAGAAAACCATGTTGGTAACTGACACAGATCAACAACTTAACTTATAAAAACATTTCTTATTACATAATTATTGTTCAATGCTCAGTATTGTTATAAATCAAATTGAATATTCACTGTTCTCAAATTCAGTGTTTTGTATACTTATTCCACAGACAGACAGCATACCTTTTGGCAAAAAGTAGTAGTAACCAAAACTAGCTAGTCTGCAGGCAAAAAAGACTCCATGATAAGTAATAGAGGCCTTTTTTACAATTTAGCATAAAAAAACTACTTCTTCATAAAATTCACCACTGTAATTCAGTAAAAGCAGGAACCTAAGGGCAGATATGGAAATCTTGTTTCTAATGCAACATATAATTCACTTCTTCACTACTATAAAGTATTTTTGTGGGTATAAGAAAGTTTAAGGAAAAAAGAAAGATCAGAGCAAATAATAAAATACTGTATTTAGTTACACAACATCAGGATACTAATATTTGCAACACCAATTTGTATAAACAAACCATTTACTAGCCTCACTTACAAAAAAATTTCCTCATTGATGTGTTTTTACACAATTATCCACTACAGTATTTTGGAATATTTATTGGGGAACATTACGTGCCACCTACACTCAAAGATGGGATATCACAAAAGGATAATTAATTTGAAATGGTATTAGAATTCCTGTATGTCAGTAATTAACATTCTTGGCCTCATCCTGAAAGTGAAAGAGAAAATGCAAAGGAAGACCATAAATTATCCTTAATATCAACAGCTTTATTTTCAGGCTACAGTGAAAAAATAATAGTAGAGATAGCAAACAAGCTTGTGCTATAGCTCCCTGCAGCAGATTTTTGTGTGTGTGTGTATATATATATATTAAAAAGGCTTTTTAGAATACTTTATTAATATATATATAGATATATATATATCTATATCTATTTCTAAAGCCTGTGGCTTTTACAGTATAAACTAAGTACACTGAAACACCCCAATTTCATGCGGTTTAAGACCTTATTACCATTTGGAGAAGAGAGAATTCACATCGCTGCAATGTTATGTTTAGTGATGCAAGTGTATTTTTGCAGATATATATTGTCGACATTTTTCTGTGAAATCAGTTTTAGCATAAGAAAGAGCAAATAAGCATTAACATAAAGTGCTATGCAACAATTTTTGCAGTGGAAAAAGTAGGAAGAAAAGCAGAGGTGGCAGCATGCTAGCAGTGAGCGAAATTAATTGGATTCAGGAATTCTGGAATTCAGACCTGTAACTAAACTAGTCTACAGCTATTTCAAAGGCATAGTAAAATATTTCTAAATAAAAGTACATATATTTCATACAGATCAACAGCATATATGATCACTAATCTGCAGTTTCATAAAACATTTACAATATATTGCAGATGTTTTTGCAAACAGGTGTGTCAAAGTTTGAAGATCTCCCAGATTTCACGTCAGCCTTTTCCAGTCTTCCTATTAGTATTTAGCTTTGAGACCACAAATAAGTATTTCTAAATTTGAATATTATTAATTCAAGAAGTGATCAGCATACCGAAAATGAAAGCTCTTTTGTCTGTCTTTTTTTTTGGTTTCAACCTCGCTAAATGCAATTCTCGTTTTGCACAATGCTGAACATTTCTGTGTTGGCTGATCATTACCCATCTGCATTATGCAACTGTCAAAAGCCTGTCTTGGCCTTGGATCACATTGAAAGCAACTATTGTACAGAGGGTCACTTGCCATTTTTGTGTAATTGTCCAGAGAATGTCCTAGTTCACATTTAAATGACTCTATGATACAAAATTTCTCCCAACTATTCAATCAGGCTTTTGTCTTGCTCTGAACAGATCCTATTAAAAAGCAGAAATGTATGAATAGAGAGATGCCCCACTGCCTGCTTCAACCCACCAGAAGCTGCAACATGCTTCTGAATAAACAATGTATATACATAGATAAAGAGGAAGTTAAAATGAAAAAGTTTGGTGTGAAACACAACATTTACATATTCCTAAGAAAACTGCCATGTTTCTATGACATCTTTGTTGTTCCTCGTCCCTGAAATCTGGGTTGTTTGCTCTCTTATTATGGCCTTAAATTGAGCATAGCGAGCTAGGAACGCGCATTACTCTTTTGTAGCATGAACACTAGTAGACGGTGTCTGGGTCACACAGACATTTTGCAGCTGTGCTGAGGAGCCAGAGGAGCTGCGAGCCGGTTCTGCAGCTTGGGCAAAGTCTTGCAGCATGCCTGACTTTACAAGCCCTCCGTCAAGCACGGTAACGCAAAGTGTTTTTCTTGCATGGCCTTGTTAGCTCAGAAATTGTCATGCTCCTGACCACTGCACAGTGTGGGCATCCCCCGTGTAAAATCAACCCACTATCAGTGCTGGTCACAGTGTCCTTTGTCTCTGTGATCTCCATGATCAAGTCACATATTCGTATCACATGTTCAGCCACGATGCCGTAAATGGAATGCGCTATCTATGCTCTCCTCAGTTCTGGTTACCATATTTATCAATTACGTATACTATCCTCTTTAGATATCAGATAAAAGACTGAAGAGTCCGACTACTCCATGCAATAGTATAACTACACAAGTGATTTTTTTAATGCCAACACCAGCTTCTCTTCTCTGTCAGTCACCAAAATCTGGAAAATTAGTAAAGTAAGACTCAAAATTCAGCAGCTAGATCCAGTAAAAGGCTTGGTAAGTCTTGTAGATAGACGTGTACTGCATACTTCTGTGCCCATACTTCTCTTTTCCAATGGCTTTTAGGCGATTTTTAATCAGCAATATAAATCAAGCTTTGAATTATAACTATAAGGCCCAGCAGCCGTTAGGCTAGCAATGAGCTAAAGAGGCCTTCAAAGGAACATGAAAGTTGCCAGCTAGCTCCACAATGTTTCATAACAAATTAAAAAGTTTGTTTTATTCAAATTACAGAATTCTGTATCGTAGCTATCTGTCACCAGTCACACAAGGGATAATCACGCTGCATTGAGGGTCAGCTTCACTTATGGGGTCTTTTGCAAGATCACATTGAGGCAACACGCAATTGCTAATTAGAAGAGATTTGCTGCAGTTCATTCCTAAATTATTTTATCATAGATAATGCTGACTTTAAGGAATTGTAAAAAACAGACGACCTAGTTTGATTTTCCATCTCTCACTGACCCTTAAATTATGCACTTGTCATTTGAGACAGAACGTTCCAGCGGTCTCCTCGGTGCATCGCCCAGCACAAGGCGGCTGCTCTGAACCCCTGCCATCGCCTGGTGAAGCCCAGATGGGCGATGCCCTCTGAAGGGCCTGTCCAAGCCAGCTCCTGCTGTTGCTGTGCACGTTCCCCATCCTTTTTATTAGAGAATTCTCCCTGGGCATTTTTATGATGATTTATCTGACGGAAGACTTTCAACTTCCTTCTTTTGGTGTGTCCACGCTAGCTCTATAAGTAGTATTTCAATATTGGTCTCATAAAAACTTCAAGAAGATGTAAAACTCCCTCTTCATACACTTTTTCTTTTTTTAGGTATACAAACATCTTTTTTCCTCCCCCCCAGGGTCCATCATTACAGTCCTTCTAGGTCACTCTGTATAACTGCCTCACCATTAACATTTTGCTGGTCTCTGTGTCATACACAAGTTTTACCAGATACGGTATGAGAAGTAATTCAAAGTTATCAAGCACAGTGTCAGACAGAACAGAAATGAGTCCTGTTTCCTGCAGAACCCTTCTATAAATCCCATCCATCGGTGAAAATCTGGACATAATATCTACATAAACGTCACAAGTAACAAAAATACATATCTATATAAAGACAGAAATTTATATATATATTTTAAAAATCTGCCAGCTCACTTCTCTTAAATCCCTCCGAGGTCTGAATCATGGGTAAAGCATATTGCTGCATTTTCAATCTATATGTCATGGAATACTTAGTCAAAACCTTACACGTTTTCACAAAAAACAAAAATTTGAAATTTATTTTTGAAAAATAAAACCCAGTAAAATGTTGATTGGAATCGATTTTCTTCCTTCTTTTTAATCCGTAAGGAAGTGAACTGTGGATCAGTTTTCTGTTATTTTGACTCAGGCTGACCAACCTACTGTAGCAGGGGATATCTCGGCAGCACTATTTTAATGTAAATATCATATTTATTTTTGATAATATTTCTACATGTCTCATCTTATTGCTACTTTTTATTAGACAATACAGTACCATCAGATTCATTTTTGTAGCAACAGAAACTTGTTGTAGAAACCTACTTGTTTGTATGTTAATTGAACACACTTCAGAATATCTCCTGAAATGAAAAAGCACAACATAGCCCAAACTCATGCCAACTTTGCCTAGCAGAAACAAGGGTTGTGATGGGACTTACTTATGTGCTCCAATATGCAAAGGAAGCATAGATCCGTGAAGGAGAAGGATTATTTATGATGAAGGAAACCTACCAATGGGTCAGTTTAGAACTTACGAGAATGTATAAGGTGTTCGGGTGGTTTGTTTTTTTGTTTGGTTGTTTTGTGTTTGTAAAAATTGTTTGTGGATTCCAAACCGGTTTGCTCACTACCTGTCTGGTTTCTGTCTAAGACACAATTCTGGGGGAAAACTGCCCACTTCTGGCAGGTCTGCTCTGAAACCAGAGCCTTGGGCTCCAGCCCAGCCCACCCATGGGAGACGGAGGGGCTGCTGCGAGCCTTGGGAACTGCAGCTACCCACTGACATCATTATCCTTATCCATCAGCAAAGGAGCTGCTGAGAATTGGAGTGTTTTCTCTACCAACAAGTTTCGGTGAGCAGTGAACCCTGCAAGCCTCGGAGTTCTCCCATGCGAAGCTGCACCGTGAGCCCACCCGCCCCGCAAGTGCCTGTCCACAGCCGACCCGCCTCGCCACACCCGTGGGAAGCGCAGCTCTGCATCACACCACAAAGCACACTACCATGACAGCATTTCAAACATTGCTGTGTTTTGCTTTTTTCAAGGCTTTCTGTCCTGCAGATAACAACCCATCCTGTGTGCCAGCATCGTCCCTGCTTGCACCTCCACTTGTGACCAGCTCCCCATTACCAGGCCTGTACCATATTGCACTGCCCCAGCTGCAGCTCACTGCTTCTCTGGACTTCACTGCTTCCCTCTGACTTCTCTGATCCTAGCTGTAATACTTTGCTGTCTTCAGAGTGCCCTAGATCTTTTTCTGATGGTAATTCTTATTTGCATCTTGAACCCACTAATTGAGGGACAGTTTGATTTCCGACTCCCTCGTCTCTAATACCATTTTCAGCTTTTTTAGCGGGCGAAGTACCTTGTGGACCACTTTGCACTGCTGACCTGGACTGCATGACCTTGGACTGAGTTTGTGTTAAAGCTCTAATCGTTAGGGCAACGGTCATTCCGCACACATTCTGCAGTAACAAACAGTACTCAGTCTTTCCTGTTTAAATTCCTGATAGCTCTTTCTCATCTGAAAACATTTCCTGTTTTTGTTCCCTTAGACAGCTTTATCAATACAAAACTTTCTTAATCTGGGTTCCTCAAATTCTTGCAGCAAAGGCTCACAACTCAATTTTATAGTTCTGCTTCAGTTAGGGAAATATCTGGATCTTCCAATTGCCTCTCGTAAGAGCAGCTGAAAAGAGCATCTATTTTCTTGGGAATGAAGCCTAGATGCAGTAGCCAAAACTCGACATGATAGAATAAACTACATAGAATAGTTTGCCAAATTATTTAATCAGGTGATCTTGTGACAGATGAGAAAGAACTATTTTTGCATATTGGATATGAGAAGAAAGGATTTTGTTACGCAAGCTATTTATTTATGAGCCAGCAGTGTGCCCTGGTTGCCAAGAAGGCCAATGGCATCCTAGGGTGCATTAAGAGGAGTGTGGCCAGCAGGTCGAGGGAGGTTCTCCTTCCCCTCTACACTGCCCTGGTGAGGCCCCATCTGGAGTACTGTGTCCAGTTCTGGGCTCCCCAGTTCAAGAAAAATGAGGAATTACTGGAGAGAGTCCAGAGGAGGGCTGCAATGATGACGAGGGGACTGGAGCATCTCTCCTACGAGGAAACGAGCTGGGCTTGTTTAGCCTGAAGGAGAGAAGGCTGAGAGGGGACCTTATAAATGCCTATAAATGTCTTAAAGGTGGGTGTCAAGAGGACGGGGCCAGACTCTTTTCAGTGGTGCCCAGCAACAGGATGAGGGGCAATGGGCACAAACTGAGGCACAGGAAGTTCCGTCTGAACATGAGGAAGAACTTCTTCCCTCTGAGGGTGACGGAGCACTGGAACAGGCTGCCCAGGGAGGTTGTGGAGTCTCCTTCTCTGGAGATATTCAAGACCCGCCTGGACAAGGTCCTGTGCAGCCTGCTGTAGGTGACCCTGCTTCGGCAGGGGGGTTGGACCAGATGACCCACAGAGGTCACTTCCAACCCCTACCACTCTGTGATTCTGTGATATTTCTAGGTTCTTTTACTGCTTTCTTCAACACTATGTAATCCAAAGTCACAACCAAGTCTTACAGATATTGATGACACTGTTCTTTCCTTACATTGGATCTGGGATTTGGTATTAATAACATTGACAGTATTTACCCGGTACATATTATTTCTATTGCTAACCATAATATTTTCAAAACAAAGTATTACTGAAAGTATTTTCTCATTACTTTACAAATAGATTTTATGCTTGTTTCATTATTGCATTTTTATAAAAAACATTGTTTGTGTTACTTATTTTATTCTGTTATCACAACTGACTCTGCAAACTTTATTCATTAAAAAAAATCTTTTGTCAGAATCCTCCTCAGGTCTGTGTTTGTTTTTTTTTTTTTATGAGACTTAAATGCATCAGCAGAATGCTCCAAGGCAAAACTTCTTAGCTTTCAAAGGGAAGATTATATTCAAAATGTAATTTATAATACCAGGCACCATTAGACTTAATGTATTATTCAGCTAAACACCATAACAGTATTCAATTCATGATGAAAATTAAAAATTAATAACTCTGCAATTGTTGATTTTTTTTATTTTGCACAGACACTGAGAAAAGGGAACGAGTCTATTCGAAAAAAAGTAGCAGCCCGTTATTACTACGAGCTTTAAGGACGTTCAACATGTAAACAAACAATAGAATGAATAACACTACCCAGGCAACTTGGACTAATTTGATATTTATATAAAAGTGAAGTAAATGCCAAGCCAAACAAAGGAGCACTGAACTATAACCAGCTATGGGCTGGCTTTACTTGTTCAGAAAATCAAGAAAGAAGCATTAGAAACCACTATTTCCTGTAATGAGGCTAATATCTGTTTTGCTCTGAGTAATTACTCATTTCATATAAATCAACAAAATACAACCCATCTTGCCACTGCACCCGAGAATATCCTGCATGTTTATCCCCATCTCTGTGATGACAGGAAGTGTTCTGCTTTTTTTAAGCCATCTGAGGAGAAACTTAAATGTGAAAATTACTTAGTCCACAGAAACGCAAAATTTTGAATGGAGATGGACATTAACCTAGATGTTATGAATAGAAGGCCAAAAGTGTATTTTTCCTCACAAAATGTTTAGGATCAGATTTCAGACAAAAAGTTACAGTGACTTTCTTCATTTACCCAGTAAAACCAATGATTTTGCAACACAGTAAGTGTCAGCACAATCTGTCTAACTACGTAAGAATTTAGAAAGATGCTGAGCACCTTGGCTGTAGATCAGGAATGCACTTAAACACATGTATAACTTCAAGCACTTGAGCAGTTCCAAAAGAGAAATTCTGGTTGTACTGAAGTACAATGATGGTACAGTAGTAGAAATGGTAATATTTCCATCGACTTCAGTGTACCCATGAACTTTATTGCTTTGTTGCTTCTAATAAACTGCTTAAAACTAAGGTTTGTTGGTTTATTTAGATCAACAGGTGTAGCTAAGGAAAAAAAGACAAGCTTTAGGGCACACAAGCCCGTCTTCAGAAACAGCAGAATGCACAGCTAAATACAAGCTAAGAGTAAAAGCAAGGACAGATGGAAGTGTAACTCTGGATTGGAACTGGGACCTGGTATGACTGAGAATGAACAGGAACATTCTGAAGATTCAGCATAAAACCACCCCAAAGGTCTTCCTTCAGACCTGCTTCATATTGCTGCTCAGTAATAATCACTGCAAGGAAGTAGGCAGTAGGCAGTTCTACGACTTGGTTTCTTCTCATCTTTTGTAAACAAGAGAGTCCTATAGAGTCATAGCAATAGAATCCCAAGGTCTAGTATTAGACTTTATGTCATTGTGTCTGGGGAAGAGAATGACAAACCCACTTTGTTACATGTTTCAAAGTTATTTTCTTGGTATTCACTGCTCAGTGCTCACAGTTATTCAGCATTCTAAAATGGACAGACCACTGCCATTACCCACACATATGTTCTTTGCAAAAAATAAAAAGGACCGCTTATTAAAAAAATATTTTTAATTTACATGTAAATATCATGTACCTTTCATCTGCAAGAGAACAAAAAATGTTTACTGAATAACATGGTCATAATCTACTCCGTTCAATCAATAGCCTTTACCTGCAGTTTATTTAAATTTGCAATTATTGAAAAAGTTTTTGAATCTCCGTAAGTAATCAGTCCTATCGGTTTGCTGACGTGCTTTGTCACCAAAACTGTTGCTAGATTTGTAGTATATTTATAAATAGGAATGAAAACCTTGTATTAATACATTATAGAATCCATTTATCACAATAAGAAATGTTCATATCCAATTTACAAACCCAGTAAAAGAAAACAGACTATTTAAGCTACCTACTCATAAGAGCTGCCTTTCAGAATACAGGTGAAGACACTAGATATGACAGTCAGAAAGTTGCCATATTTCGTTATAGTTACTCTGTGCTTATGTGAGAGAAAAATGGAATATTCCTGTAGTAGTTTTGCTGATGATCTCATTTAGTATAACATCTTACAAGTTGTTTCACTCACTATACTTTTATGAATCTGAATAAAGATGTTCATCTTCAATTCATTTAAAAAGACATCAACTTAGCATCATAAGAATAAACATAATACTGACAGTTATTTTTGCATAAACATTGATGTTTACTTCCTACAATTCAAAATTAAACCGTCACTACAAAAAAGATTTACTAAAGCTTTACATAAACAGAGTGATACCCACTCTGTAATTTTTGCTGATGATGTGGCAATTGCACATGAATATATGGATTCACGTACCTCATTACTGCTCACATGCAATAACACTTACAAACACAACACTTAGTGGTTCACAGTGCTGTTTCACACTTACTGTGAAAGAATTTCAATTTATCCATAACTACAAAAGAACAAAGAATAATAAAATATAACTGCCCAGACCACTTCACAGACAGGCACGTATTTCATAACACTACGTGTTTACCTGGGGTTTTGTGGTTTACTTTACATACAATTCATCTCTGCTATGAGTATACTAAATGCATTATGTTCTGAAGTTCTATGGGATTTCGTGCTGGCCTCTTAGCACTGTGGAAACAAATGTGCATCGGTGTGTGTCCTTCTGTCTCTCTCTTACAAATTAATATAATCTTTATTAATAATATGCTCAATTTTTCAATGAGTTCTTCTTTTGTTTATTTATTCTATGAAGTCCATACCATGATTAGTTCATTTGCAGCTCAGAGTTAGAATGGACAGTAGATGATGTAGCTTCTTTCGCCATAACTATTCAGAATTAAATCTAGCAAGATAATCTTCCCAAAACATGCAGACTGCACAAAAAGAAGTCCGCCTTGCTGAACATTTGCTGCTGGCTCTATCATAGTCTAATAGAGGATTTATCTACAGTGTTTTGAACATTCAAATCATCAACTTACAGACTCGTGTAACTTGTTGGAAACCTGATCTTTTGGAAAGGTTAACATACTGTGAATTAATGTCAAATTCCCCTCTGCCCCATATCTGAGCCTTCTCCTACCAAAAGACAGGCAGTCCACCTTCAAGGACCTCTGGGTTACACTCTATGCATACACAAAGCTGATTCTCCTCCCACATTAGTGTAATTAGCACTGCATTCATTAAAATTAACAGAATACTCACTGCATATTTCAGGGCAGCAGTGAGTACTAGGCCATATACGGCACTCACTGACCTGCACGGCATACATCTCCTCCCCCTCCCAATAGCACCATCCTCACACAATATACATCTTGGAATTTCCATGAAATTTCCCAAGGCACTGACAGTAATTACCTGTATCCGTATTAACAAGCAGTATTGGTGTTTGGACGCTACCAAGTTACAGCTTAATCAATTCAGTATTGTTCAGCTATGGCATTAGGAAAGTTCGAAAAAACTGAACTAGACTTGGTTTTCTTCCAAGAAAAATTTCATTTTGACTTAAACATACAAAACCTCTTACTCAGAAAGGCCCTTCAAAGAGGTGTTGCACGTGACATCTGAAGTCTACCCTCTCATCAGTGACATTGGGGAACAAGGACATTATCATAGCTAATTAACAACTGAAGTATCCACTATCTATTAATTAATCACATTAACATGAGAGGAGAATCAGCTTTGTGCACGCATACAATGTAATCCAGAGGTCCTTGAAGGTGGATTGCATGGAGAAGACTCAGCAATGGGGCAGAGGAGTATTCGATGTTTAACACATATAGTAGATTTGTATTTGCTAACCACCTTTAACGTCTATTTCACCATTTGTTCATCTGTTTACATTTCAAATAGTGTAATACAGCTTCTTACCATTGTTAATGATTTACTTATGGTGCCACATGGAACCATGGCATCACATGGGAGCCCTCCAGTTAATCTGGAAAAAAATGGGGGTTAGTAGAACTGTAAACAAGTTGAGAAGCTGGCTAAAGGCAAAACAGCAACATATACAATTTAAAAGTGAAGCAGTAGTATGGAACAAGATACCTTGCTCTGAACCTTGTTAACATTTTGTTTACTTAGTGCAAAAATGTATTAAATAAATTAGATACTTTATTTTAGCTTAGGCATTGAGTTATATGCATATAGTTACATGCTTTTTTCAGAAATTATTTTACCTTGGTCTGTTCACTTTTCCAAAGACAGAAAATGAAATTCTTTCCCACTATCCTCTATTTCTTTCATAATAATTATATTCAATTTCTCATATGTGATTTTGTGCACTATGTCTAGTTAAAGACGAGAGCAAGTAAGGTGGCTGACTCAGGTGACTGAAATTAAAATCTGAAAAACAGCAAAATAGAAAAGGTGAAGGCTGATCATTATTCCCACACAACACTGTATATTCCACACCAAACACAAGAAATCTTATCTATTAAGCCGATGCAACAGCAGCTAATCTTACAGAAAAACAAATCCAAGAGCAGGTGATGGGGACTCAAAAGGAAGTCATATCAAACAACAGCTATTTGTTGCTAAAGCAAGCAAACCAATAAAATCTCTTGAAATAATCTTCTCTCAGGAATGAGGTCGCAAAACACGTGCACAGATGCTGAGCAATCTCCCATCTTGTCAGGCAAAGGGGAAAGCTGTGTAATTCTAACCATAGGGATGAAAGACACTATGAGATATAACCATGCTGCTGCGAAGCAACTCTGATCAATGTATTAGACCAAACACGTTCCTGACTTTCTGGAATAAAACTGGTAAGACAGTGTATTTCCCAAATACAGACTATATTTAACTATTCAAATTTAGTTTCTTTTACGATGCAGCAGAATATTTTAGATTACTAGAAAATATTTAAGACACAAGAAGCGAACCTTTGCCACCATGTACTGATCTATACTAGCTCCGGGTGTAGATTCAGGCCTCCACTGCTCCACAACTTAATGCCATGTAAGACATTGTTTGTTGTAAAGCACTGCACTGACAAACTTTGTTCTTAATATTGGGAGTTTCTTGGCCACAGTCTTTAACGCACAATCATTCTTCAGCGTTCTTGAGCACTGTAAAAAGAGTATGCATTATTCCATGATCCTGAGAGCTTGTATTGACATGAAGGAACTCTAGAATATAATCATTTATCACCTGTGCCACTATTCCATAAGTAGAACTAGACAACAGACACTGGTGAACACAGTTGAAAAGATCTTTTATTATTTCAAAGGCGACTGCATGAGGAAATAATATTGGTGAATCACACATAACCTGTAATGAGTATTTCTTCTGCTCTTGTAAAATTAAAAATCAATACGAATTGCCTACAAATTTCAACACAAGTAACATACATGTCAGAGAGAACATACGCAAGCAGATCTTCAGCAGTAGCCCAGATTTTGGTAATGTCGTCCATGTACAAAAAGATACACCTTATCCACAGGATTGTAATAGGAAAAACGTAATAGAAAAGCCCCTAATTATGAAATAAAGTGCTTTTAAGATAAACAGAAGTAAAAAGATAGTTAAATCTGTTTATATTTAAGACTAGCTAAATGTGTAAAAAAGCAAATACTATACAGTTCTGTTCTGCTACAGGGTGATAAAAAGAACAGGAATTCGTGCCTCTTTTACCCTTTATACCTATGGGTGTAGTGACTGTTAAAAAGGCAAGAAGGGCAGAGACAGAACCGTAGCAGACACTCTCAGTCAAAAGTATAAAAATGTGTGCACTAGGCACATGATGAAATGAAACAAAATCCATGCGAAGTTGGGGTGTTCTACTTGTACTATCTCCATTCTTGCAACATCTACCTCTCTCATTATCACCTATTTCCACCTACCATAATCTCTGCTTACTACTTTGTTATCCGTTAATCTGCACACTTTCACTTGCCGATATCCAAATCACGTGCTATTTATCTCAGAAATCACTCTTTGTTCCTTATTTCCAAACCAGAAAACTATCCCTAAGCTTATTCATTTTCCTCACTCCTTTCTTTCCTGAGCAGCAGTCTACATCACTACCTCTGCCACTTTGTCACAGGAGATAACAGGAACCCTAAAACAAGACTAGGTTCCCATACGTGAGCTGAATTTTTTGGTAAAAACTCTTAACCCACAGTACTGGTGTGGAAGTGTGCACAAGAGAACACAGAAGGGACTGCGTACCACTCAGCAGGGCAGCTGGCTGGTGGCAGAGGAGCGAGTCACACGTCTCAGCTGCCCAGCCACTCTCCATAGCGGCAGCACAATGCAGATGGCTGAATAAAACGTCTCAGAGGTCTTCTGAAGTGTTAAGAATTAATGTTGTTCAGGGTTTCCCTATAGGGTTGAGTGCACGCTCACCAACCAGAAAATGTTAAAATTATTTAAGTTGCAGTTTAATTGAGCTTTATCTACTTCATTTGACATCATTACTTATTATTCAGTGTCAGCATTCAAAGAAAGGAGAAAATCCAACACATCCACTGAAAACTGCACATTTAATATGCTTTTCCATCAAGTATTACAGGAAAAGACTTTTAATTTACCGTGTATAGTAATAGCTGAGTCTGACTTAAAGCGTTTGTACTCTAATGATAAAAAATCTCCTTTACTGTGAAATTCTGCCCTCTTCTAGCTCATTCTGGGGGCAGAAATTGTTCGAGATTCTACAGAAACAAAAAATCCTAAAGGACTCACGGGGGAAGACGAACGTTAATTTAACAGATTTGCCCATAGACCCTTGTGTCTTTATGAGGTCTTTTGACCAAAACTTTTCCTGAGATCCACAAAGTTTTATCTCACGTGCATGCTGTTTTATCTAAGAAATTCTGTGAAATCTGCTGGGTCTCAAACCAGCTGTTATAACAAGTTGCCGGGGGGGGGGGGGGGGGGGGGGGGTGGTGGTGTCACAAAGTCATGCAGCAGCTCAGCTGATCCTGCCTTGGCTGGACCGGGTGATCTCCTGAGGTCCTTCCCAACCCCAGTTCTTCTGCGATCCTGGTATGAGGTAACAGGGTCTTTCCTTTGCGGTCCACACACGTGCGTGGCGGGGAGAGAGTCGGAGACATCGCGTGCAGTCTTCTCAGGGGTTTGGTATTAAAGACCAAAACAAGCAACAACCGGCCCCTCGATCGGACGAGGGTGCGCGGACTCGAGCGCTGACGGTGGGCTGCAGCCCACGAAGAGACAGCTGACGGAGCGGCTTCGCGCCCTGGGGCTTTCTGTCCGGGTGGGTCTCGGAAGCAGAAAGCCCCGCTGCTGCCTCAGGCGCCCTCCCGGCCCCCCCCTCCTGAGGCGACGGCCGCCCCGCAGCCCTCAAGCACCCGGCGTAGGGGGGGCGGAAAGGGGGCTGGACCCCGAGGCCATCGGACAGACCTCGTCGGCGGGAAGCGAGCACACGGCAGCCGCCGGCGACCGAGGCGGGGCCCTGACGTAGGAGCGCACTGGCCTCCCCTTTTCCCGCTCCTCGCCACGCCCCAGGCGGCCTCCGCTCTGGAGCGCTTCCCCCCCCCCCGCCACCGAGGAATGGAACCGCCTGCACGCGGCCGTTTACATTCGAGCCCCCAGCGGTTTCCCCCGCGCTACTAGCAGGTGTCCGCGGCTCGCGCGCGGTGACGCCACACAGACGCAACCCGAGCCCCGCGCCCGGCTTTAACCTCGTTCGCGTTTCGGTTCCGTCCCGCTCCCCGCCCCGCCGCCAACGGCTCGCGGATGCCGTGCGCAGGCGCACTCGCCCCGCCCCGCCCTTCCTGCCGTGCGCGCGTTCGCGGCCAGTTCCGCCGCGTGGGTGCTGCGCGCGGCCGGGAGGGGCGGGGCGGGCGCGGCCGGGCGGCGGCGGGAGCGGGAGCAGCGGTGAGGAGTGCGCGGCCGCCGTCAGCAGCCCTCCGCCTGCCTTGCTCCCTCCTTCCCTCCCTTCCCCTCCGCCCGCCGCCGGGGACGGCTCCGCGCCAGCCGCCCTTCGCCCCCTCCCCGCTTTCCTCCCCTCCGCTCGCTTGCGTGTGAGGTGAGCGCGGTGTCTCCGCCGCCGCTGCGTTACAGGTGAGGGAGGGGGCAAAGGGGAAAGGAGCGGGGGGGCACTCGCTCCCCCTGCCTCTCCGGCGGCCCCGGGCGCGGAACCCCGCCGCTCCCGCTCTCTCTTCCCCCGGCGGAGCGGAACAGCCCCCTTCCCGAGATGGGCTGCACGCTGAGCGCCGAGGACAAGGCAGCGGTGGAGAGGAGCAAGATGATCGACAGGAACCTGCGGGAGGACGGCGAGAAGGCGGCCAGGGAGGTCAAGCTGCTCCTCCTAGGTGAGGGCTCCCGGGAGGTGAGGGTGCCCCTGAAGTAACCCCCAGCCCGGAGGGAGGGAAGGGAGCTTCCCCCTCCCCTCCCAGCCCCGAGGCGAGGGCCCTGTGCGGGCGAGGGCGAGGCGGGTGCCCGCCGCTCGGGCTTGGGGGCGGCTGGGCGGGGGTGCCTTCCTCGCCGCTGCCCTCAGGGCTGGGTGCTCCCGGCCCCTCAGGAGTTTTCGGGGCGCGGGGGGGGGCCGGCAGCCCGTTAAGTGTCGCTCGGGGTCCCAGGCCGGGCGGGGGAGGCGGCACGGCGTGGCTGGTGCCGGAGCTGCCGCGCGCGGGGTGACAGCTCGGACCTGTGCCGGGGGCTCTGCGGACCGCTGCGCGGATCGGGGGCTGGGTCTGTGCGCCGAGTCTTGCTGGTAGACCCGGACATCCCTAGGCTGCTGCTGTGGGAATAAAGCGCAGAAAGCGTCGAAGGAACAGAAGGCAAAGCACCGTGAAACTTATTGCGTTGTTTTATTTTTGTGGAAGTTGGTTACGTTGCTGAAATCGTACAGGGGGAAGGGCAACCTTGTGGGGGTTCTAAACATACAATATAGCAACTCGCGTGATAAACTATCGTGTGTTCTCGAGTTTTGCTCACAGGTACTTGAAGCTAGCTTTTTTGGTATGTTTTAAGTGATACGCTTGTGTATAAAGATAAAGAATTTTTTTGAATTGTCGTAAAAGTAAAAAGAAGGCAAGGGTTTTAATTAGAAATGCCTTTGCGCAGGACTAAAACAACTTGCAGACAGCTGAATGCTGCAAGGCTTGCATTGCATTTAACGTTGTAGGAAGTTCTCCAGTATACGCCATATGTCTAAACCAGATTGGATCCTTCTAATCTGGAGTTAAAAAGATGTGGAGTTACAGCTTTCCTCGTGCTGCCCTTCCCCTCCCAGAACTACAGTTTCAGGCAAACTTTTTAAAGGACTGCCCAATTTCTCACTCCCATTGATGCTGATTTTGCTCGATTGCTTTTCTGCAGTGCTCTGTTCACTACAAACATTGTAGTGGACCTCTGAAATAACTCCTTTCTGTTGCTAAATTCTAAAATAGCTCCGGAAAGGTACAGGAAACTGAAGCACTTCCTTGTGTAGATGAAGAGACAAACCCAGTATGGGAGAAGCAAATGTCCTAAAATGTGTTTATACATTTAAAGTTTTGCTTGTGAGGAAAACAATTAAAGCTTTTCTTTTGGGTTTGTTTTCCAGAAAGTGTTAGGCTTTTGGTAGTTACTGTGCCTAGTCCTGTACATCTTTGACATCCTCAGATGTTTTCATGGGAAGGTAATCCTGTATGTGATCAGTAGCCACACTGCAGAAGATGCTACCGTCTCTTTTGAAGGTGACAAAGCAATGCTTTATATGTCTTCTGGCAAGGCATTTAAAGTTTTTCAGTTTTTGCTGTTCTGTGTGGAACTTATAGTACTTGTAGTTTGGTAGTTGTCTTTGTATCTTTCACCATATTCTGTGGTTATGGATAAAGTCCACTTCTATAGAAAGATGCTTTAAACTTGAGAATGAGTTTTCCACTGTTTTGTTTAATGCTCTCATGTATAAAGGCCTATGTTATGAGCGCTTATTTTTAAATATTATAAATTCAGCGTTTCTAATACAGAAAAGCTGTTGAGGAAAGTATGTTTTTCTGTTGGAATCTCATGAAATGTCAGGATATGGAACATGTGTTTTCTTATAGTGTTCTGAGCTGTAGCTCAGCTGGTCCAATAATGCTTCCTCCCCTATTAAAAAGAGGTGTGAAAACTAGCAGGCTAACTTGTTTTAGAACCAGCATTTGAATTGTTACTTAAAGAAAATTTACATAAATGTTTACTGAACTCAGGATGAGGTTTTGTAGTACACAAATGTATCCATGGGTGTATTTCACGTGTCTTGTAATGGAAGTTGGAATGAAAATTTTTCTGTTACTTTTGCTTGCAACTGTGTCAGATGTCTTAAATGTTACATGAATGCTTTATTTCATGGCAAAACTATTTAAAGTTACTTCCATTAGAGTGACTTTCTTCTCACTGCTCACTTTCCCAATTGCTTGTTCAGCCCATGTGTCATAGTTTATAATCTACTTGGTTGTACTCCTACATCTATCTATGGGCTTGTTCCATTAAAAAGATACTGAAATAACAGGAAAAGTACAAATTGTGGTCTGCCACCCTGAAAATACAGTGTGTGAGAGGCATCGAAAATACCTTCCTTATGTAGAAAAAGAGCATGTAGCTGTATACCTGTTGACCCAATAAGACAGATTTATTCCATAATCCCTAAAAACTGTATTTTTGTGTGGTGATTAGAGAATTCTACTGAAGCTTGAGCTAGAATGCTCAAATAAGAGAAGATGTATTTGTAAAATCAGTCTATTTCTAGCCTTTACATTTACTTTATTCCATTGTATGCTTTTCTAAAGATTTTTCTAAAACAGGAAATTGAAGTTATTTAATTAAGACATAGATGTGAGATTGTTGTACCTAAACCATGACTTTGTGAACAATATCACCGATCCAGATTGTATTTATATCTTCCTGTCCTGTCTCTAGGAAGAAGTAGACATATTTAAGCTGTGCAAAATGCTATTGGCATGGATTATTTAACTTCTTTTATCATATCTGTAAATTGGTGCATCGTTTTGTAGAAATTTGACTGCAGGTCATGTATTAGTTCTTGGAATAAGAATACTGGATTCTGGACAATATCTGTATATAATAGTATTTTAACCATATAATTCTGTGCACTTCAATGTGCTATCCCTGGACAATATCTGTATGTAATAGTATTTTAACCATGTAATTCTGTGCACTTCAATGTACTATCCCAATGGCAGGAGAACCTTTTCTGGAAAATTTGAGCGCCATCCTCTTTATTAAAAGTAAGCTGAATTTGAGCACGTAGTTTGTAAGCCAAATGGAAAGTGCTTGTTTATACATGGATTTTGGTGATTTTATTTTTGTAAATCCTTAGTTAATCAAGCGTCTTTAATTTAAAATTATTTTCAATTGAGGTGTGGCAGAGAGATACTTAAATTTCATCAGAACTCAACAAAAAACTGCAAGTGCAGTCTAGTATATTGTCCAACACTAAAAATTTGACATAGAAAAGTACTTTTCCTTAAGCACTTGAATATTTGTGTCAAGTTGACAGTTCCTAAACTTCTGTTTCCTAATTCTTTGAGGTAATTTTTCTTTTTATTATATTTTTTTGTTGCTATTGTTTCTTATAGATAAGATCATATACTTAGTGCAAGCAAGGTTTTTGAAAAGCAGTGTGTATTTTGGCAGGCTTCCAAGCAGAGAAAGCAGTAGACCCAAGTTGTTTTTCTCTTCCATGGTTCTTCATCTTAACTTCTAGTGTCCAACAAATAAAAATTCCAGTGATGCTTGCAGAATGAATGTAATTCTGATCATGCTGGGAGATGGTGGTTCTGTGTGACTGATCTGTGAGATGCATTAATATACATGTGATCCAGATCAGGTGTGGATTTGCAAGTACATTTCTGTTGAATTGACTAAACCACCTAAGACTGGATTTATGCCAACTGCAGGAGAACAGGCAGTACCTCATTTAGTAAAAAGCCTTCTGGTATGAGGTTAACTCATCAGGTTTTGTGAATACATTCAAACTGGCAGCAGGAGTTTATAGGATTAGCACTTTGGCTTGTGGATTATCACATTCTTCACCTAATATAGCAAATTCAGTGTTCAGGTTGTTAGTGTCTTGAATGAAACAGGCAGTAGATATGCCTTAAACATTTTTAGGAGTGGATCCTGGCATCCAGGAGGTCACAGACCCTGTATTTGAGAATTGTAATTATGTGTCTTCTTCCTGGATAATTACGTTTGCAGATTTGAGTTCAGTAGAGACTTACATACTCAAGACCAGCAGACCCACTTTTTCATTCCTGAATAAATCCTTGCGATGTGTACTGGAACATTGGCAGGTCACATCCTTAAAGATATCTGTGTTTTAACTTAAGACAGAGTACTGCTCTTAACCTTTTTTCGTTGCAGTTCTTCCTGTTCCTTAAGGCAGTAACTAGATGTTTCTATTCAGTTGTTCTTCTACCTCTTCGCATCTTGGGCATCTTTTTCTGGCTGCTTTGCTTTTGATACAGACCTGCATATTTCTGTCTGCTTAGTCAGCTGACTCCCACTGCATACTCATCTTTTTCAACAGCATGATTCTCACAGTCTTTGGCAATACCTGCCTTCATCCAGACCTGACTGTGCGTTTGACTGGAAAAACATATATATGCTGTTTGTACCATTATTTCTCTTGCCTTTTCTCCAGAGTATCGTCTTTCTCCACACTTGCAGGCAAAAAAGACCAAACTTAAGAGAGCTCTCAAAAAAAGCTTTGTTCTCGGAAAGAAGTATTGCACATTTCGGAGAGGTTGACCTCATCTTTGTAAGTCCTGATGAAATATTTCCTGTCTCACTTTCGGAGACAACTATCTATAGATATTTACAAAGTTCATATCTTCTTTAAAAGCTCTTTTGTGATACATAAAAGAAGTGTTTAACGTTTGGGGTCTTTTCGGTTTTTTTGCTTGTTGGTCTTGTATGTTCCACATACCCCCACACTTTCCTCCTCCCGGCAGAACTTTCTGCCTGTTTGCTTAGATTTAGCAGGTGTTCTGAACTGGGAGCTCTCTTGCACTTCAATATGGTACAGTTGGTCTCTGGCAATCAGGATGTTATTTATGTGGACTTTTATATCTGACTTTGTAGTTAGGTCAGTGAAATCCTCAAGCCTTTGTACTCAATACAATAATAATTTCAAAGAAAAAGTCAAAAATTACTATATTCCCATAATGTAATAATCCACTTTGCTTTTGCGAAAGGAAGCTCGTGGATCTATAGAAAACATGGTTATTCAGTTATGGTTGTGTTTGTGTAATTGCTCTTTTGTGCTTGTCTCTTTCTGTTTGAATGTTGGTGTTATAATTTACAACATCATAATATTGCTTTTTAATGTGTACATAGACTTGTTCACTGCAATACAAATTATCTTTAGTGATTTCAGGTCATCTGTTGCATCATTATTTTAAATCTTCATTTTGGAAGTTTCTTTATAAAATCACTTTATGATTGTCTCGTGATTTTAATTCTTTAACATTCTTAAGAAAAAATTTACTTCAGTACATGTTGTTTTAAAGGGGCTAAAGAGAAACCATATGTTTTTGTACTATGTTATGATACCAGTAATGGCACCTTTTGCTTTTTTGGCTCTTCATTAAAAAGTGTCATTATGGATATATAAAAATTACTTCAACTTATCTTTTGTATTGGGCATTAAGCTTTTTTTTTATATTAAGAGTTAGACAATAAACATTTAAAGCTTAAAAGATTATTTTCCTTCAAGTTGTCCTTTAAAAACAATGTAATACTTTTTTTTTTTAATTTTCCTCTCCTGGTTGGAGACCAAACAGACTCTGGTAAGGTGCTTTTTAGTAAGCCATTCATTCCCAGCGTCGATGGTGCCTCAAGACTACATATAAGTTGTGTAACACGCTGACTTAACTAGTTTCTTCCTACTTTTTCTGGCAGCACAGTTTATTGTAGCACTAGTGTGCTGATATGACAGTTTCCTTCAGTTCTATAGATTGTATTATTGAAATTATCATATATTTAAGCTAACCTCCTTTTGTGAAGTTATTTTTGACTACCTTCAGAACTAAAGTTTACAGAATGGCTCCTTGCATAGTTGTGTCGGCACAACTTGAACTCGGCCTTTGTGTTATGAAGAGCTACACTGCGCTCATTTATATAATCATACTGACAAAGGGGATTGTTCTTTTGCTGCCACATTTTACCCTGTAGTTGTTTTGGTCCTCTGAGAAGGAATAATTGAATAGTTGGCACATGCTAAATTCTGGATCAGTATTTTGAAACCAATCCATGAGTCCAGCTTCAGTGGGCATGAAATTCTGAAGTCAGGTTTTGCTGCTGACCTGGATGGATGTCTGCAGTTTTTCCTGTAATATGCTGTCTAACAAATGTCAAGGTAGGAAACTGGAAGTAGAGTAGAGATATTTAAGATGTTCTGTAAGTGTGAAGATTTTTCTGCCATGGAAACGCTGAAATAAACTGACTTGATAATTACCTATTAAAAGTTTTTTCCAAGATGTGTAGAGGAGAACCTGTAATGATGAAAATTTGCTCTTCTGAGGTTGACTCTTCATCATTGTCCAGCTTTACTGAGGTCAGCTGTTCTATTTATTGGCCTTGTTTGCTCAATGTCCTACTGTTACCTGAGGCTTTGTGTAAATTACTGGGTTTTTTTATTCTGTAAATGGAACTTAGCTGGCTTCACCTGAGAGATTATGTATCCAAAAGGAAGTACTTATGTTGGTAAGGTGTATGGAGAGCAGTTGGAAAAATCAGAACTTTGAACTTGTGAGAGCAACAAGTTTTGAGTGCGCTATTCAGAAAAATGCAGGGTTTTTGAAGTGGCTTAGCTTAGTGATATTTCTGAACGGAAGGATAATTGAGATACTGAAATTTATTAGATGATTAAGACAAAAATAAACTCTTTTTACTGAGACACTTGTGTGCTAGGAATGTATGCTGTTTCAGTAAAAGATTCGAAATCATCACTTAATGCTAAATGTATTTTGCTCTCTTTTCCATTGAGTGTGAGCAGACAAGACAAAACAAAATAAGACAAAATAAGATTTCTTAATGAGAATCAGGGTCGCAAATGAAGGAATGATATGATGTCATAGACTAATTATCCATGTTTGCAGCTGTTTGTTCATAACCCTTTCACGGTGTAGCTGTAAAAAGTGTTACGAGTTGGGGATTTGGAAGTAGTTACCCATTATCATGGCTTTGCCCTTGGAATTTGCAAGCTGTGCAGCCAGCTTCAAAATCTCTGGAATTACTTGTAGCTTGAAGATGTAACAGGAGATAAAGGATCATGTATCTGTTTATGCTGTCCCAACAAGATGGCCTGGAAATCACCTAGTGTCACAGATACCTATATGCATCATTTCTTGATTTGAAAGTATGTTATCAGTTGAGGTAAAATTTTGACTTTCCATTTCATTTTGGTTTAATTGATGGCTAGCCCCTTCCTTAAAACTGTATTTCTGTGTAATTTTTCAATATATGTCTTCATATCATTCTATCAGTGTCTCAACTGGTGGGGTTATTTTGAGATAGAGCATTTAAGAACCAATTCTTTAAATAAGGGATTTGTTGTTAAAACATGTGAAAGGCAAATAAATTGCTTTCCTTTCCTGAGTTTGGCAATTGAAGGGTCGTTGAAGTAGCGATGTTGACATATATCTATATGTTTGAGTGCTATGTATTTATATATAGAGAAGCATGTGAACAACAATGTTGTATGTGCCTGTATAAATTGACAATGAAATTTAGAAAATGCTTTTTGTAAAGGTGCTTCTTGAAAGGAATCAACACCATTTGAATATACAGTGCTTTAATTTATGAAATAAACTGTACATTATTTTTTCATATATGTGTTTTAGAAATGTAGTATTGCGTCTGAAGTGTGTAATACACTTGGCAAAGGTACCTGATTAAATCTTTACTGAAATATAACAGTATCTAGGCAACCAGAATGGACAGGAAGTCTTTACAATCATTGCTCTAAACAGATTACAGTATGTTGATTTCTTCTTTAAAAGTAATGATAATTCCTGCTGAAGCTGTGAGGCAGGTTTATAATTCTTTATATCTTCTAGAATTTAATATGGTCAGTTCCCTTAAATGAAAATACTGTTGGACTCAAATGGCTACCCTTATTCCATCTTTCCTTTGCAAAGTTGATAAAATAATTTCTTGCATACAACTATATTTTGCTTTTTTTACACGAATGAAGCTGTTGTAGTTGTTACCCATCATGATAGTAAGGACATTTGAATATCTGGGATTTTTTTTAATAGTTTTCAGTAAAACTGAAGAGGTTCTTGCCTACTTTCTAAATCCATATCAGAATGATGGAAATAAGCAGTGTGTGTTGCCTAATACTGTAGTGACATAAGCAGTTGAGCCATTCAAGAAGCTCTGTGTTGCTGAAAAGGGAGTGCTCTTGCAGCATCTGGCTGAATGGTTTTGCCCTCTCCCTGCCACTTTTAAATGCTTCATTCTGCTTTGTGCTGGTTTACTAGTTGAATTGGCTGTCCTGTTTGGACTTAGTTTGCAGCTAGAGTGGTTGATGTAACTGGTATTTCATAATGGTCTGGTGAGGACCTGAATAAAAGCGTGATGAGGAGCAGAGATACATGCCTTACGTATATGAATGGAGTACTGGAAATGCATAGAAGTGACTGGAAGGGTGCAGAATAGGATTCTTTCAATTTCTGCATCTCAGTTTACTGTAGAATCAGGTTAGGTAGGAATAATGTGGAATTGTGTTCACCTGTGAGGTCCAGTTGGTGGGCATGTTAATCTCTATTCAAAACCCACTTATTTCAAAACCTCATTGCTGAAATAGGAGACAGTGTCAGTCTTTTCTCAAGGGGTGTGTTAAGCAGGGTACGTGATAAGAAAATGGAGGTAGGAGTTTGTTTTCGTTCCAAGTCCAAGAGTCTCAGACCTATGTTTCCTTATGCTATTCTAACTCACAGGTCATAGTCTTGACTAGGCGGAATCCTCTTCTGTCTAGTACTTTGTGAAGAATGCAGGGAGGAGAATGGAGACGTTAGTCTCCAGTTATAACAGTGAAGTTATACTAGTATTATGAACAGAATGAGTGTAGTATTGGAATGCAATTTTAAAGTTTGCTATGACTGGAGAGAAGTGTCTTGCAATAACAAAATTGGGAGCAAACAAGAATTGTCTTGCATATTTATAGATTTTATTTAATTAAATGTTATTTTGAATGCTTGTGGATTTCAGAATCTACCAGTGCTGTACTGTACAAGGATAGACTGAAAATAAGCTGCTAAATCTCACTTAAGTGTTTTCTGTATTCTTGATGCATTAAATATTTCTTGAAGCGTTTTAAAAGTGGATTTCTCGGCTGTATGCAGATTCAGTTACTGATCCTTAATAAATCCAGTAAACTCTTAGCAAAACCATTATACGCTATCTAAAGCTCTTAGACATTAACAGGGATTCCTCCTAATGTGCTTTAGTGCCTCAGTGTTTGCTAGCGAAGGATGTCATTTAATTCCTAGATGAGAGACTACTTAGGTTATTTTCTCTGTCTGCTGTTCTGGAACATAGGGCCTTTTGGGGTTGAATTAGATCAGGCTTTGACAACGTACTTGTTTGAGGCCTGACAAGCTGCTCTTTATGTAGGTACGTCATATTCCTTGCTTCTGGGCTTGTTGTGTGCAACTGCCTGTTTGAATGGGTTGAAATTTTTATATACTTCAAAGCTTTCTCAGTTTAATTTGAGACCAATTAAATACAAAGTCTGTTTAAAGAAGCCAGATTTCTCTTTTAGTATTGTTTGTTAACCACAAATAATATTCTGCTTGTAGGTAGTTTTGTGTGGAAAAATGCATGTGCATGTAACAAAAGAATATGGTTGAGTATACACATGAATTTTCTTTCCTGGTTCAAATATAAATAAGAGTTCTGAAAAAAAAACGGGGAGAGGCGAAGAAGAGTTCGGTCTGAATAGCTGGATCTTTTCATTTAACGCTTCAGTCTGTGTCACTTTAAGTCCTTTGGATCTGGAGACCTTTTTGTAGTGAATTTAGGTCAAGTGTCAATATGGTCATTCTCCTTATTTTTGTGGGTCTTAGTCTGTGGGCTACAAGATGAAAAGCACTGTTAAGTTAGGCATGGATGAAGACTGATAATTTACATGGACTAAAGTTTATTGCACTACTTTTGCAATAATGGGCTGACTTTTAGTATAACTGCATTTGTCCTGGTATAAACTTTGACAGTATCCATTTGTCTCATTTGTGAGAAATACCTTGGTGTTACATGAGAAGTAGAGCTTTGAACAAAACCAGCCGAGATTTACATGAGACATCTTTCTCCTGTTTTGACAGGAATGCATGCACCTTGCTCTCTGATTTTTCCCAGCTCTTTGTACAGTTGCATAGTAATACAAGGAAGCAGGGACAGTTGGATCTGCCACAACTTTAGATAATACAACAGCAGCAGTTGCAACTGGAGCCCAAGGTGAAAACATACTGTGAATTCCAAGTTCGCTTGTTGTATCTCTTCACCAGAATAACCTGCATAAAGCATGCCTGTGTTGCAGCGGGGAATTTTTTGTAAAGTATCTTTGTGATTAAAGATAGTTTGCTTAGTAGTAGCAGTTCTCTCTGGTATCTCATTCACTGAACCTACAATCTTTGCACACCATATTTATAGCTCAGTGAACAGTAAAAGGCCATGAAGGCCAACCATGCTGTCAGGAGAAACGTCAGGGCACGCTGAGCTTTTAGAGGTTTATTAGATATATATTTGGAGGTCTGGCATGCTGTACTCTGTTAGCAGAAATTGACAGTAACTATCTTGGTAAACATTCTAAGAGCAGAGGAGGTAGTTCTTTTTGTTGGAGCACTCTGCCTTTGTCTTGTGTGTAGTGTGGTCGTCTTGTGTGTAGTGTGGTCAGATACAATATCCACTCAAACTCATGTTCTAGAAGGTCTTTAATTATGCAGTAATTGTTTCTGAGCATACTATGATGTGTGGAGGAAGATAACCACCTTTACTTCAATTTTTGTAAGTAACAAATTTATATATGATTTTTAATTTTGAAGAAAAGATCACTTATTTGCTGTTAGTGAAGTTCCATTAGAAACACTAACAAGTTTCTGGACTTTGATTTTTGATGAGATTCCCAAATTTTTTACAGTATGGTAGTGTGGAGGCTGGTCTTTGATACATTGAAGTAGTCAACTGGTAATCTTACCAGGCTGCTGTCAGCATTGACGTATTAGATAAACCTGGAGCCACAAATGTTTTAGATGCTGGTGGTATGGCATATGGTTGTCAGGCTGCAAGCATGATTACTATGTGGTTTTCATCTCCAGATGTGTATCCATTCCCCTATTTAATTTCTGACATAAGGGGTTTATTTCTAAACCTTTGAGTCTCAGCTTGTCACGATCCAGCTGTGTTTGGCACCTCACACAAAGGAAGCTTTGCTTATATCTTAATTTGAGAAAATGCTTCAGATGTTTAAGTACAATGGCACTGTCCCTCTGTAAGGTAATGATAATGGTTTTTAAGAGATGTCTTGTATGTTCTCAACTGATAAATCTTTTTTAAAAAAAGTAAATTCAGTTCTAAGGTACCATATTTCCTTTTGAATGTTTCACAGAGTTTCTGAAATACAATACTTGGGATTGTACTGGTCTCCTTTATAGTAAGACAATGAGTCCATAATATGGTTATGCTATAAGTGATGTGCATAATGATAAAAGGGTTTGTACTATATACCAGTTACTGTACAGCTAATAATTTGAAACAGTTTAGGAATATAAATACAACAACAGTTTTGAAGAGCTATATATAATTTATATTTGAAAGCTGCAAGCATTCAAGTGTATTGCACATAAAATTGCACATAAAAATTTCTGCTAAGGTGTCTCCTTATCACATGCATCAAATTCTAAGCAAAAAAGTAGATTTCATAAGTCATAAAAAGATATTAAGCACTAATAGAAAATTTGAAATAGCTGGAAACTCAGTTCGTACTTCTAAAGATAAAGATGTGAATAAAACTTGCCTTAAGGTTTGCAAAATGGATGTGCGCTCTACTCGTTTTACCATTAGCTTTATTTTTTAGAATTCATTGATTACCAGAGGTTATACTGAATACAGAACCATACTTTTTCTTCATTGTTTCCATATTAACATAATTATGACATGAACCACCAATGTGTTCTCACAGCCCAGAAGGCCAACCATACCCTGGGCTGCATCCACAGCAGCATGGCCAGCAGGGCAAGGGAGGGAATTCTGCCCCTCTGCTCCACTCTGAGACCCCACCTGGAGTCCTGCATCCAGCTCTGGAGCGCTCAGCGCGGGAAAGACATGGACCTTCTGGAGCGAGTCCAGAGAAGGGCCACAAAGTTGATCAGAGGGATGGAACCTCTCACCCTGGAGAAGGCTGTGGGGACACATTATTGTGACCTTTGAGTACTTAAAGGGGACCTATAGGAAAGAGGGTGACAATCTTTTTAGCAAGGCCTATTGCGACAGGGCAAGGACTAATGGCTTTACGCTAAGGGAGGGTAGACTCAGGTTGGATATAAGGAAGAAATTTTTTACAATGAGGGCAGTGAGGCACTGGCACAAGTTGCCCGGAGAGGTAGTGGAGGCCCCATCCCTGGAAACATTCAAGGCCAGGTTGTACAGGGCTTTGAGGAATCTGGTCTAGTTGAAGATGTCCCTGCTCACTGCAGGAAGGTTGGGCTAGATGACCTCTAAAGGTCCCTTTCAGCCCAAAGCATTCTATGATTCTATAATACAGTCTTCATCTTGTTTGTGTGTTTAGTAGTAGCCTAAGTGTCTAAGAAACTTAAAGCAGTTTATTAGAGGTCTAGACCTGAATAAACACACAGGATGCTAACTTGAGTTAATGTGTGATTGCTTCTTGAGGTAGTATTTTCTATTAATGGTTTTATTAAATTATGTTTTCTATATATCGATTATTTTGTTGTATAGTGTTGATCTCAAACAATCTACTAAGAGCTAGGAAAGAAATAATTATAATTAATTCTGGATTTGTTAGGGAATTTACAAAAGTGATGGTGGCTTATGTATTTAAATGGTACTTCTTCTGCAGGACTAAGCCAGCGTGCAGCTACTGAAACCATGAGAATTATCTCAGATCTTTTATCTGAGTCAGTGTCGTAATTTTAGAATCTGTCGCTCTTGTGGTTTCAACCGGTAATGTAATCTAGGATTCACACTCTATTACTACATGGCTAAGTTACTGAAACATTTTACTCCAGATATTATTCACACGGTTTCTTTCATCACTCATTCAAAGTTTCTTGGCACATTCAAGTTCTACTAGGTATGGAAATTCCAAGACTAATGCCACCTTATAGGGAATAAGTACTGTCAACCTTTGACTGTATGAAAACAGTTAGGAAGGGGACAAGGAGCATAAACTCTGTCAGTGGCAGCAGCAACCCCAGAATTAGAAGAATACAAGATGGTGTTGGATAAGAAGTGTAACTGCTGAGTGGCTTCAAAAAGAGTGGGGACGCAAGACAAACCAATATGCTTTGCAGGGAGATACAGCAGTGTGGATGCTGGTGTCAGAGGATGTTTCATTTAGTGGCCAGCCTGTATGGTGGATGTGTAGCAACAAATTTCCACTGCTTGTGGGTTTCTTGTACTAGCACTGCTGTATTTTGAATATAGTAACAATGATTAGCAGCTTGAATTCCACTGTAAGTCTCATGTCTGGTAATGTATCATGAGGTGATAGATTTAAGAGATTATACTTCTAAGGTATGTGCTTTTATAAGAGATTACTTGCCCCATAGCAGAAACAGTAGAAATCCCTGGCCTTTTAGCTTGTGCTGTGACCACTGGCAGGTGAGGAACAGGCACCATTCACCTTGTGTCTTCTGCTGTGAAATGGTAACATCTGATAGAAGACTGGGTACAAGAGTTGTTGGGAGAGAACTTTACAGTGGGTGAATCTAACAATTTTCGAGTCAGTGTGTTATATTTTGAATTTCACATGTTTTGCATGCATCTGTTTCGCATGTTTAAGTTAATCTGATGCAAGTCTCCTGTTTTACAGTCTGAAAAGCTGACAAGTATCCACTGAAAGTCTAGTATTAATTTCTCTTGTCCGTACTTCAGCTCTTCTCTGGCGACACAGAAGACTATTCCACTTGTTTGTGGGTTGTGTTCCCTTGTCGGACTTGCTTTGTGGCTCAAAGCCAGCCCTATTTCACTCTTTATATTTTATCCAACTCTTCGTCTAGATTTTTTTTTCCCAAAATTTAGTCTACAGTTTTGTCTGTGTTAGTGTTGCGAGGAGTATATTTGCGCTATTAGGAACTGTTGTACTTGACAGTTGATTTCCACCAAAGGAGGATACTATGACTGTGAAGTTTGCATTGCTTTTTGTTTTAGTTTTGATTAGTTTCCTCAGTAAACAATCAGCAAATGCTTCACAAGCTGAAAATGTTACTATTAAGATCTCAGCACTTATAAACAGCAGTAACTGTGCTTGGGTTCATAAAACGTTTGTTGCAGAAATTTGTAGTTCTGGAATGCTTGCTATGTCAACAGTGTGTGGGATAAGAAATCATGAGACTCTGAGTAGTTTAAAGTAACATTTTTGCTGACCTGTTCTTTTTAATCAAATTATATAAAGCTTATTTCAATTGTTTTTAAACACAGACCTGCTCCATTTGTAAAGTAAAAGAATATTGAATGTGTCTAAAATGATGTTTACTAGAATTTCATAGTAATGAGTCATAGACTTACAGAATCATTTAGGTTGGAAAAGACCCTTAAGAACTTACAGTCCAATTGAGTCTGTCTTTTTAATATTTTTTAGACAGTTTGTGTGTAACTGGCCAAATAGCAGCTTGGAGAATGAAATATTGCTTTAGCTGTTTCTTAAATTTATCTGAGCTTTGCTAGCCCGACTCAATTCCTTCAGAATACTAAATGTGAGGTTGATCTGTTAAATGTTTTTTTTTGTTTGTTTTTTTAAGACACTTGAACATGAAGATGCTTTGTTCTTTCTCTGTACTTCCAAAGTTGAAAGTTGGCTTTGAAAGAAAAATTGTAGTACAAATTTAGTCCCTCTTATTTAGCTGACATTAAGTGTGCTGTGGATGGTGCAGCAGGGTTAGCACGTAAACCCAGGCCTATGACTAAGTATGGTTTCACTGAGTGCTGTCATAACTCATGCTGGGTCCAGGTGAGTGGCTGCTTGGGATACCACCAGTACTAGCTGTTGGAAGTATTGACATGTGAAGGTAGAGCCTGATTACTAAACTTTGAAGCCGAAGACCCTTCAGATTACAGTAGACTCTATGGGGGAAAACACAGTTCTGCTGTTTCCTGTGTTAAATTTTGCTGATTGGACATGTTGCACATGCTTTGCTTCTGCAGTTTGTCAGTCTACGTAATGAAGCACAAGGATCCACCTGCTTTCTGGCAAGCAGGTGTAGTAAGAGTGTTAGACTTGGTTGAAGTTATATTTCCACTGAACTATGTGAATAAAAGTTTTTAAATTCTGTGCTTTAAATTGGATTTTCATAGGATAAGTGTTGCTCTCTTTTTTTTTCGTGAGGAGCACACGAAGGACACAAAATGTGCAAGAGAGATGAAAACACTTGTCAGTTATTAAAATTTTCTTTTGTCCAAGTGATGCCCTAGTAGTTAGCTTAGACTTTCATTTAAAAGTAAGCAAACAAAAACTCCCTACCACTCTTTCATATTTGCAACTGATACACTGCTGTTCTACTCTGAGCAGAAGTGTCAAGTCTTTTTATGAACATCTTTTGTTGCACATAAATAGTGAGCCAGTAAGACTGTCTGTTCAAGTTATTGGCAGTAGTGAAGCTGAAATCAAGTGTCACACTTTAGTAGGCCATAAATAGTATCCTTTACTAGATGATTGAGGAATATACACTCAAGTCTGTCTAAATTTGGGTAGGGTTTGGTTGTGACAGTACAGCTAGCTCTGACATTTTATATGCAGCTGTCACATGAAATATTTAATACTGCTTGCTCCTGTCTCAAACTTTCTAAACCAGAGTTAGTTCTCATTTTGCTATATGGACAACTTATTCACACTGAAATAAAGGAGGAAATTTTACAAATGCATCCATCAGAAAACCTGGCTGAGCTCTACATTCAGGAGTGCAATAAAAAAAAGAATCTCCTTTCAGTATGGGACATTGAGTGAGGTGTAATTTTCTTGCATGTTTCTCAAAGATTATTAGGCAAGCTGCAGGCATTTTAGCATGCAGTTAAAAAAAAAAAACAACAAACAAAACAAAAACAAAACACAAAGCAAGCACAAGTGTTTCTATTTTCCAGTAAATAAAATAGGGGAATGCATCATCCAGGAACTCACTGTTGATGTTAGTAATAAACGACTTAATTATTTTTCATATATATTAGGAGTGTGGTTATGTTACTGAGAATTCTAGGTATTTGGTACATGAGAATTCTAACACTGTAGAGAAACATGCGTATCTGACTCGGGGAAAAAATGAGTAGAAAGTATATTATAAAATAATTAAATTGTGAGACTGTAACTAGCCCTGATGCTAACCTGCTTGGTTAGTCACATGTGGCAATTTTTAACAGAAAGAGCACTTCACAGGGTAATGTAAACTAAATGCTGTAGTAATATTTCTTATCTCCAAAACTGCTGTTGAATGCAGGTATATGTACTTTATTCAAATTATCTCTATAAAAATATTAACCCAAAGCAAATTATGGTAATTTCATTAATAAAGCTAACCTTTAAACTTTTGTCACCTATTTGTGGTTAAGTGCATAATTGGGTATTTACAGATTAGGTGTTAATTTGGCTTATAAATGCTTCATGTGTCATGATAGCAAATGACTTTTGTACTGGTATCTCTGTTTTCAGTTTATATTAATATACTGATATTGAACTTTCATGGCAGCTCACAGTCTGAGAATTATTGCTACTCTATAAAGAAGCCTGCAGGTTTATTAAAAAAATAAGTCTTTTACTTGGACATCAGCTAAAGATGGTGTTAAGAGATCTTAGATTGATGTTGACAGACCTGCTCTATTTCTTAGCTACTTAATTCTGCAGCACACTAGCTTCTGTTGGTGCTAGCACTCATTATACTGTGTGTTGGAGGAAAGGAAGTCTAGCCACATCAGTAGTAGTGCTTGGGAAGAGGTGGGACAAATTTTGGCAGCCAGTCTTAAATTGGCTTGAGCCTGTCATGAAGCTACATATTTGGTTGAATCGGAGGAGTATCCCACAGACATCACTATACAGTAGTCAAAATGTTGAAATATTCTGTTATACTGACATCAAATAATATTTTAAGATGGAAGAAACCTCTAGAGGTCATCTAGTTCAACCCTTCACTCAAAGCCAGGCTAACATCAAAATAGATAAGATTGCTCAGAGTCATGTCCTGTTGAATCTTGAAGATCTCCAAGGCTGAGTTTCTACTTCCTTTCTGCACAATCAGTTGCAGTGCTTAACCTGTTCCGTGGGGATAGGTTCCCTGCCCACCCTTATACCTCTGTAAAACTGTGCTGCAGCTTCTTGGACTTCAGGAGAGCTAAATTTGGCCTCTTCAAGGACCCACTTGGAGGAGTGGCATGGGTTAGGGCCCTAGAAGTAGGGGGTCTAAAAGAGCTGATTACTGTTCAAGCATCACTTCCTCCATGCTTAAGGTTGATGCATCCCCATGAGTAAGAAATCAAGCAAAGGAGGCAGGAGGCCTGCATGGATGAGCAAGGAGCTTCTAGCAAAACTCAAATGGAAGAAGGTGGTCTACGGAACATGGAAAGAGCGACAGGCCACTTAGGAGGAATATAGAAATTTCGGAGTATGCAGAGTGCAATGAGGAAAGCTAAGGTCCACCTGGAATTAAATCTGGCTAGGGATGTCAAACACAACAAGAAGGGCTTCTTCAACTAGATCAGCAGCAAATGGGGAAGACTAGGGAGAATGTGGGGCCGCTGCTGAATGAGGTGGGTGCCCTGGTGACGGAGGATACAGAGAAGGCAGAGTTACTGATCTGCCTTTGCTTCAGTTTCTACTGCTAAGGCTGGCCCTCAGGCATCCCAGTCGCTGGAGGTAAGAGAGAAAGCCTGGAAAAAGGATGACCTTCCCTTGGTCGAGGAGGGTTGGGTTAGAGGTCATTTAAGCAATCTGGATGCCCGCAAATCCATGGGTCCCGATGGGATGCACCTGCGAGTGCGGAGGGAGCTGGCGGATGTCATTGCTGAGCCACTCTCCATCATCTTTGAGAGGTCCTGGAGGACAGGAAGTGCATGAGGACTGGAGGAAAGCCAATGTCACTCCAGTATGCAAAAAGGGCAAGAAGGAGGACCCAGGGAACTACAGGCCGGTCAGCCTCACCTCCATCCCAGGAAAGGTGATGGAGCAGCTTATCCTGGAGGCCATCATGAAGCAAGTGGAGAAAAAGAAGGTTATCAGGGGTAGTCAGCATGGATTCACCAAGGGGAAATCATGCCTGACCAATCTAATAGCTTTCTATGATGACATGACTGGCTGGGTAGACGAAGGGAGAGCCGTGGATGTTGTCTACCTTGACTTCAGCAAGGCTTTTGACACAGTCTCCCATGATATCCTCCTAGGGAAGCTGAGGAAGTGTGGGCTGGATGAGTGGTCGGTGAAGTGGATAGAGAAGTGACTGAATGGCAGAGCTCAGAGGGTTGTCATCAGCAGCGCTGAGTCTAGTTGGAGGCTGGTAACTAGTGGCGTCCCCCAGGAATTAGTACTTGGCCCAGTCTTATTCAACTTATTCTTCACCTGGATGAAGAGTTAGTGTACCCTCACCAAGTTTACTGATGACACCAAACTGGGAGGAGTGGTAGATACACCAGAAGGCTGTGCTGCCATTCAGCGAGACCTGGACAGGCTGGAGAGTTGGGCGCAGAGGAACCTGATGAGGTTCAACAAGGGCAAGTGCAGGGTCCTGCACCTGGGGAGGAACAGTCCCATGCACCAGTACAGGCTTGGGGTGGACCTGCTGGAGAGCAGCTCTGCGGAGAGGGACCTGCTTGTCCTGGTGGATGACAAGTTAGCCATGAGCCAGCAGTGTGCCCTGATTGCCAAGAAGGCCAATGGCATCCTGGGGTGCATTAAGAAGAGTGTGGCCAGCAGGTCAAGGGAGGTTCTCCTTCCCCTTTACACTGCCTTAGTGAGGCCCCATCTGGAGTACTGTGTCCAGTTCTGGGCTCCCCAGTTCAAGAAAGATGAAGAGCTACTGGAGAGAGTCCAGCGGAGGGCTACGAGGATGGTGAGGGGACTGGAGCATCTCCCCTACGAGGAGAGGCTGAGGGAGCTGGGCTTGTTTAGCCTGAAGAAGAGAAGGCTGAGAGGGGACCTTCTAAATGCTTATAAATATCTTAAGAGTGGGTGTCAGAAGGATGGGGCCAGATTCTTTTCAGTGGTGCCCAGCAACAGGATGAGGGGCAATGGGCACAAACTGAAGCACAGGAAGTTCCGTCTGAACATGAGGAAGAACTTCTTCCCTCTGAGCGTTGACAGAGCACTGGAACAGGCTGCCCAGGGATGTTGTGGAGTCTCCTTCTCTGGAGATATTCAAGACCTGCCTGGACAAGGTCCTGTGCAGCCTGATGTAGGTGACCCTGCTTTGGCAGGAGGGTTGGACTCGATGACCCACAGAGGTCCCTTCCAACCCCTACCGTTCTTTGATTGATTATTCTCTGATTCTTCATTGCTTCACATTTTTTTTATTGTGTACCTCTGAGAAGTTTGCTTCTGTCTTCAACTCTCTTAAGTGGGTTTTATGAAGAGGACAGCAATTAGACACATATCCCATCTCACCTCTTTCCCCTTGGTAGTCTTTCTAGGTTTAAAAACCCTAATTCTGTGCAGCTTTTCCTTGCATGCCATGTGCACCAGCCTTCTTTTTTTTTGTCTAGTTTATCAGTATCTCATTTACTGGGCGTTGAGTGGGGTAGCAGTACGCAGTACTCGGATACAGCATGATAAATGTTGGCTGCTGGGGAATAACAGCTTCTTTTGACTTGACTGCAGTTTTACCAGTACAGCAGTGGTAGCTGTTGGCCGGGATCAACCCAAACACCCACGCAGCTGCTTGATCACTCTCCTCATCCCAAGGGAGAGGAAAAGGTAGAAGAAAGGTGAGAAGGCTCATGGGTCAGGATAAGAACATTTTAATAGAGAAAGCAAAAGCTTGTGCTCACAAGCAAAGCAAAAAGAAGAATTAGTTCCCTACTTCCCATTGGAAGGCAGATGTTTGGCTGCTTCCTGGAAAGCAAGGCCCCAGCATGCACAATGGTTGTTTGGGAAGACAAACACCGTAACCACAAATGTCCTCCCCTCCTCCTCCTTTCCCTGAGCTTTTACTGCTGAGCGTGATATCATGTGGTATGGAATATCACTTGGGTCAGCTGTAATGGCTATGTCCCTTCTTAACCTCCTGTCAACCTCCAGCCAACTCATATGGGTGGGGATGGGGTGGAAAAGAGAGAAAGCCTTGATGCTGCACATGCACTTGTCATCAATAGCAAAAAGACTGGTGTATTATCAACATAGGTTTAGCCACAGATCCAAAGCACAAAACCATGTGGGCTGCTGTAAAGAAAGTTAACTCCATCCCAGCCAGACCCAGTGCAGCAGTCTGGTGTGGGGTTGACCTTCATTGTCACTAGGGCCCACTACTGAGTCTTCAGGTTGTTGATACCCACAGTCATTTCCTGCACTCATTAGTCCCAAGTCTGTATTGTTGCATGGGTTATCCTGTGCCACTTGGAGGACTTCAAATTTGTCTCTGTTTACGGTCACAAAATTCCTGTCAACTCAGTCCCCTAGCTTGTGGGGGATCCTCTGAATAGCACCTCTGTTCTCCACCACTGTGATCACTTCCTGGCCTGCCAGGCTGATGTTGCCTGGAGAGTCAGTGTGGGTGTGTTCCATCCTGGCTTTCAGTTCACTGATGGAGGTGTTGAACTGTATTAGCCCAGTATCATCTGAAGATTGCCTCTTCTAACTAGAAGTTGGTTAGATTTTAAACCGTTGACCACAACCACAAGTGTTGAAGTCTGTCTGTCTAGGCAGATTTTCAGACACCTTGAAGTTGATATTTATCCAGTTTGGTACAAGGATGCCATGGGAGGTGGCATCGAAAGCCTTATTAGAGTCAGTGTAACTGACATCCATTGGTGTTCTTCATCCCCAAAATCAGCTATGTCCTCATGAAAAGTTATCAAGTTAGGTGCAGTTTGCACATTGTAAATCCATGCTGGCAATTCCTAGTCACCTTTTTGTTCATGTGCCTGGAAATGACTTCCAGGAATATATGCTGTATAGTTAGTCTGAGGATCGAGGTGAGGCTGACTGTCTTGTAATGCCTCAAATTCCGCTTCTTGCCCTTTGTTGAAGATGAATACAGCCTTTATCAGTGGCTTCTCATGGTCACAGTGACCTCTAAAGAAGAGAGTTCTCTTTGGTTGTATTAGAATTGGACAACTGGTGTTCTGTTTGCATTTGAAATAACTGTAGACTGAGTGTAGATTGTGCTCGCTTCTGCAAAACCACATTGAGAAAGAGGAAGTGTAAGAGGGAGAATTCAGCACAAGTTGCAGGCAAACTGGGAGCGTTTTGTCTAATGGGATTCAATCACAGCGCTAAGAGTTCCATAATTTTTTCAGAGAAAGAAACAGACTAAAGAAAGCGGAGGTAAAGTAAACCAAGGTTGTTCAGGCAGCAGAAACTGCATTTTTTTCCTCTGTCTGCTGAGAGACGTACTCGTTATTTTTGTAAGCTTTGTATTTTAACAAAACATGCTTTTTTTTGTTTGTCTGTAACTTGTTAAGCATTGAGAATGGTATCAGCGTGTCTGGCAAACCTCATGCAATCTGTTCCAACAAAGACTAGTTTGACTGTTTTGGTTTCTGCTTGCAAGGGCCAAAAGATGGTTACAAGGACTAGAACCCTGAAGAGTTTGAAGATGTTCATTTGCAACATTGAAGACCATTAATATAGTGTGAAGAACTTATAACAGAGGTTTTTGGTTAGGTGTTGATTAAAAAGGCAGTTAGAGGAATTGAGCTTCAGACCCTTTTGAAGCTGAAAACTGATCATCTGTTTGCATTAGAAACACCAACAGACTATGTAAAGATTATGCTCACTTCTATAAAAAGAAATGGAAAGACTTTTTAGAGCGTAATGATTTATTCTTAAAACGTCTTGATGTTGAAACTTCCAGCTCGAGACGCTTACATTTTGATTTTATAAATTAATTTGTAACAAATGTACTTTTCACGATTGAAGGTTTTTATATTGGTTAGGTATTTGAAGTGTAGAAACTAAATGTGTTTTCAAAGATTAATTAAATTCTAACTGATTTTCATGCATTTATTTTTCAGGAGCTGGTGAGTCAGGGAAGAGCACAATTGTAAAACAAATGAAGTAAGTATGGTGAAATACTATGATAGAGAAATATTTTTTTTTTTAAATTTGAATAGAGAATTTATTTTTTTTCCTTCTGTAGGATTATCCATGAAGCTGGTTATTCAGAAGAAGAATGTAAACAGTACAAAGCTGTTGTCTACAGTAACACCATTCAGTCCATTATTGCTATCATAAGAGCAATGGGGAGGTTGAAGATAGACTTTGGTGATCCAACCAGGGCTGTGAGTATTGAAGTACACAGATACCCAGCTGAAATATCCATTAATTTTCAATTTTTCTCTGTTATTGTTTCCTGAAAAAGTCTCTTGATATCCAAGAATCCTGTCTGTAGAATACAAAGTTTGATTGAAAACTAAATGCCATTGGTATTTACATGGTAAGGTGACGTACAGAGCAATCGGCACTGGGTTGATTCATAACAACTGTTTGGTTTAGATACAGTTCTCCAAATTCTATCTAAATTTGGAGAACTAAATAGCTAAGTCTTAGGGAGTTTCTGAAAAACATTAAATTATGCAGTCATGTCTCTTCATTTGTTTGGATTTATGAACTGTTCTGTAGATCATTTTAAGTTAGACATCTTCATGTTCCTTAAAAACACAGCTTAAACAGGGAAGCATCTAGCTACTGTCTGCACTTCTCAGTTAGGTCATAGGCACAGCGGTGCCTAAAACATTTCCAGCTTCTGAGCTTGATCCTGTTTCATACTGATTTCTGGTTTGGAGGACTTTATTTTACTTGAAGCACAGACATGGGCAAAGCCCTGCTGCTAGTATCCTATTTTTTCATGATACCTTGTGGATTAAGGATTTTTCCCAAGAAATGGGACACCTTTTTCTAAGCTTTTCCATCTCATTTCATCTAACGTCCTGCATACAAGTCTCCGATGAGTGAGTCTCTTTGCTATTCCACCTGTTGAAGCTGGACTACAGAATTTTTTCTTTCAGCTTATTGTTTCTACAGTTCTAAACCTGTACTTTTACCTGTGGTTACCCTGATTATGTCCATGTCTGGTCAGGAGGTTAGATGCTCTGCATCTTTCTGTAAAATGCTTAGCGTGTTGGGTTTTTTTTTTCTTTTTGCTTGTCCTCTGGTAACAGGAATACATTCTGTGCTGCAATGCTGAAATTGATCACTAAAGTTGTTAGTCTGAATGGCATTGAAACTTATTTCAGGACAAGTGCTTTTATTTTCTTTCCATAGAAATCAGTGTGAGAATATGGAATGCTCACCAGTACAGTTTTTGAAGCAGGAACTAGCCACAGGAACTGGCTGTCTTGCAGGAAAGATGGAGGAAGTTTTTTTGCTATTCATGTATTGAAATAACTATTTAAGGTAGTGAGAGGGATATTTTGTCATAATTAGGTTCTTTCCATAATGTTAAGACTTGAATTACTTTTAAGAGGAGAGCAGGGTCTTGAAAAATAAGAAACAGTATGTAAATTCCTTATTCAGGACAAAGTCATGTGTTCAAAGTCTTACTGATTGCTTAAAAAGCAATTTATAAATATTATAACTTCAGTGACCTTGTGAAATGCATTATGTATGGTAGTCATAAGGAAGACGTTCATAAAATTGTGTAAATTGGGTCATAAAGTTGTATCTGAAGTCTAAATCTGATTTGCAGTCATGAATTATTAGTTAATTTTCATTTTGCTCTTTGATAGTCATTATTTTATGTATGTATGTTAATTCTACCTGAAAGCTCTTCAGTTGTAAACATAACTGCTAAAAGCTTTGTTTTCATTGGTTGTTCCTCTCTACATTTATTCTCATGTTTGCTGTTGTCTTCCCTTAAGACCGAAGTTTTCCAGCGCAGCAGCAGTGTCTTATTGCATGTTAGTTCATTATTTGTGCAATGGAGTTCTCTCTGGAGTCTGGCAGTTAGTGTTGGAAAGAGCCAGATGGTAGACTCATGTTACTAAATACATAGTAAGAGAAAGCGGAGGAGGAGTAGATTTAGGTGTTAGCAGATAAAATGACTAACAAGAAGATTTTGAGGTCTATTTTATATATGATACCAATTTGAAGTCATCTGAGTTTCTTGGCTTCAGAGAGCTGTATAAATGATGAGGCAAACTTCTGTCAGGGTAATCTTAAAATAGCTGTCCATCCCCTTGAGCTTAGGCAGGTCTTGGTCATCCAATTTCTTTTTTCAGAGCAACACTCCTATGGAATGTCAGTACTAGATTTTTGCGAATTGTCAATTCAGAAATGGAAAAAGGAATTCAGAGCTCATCAGTCTCACTTAAGAAAAAGTATGGTTGATCCTCAATTATTACAGTATAGCCTTTTTAATTTTATTCTATTTTGTTGTAATTTTGTTGGTTTCGACTGCCAAAAAAAAGCTTGGAATTGTAACTCCTGATGAAAACTCTTAAATTCAGACTATTTTGCTTAAATTTCTGAGGTTTGTACTCTGAATGGAGTAAGTTTGTTTGGAAGATCATATACTCTTATTTCTGTCATAAGACTAATAGTAAAGCAGTGAGCTGAACATTTTTGAAGCTATTGAATGAAGGGAGCACAGGTTACACCAGCAGCTTCAGTAATGGTCAGTCTCAAGACTGGTGTATCTGCCTTTTGTCCTACAGAATGTTTCAGTGCTAAAGTAGAAACTATGTTTTGAGAGACATTTAGCAAATGTGCTTTAAAGGACTGTGGACCACTTTCTGAAGGTGAGATTTGCTGTAATTAGCTAGAGAGATGGTTAAATCAGTTTCTTCATCTCATATATGAAATGTGGTGTAAAAATAGTGACTCCTAGAGAGGAACCTGCCCCATTCCAGTATAATTGAAGGAAAGTATCTAGCGTTGGTTAATAATGAAAATAGGACTTGATCATTGTATACTACCTCACTTGTGGTGTCTGTAGTACTTGGTGTCCTTAGAAAAGGGAGTATGGGGGTAATAGGGACCACTTTTTATTTTCACGTTTTGTTCTTTTAAAAAGCTGAAATTGATTCTCTTGTTCTACCTCCCCTTCCCCCTCCCCCTCCATTTTATAGCGTGTAGAGATTGGAGCTATTTGAAACAGAGTACATCTTATATGTTTGAAAGTCAAACCATGTTATGTATAAAATGGTGTAATCATTCATGACAGAATTGACTGTCAGTTTCTAAACTATTTCCATCGTGTGTCTTAATATATTGGCTCTTCTTCAATATCTGCTGATTCTATAAGTAGTAGGTCCTTGGCCACAAACAATATTCAAGACCAGGGTTGTTATTGAGGTTTCTTTATGCAAACATATTACTCAAACTACAGTCCATGAGATTTGACTGTCCAGCCCTTTGATCTGCTCTATTTTTTATGTAATTATTAGTGCAATCCATTGAATTTTTATTAGTTGTCCACAATTTGTCTTATGCATGTACAGTAATTGGTATTCTGTTAACTTGTTTGACAGATGTTTGGTTTTAGATTTATAACTACTCTAGCTTTCAAAATACTTTTTGAACTATGTGTCAGATACCTGTTGTTCATATGTATAAATAATATGTGTACATATAGATACATTGAAATCTCTTCAAATTTGCCTTGAGTTGACTGAACTGCAAGCTTTTTGTTTTCAAGCTGTGAATATCAGTATTGCTCAATCCATTTGTAAACAATTTCCCTGTTAGCAGTCATAATCTTTAATTATTTAAGTCTACACCCAGAAAATCTCTTCGGAACAATCACTATTTCCTGTGCTTAACCTGAAAATGTTTTAGTTTTTTTTCCACAGCTTGTTTGACCAGCAAAGGTGACAGAACAGGAACTTTTTGTACAGATTTGCTTGTTTTAACCCTCTTCTTTCTTGAAATATGTTCAGTTCCCAACAGATTTACCGAAGTCTCCTTTTCCTCTTTGCTCCTTTCCAGTATCATCTGTTCTCTTTACTTTCATTACTAGGCAAACAGTACATGCTGTGGGTAGTAGTTACAAGCCACAAGTATGTTGATTTTTCTGGCTGACGTACCTTGGCGCTAGATCACATACAGCTAATAACCAAGGTCACGCAGCTACCCACAGGAGAGTACTAATGTGGACCTCTTTCCTCTACCCAGCTGCTGTCTTCTTTTTCCAGTGCCTCACAGGTCTAACATTTTTAAGTTTCTTTCCTCAGTCAAAACTAGATGAAGGTAGCCAACTGGTCAGATTACGTTAAAGGAGACTGGTGGATTGACATCCTGTACTCCATTAGCCTCACTCTCAAAGGCAGTCATTATACATAGTCTTAAAATCCAGCATTTGCACTCCTAAAAATCTTGATGTTTGCTTAATATTGCATTACAGAAAAAACTTGGTCTCTGTAGAGTACTTAAAGTAATGGATATTTGTAACTGATCTATCTGGGAAGGCTTTAGGAAGTATTTTTATATTTCCTGATGCATGATTTGGGAAGAAATGTTCATTTGTCACTTTCTAACAAAGTTGGTTTTTGAGGCTTAAGTGGTTAATGTGTTTCCTTCAGTCAATCAATATACATCTGCATTCCTGGAGGCTGTAGTATGCATTGTCACTATTCAGTTTTTGGTATTTGATAAGCAAATAAGGTTAACTTTAGACTTGAGTGCAAATATGTTACTACTTCTCTTTATAGAAGTTTAGTTCAAGTTACAAACAAATCACAAGAAGCTTTATCAGCGAATAAGAGATTTAGTTTACTAGTCTTTTTCTGTTGTTGAAAAATGTGGGAATTAATGTCCTAGGCTGAACGCTAAAACCAATTGTTTTCCTTCACATTTTTTTTTGTTTGGTTACATTCACATTTCCCAGGTTAAGAAAGTAACTCAGTTGCTGAATATAGTTCTTAGGTCATAATACTTCTGTTGTATTTCTCAATGCTTGTCTCTCCACTTTCTGTTTGCATCCTAAAGGATGATGCTCGTCAACTCTTTGTATTAGCTGGAGCAGCAGAAGAAGGATTTATGACTGCAGAGCTTGCTGGAGTTATCAAGAGACTGTGGAAAGACAGTGGAGTTCAAGCTTGTTTCAACAGATCTAGAGAATACCAGCTTAATGACTCTGCTGCCTAGTAAGTACTAGGTGACAAACAAGATTTTTTTTTTTTACTTGTAAGTAGTAGCTAAAGGAATATAAGGGGAATATAATCTTTTGAGGAATTCTGCTCCCATGTAGTTGGAAATTTAGAAGTATCTGGGCAAAGATGTTCTCTACTTAGGTCAAAATGCTCCAACTAGACTTCAAGGTTGGAAAGGAAACGGTGTGGTATAATTACGAATTTGAGCCATGTTCTGACCAGTTGTCCTCTTGAGGAAGGCAAAAATTTCTTTAAGGTGCTTTAATAGCATTTTTATTACGAAAACATGACTGAAGTACCTGTTAAGTATCTGAACATGTCCAGGAAACTTGATTACATGATATGAATCTGTATTACAAAGGATCCTACTTTCATGTTCATAATGGAGTTTCTCTTGTGGTTCAACATCGCTTCATTTTCTTTGTTAATTAGTGGTCTCTGTTAGAAATGTGTTGAGCAAAAGCAACAATCAGGATGTGTCCTCTATGCTAGGGTACTTCTTTAAAAAAAGAAAATGGTAAGGAATCAGGGGTGTGAGAAATAAGATGTGATGGCAGCAAGTAATGCTAAGTCAGTCAAGGAAGAGAATCCATCGAGGGAGAGGTAAGGTGGTAAGAGCGGTGCAGCACTGATACTGGCCTCATAGGGCGATTTTTCAAAGCTTTGTTGTTCGGAATTAATTTGTAGTATTTGAAGCTGTTTTTCACTTCTCCTAAAATAAGGTACTTCTGTTCTTTAGAGTAACTGTACATAAATAAACAACATGCAGGTGAGGTAGCTGTGAGAAGACTAAAGCTAGACTAATGCAATTATAGGTATGCTGAATTAAAATACATGTGATCAAATTGTATAGAAATAGCACTGATACTTCCAGCATGATTGTTACTTGTTTGCTGAAGTTGTTCTAAGTGTACAGGTGGTAGATGGCAACAAGCTGAGCTGACATTGACACATCTGTTGACTTAAGAGACAGCACTTGTATAAACTTTCTTCAATATGGAGCACTTCATTTGGAGGGTGGCTTACTTTCCTGTGGTAACCTCATCTGTTTTATTTTGGTTTTTTAGATACCTCTGCCTCCAAAGAAATCTGTTCTAGCCATATAATTGTATTCTTAAAATTGTTAACTTATGTTCTTCTTTCAGTGTAACCAGAATGCCTTCCCTGTTTACTATGGGAAAGCACAAATATGATTTGTATGGTGTTTAGAAATGCTGGGCTTCTTGGCCTGCATCATGAGAATTTTGGCAATCAACGTATACTGTTGTAAAAAATGTGTGCAATTGGAAATTCTCAATAGAAAGCTAATTGTTATGTATGAACTATTTTCCTGAACACATTAATTCTGGCCAAAACACTGAGTTGTTCTTTTCATACATATTACCAAATCCAGGGTAATTTTGGGCTTTGTTTAGAATACAAAGTAACTTGTAGTTCAGTAGGTTGCAAAGATGAAGGTATTCTTCTAGTTAGTGCAAGTAACGTTGGTGTATGTGGAACCATGTTTGCATTTTGGGATTTCAGAAGAAGAATTCTTTGTAGTGGAGTCAATTGCCTAAGTTCTCTTTCTTCTAAGATGAAACATCTTTGTGTCTCTAAAGCTTATTTCAGTAATCCTTGGAAAATTGAGGGGAATAATGTGTCTTGTTTTTTCTTACTTCAGAGAAAGCTATTTTATAGAAGTCAAGCCCAATATAATGAATGGACCTAGAACTTCTGTAATTCTTTGTAATTATCTTGCTACTGTTTTATGAATAACTGAAAGCAGTATCTATTTTTACCTTCAGTTACTTGAATGACTTGGACAGGATAGCACAAACCAGCTACATTCCAACCCAACAGGACGTTCTCAGGACTAGAGTGAAAACTACAGGAATAGTGGAAACTCACTTTACTTTCAAAGATCTTCATTTTAAGTATGTAAGCATGCTGCATGTTCATCTGTCTGTTATGCTTTCTATATGTTTTCTGTAAAGTTCTAGAAGATGGACTTCAATGATGTAATTTAACAAATTTATCTAACCACAACTTTGATCCACCCACTCCCCTTTTTTTTTCTGAAAGAAATTCCTCATGCTTGGCTCAATTTTTTGAAGGGATGTGGGAGTTGTTGGAACTCCTGTAATAACTCAAAATAAATATGCAGATATTAAGTAATAAATTCTTTGGGTTTATTGGAAGCTTTTTGTAAAGATGTTTTATATGTAAGTTAAATCTCAAAATACTCCATTTTCTGCCATATTAGATAGCTGTTCTGCTATCAGATTCTTCTTTTTAAATTCAGTTGGAGAGCCTGGTGTTTTTAACTGTTTACTGGTGTAGTATGAGAGAGTAAATCCATTTTCCTGAAGAACTGAATTAAAAGGAGTTGTACGTTAAGGTAGTATTTTATTTAGTGGTGAATGAATGTATGTGACTTATATTTCCTGTGGTGTGGGATTTACAAAATAATGTTAATATTCTGAACATTTTGTGTCCAAAGACTTCATGATGAAAGCATAGGATAGTATAAATGTAATAACATTGTACCTGCTACTGATCAGGAAGAATGAAAACTCAGTAAAACGCGCATTGCATCTGCATTTAGGCTGTGCAGAGATTGTTGTCAGCATGTCTATACAATGTATTTGTTTCGTATCTTAAAGGAATTTTTTTCATGTAAATGCATAACAAGTACTATAATATGGATGCTTCAGGGCCATCAGTACTGTGGAAATATATTTTGTTCCTTGTTTCAGGGTTGAAATATACAAAATTCATATTGATTTATAAAATAATAGCTGGTAAATGGGAATGAATCTGTTGCAGACCTAAGGAGAGTAGTTCTTAGCCAAGCCTGAAGAGAAGTGTTCAGTATTCTGAGGAGCTATCCATTTTCTCACTCACTTTCTAATGTTTCTTGTTCAGTTCGCTGTTGTAGATAGGATTAAATTCTGCACTCCCACTGAATTTGTGCACAGGTAGATAGTTCCAGTCTGTACTGATGATTAGGACTGTTGTGAAGACCATATGATTACAGTCCAGTGAGTTATTGGAAGGACTTGTGGGAGCCCTGGAAGCATTCAAGGCCAGGCTGGATGGGGCTTTGAGCAACCTGGTCTTGTGGAAGGTGTTCCTGCCCATCGCAGGGGGGATGGAACTAGGTGATCTATAAGGTCCCTTCCAGTCCGAACCAATCTGTGATTCTGTGATAAGTATACTCTTACATAACATTGAAAAGAACTTTTAAGATGAACTAAAGGCATAAAAGGCTTGATTATTTCAAGGTGAGGGTACATCAACATGACTAGCTGTGCAATATTGTGTACTTCATTTTTTTTTTTCCATGATCTTTTCTTTGCTGTTTTGCTGTATGTGTTTAGATTCTTTGAGGTTGAGCCTCATTTCAGCTTTCTCTATAAAGCGCTTAGCAGAGCTTTGATTATTGATTCAATCTAAAATGCAATTAGCAAGTCATCTTCATCCTGTTTCTATGGACTATTTCAGAGATTGAGTCTATCTACTATTTTTGTCTTCAAAGAACACCTTATTTTGTAGAAATGTTCTTCTGAAATTTTAACAAATTCTTATGGAAATCCGGGTCTTAGTACAAAACGATAAACATTAGCATTAGAATTGACAGAAGTAACAACTAAAATTTAAAGTATTCATTATTAAGGTATACAAGTACGAAATATCTTCCTGTGGGTACAGCTGTCACTAATTATTTGAGAACTAGGTAGGAGTAGGTGGCTTACTTGCATTTATATAGGGTGATATCCAGAGACTTCCCCTCAAAAATATCTCTGAAGGTAAGGAACAATGATAAGGAATCTTTTTTGCATTTTAAATTCTAACAGGAGTAATCTTTATAATGTTTTTAAGATGACACCATTGCAGAACATTAAATGGGAGATGAACATTGTCACTTGCGCAATAGTATACACAAGTAGAAAACCTCGTTAGAAGTTACGAAGTTTCTGACAGTTTTTGATCAGAAAGCCAAGGGTCTTTGTTTTTCTTCTAATTTGTTTCCTTCTTTACTTATTTTTACTGTGATTCTTTTAAGTAAAAATCTAGCAACTCAGAACACTTGAAGATTTCTGAAAGCAACACTGTAATTGAATCCCTTCTAGTGCGATTTACGTAGTCGAGTAGTACACTAACATTAAATGGGTAGGTTTGGTTTTTTTTTATTTACCTTCCTCCCTCCCCCAATCTTACAGCCCAGGGTTAAAAAACAGGAAAGGGGGATAATAAAAAATACAGCTCAGTTTTAGTAAGTGTGTAATATGTGAGACTTTCCAGATATGTATCATGTTTTTGTAAACACACACCCTGGCTCAAAAAAATACTTGTCAAATTCAGAGTCTTTTGCAAGGCTGAAGACTGGAACAAACAACTTGTACAACCTTAAAAAAGAAGTGAAAGCAATCATAACAAATACCGGGTGTCCGTTTGGCCCATATCACACTTGGAATGGGTACTGGAATCAAGTTCTTTGCTTAAATATTCTGAAAGTAGCAGAACATAGCAAATCTGGCAACACTAGCTTTCAAAAACATGTTGTATTAATGAAAGGACCTTGCATAAGTCCTTAAATTTGCAGTTTCAGACAAACCATTCAGAAAGCTACCCATTTAATATAGGTCAGTAACGTAGCCTACTAGAGTGATGACTGGAGACGTGTCTTTGCTTTACTTTTAGTTGAGTGAAGTAATTTGACTTAGTGTGGAAGAAGTCACCTTGTAATCTTATTGGAGAAGTCTGTTTTCTTTAAATAAGAGAAAGTCATTAACACATTCTCATATACCTTCATTCTTTAGGTAAGGGGGGTAGATTCAGCTGTTACACACTTCAGTTCTTTCAGCACTGGCTTGTATTTCTTTTTAGTCCATTGTAGAGTCTGACTTACCTTGCATAACCAAAATTTGGTGGTTCTGAGTAGTCAAACAATGGATGGTACTATGAATTTTAGCACCTGAGGCAAGTGCTTAAAGGATGGGCTTACACGCAACCCTGTGTGCACAACCTCCTATATTGAAAGATGAAGTGTGTAAGTGATTCTTTCAAATCTTGTTAAAAATTGTTTGCAAATTAAGCAGCTTCTGTGAGTGTTTCAGTCTTTTGGGACTGTGACATAATAGGCCTCAGCATGACTTCTAACAGTGCGGATGGAAAGCTTATGAACTTTAAGACCAGTCTCTTCAGAATGGCTAATTTTTCTGAAAGCTGCTTGTAGCCTTATATTTTTTTTTTTAAGAATTTTGTGTGGCAAGTGTTTTTTTTTTTCCTGTATGCCTGTATTTCACTGTACTGATACCATAGGGAGAAGAACCTTCATTACATAAAACAATCCATCAGGTTTTTATTACTTGTTGTTGAGATGTTCAGTGTGAAACTGTGATGCCAAAACTTCATCCAACGCTATATTTTAGTATATGTAAGTATTTCAAAGACGAGTGTGAAAAGATGGTTTGTGTATAGGACTGGGAGTTTGTTAGGTGCACTGTTAGAAAGACAACCCTGAAGAGAGACAAGCATTGCTGGCGAATTACACCACTGGCAGAGAGGCTATTCTGAACTGAAGCAAACATTTCTGGCTAAAATCAATATCTGTGAATACTAACTGGAAATTACACTTTTGTGTTCTAGAAGTTTTCTGTCTTCTGCATTTCCCCCCCCGCCCCTTCCCAGCTTACATACTGGCAACATAGTCTGAACAAGCCAAAATACAATGCCTCTTGTGCAGACCTATTTTTTTCACATAGTTTTGCTGTTCTTTGAGAGAATACTTTTTACTACAGTTTTTTATTAATAAGGGAAGTTGTGCTATGTCTTTTTATATCTCTCAGTTACCATCTTAGTAGTAATATTTTTGCACTGAGCAGTGGCAGAAGATTTTGTTGAACTAGGTGAGATTCATGCAGATTGATATTATGATACTGGCATCAGTATAATGCATATAATTTCTCATGTTCCTTAGAAGCCGATGTCCACAAAAAGTAAAAATTTTCTTGTTCAGAAAGTTAATTTTTCTGTCTTGTATTCTGTTCTGTCCTATAAAGAATGAGATTTGTTTTTGTTGTTCAACCCTACATGCCCTACTGTCTACCAAAAGCCCTCACTGTGATAGCCTTATTACTAATATAGTTCTGAATTATTTTAGCCCGTGCTGGAATATCTTTACAAGAATTGTAGCTAGGCATCTTAACATCTGTTGTTCTGCTCTAGATTTCTTTTTGTGTGACATTTTTGCCCAAATAAGGCTTTCATGATGGAGTTGACCATTCTACTACTTCACAGCAAAGAGAATGGAGATGTGGGAACTGGTCTGTCCTCTGTTCTCTCTTCCTCCTCCCATTTGAGCATTTTTGTACCTATTGAATTCTAAGCTCTTTTTTTATGACTTTGAAAAAAAAGTTAAAATTGCATGTGAAATCCCCTGAAGACAAAAGTCAGGCCTCTTTTTTAAAAGGAATGGTTGCATTTGCTTGCAAGTAGGAGGAACAATTAAGTTTTTGTATGGTAGAATATTGACTAACATAGCGAGGGAAGTAATATGTGACATATTTGCATTGTTTTGAAGCCGTAAGTCATGGCAAGAAGTTGAGAAAACAGACTTCTCTTTCTGTGATAGGAAAGAGACAGGTGGAAGAAGTCTGCAAGTTCTCTCTTTGAGAAGATGCTACGATGTGTATATCACTTAATTTCAGGATACCACTGTTTGTCTGCTTTGCTTTTTTGTTTTCTTTTGGTATTTGGTCCCATCCCCCTGCCATGGTTCACAGTTCATTTTTATCAGGATGCTATTTGCCTGGCTTGCAAAATACTTGGAAGTCCCTGTAGCCCATAATACCCATAATAGTTAGCAAATGGCCATTTGAAGCATTTAGATAGCAGAGAAAAGCAAATCCATTTATATTGTGCTAATTTACTGATCCTCTGCTGTTAAGGTCCCGAATATGTTCTTTTCCTGTTGCTCTATTTCTGCTAAATGAAGAATTCAAAAGAAGCGAGACTCACCTTTATGGCTCAGTTTTCCCACTTTAATTCATTTCCAAAAAATGGATTTATTAGATGGAAATTGATCATTCTTTTTATGTAATGCTTATTTTGTCTCAAGAGAATTTTGAAAATAATTTTAATGTCTCTTAAAAAAATCCCATTTAAACATGGACAGTTGAAAAATAGATCAAGTTTCAGTTTGGTTTAGGAGAAAGAAGCTGAAACTCAGCAGGATTTAGAGATTCCAGATTAAATTTGAAAAAGTGAAAATTAGATTTTATATATTTATACTCAGAATACTAAAACAACAATGGTAAAGTCAGTGTTACTTGTATCCATCGTTCTTAGTATTGCACTGTTTCCAAGTACTGAAACGGACACCTGCTGTGCTCTTAAAGAATCCTACATTGTTGATCAATACCTCTTATTATTTTAGACTTTTTATTCATTTGGATTAAAGGTTGGATTACACTTTCATTTAGTTTACATTTAGTAAAGCTAACTGTGTATTTTTTATGGATTACAATTAACGTTGCTAATAAAATACAGTATCGTAAATCATCAGTTTTGTTTAGCTGTCATTTCACACTGTCATGCTTTGTAAAAAGGTGCATAGGAAGGCTTTTAAGGCTTTATTATTATTTATTATTTTTGTATACGGAGACATTAAATAGTAATAAATGTTGGAGATTTTTATGCCACTTTAAAAATTTTGTGATCAGAATCATACAGCTGATACTTTCAGATTTTATTGGTTAACATTCAGAAAGCTAGAAATTCCAAAGTTCATTCCCTGCTTTGCACTTCTGTTTTGCAGAATGTTTGATGTTGGTGGCCAAAGATCAGAGCGGAAGAAGTGGATTCATTGTTTTGAGGGTGTTACAGCAATTATTTTTTGTGTGGCATTAAGTGATTATGACTTGGTCTTGGCTGAAGATGAGGAAATGGCAAGTACTTTAATGTTGAAGAAGGGAATAGTTGTTGGATAGAAACTAAAGAAGTTCGAAAGGAAAGCTAGAAATTACATCCTTTAGAGTATTACTGCTTTATAAAATGTATGGGTTTTGTGTAAAAGGTCTCAGAAATGGAGACAGAATTCATGCTTTCAAGTTTCAAAGTATTTCCTCATTCTTAGAAGGAATACTACGACCAGCATTCTTTTCTACACTTGCATTTTAAATGACGCAGAAATTAATGAGGATAGGTTGTCAATAATACACATTTTAATCTCAAAGAAATTACTTGACTTATCTGTTTCTGCTTTACCACGTTTTGTTTTCCTTCCTTCAGTCTTCAGTTTTTGTTTCTCTCTAAATGTCTTTCTTTGATCTCTTTCCTTAGTTGCAGAAATTTTGCTCTTCCTTCTCCCTTCCCTTCCTATTCCACTCCTTTCTCCTCTTTCAAAGTGTGACTCCTCCCATATCTGTATGCACAGAGTGCATGCTTCTTACTGTCTGAGTGGTCTGAAGTGATGCTTCTGTTGTGCGTGAATCATTGACAGTCTTCTATGCTCTTCCTTGTGTTCTGCAACTTTGGGGAGGAAAAAGAAATGAAAAACATTTCAAGTCAAATGTAGTCAAAGAAGGTCATAGGTAGCACCTACTGCTTAAATGACTGGAGCTTGGCCAAACTACTTACATGTTGGATAATTTTTCCACGGAGTTAAAAATTAGTCTGAGAGGGGGAAAAAACCTGCTAACTTGATTCTCTAGTTCTATCGAATTATTTTTTTTATTTTTTTATGCTGGAATCTCTGCTAGGTGCAGAATTTAGTTTTCAATTTCCAGAAGATCTAGTCAGTATAGGACAAATTCAGGTAACTGAGCAACTCTTGTAGAATATCTGTACTGCAAAATGTCAAAACACACCAAAAATTTCAAAACTGTTGAACAGCTTAAGCCTGGAAAGGGGGCTGGGGGGGAAGTTGTTGCTTAAATCCTGCTCATGAAAGTGTTCATTGTAGTGGTCTTGGCCTCTCTGTATTTCCCTCTGGTAAAATGTGATTTTGTATGCTGGAAACTTAGTTTTGTAACTTGTCTGGTTCGTTTGTAACTAATCAAAAATATGTATCCTGATTTTACTGCTGAAATCTGATAAAATACAAAGTGTTTTTTTTTTCCAATTACAGAATCGGATGCATGAAAGCATGAAATTGTTTGACAGTATCTGCAACAATAAATGGTTCACAGACACTTCTATTATTCTCTTCCTGAACAAGAAGGATCTTTTTGAAGAAAAAATCAAAAGGAGTCCTCTCACTATTTGCTACCCTGAATATGCAGGTATTGAAGGGAAGCACAGGTGTTAAATTGCCTCATTTTTGATGCATAAATCAGGAGGAGTTTAGATGTCTAAAATGAAATAAAGTTTAATTTGGGGGGAGCATTTTGTTGGATCATAAATAAAATAGTGCTAACTCAGATTCGTCTTTTTAACCAGGTAAAATAATGCTGATTCACTGATAGCATTTACATGTTACTGCTGCAACTCTTTTCAGCCTAATTTATTTAGCCCATTTTTTTTGTCCTGATGCCCTCCTATTTTTGTACTTAGGTGTAATTATTTTCACTAGCAGGAATCCCTGAGGAGACAGGAGTGTGTATTTGAACAGGGAGTGTACATATGTGTTAGAAATAGGTGGCTTATTCAGCAAATACATAGCAAAAGGGGATGATTTGATTTAGTAAGTCTCGGCCTTCTTATGTGTCATTTTCACTGTAGCCTCAGACTATTCCATTGTGCAGAAAACAGCAAGTTGGAAGTAAAAAGCTTAGGAGAAATATGTACACCAAATGTCTTTGAGTTTGGGAAAAACCCAGACCTTTTAAAAACATAAAAATTGAAAGTGAGTAACTTGAATGAAGGAAACAACATATCCTAGTCTAGGGAACAGTGATGCTTGTTTCCTCTGCCACTGAAGTGAATGGAAGGACGCTTCCTGCAGCTGGAGTTGAATTGGGTCCTTAGTTTTTATTCTTAAAGATGTGTCCAAAAGGTTTCCTTCAAGACTTATTTACGGTATCTTAAAGCGAGGGCTGTGGAATTACTGCTCTTCAGGTTTAGTTTAACTGTTTCCAAAGAATCACTTCTTTCACAGGTGTAGTATGCATCTTGTTCTTTCTCCGATACCTGCTTACTGAGCAATTTTCTCCTTATAGGATCAAACACTTATGAGGAAGCAGCTGCTTACATTCAGTGTCAGTTTGAAGATCTGAACAAGAGAAAAGACACGAAGGAAATCTACACTCACTTCACATGTGCCACAGACACGAAAAATGTGCAGTTTGTTTTCGATGCTGTAACTGATGTCATTATTAAAAATAACCTTAAAGACTGTGGCCTCTTCTGAGAACAGAGTAAAGGTTGTTAAGTGGTAAATTACATGCCTGAAAACAGGACTTGGGCATTTGGGATATGCCCATGCTGTGTAAAACCTGCATAGATATACTTAATTCTCTTTTATTTTATGTCTAGGTTTGGAGAACGACTTCGCACAATTCTAATCTGATTCTTTTCAAGGTGAAAGAAACACAAAATACATTGTGCTGAATGATAGATCAGTACTGTACTTGCCTGTTTTAACAGCTTTATTTATGTTTGTCTTGTAAATTTAAGTAATTAGTTAACACTGAGATGTCAGTTGATTGTATGTAAACTTATAATTGTAGTAATGTATTTGTATAAACGTTGAGCGGAATATTTTAGTAACTTGATGTCCTCTAAAATTTCCATGTTTTATGAAGATACTCTTAGAGGAAACAGACACTTTTTGCCTTTGGATTATTTAAACATCTTGTAAAATTAAATTTTCTTTTTGTCTTAAGGGTGCATGCTGCCTTATTCTTTATTTTTGTTGGTAATACTGTATATGGCGTTAGTTTTTTGATATTTAAACAGCCTCTTACACCTGCTCAAACTTAGAGAAACATAACCAATAAAACTGTTTTTTTGCCTTAAGTTTTGAAAAAATCTTTTTATAACTTTAAGATAAATGCAAAGATTATTTTTTAAACTTAAATGAAATCCACAGTTTATGAAATCTGGGCTTGCAGTCTTTGCAGTGCAAATGTGGCAACACTGAGAAATTGAATTTTAGGGTTTCAACTATGATTGAAGATGATGGAAATGCAAAAAGGAAGTTGGTAAAACCACTCATATCAATAATAAAAAAAGTTTGAAACTGTGGTCTCTACTCAGTGGAGTGAGTGGCAAAATTACCGTTGAGGTTTTTTTTATAGACTGTTAACAAAGACTGGACTTCAGAGTAGTATTTTTTCCTGCTTACTTAAGAAGTAAAGTCATGTTCTCCTTAAACTTTTTGCTATTTTCTGATAATAAAGCTAGTTTGATAAATTAATAACCATAGAAATATCAGATTCTCACACAAGACATGGCACAGTGGTTTCACAGATTAAAGCAATTTCCTGTTGCATATAAAAAGAATCTTCAGTATTTTGGATAGGATGTTTTAGTGACTTGCAAGTGCTGATTCTTTAATTTGCTCTTTAATTATGATTAAAGTCTTACAGTTTCTTTAAATAATAAAGAATATGATTTTCTTCTGGCTATGCTTTCATTATATGATTTGCTATCATAGGTACATATTATCCATTGCCTTATGGGTAGTGCCAAAACTAATTTTTTTATACAGATTTTAAAATGAAGAAGCATCTATGTGTAAATAAGTTCATGGATGGTTGTCTTAAATGTATGTCATCTAGAAAATACGAACGTACCAAACTTGGAAATATGATTTTCTATAATTGTTAAAATATTTCAGGCAGCTACAGTACATCATAAGTTCTTTGAGAAGTAAATAAGTCTTTGAACCTGTTGCTATTTTTCTGTATTATCTTAGCATTTACATTCTTAGAAATGTTCAACCAAAATATTTAAGTCATTGTTCTGTTATTTAATTTTTGATTGTGTACGTGTTTCATTTAGGCTTCAGATAGCTTGCGTAAAACTTATCTGTACTTCTCATTCTTTAATGCTTCCTTTGTTAGAAACAGAATCGCTAAATGTGTTTTAAATGAAAAATTAGAAAGGTGGTAACTTATTACTGGAGGTTGTTAGATATATTCATACATTATGAGCTCTTTCAGCAGTTATGGTAAGCAATCTGTATATCCTGGGCTGCTTTTAATTGTGCTTTACAGTTCTGGATACATAACTGATTTTAAATCTCATTGAACTACTTTGTAGAAATTGTATTTACACCTACATTCAAGTTGGTTTTTGTACTTAATGTAAAACAAAAATTGGGATTAATCAAATTAGATAAATAAATCTAAATTTTGTGCCTTGCTTGAAAGAACTGTTTTTCATTAAATGTGCTGATGGAAATCTTTTTGTATCCACCCTGTGGAGATAACTAGGTAGTAAAAATGAGAAGACAGGAAGTCGAGTTCAAAAACTTTATGCAGGAAATAGCAAAATGAAAATGAACGTGAATTGATGATTATTGATTAATTCCTAAATACTTTACCATTGATCCTAACACTTTCAACTAGAGAATTTTTGGAATTTTATAGCTGGTGTTTTCTGAAGTATTCACATCTTAACGCAGAACAAAATTGTGAAATATTTCTGCTCTCTAGTCCAGGCAGATAAGCTTGTCTTTCCTGACCTGATGAGTGGACAGCAGGTATGTTTCCTTGTAGATGCTCTGTACTGGTTGATCAGTCTTTGTCCTGAGATGGAAGTTGTCAGCCTAAGCCACTGCGCTAGGAAAAGCTGCAAGAGGATTTATGTGCAATAGGGTCGGGAGCCAGACAATTAATTTTCACTGCAGTTGTAATAAGGCTCCACTCCCTCTCTGTTCTGCCTCTCAGGAGGCTGCTTCTCAGTCAGAGCACTGCAGAAAATGGAGAAAATCCTACAGGGCCGCCACTGAGGAGAACAGTCTTGTCCCTCAGCAATCTGAGCCTCCCTTCTCTTCCAGTTCTCCATTCCTCTTATCTCTTCATGCAAAATATCCAGGAAAACTGCTTTTCCTACCCTTATACAAGGAAGCTCACTCTACTAGCTTAGATACTGCTTCAGATTGTTTTAGATCTTCTAAATTTAGTATATGTAGGGAATTGCAACTTTATGGAGGCTTCTCCAGCCCCCATGGTCTTGTTGAGCGTGTTGTCTGTGGTTAAAGCTGCGGGAAAATACAGCCATCGTTAAACATGTAGATATTTTTAAAGGATTTAACTGTGAGGAGGTATGATTTGCAGAACTTGGTATTTGGCTTCACGATGCTACCTATTGATTTTGGGGGAAGTTTGATGCTAAATGTAGTAGCTTGTTAGTTACTAAAACAGGGTCCAGGATCATAGCATGGGAACAGCATAACATTTGCTGGATTGCAATTTCTATTTCTGTGTATGCAATTAGCAGTTAAATGATTTTAATTCTACATGAAACCTTAAGGAGCAAAAGAGAACAATCTGCAGCATGCTGAACAGCATGATGGCTAGTATGCATTTAGAATTGGGGAAAATGGAAGGATAAGTTTCTGTTCCAAATCAAGGAAAAAGGAAACCCTACCAAGATACTGGCAATCCTACTGTGTGGATGTCTCTTGAAGTTGTTATACTTCATCTGAACAACCAAGAGCCTGTGGGTCAATGAGTAATGCCAGGGCTGTAAACTCAGGAGTTGTGTTATTGTGTAAACATCTAAAGAATGGGTTCCCTAAATCCTGTGGAATATGCTCATCTTTGTTTCTTTTGCAGATAAAGAAGATACAGATGTCTGTATATAATATAAGATTATTAGTACTACAGTAATGTAAGAATACACAATCTGATTAGAGAATAAAAAAGTGTCCTTAAAACTTGAAAAACATGAAGAAAAGTCTAGGAAACCAGGAACCTGAGCAGGTGAAGCTTTTCAGTTATGCAGCTTACAGTTCCACAGTGATACACAGTCTGATCCAAAGTTCTTGCAGTATGACACAGAGCACATCTCAAATACCTCTTACAAATAAGTTTCCTCATTTCTACAAAACCAAAATGCAGTTTGAGACTGCACAGTACAAATGGTTGAATGGGAGACACATTTCAAATAGATACTAAGATCCGTCCAGAAGGGTTTGGCCGTTTGTCAACGTAGCAGCTATCTAAACTAAAATGAATAATCCATCAGATTTGCGCATAAACTCAAAGGCGTAATAACTCACCTCAGGAACCATAACGTCTTACTCTGGAAAAAAATATGCTGAGGTACAGTCACAAATTCTCACTCTTCCCCTGTTCCAGTGTAATGATTCTCTAACAGTATGATAAAAACCCCTGTGAAATCTGTTCTAAAAATCCCATGAAACTAAGTCATCCTGATAATGTTGCGTATTTGTGATTGAAAAAAGCTAATACTTCTGTATGTCAGATTTTTTTTGGTAGATTGAAACAAAGATTCAGCTATTCCTGTTTTGATTCCATAAATCACAAACTTAAAATACTTCGTCTAACTTTTATCGAGAGCTTTGCTAGTAAAACAAAGATAATTTTCCACTGAGAATAGTATTAACTTTCACTTGGTGTAAATTGCCAAAACTTGCATTTCTTTAACAAGAATTATTGGTGGATTTATTAAAATAAATAAAAATCAGAAGTTATTAACTGCATAATTTAGAATACAAAACTGAACACCAACAACCAGAAAAAGCATATCCAAATTATATTCTGTGACTTTGTTGTAGCAAACATATTTGAATGTGTACTCAAGATGTGGTTTTGTCCTGTATGTTAGGTCCTAAGATACCTGTAAGTCAGCAAGGATAGTTCATCACATCCAGTTTCTAATGATGATCTTTCCCGTTTTTAATCTTTAACAGAAACATGAGTTTAATTCTTCATACTTCTAGAAACATGCTTGTAAAAAAAGTCTTAATTGTTAGATATACTGCATATGGAGATGAGTACATTTAATCAGATTCTGAAGTTGTTGCCTGTATATTCTGCCAGTATCTTCCATAGCAAAGTTATGTTGGTTTGGCTTAAGTGTTGTTAGTTTACCTTGTTTTTCTACTTAAAACTTAATTCTTTATAAAGTTCTCAGTTTTTGGTCTTATGACTCTATTTAAGGGATGGAAGATGGTCGTAAACTATATAATCTACAGAGACAAAAAGAATGTTTTCAAGGTGGTTGTGGTCAGACAGGCATATGAGACATCTTCTGGGAAACCTTTGAAGAAAATACTCCATGATGAGCTTCACAGCTCTGTCCAACATTTGAAGAAAGCAACATTGGGATAGTGATGTGGCATAAAGTTGATTTTTGGTGTCGTCTTCTATGTTTTTGTTGTCTGTAGCTCTGCTGGTGAGGAGATACAGTGAGGTATCTACAGTTGCTCAGCTACTTGCCGTTTCCCAGGTGAGTCTGTTAGATGTCTGCGTATAAAAGGCCCAGGCAGCCTGATCCTGTAAATATTGGGGAAAAGCACTGTGCTCCTTTCTGTACTGTAATATTCAGAGTGTTTTTGAGTCTGAGAAGTTCAGAGCTGCCTGCTACGTGTGAGTCACAAGTTACTGCTGGTGATAATACTTGTTCAGGGTTTCTCTCCAGCCTGCCAGAACTGTGCCGTCAGGAATAAAAAGCTACTCAGCAAAAAGCAATCGGCAAGAGGCACCCTGTTTCTGGAGAGGAGAGCGGGAGCACTCTCCAGAGGAGTGAACAGGGATGGAGTAGGGAGGCAACTGCTCTTCTGGTGTCAATTAAGTTTGCATTTGAATGCTCTCAGGTTTTAATACAATTTTACAAGAAGAGATAATATATTTGGGTGCTGCTAGCAGAAAGTTGTTGGTATATTGGACTCTTAATCTTGAAACGTCCTATCCAGATTCTCAGCCCTTGAGGATCTGTATTCCTCTAGTTAGAAACCATGCCAGAAAGAATAAAATGCTAATACAGCTGCAGAGTAATAGTTTGCTAGTCTTGAATGAGTTTTTTCTACAAAACCAGAATTTTTAGTAGTCTCAAAGATGATCTAAAAGATAAATCCTGGGGCTGTTAAATGAGTTGTATGGCGTTTTAAATATTGAAGTACAGAGATAGGGACAAGCTATTTCATTTCACTTCATTTTTTCCCCCCGGAAATCTGTGAAAGGAAGATTAATAGAGCGCTCGGAGTGTGCTGTGTGCGCCTTCCTGAGACCAGTGCTGAAAGACAATGCTTCCGTAGGCTGCAAGAGAGGCAGAATGAAGCATTTCTATCTGCCGTGGAATTGCTGCAAAGAACTGATAGTGCTTCCTGATAGCTCTAGTGTTTTAATCCAGTACATTGACAGTTGACATCCTTGACAAAGAGGAATGAGATATTAAAACAGTATTAATGATACAGGACCCTAAACTACCAGAGCACGAGTATTAAGGTCCCTTGAGGCCAAACTGTGATGACTGCTGCAGAAGGGTTGTTTACGTAAACTGACTTTCAGCGAAAGCTTTAAAAGGAGTTAGCTGTTTCATCCCTTTCAAAAGGTCTTCAGAAAGCAATGAGCAGTTCTGTTAGAAATGGGGTAATTTGCCTCACTTTAATGTTCAGCATCTCGAGTGAGTTAAAAGTTTGTCAGGTGATCACCTATCAGCTGGCATGTGATAATGTTTTCTTAGCCTTTGACAAATGCACTGTAGTTCAGTTTATTTGAAAGACAATGAAACTTGTACATCTGAGAGGTAAAGAAGACATGATCACTAAAGAAATAATTTGCAAAATTAAAATTTCATATTAGGTAACCAAGGCTTGTGTTGTTCCAGTAACACTTACAGACATAATCACGTTATGACAACGTTTCAGAAACTCATTTCTGAAGTAGGTCTATGCCAGATTTATGGAGACAGCACTTCTCATTGTCATACTATAGACAGAACTGAGAGCATGATGGCACTAACAGCGTTGTCTGTAATCCAGTTGCAAGGCGATTCAGCTGACAACTGGGACAATAAGGTTCAGACTCAGTCTGATTTTTGAAATACATTTGGCCTGCTCAAATCTGAGAAAAGTGCTCTGATGAATGGGCTAGTAAATACTCTGAAATGGTTATTTTTACCTTGTCGTGTTAAATTTATTTCACTTTACATAATACTAACTTCTCATTTTTGCAAGGGATAGAATCTGCATGTATTGGTTACCAATCCTAAGCATTCATTCTTTTGCAACAAATGTGTGTGTCTTGTACTAAGTAAAATAAGTTCAGCAGAAGATCTCAGAGTTAGAGCTTTACTCAGATCTTTGCTCTGAACCAAAGCAGATGCTGAATTCGTTTGCCTGTGTCCTGAAGGAGTACCCTAGCCATCTGTATTACGTAGTGAGATTACAGCTGTGTCCTTCCTCTTCACCTTTGAAAGGTAACAAAATCATCCTTTTAGACCTTTTTTTTCCAGATACCATCTTATTTATAATAGTTTACAATGTCTAATGCAACTTGAGATAAATTTATCAACTGTTTCTTTGGACTACCAGCAAACAGGGAAATCTTACAGCGCTCACTTAGACAGATCTAGTCATTCTTTAGCTGTTTCTTTATTGAACTGGATGGATTCAGCCTGATGAGATCTGTACGACACATGTTTTTTTCGTCCTTCATTCATTCTTGCAGTTCTTTTCTGCATCAGTTTCCGTTTCTCCTTGTGTATCTTGAATTGCAAAGCTATTTATAAGTGAAAAGGGTTTAAAAGTGGAAACCTCTTTTTTTAAAAAAAAATTTTCTTTTGCCAGGATGGATAGGGAAGGAATATGAAATGAGTATTTTACCAAAAACTATCTATTTCAATCATCTCAACAAGCTTCAGATTTTTCCATTCCCAAAGCTTGGATATTGCTTGTGAGGTTTATACATTACTAAACCTTGTAATACCCTTTTTTTTTAAAAAAAGGCAGAACGGAAGACAGAAAAATGCATTACCATACGCTGAAATACCAAAAACCCTTTCTGCCTCCATGCTGTATCTGGTCAGACTACAATAATTAATTGATGACTTCCATTAAGCCGTCAAGTTATTAGACCAGGGATAGAAAGACAAAAATCAGAACACCGTGTTCGTTCTGGAAGAAGTCAGGTAACATATTGAGGAAGGGCCATCAATGCATGGGTTGATGGTTTAGTCTGTTTTGGCTGTTCAGCCTGGAGAAGAGGAGGCTGAGGGGGGACCTTATCGCTCTCTACAACTACCTGAAAGGAGGCTGTAGTGAGACAGGTGTTTGTCTCCTCTCGCAAGTAATCAGCGACAGGACGAGAGGCAATGGCTTCAGGTTGCATCAGGGGAGGTTTAGATTAGAGATTAGGAAAAATTTCTTTACTGAGAGCATGGTCAGGCATTGGAACAGGCTGCCCAGGGAGGTGGTTGAGTCATCATCCCTGGAGGTGTTCAAAAAAGGTGTAGATGTGGCACTTTGGGATGTGGTTTAGTAGGCACGGTGGTGTTGGGTGGATGGTTGGACTTGATGATCTTAGAGGTCTTTTCCAACCTATGATTCTGTGGTTGGACTTGATGAATGTAGAGATCTTTTCCAACCTTAATGATTCTATGATTGTAAACCTCCCCTGATGCAACTTGAGTCTGTTTCCTCTCATCACTTGTTACTTGGGAAAAGAGATGGACATCCATCTTGCCACAGCCTCCTTTCAGGTAGTTGTAGAGAGCGATAAGGTTTCCCCTCAGTCTCCTTTTTTTCCAGACTAAACAGCCCCAGTTCCCTCAGCTGCTCCTCATAAGACTTGTTCTCCAGACCCTTCACTGGCTTTGTTGCCCTTCTCTGGAAACCCTCCAGCACCTCAGTGTCCTTGTAGTGAGGGGCCCAAAAGTGAATACAGTGTTCGAGGTGCAGCCTCACCAGTACCGAGTACAGGGGCACGATCACCTCCCTGCTCCTGCTGGCCACACTATTCCTGATCCAAGCCAGGATGCTGTTGGCCTTCTTGGCTGCCTGGGCACACTGCTGGCTGATGTTCAGCCGGCTGTTGACCAACACCCCAAGGTCCTTTTCCTCTGGGCAGCTTTCCAGCCACTCCTCCCCAAGTCTGTAGCATTGCATGGGGTTGTTTTGACCCAAGTGCAGGACCCGACATTTGGCCTTGTTGAATCTCATACAGTTGGCCTTGGCTCATCGATCCAGCCTGTCCAGATCCCTCTGCAGAGTCTTGGTACCCTCAAGCAGATCAGCACTTCTGCCTAATTTGGTGTCATCTGCAGATTGACTGAGGGTGCACTTGATCCCCTCGTTAAACAGGGCTGGAAGAGTTTAGCTGGACAGCAGAACACATTAAATTTCTGAATGAAGGCATGCAACTTCCCTGCAAGGTATTTGTCCTGTGCCTGATATGATTTTTTGCCTAAAGGCTACTGCTAAAGCATTTATTTGCCTCATTGCCAACCAGAATTCTGCTCTAGAGCCATTAGTCTTTGACTACTGAGTTCAGAAAGAGATTCCTAGCATGTCAGTTTCCTTCTTTGCTTTAACTCTCTTAACTCCCTAGGGTACTTTTATGTTCTTAGGTGAGCAATGGACCAGAAGGTAAAAGCTGGACTTTTAAGGCAGATCTTTCTGATGAGCTGTATTCTGGAAGGCAAAATAGTGGAATTAACGACAGGCTTCCGTGCTTTAAGCACAGCAAACTGATGTTTATAGCTTTTCACTATACCAAAATAAGGTACTTTGTTAGCCATTGTATCAATACAGGTCTTCACTTGTGTTCTAAGTACGTGTCCAGTGGTGCTGCATTCTGCCTCTGTGCTGAATTCTTTGAAAGAGAGATTACATGAGAAGCATGGTGAGAAGCTACCATCATTTGCCTCCTGTATCTATTATCGATTAGTCTTTAAAATCTGATTTATTTTTTTATTGTCAAACAACATGGAGGGCATGCTGCAGAGCACAATCGTCATAGAACAGCATAATCAAAGTGTATTTTGAGTCACAAAGATGATTTCCTTCTAATGCCGAAGACTGTAGATAATGGAGGAATAAGAGCCAAATGACAGAACTCAGTACTTCTGTGAGGTATTTGAATAGTTTTGCTCAATGGATCTTTGCTTTAGAACTCAGCTGGCTGCTGCTCATTGGAGGCTCTTCAGCTCAAGGGGCAGGTGGGTACTTTTGTGGTCTTGACAGTTTGTAATGCTTTGAAAAAATTTCATACTGACATGTTGCAAAGTGTTCCATCATAACTGTGCCTCTCTTCCAGAGCTATGATCTTAAGTAACGTATGGAAAGCGCCTCAAATAACCATCCTTCTACAGCTGTGTTCTCATTGCCCTATTACTGGTTTAAATATTTCATGGTGGAATTTAGAGGACCTTTTTCTTTCTTTGTGTGTTTTTTTTATTCTTCTCTTGCGTTGCTCTCTTTGCCATGTTCTGTAGCACTACAGCTGTGCTAAAGATACTGAGAAAAAGAAAACCACAGGTACTTACACTCTTGGTGATACAATGATTATAGTGGACCACAATGATTAAACGTTTCCTCCACAGTTTAAAACATCATGCATGTTTTCTTTTTCTGTTTTGGGACTCCACTTGAAGTTTTGAGTGCTTTTTCAAATTACTTTTGAGTGTAGGCTACCTGAAACATCGCTGTAGCCTAACTTGGGCCACTAGCTCATGACACAGACTTTGATAAAAGCCAAGTGTTTTAATGAAGCTGTGAGACAGTGTACCTTTCTACTTACAGGGTTTTTTCCCCTCTAGTTATTTGTCTACAGCTACAGTAAATGCACTTGCCAAATCATGCATTGATTTAGGGGGGGGTTTATTAGCAGAGGGAGGTAACAGGAAAGGCAGGGAGGGGATCTTGGGGAAGAGGAAGCAGCTGGGGATGCCAGTGGCTGTGGGATTTGTTATAGCTGAAAAAGAAGACTTTAGCGTCTCTGTAGTGAGTGGTATTTTTAATGTTCTGGAGAGGAAGCAGATGGAAAGAGACTATCAGATCTGTACAACATGGAAAGATAAAGAATAAGCTCTTTTAAAGCAATATATAATCCTTACGGGTAGTTCTCTCTTCTGTAACAGTCTCCATATGATGATCATATGGACATACACGCAGCCTCTGGCTATCTTCCATGCAACTTCTGAACTTCATGCCATACGTATGATCAAAGGAGGTTTTGGCATGTGTTTCTGAGCACTCGCTGTGTTGTGTTTTTAAGTGCTATATGCACAGCTATCAACTATATCATGTGTGGCTTTATTGGGGTTGGTACTACTAAAAGTGCAGTTCTCAGTCACTGTTACCCTGCTGACAGAAAAAGAGAAGTGACTGGCTGCCTTTTTAATGGTGGTAGTCACAGCTGGTCTGTCTGACCCAAGGCAGTGGAGTACTAAGTATGAAACTACACTGAACTCGGGATGAAGCGGCGATGGTACAAGAGGGTTTAGAGGACTGCCAAAACCAGACTTTCTAAATATTTCCCATTTAAAGTGAACAAACTCATCCTGAATTGGAAGTTGCCTCATTTCCTACACAAATTACCCCCGTAACCAAGAATGCAAAATCCGTTCGGCTTTGTATTCATGGCTAATCATTTGTGGTGAATTATCTGGAATAGCATTTCATGGAGAAAAGACATGGGTAAGATTCAGTTCACCACAGTTAATCAGGACACATAAGAAGTCATTCCACACAGCAAATCGCAGCTGAAGGAGCCTGCAGCATGTGCAGATGACATCGTGATTTACTGGTTGTGTAGGGTCTTACTGCAGCAAATAAACTCGAGAGATTAGCCAGGTCTTGAGAGGGGCATGAATCCTCTTCAGAAAAAAAACCAAACCAAACATCAGAACACTTACCACACTTCATCCCCTAAAAAACTGTATCAGAGGTAGGGAACTTCTCTGAAGACACTAGCAAAAGTTACTGGTATTAGAATACAACAGTGAAATGTACCTGGCAGTGCCGCTCATTGCTTTGCTGCCGACATAATGGGGAGTTTTGTGTTCAACATTGTCTATCCCACACAGCTGAATTTGTCTCCCACTGAGGGTAGAGGATGACTGGCTAACATAAAGCTGACTTGCCTGTGGTGACCACAAAGCCCCATGCAAGCTAGTAAGTCAAGTGAACAATCACCTTCTAACATGGCAGTACTTTTAATGGTGGTTGTCTGATGCACAATGGTGTAGTAGCAGCACTTTTCAGCAAGACATTTGATATCGAGCAGGCATTTAAGATGGTCTGTGTTTAGTCTGATGCAATTAGATCCAAAAGCTGTCATAAACAATAGCATCATATAATAACTAGCAACAAGACTTCCTGTATTAATACTATGTTTTAATGAATCTATATAGTTCCACTATATACTTTAAAATCCCATTTTTAATTTGAATTCAATTGCTTTTATGTTATGTATGAGTATATAAACAATACCATGTACAGTACAGGCGAGGGTGGTTCTTGTACCTGTAAAACAGACCCTTTGCACATTGTAAGGTGCTGTCCTGTGGTTAAGGTATTTTCTGTAAGAACAAACTGGAAATTCTTTTCCACTGATAGAAATGACCTCGAGTATTACTCTGTTACTGAAAACAAAGGCCAAAACTGATTTCAGTAGACTCTCAAAGACCATTTCCTGGCATACCTAATCCATTATAATAAATTTCTTGCTCTAAGTTGTACGTGAACTCTGTGGCAGAACAAGTGCATGTAAGATAATCATACTCAGCCTTACTCTTTAGGATGTCTCCAAAACTGCACTATTATCCCTCAGCCATTTCTGAAATCTGGTTCTCTGGGCTGCAGTGATGTAATACAGTAATTTATTTAGTACTTTATTATCCTTATGCCCTGGAAAGGTACTGAGACTATTTTTAAAGGCATAGGTTCGAAAAGTATTCTAAATTTTCCAAACAGAGTAAAACACTGTCCATTAGAGAAAAACAGAACACCGAAAAAATGCCTTGAATATAGAAAGAAGCTGAGGAAAGTTGTGTCTGTGCTAACTGTAACAGGCATTATCAGGGAGTGTGTTTGAGTCCTGCTGTCAAGTGTTGCCGACTGGCTTGTGACCATGCTGTTCTGTCTTGCTGTGCTCTGCAGTGACTTGCCTGGGCTGTACCATGGTTCAACTGCAGCACAAACTGTTTCTTCTTCTGTAACGTGTCTCCAATGTTGCCTGTACTTGTGGACCACTTGTCTCACGCTCACCTTGGCTGATGGATGCTCAGCCACTGTGTATCACAGGTATAGCACCAGGCAGCAACCTGTCTACAGTTACCATGCCCAGTGCTGTTATTTCTGTTGCAGGAGCATACAGTCTCCTGGGAACTTGTTCCTCTGGAAGAGAGCCTTGCCATTGCCCGCTGGATCTTGGAAATCCTTTACTTGCACTGGTCAGTGAGGAACCAGTTCAAAGTAAGACAACAATCCACTTGTGGCCTCATCTTGTGATGCCATGTTTCACTTTCAATGTAGTTTGGTCCATAATGGTTACTTACCTGGGGTAAATCAGTACTGGTGGTGTTACCAGGGATCCCCCAGTTGTAAAGGAGTACACATCTCTGTATGCAGCTTTCCTAATGCAACTGCAATTGTGTTAACTAATAATTATCATTCTGTCATTTTACAGGCTCTGTGAACCATTGTGGAAGATCATTGCTGGGAGTCTCTGCAGCAACAGCCTACATCACAAGTTAGCTTTTATACCTCAGCCATTTTCCACTGAAGATGCATTTCTCCTCAAAGAAAACCTCATCCTCCAGGGTATCAGCATATGAATCCACGCTCTTCGTTATCATTCAGCTCTGCCAGAAACCAAGAGGCTCATGCACTTGCTTTGAGCAGGTCTCAACTCCTCAGTGTTGACATGCGGTGTGTTTTCTGTCATCTCACTAAGGAGCAGGATGCTGTGGGACAGCCTTTCTGCCAGCAGTGCAAAGTGCTTGAAATCACTGTTCAGGGAGCAGAGAGCTGTGAGCTGTGGCATACCTGAGTGAACTTCTCGGCAGGGCAGGGTTCAGCAGGCTCAGCTTTGTCCCAGGCTGCCTTTCTGCAAACATCACAGCCTCCCTCCCAGCACAACTAGACGTTGCACTCGTCTGTATTGTTTCTGTCTCCCTGCCTGAAGCACCGATCTTGTCTCCATAGTGAAAGCATTCTGTATGCACAAAATATCCTGTAGTGAATAAGGGCACTTACAAGGACATTTGTATAACACAAGGCATTAGCAGTATGTTGCTTTTTATTCAGACCATTTAGTGCTCATAAAGGTCATCCCTATTCTACAGGGCTAAGAAAATTTTTATGAAAACTCTCAGGCTTGTACACTGGAAGACTGCTCTTTAGCCAGCGCTAAACCTCTACGGACTTCTGGGCATTCCTCCTTGCTGCTGCCAGCCATTTATCTGTGGAAATAAAGTGTTCCTTCATGCTATGTCTCCTGTCTAGCAGCCTGGATTTCTGTATCAACCCTGCTATGTGGGCTGCCTTCTTGGCAAAAAGCTTACTGTCTGGGAGAGGAGGAGGAGCAGAAAGGTGTCCCAACAAAACATGGAAACAACTTTTTAAGGTTTATTTTTACAATCTTAGTAAGGATCCAGCCAGCCTGTGTGTGGGAGAAGACTGGGAAGAGATTGTCAACTGTCTTGGTGGCAGCGTACTTGGCCTCTGCCAGGGCAGCTCCTTCCTGGACACCTGCTACTCCTCTGGGACCAGAGAAGTGTCCTGGCGTGAGGTCTTCAGGGCCCAGAGGCCCAGATTAGAAAACATGACCAAAGAACTGCTCTTTTGGTATCCATGACCTGCCTTTGAATGTGGCCCATGATACAGTCTGGTTTTCTGTTCTTCCTTCTTCTCATTTACAATGTTTTCACAATCAACCTGCTGTTGGATGACCCACACTGAGTTGTATGCACCAGCCTGGGGACAGGTGAGGCTAAATTCTCAGATGTTTTCACAGTGAAAAGCTGTTTTAATCTGAAAACACGCATTGTTGCCCCTATCTTTACTTAGCTTTCTGAGACCTCAAAAACTGAGTTTTTACTAAGAACCTTCAGTTTGATGATCATACTAAAAATAGACTTCTTGGAGAAGGGCCTTTACTGACATGACTTACTGGCTACTGCTAAATATCCTTCAGCGTGGAGAAGGAGTGGATGGCAGTGCCCTGTGTTCAGTCTGGACAATCTGTCTGTTTTGTTAGAGATGAGAACCTGGAATCAGGTTTCCTGTAACCGTGGGAAACAGCAGTTGAGGTGGGAGCGTTGGTCTGGGTCTGAAGTAGGAAGGGTTTGATGCTAATGGACCATCTCTGTTCTTTCCTCGTTGGCTGATCTGGAGGGATTTGATTGATTCCTTTGTGCTGTTGCAAGGATTTGCTCTGCCATTAATCACAATAACCATATCAGCCTTTAGGGAGACATCCTTTTCTGCTGGGATTTGCTCTTAGTCTTGCTGCTTCTCAGCCAGATCTGGGACTGAGACTATGTGATCTACCGTTCTTCCTGGTGCGAAATACCTGGAGTGGGCACTTTAGTAAAATCTGCTGATATTCCTTCTCCTGAGATAGTCGACATGTGGGGCTCGTACTATGGAGAGGCTGTCCTGATACAGATCAGGAAGCCAAACCTTAGGAGCTTGGAGTGGTCTTGTGGAAGAAGGTGGAGTGTGAACAGCAGGGAAGGTGGGAATGGGATGGTAATCAAGGCTTGTTCTGTACTGGATGATATACATTTTGTGATGTCCATTTCGTAGGTGCTGGCATCTACTTGCTTTCAAACCATACCGTACATCCTCAGTGTGCAGCCTGTGTTGGCACCTCCTGCTGCCCCAAGCAAGCACAATCAAAGCAAAGCAAAGCAATGCAGCAGGGCTAAGTTTCTGCATTTTGTCTTACCATTAGGGATCTGGGGGTGAAAGGATGGGTGGTGATGTGGTATTTAATGGCTTCTCTCCCATGGCCTTGGCATCCTTGAGAGTAGAGAGTCCACGCAGTTATAGAATACAGAATGCTTAAGATTTCCCAAATCCAAGGGAATCTACCATGGAGATGTGGATTCTAGTACTCTAAGATGCCAAAGAATGGCAAACCTGAGGATATGTAACTTCTGCCCTTGTCCTCATTCAAGAAATATTTTTTTGGAACTGACTGGGGTGGATTAAAATGCAGTGAAATACCTCAGAATTACTGTCAGGAATTTTATGGCAGATAATGTGGCAAAACAGATGCTATTGGCACAGGAAGAAAGGGCAAAGGGCAGGTTTGCTGCTGGAGCCTTCTGAAGTCAAAGCTTCCGAAGCTGGTCTGCATCTCTACCACAGGACTCAATTGCATGTTCTGAATTTTGTAATACTTTCTTGATTGTAGATGTGAATAATTCTGTTTGGAAAAATAAGCTGTAACCTCATTTTTTTAGATATATATATATTCTTAAAAATATGGTAAATAAGAGCATAAGATGATTATGTTGTTCTTTCCAGTCTTTGTTGCTTGATTGCATTTTATAAATCCACTGTTGTAGTCTATTTAACTTTGTTCTTCAGTAACAAAAGAACAGTTGGATCAATGAGATTTAGCAGTTGTACTCTTTGCTTGTAGATCTACTCACTGGTAGAAACATTCAAGGATATTTCTAAAAATAAGCATTCTTTTCCTGCAAGGCTGTGAATACAGAGTATAAAATGCATCTTTAAGGGAGGTACACAAAGTAACAGGAAATCAGCTCAGTCTTATTTTGGTTTACTAGTGCTTAGTAATGACATCACCTTTGTAAAACAAGGGTCAGGTCCTGAGAACAGAAGTAGTAATTTTCTTTGTTCCACAATCTGATGCTTGAATGCAGTGATCCCTGGCTATTTGGCTGAGCCAAGATGCGGTTAAGAATAGGAAAGCAGAGTCGTTCTGGGGCACCAGTTGTATAGATATTCATATACACTTTTTCCTTAAGTAATAAAGCCAGTGCTAAAACTCATGTATTGAATGTTGTGGTCCTTATGCCAGTGCAGTGAAAAAACCTGTGGTTTTGCAGGTCCTTATTCCCTTCATTTCTCCAGTTAATGAATTAACCTGATAATGTGAGTGACTCAAGTTAACGTTTACTTTGGGCTGTCAGAATTCTTATATGTTGCTTAAAAATAGCAAAAGGCAACTAACAAAAAACAAATAACAAAAAGAAGAAAAATTAGTTTATTGTCCCAAAAAAGGAAGTGCAGGGTCTGTTCAATTAGAAGTACTCTCCTATTCTTTAGAGAACAATGATAATGATTTTAGCAGATGAAAACTCTTTCTTCTGAAGTGCCTTGACTCAGGCAAAAGGTACTGGTTTCAAGTGAAACTTGTAACCGATGAGCCTATTTAAAGTGGTTACTTTAACAGCCAATGGTAATTTTATGTCAGGAGAAAGATTTGCAATTACAACCTAAATTCCAAATTTCCGTGAGTTTTCATACTTTTTTGGCTTTGTTTTCTCGCCCAAGGTGGGGTGGTTAGGTCTGTTTAAATATGTTAACAGCTGCACACTGGACTCGCAACAGAAGCCTCATCACAGAAGTGATTAAATTTCAGTACTGAAGAATCCCATGTTTTTTCTTGCTTCGTTTTTTCAAGAGATAGAAATTTTTGTTAGTGTTTAAGTTTGATGTTCATGTGCACTTTGGTACTAAGAGGAGGGATTGTCCTAATTGCATTACTAGTTTTCAGCCACCTTTTGCATTGTGCTTTCTAACACTTTTGTGAAGTGTTTTACCTTAGTGCAAACATTTCATCAAGATTTATGTTAATGGCACTCTTAAATTCATTATAAATATATATATGTTGCAATTCTTATATTACAGAATTTATTCATATGAATATATTAATATTCAAAGTGCTGTATTAGAAGAAGTCAATGCGGTTACTCCCTTCCTACGAGTGGGAAATTGAAGGAGAAGAGAGTGAAGAGAGTTGTTGGAGCAATACATCAACCTACAATTAAAATCATAAAGACTCTCCTGTTTTCAGAATTCTGTTTCAATGTATCCCATACCATCCACATAGGTGACATGTGTAGCTACCACACAGGGTGAATTCAACGTCCATAGGCAAAAACAATACGTTCAAATATTAAGGGCTGTCACTGTCCTATTCAAAAGACAAAAATCCTGTAGATTATGGCAAGTTTGCAAAGCAAAAGAACAAAACCTGAAGTTCCCATATGCGTATGACTCCCTCTTTAGGAGGGCTTAAGTTGTATTTTATATTTTGGATACCTGTGCAGTTCAAAGAACTAATCTGTGTCCTGTCATGACAAATATGGTCAAGTGTCATTATATATAATATTATTTCATTTCAGGCTTGAAAAGAAGTAGACATTTCAGCTCTGACTTTGTTCTAGGACTCGAAGAGTTTCTGGATGTCTGATGCCAACTCTATTCATCTTGTTTAACAAGCTACGTTGGCTCTGAAAATCAAAAGCAAATGAACATTTACTCTTTTAGAAACTTCAAAAAATGAGAGAGGTAGAGTTTCCCAGGATTTCAGTGTTCAAGTCTTAAACGGTGGAATAATGGGTGTCCAGTGAAGCCCCCTTTATGCTGAAAGATCTGAGCTGCACATGTTATTAACATAGGGTACTTTCAGTTAAGTTACTGAGACTGATTCCACATCTGGGATCTGGGATCCAGTAATCCGAAAGCAAAGAATGCTCTGGGTGTGCTGGAAACTTTCTACACTCTTTGCAGCCTGGTACTTCCAGCTGCCCTTCAAGGGGATGTAAATACACGTGCTCTTCGCTGCCAGGCATCCTTGTTACTTGCAGGTAGGTTTTCTTATAATTCTGTCATCAAAATTTCATATTACTGTTTTCAGATGAGTCTGAGGGGGAATATCACACGACTAAACCATGTAAGTAGTCATCACAGCCAAAGTCTAGCAAGAAGGGTTCCCACCAACATATTTCTTTTGCTTGAACAGCACGAGCTGGTGGTCTGACTGTTTCTTTCCTAAAGACAACACTGTCATGAAAGTAATATGAAACCACTTATGTGTTGGGAGAGGAATAAGATTACTTTCTTTTGCATCTCAAGAGTAACAAAAAAACCCAAAACCTTTTAAAATGTTGCAAGACTTTCAGTAAAGGGGGATTCTAGCTAAACAACCTCAAAACTGCATTGCTAATTATGGCTGAGATCTATGAGGTGTTGTGTTTTATTGAAGTCGAATATATCAATTTACAGACAGGGTTTTGAGAATTTTTCATCTTCTGTTTCCTGGGAAAATAGAGATGATCTAGCAGAGGGGGAAAGACAACCAGTAGACAGCTCTTGCACCTACCGATGCTTTTTGATCTGGCTGAGCTAGCACACAGATAGTTCCATTAGCAGCTCAGGCCAAGTGCTACAAGCTAGCAAGAAAGCAGCTGACTAACACACAGTTTTCGTGTGTGCTGCCTAGGTTTGCTGTATATGTAGCTGACTGTCTCTTTGGGCTGCAGTGTGTAACAGTAAGGGAGGTGAGGATAAAATGAGGAAATTGCCTTCCAAGACCTCTTTGGCATGTATCTAGGGCGGAAAGTACAACAAATAACGTTCAAATCATTAAATTATTCATAAAGAACAAGTCCAGTGGCTTTCAGTCTAAAAACCCAGGCATACAGGGATACCGTTGTTCTCCAGCAGACAACTTTAAGGCCTAATGTTAAGCCTACTAATGTTATTCAGAAAACTTGAGTTGCCTTTTGTATGCTTTGGATGTAACTCTTTATAAACAGAGTAATTCAGAGGTGATGAATCCCTTTTCTTTTAGGAAAATAAATACAGAAGTCACTTATGAAACATTCATATATGTGACCAGGGACTTAAATAATCCTCATGATTTGGTTTCCTTCAGGAAGTAGAGAGAAATAGACAATGAACAGACAAAGCCATTACAAGAATCATTCCTGTGGTGTTTAAGCTCAATCATTAACAGATTTGGAAATGTGATATAAGTGACCTTTGAAAAACATGAACTACTATCCGAATATGCAATTTTTAAGACATATCTCAATGTTATAGGAAAGAGGGAAATGACGTCAGTAGCCAAGAGACACATTTTCCATTTAAAGCTTAACATTTTAGGAAGGCAAATTGTCTATTACCAGTGGAGACAGATTTTTATGTCTACACTGACTGGTATATTCTTTCTGGTTTATTTCATTCTGTCCATGGAAAGCAAGCGTAATCAGTTTTTCTCAGCAGAGTTTATGGCTGCTTTTCATCCTTGGGGTAGTATAAAGCAGGTAGGGTATGTTGGTGAATTTGGACCTGTACTTTAACAAAGTAAAAGTAAATACTCTAGGCAAATATTTACAGTGTCTGGCAATCAGCAATAAGAGACATAAAACTACTTCCAAAGTTAACATCTTTTTTCTTTGTGCGACTGATCACTTGTTTTTTCAAACCTAAATTTGCAGCTGCTTATGTCTCTGGGCGAGGGCAAAAAAGCAAAGATCAAACACCCTTTGGAGTATTCCAGGTCAGACATTCCCTAAAATTGGCATACTTACCAATTTTGACATTTCAGACTTTTGTGAAGGCTTTCTTTCTACATTCTCCAATCAATATTCTATTTCACAGCAACAACAAACATGTGGCAGAAGAAAAATGGCACAACTACACCAATGAATGCAACAAAGGAAACTGAGCTTTTTTTTTCCTTATCTGCTGTAATTCTTCACAACAGACTTCCTTTCTGCTTTCAGTTCTCCACACTCCTGTAGCACAACATCTATTTTAAAAATTCTTCAAAGTAACAGTGTGGAATATGGATCTGCTCACTTTGCTGGAGGTCAGAGAAATGGCACTGAAGATGTGTGTGGGAGTTACAAGCAACAAAGGTTGTCCTGTAGACCTAACCATACTGTTCCTCTCGATGCTCCTGGGACAATGCTGGCTCTTGTCTCCGTAACGTGGGTGATGTTACAGAATAAATATCATCTGCCCTCATTCTCTGTTTTGTGAAAGGGAGGGTCTGGTGGACTAGGGAGTGGAATCCAACCCTATCTGCCTTTCCATGCTTTTTATTATGCAGAGTCCCCAACAAACAGAGCTGTTGTAAGAAGAGAACAGGCTGCCTGTGGCCCTACTGGGTGGCCCTACCTGGGCATGTCAGAGCATTGGAAAGCTGAGGGAGGATGTCGCCTGGAGCTCTGAAAGCACCCCAGGGCCATGGGTCTGCACTTCCCCATCCTTTTGGGCTCCTCCATACTGGGTTTAACATAATGAAGAGTCTTTTCTCCTGCCACTCTATCAGCAGTTCTCACAGAAGATTACCGCAGACAATCCCATCATCGTTATGATTTATTATGAGTTACAGAAGCCTAGTGCGGCTGCTCTAGCTGAATAACAGCATGGACAGCAGTAGAGTTACCAGAAACAAACATTGAGAAGTCTTTTGGCACCACACGTTTACTTGACATTGTAATATCTGTTACTGGCTGCACGTAGAAAGTTTGGAGCGGGAAGTTTCGAGTCTCCCACCTAGGGAGGCTGAAAGGAAAAAGTCATTTCGCGATGCTAACGCACTAGTGGCAGGTAGCGAATGCTAGTGAGTTGTTACATTTTTCTTTGGTTTAAACCAATTTGATCTCAGAAAAACTGTTTAAATGTGGTCGTGATGCTGACAGCTTGCTTCCTTACAACTATGCAGAATTACTGGTGTATAGTCTAGCAAGGGATTAAAATTACAAATTTAAACTTTGTACTCATCTTTGTGAGTCTTTTAAATACATGGAGAGCCAAGTGGCTCAGCCAGATAATTTGGTCTTGCTGCATTAAATAATTGCATATTTACTGGGTCCTTTAAGGCAAGAATTTGGCTGAAAATCTGTTATCACATTGAGTCCTGCAGTACAGTGTTGTCTGTGTGTTGTCATTTAAAATAAATGGTAGTGGAGAGGGTATTGTCACTAAGTCATGAATAAATGGCTGAAAATAGTACAATCTATAGTGGGCTTAATGGCTCTTGGTTTCTTGCCTGCCAGAAATTTTTCTTGGCACATGATTTTCTTGATTTTGAAGTATCTATCAGAGCTGGCTCTGGAGCAGCTTAAACATAGAACATTGAAGTGTGTTTTACAAGATCATCTGTAATATTGCCTTTCTGCCCTGCTTCAGCAGGAGGAACACTAGACCTCTTCCTGACTTTGTGAAACGACGCTGCAAAATACATGCAACTGTTGATAGCTAAAATCTACTTCTCAATTTCAATCTTCATTTCAGGTGAAAAATGCAGCCTGCTCCAAAGGCACGGAGGAATGAACGTGTTAAAGAACACAGAGAGATGATGATTTAGTGAATTAGTCAGAAATCGAAGTGCTAGGTATTTTTGCAAAATAACAGTGAGTCAAGAAGTTGGCTGAGACAGAATAGAAACTGGTCTTTCACATATGCACATGCAGTCAGTGGAGGAGCTCAGCTAACGGAGGTTACCACCATCAGCTGAGCTATGGGATCAGCCGTGCGTGTGCTCTCAGCCAAGTGTAAACGCAGTCAGCTTTCAAGGTGTTTTCAGTCAATATGCTTTACTTTACAGCGGCATCGGCATACCACAGAGCCAGCTTACCTGGCTCCGCAGACAAGTCCCGTTACTACAGTTTGCTCTGGTAACACATGCTACAAGTTCCTTAAAATCCTACCTGAAATTTCTTGCTTTTATCTGAAAATTTATAAATAAAAGATATGAAGTGGACATGTGAACTCAGGGTTCTCTGTGTATTAGGAAGGCATATTTTAAAATGTCCTCAGTGTTTTTCCTCCTTTTTCTCCAAACTTCTAATTGTTAATGTACAAAAAGTTTCAGTTAGCTTTGAATGTCTTTGGGGAGTCCTCTCTCTCCTAGGATTTTTATGATTCAGCATGCAATTTTATACAAAAGTGTTCTTGAAGCATTTTGAAAGCTTCCCTGTGAATTATTTCTGGCCTTCTGGTATTTTATGAAGCATCATATTTTGCAATTGAAATATTTTTAGCATGATTTTAGCACGTCTGATTTTCTGAAATCATAGAGAGCCTCTCTTGAAACAGATGGAAAAAGTGATAAACAGCTGAAGGGGAGGCTAGAAATAAAATGGACAAGTTACAAGTGATATACTGTGTTGGACTGCCTTCTGTTCAATTCATCTCCTTTGGTCTCAGACTCTTTCGGCACGGAAAACTTCAAGACTTTTGGCTTTTTTTTCCTTTTTTGGGGGAGGGGGTGGGGACTGAGGAGGGGAGGGAACATCCTTTGGGACTTATATTTCAGGAATTCATCTTCAGCAGTGGAAGGAAGGTGGAAAGAAAAATCTCTTCCGACTTTGTTATTTTATAGTTCGTCGTTATTATAAGTTTCTTGCAACGTCCTCTAAAATATTGATTACTCTTGCCGTAGTCCTGGCAGCGTGATTCTGAGTATGACTATTTTGTTTTTTCCCCTACTTACAGCTGCTTTCAGATGCATTTAATGGAGTAATTTGCTGAAATAAACTCACTGAATATGTCCAGGAGACAAAAATAGCATTCTAGACTTTTTTGTGCCCCTAAAACACAAATCCAAGGAGTGAATCTGAGTCCTCAACAAAACCATCCAACCTCTCTCCCCAACCAATAGTGAGCTTTTGCTTGTACACCAAATTGTGACCATGCTTTTTTTTTTCCTGAAAGGAAGGATTTCTGCCTGCATGGCCCTGGCACTTGTACATGCCGCAGTTTGATCCCTGGCAGAGCCCCGGAACAAACCCTGGGGCTGGGGTGCCAGGCTCTGCCCATCCACTGGGCAACGCTGGAAAGGTCAGAGGGGTTTGTGAGGCAGCCTTCCCAAAAGACACGTTAGGATTAAAATTCCAGCCCTGTAATTTCTCATGGTGTTTTTCCTCCCATTGAAGTAAATTAAAACAGGATCAGTCCCAACAACAATGATGATTTCCCAGTGGTGGAAATGGGCACAGTGGGGAAGTACTCTTGCAACAAAGATTTCAATGCATGAAACAGCCAGGATTTTTGGTTGCTGAGGGACTGCTTTAGTCCTTAGACCCCCCAAAGGCTGGGGCTATCCATCATGCTCTGTCACTGCAGACAGCTGGAGCACAGCAGGCGCCGACTTTGTTGCTGTAGGCTTTTGTGTTGCTTTAAGGTTTTTATCATTAAATATGAAGCAGCCGTGAAGTATAATAGCGACTTGACAGGATATTTTCTCAGTAAATCAGCGCAGTTCCATTGGCTTAATTTATGATTGTTCACCCGCTGGTGTGCTGAGATCCTTGCTAGGCATGCTGACTAATATTGTTTCGCTGCTCTTTTACACCGGTGTGTGTGTAATCTCTTGATTCTTGCTGTGTGCTGAGGCTACAGAATTTATTCAGGGTTACGGTGCATCTTGTTGTATGTTTTCAAAGCATTGTCCTTCACAGTGTTATGATAATACGCAAAATAGTAATAACAGTTTGGGGCTAAATTGCAAGTTGGAGAGGCATGATGTAGTGATTGAAACCTGGTGTTTGTCAGGCTTCCGGGAGGGGGTTTGAGCTCTGCCAGGGAGCTGTGAGTTAGGGGCTCACCCACTGCAATCTCGCAGTCCTTCAGATGGGGCTGTAGTCTGATTTGCTCTATACAGAGGTAAAGATTTAGCAATGTTTGCCTTAGATGATCATACTGCTTTGTCAGGTTTGTCTGAAATTTGCCCTAAAAGTACATTCTGCTTGTTCTCCTGTGCTTCAGAAGTGGTTTCGTATAGTTAAGGTACATAAACCTATATCCATGAAGCAAAAAGGTCTAATATTTATTACAGTGGGTGGCTCAATGATTCCTGACAGCATAATCACAGAAGTTAGTGTCATAAATAGAATCATAGTGTCACTGGAACTGAGCTTTGCAGAAGACTGATGTTTGACTGACTGTAGTATTTTCTAAAGAAAGCTGTTATACAGCCTTTCCAGGTTCTTTCAACATATAAGCATATATAATAGTTTAACCTAATGTAGGATAAAATGTGTCCTAAGGATTTTCAGATGTAGTTTACTTTGACGTTTGGGTATTTTTTTTTAGTAATCTACGGTGAGGAGGGTTGTAGAGAGAAGTATTTGGTCTGTTCTGCATTTCTTGGTTAGTTATGCTGGTTTTATGATTTTTTTATCAGAAAGTGTAAGACTGTTGTCTATCTTTATACTTAGACCATAGATGACCACCCATGCTATGGTGCTGGTCTTACTATGGCAAAACATACAGAGGTATGAGCAATATAGTGAGTATCTTTCTCCAAGGTTTCCCCTTTCTCCTTAGCATCTCTTACCCCATATTGCATTAGTCAGCCACTGTCAAGAAAAGACCGAAATTATGTTCAAGAATTTGCATCACTGGGTCAAATTCACATCTGTTATAAGCCTGATGACAGCAGGAATTAATTGAAAGCCAGTGTTATCTGTATTCCCCTAACTGGGATCACATAGTTGCACGGAGTCTGTCTCATATGGTTTTAAGTTCCATCAAAAAACAGGCACGTGATGGAGCCAATATTTCAGTTTGGTGAAACACTGAGGATGCTGGATAGTTTTTATTAGTAGCTGTGTCCATGACTGAGAGCAGTGCCCTAGCTCTCTAATTGCTGAACGCTTTGGTCGGGACCAGCCACCCCTCTGCCTGCAGGAACCAGAGCACCTCTTCTCCTTCTCTGCCTGGAAATGGTTCTGGAGGGAGAACATCCCCTGACTGCCGGAGTCATGCTCCCGGAGTCTACTTGGACTCTACGGAGGATAAACCAGTGCAGGATTATTCTTTTGCTGTATTAGGGTGGGTATCTTACGAATGACATCTGTGCGTTTCAGTGTAAGTTCTGAATGTGCCGTGTTTATGCAGCGGTAGTTTAAAAGGCTGAACAGCTGGGAATAAAGTTGAAGATCCATGACTATGTACAACCAGGACATGGTGAAGATACCAGAGAAAAGTCTAAAACCCCTCTCTCACCCAGTGAAAGGATTTTGACTTTTGAACTCAATTTTAATGGATTAAGGAGTCCTCTGTCCTATTTTCTTCTGTATCTGCAGCTTTTTACATAGATAAGCAAGTATATGGAAACTCTTAAATGCCCTTAACATATTTTTGTTGGACAAGAACTACCAGCCACTGCACAAAGTGAGTCTGATATCCTTCTGACACCATCCAGTGGGTACTTCCTCAGTAGCAGGGCAATAAAAGTAAGTAGCTGCTACCTTGAACCTCCACCCCAATTTCTGACAGGGGCAGAACATTTAGCATTTTGTTTTCACTGTTTCTTGTTTCATGAGTCTTTGTCTTCTTTCTAATAAGCCTGAGGTACTGGTTGCTTTCACTTCATACTGAAACAAGTGGAGGAATGGGCATTTGAATCATAGCCTGGTTTCAATTTGAAAGGAATTGTAATGAGACTATAAAAAGAAGAGAGCTGCAGTGTATGTAATCCACATGAGGCGTTTTGCTAGAAGTGAGACATCGTTACTAAAGCCTGCTTATGTCATTCTGATTTCTCTGAATACATTATGAAAAGGATAACATTCTCATGACATGGTGTCTGGTGGCCTTTATATTACTTCACTGAGCAATTACTTTATGGCTGCTGTTCAGGCCCTCAGATTATATAGTTTCCTGTATTATTCTCAATGTGATTCAGATTATTTGTTCTCTAAAAACATTGTACTAACACTATAGAAATGTAAATGATGCATCGTGCCTTAGCTCCTGATTAAGAAAGGTGGCTGGTGGTTGTAGTCATGATTGGTTTTGACATGTTGAAACTTTCCATTTTTACAAGACTTTGGTCAGCTTCTTCATGCAGACTTTTGCTTTTTCTTGTATGACTTCTTGCATTTGAACAACAATCATGTAAATTTAAAGCATGTATTTGTTCTTCACTATGGAAAAAAAAGACAGATGTGGCTAAGCTTAGGTCAGACGCAAATTAGAAGCTAATTTACCATGATAGCCTTTAGAAGACAGAATTGTTGAAAAAATGTTTGAAGGCTTATAAAAACAGGAGATAGATTTTAGATTACAGCAGCCTTCCTGCTAGCTGCAGACGTGTTTTTCCTTCAGAATACATTCCGTAATTGTAAAGGTGTATAATTTCAGAGGATGTCACAGTTGTCATGGCGATTGCATTAATATTGCATGGGCATAAAGCATGCAATAACATCATGTCAGTCCCTCCTGCTTTCAGGGTACTATGTTACTCATTTTTTCCTTTAAAATCATGTTAATTTTTCCCTATGAACATTGCAATTACAAATATCATTTAAAGTATCTTTTTAATTGTTCACTCAATTTGCATAGATAAGTTGCCACTCTATCTGCAGAAGGAAGGGACTTTTATAAACAGAAATGCGTTATTTAGTTTAATTGCTCTACGAACACTGGGAGGAAGGAGGAGTAGTGGGTATGGTTAAAAGCTGCATTGTTATTACCCCTTTTGTCTGCTACATTTATGTCTTTTTTCGCTCATATTTTTCATTTTCTGTCTTGGGTTGAAACTTGCCCCTTTATGAGACAAGGAATTTTTGGCTACTGGTGATCAGGACTTTACCTCCATGTAATCTTTCAGGATGCATGAAAAACAGGCACAGGATAACAAAAAAAAATAAGAACCAGAAAACCACAGTAATTCCCAGTGGTTTGGACTGCATTGCTACTGCCTGTGTTTTGCTGTCTCTGCCAGAGCTGAGAAAAATTGAAATTTGTGGGGTAGGAAAGGTCATGGAGGTGCCTTGCTCCTTCAGTTGACTTCAGTGGGCTTTGCTGAAACTCGTAAGGATGCAAGAGCTGTTACCGTTTCTGCTTCCTGCATATATGGAGTCTCATAGAAAGTGGAGAACTCTGTGTTGACTCAAACAGCTAATCCCAAAAGCACGCGTCGCTCTCATGTACACCTGCCCTGCCTGTGTGGGGATGAATCTGGTCTTGTCACGTTTTGATAAAACCCATTGAAACGGCAGCTGCTGCAGCGTTCAGCTCCCTGCTTGTCAAGCACTGTTTGTCTGAGTCAATAACCTTCTGCTCCTCTGCCTGTATTAGCTGTCTTTGATTTGGATGTTCATTTTAGGACTTCAAAACCCTAAATAAAGCCTATCTGTCCAAGCATATGTTTGTTAAGTGGTTCAGGCAGATTCATTTCTCTCCTGTTTCCATATGGTTACTACTCCAGGGGCTGTAGCAGTGTCAGTAGTGCAAATGGGAGATCTTTTAAGATATATTTACTCTTCATATAGGGGCAGTGCATTGCCTGCACTCCTTTGTGGAAAAAGTCCCTTTCATGCCTGTGCCATGGCCAAGCTGGTACACCCAGCATCTCGGAAGGTTTGTTAGATGTGTCTCTTCAATATTCATAAATGTAAGGCTATTTTTCAATATGTAGCATGTTGTGTCCACCTGGAATATGTTGCATAAACTTGTTTTCATCTTTTCCTTAAGCCCTGGTTGCTTTCCTCACAACTTTAACCCTCTGGTAGGGAAGTGAGTGTGCCTGGCTGGCCGTCACCTTCCCAAGTCTGCACCCTTGAGCTTGCCTCCTCCTTCCTCTGCACAAGCTGGACTTTGCTGTCCTTCAGGCTCTGTTTGTCCTCAGCTCATTGAGGACTTAGCAGCTGTCTACTCGTGGCAGTTTTACAGTGCATTACATTTGCACTTTCTGGTACAGGCAGACCTTGCCTGGAGTTTGGGACAAGCAGCTATCTGTTGGATAGAATCATAAATACTTCAGGTAGAGCTACAGGTGTAGTGCCTCAGATAATGAAAAATGGGAGGTTGTAATCAATTAACTCCTGAGAGACTTATAATTAACACTCTTAGGGGGATGGCACTTTACTTCAACCTATTTGGAGTCCTAAATCCAAAGCACAGCACCAGAGACCTAGGAGGGCCCATTAGTGAAGCTGTCACATTGATTAAACCAGGAGCAGAAAACCTTTGCACAGCAAGCACCATATTATTTAGGAACATGCACTAGCTGTGCTCCAGATCATTTACTCAGGATTAAAATTCAACTTTGCAGCCTTCTTTTCAGCACCTGCAATATTTCAGCTACTTCTATTTTCTGTTCTCTTTCTACTTAAAGTAGATCAAGTTTATTTTTCAGTGTTAGCTTATGGTTTGCAATTAATGGGAAGGTGGAACCGGGCCAATAATGCATTTGATTGAGATCTGTTCTGCTGAGGGTTTTGCGAGGAAATGAAAACCACAAACTGCAATAAATTTGCTTATTAAAGAAGCATTAAAAATTCTGTTGAAAAGTAGGATTCTTCATGATATTTTTTCCTGAGTCAGTTAAGTCTTGTATTTCTAGAATGAAGAAAGAGATTCATTAAGCTTTGCCAAGGGTTTTTAATTGTGATACCATAAAACGAAAGGAACACATGGTCTACAAACACAGGCCAGCTTCACTGATTTAAGTGACATTACCACAGGCATGCACAGATCTTCCCTTATTCTTTGCAAGGGCCATGGGTTTTTTAATACCTCTGTAGAACCAGAAAAATTATAACTTTAATTAAGTCCTTCAGGGAATTTTTGGCATTAGTAGAAGTGAAAAACTTCAGAAGTCATAAAATATCTAGGTGTCTCTAGAAAAGACATCATTCTGCTATGCAGAATTACGCCTATTTCCATTCAGCATAGTTTCAGTACTGCTCTGTTCATGTTTAATATTAAAAAAAGGAATTCTTTTGAAGATACTGACAGATATTTCTCACTCTGAGAGGGCGATAACCTTCACAGTTAACTAAGCCTAACTGTACTCATGATGGCTTTTATTCCTGATACCATCCCTGTAGATACTGCAAGTGTGTGTGAACAGTAACCATTTTATCAATATCAAGCACATTAAGCAGAGATAACCCCATAGTTTGAAAAATGAGACAGTTTTGATACTGATATGGCAAGTGTGTGTATGTTAAATGGGCAGCTCACAGAAATACATGTCCCTTGTCACTGTTACCATCAGAGTGTCCAAGGTCCAATCTGATTTTCCTGCAAGCAATAGTAAATACCTTACTTGCTGTGAACAGATTTAAAACCTTGGCTGTAATTACTTTACCCTGTCATGCAGATAAAGTCAGTCTGTCCTAATCTAAATACTTCCAGTTCTTTCTGTGTATTCCCTACTTGGCACTTAATCTCTACCAGTCTACATAGCTCTGCCTCAAAATACTTCTCTTTGGTTATCTGATCAGCAAAGGGCTGACACTGCTTTGGTTCATCTCCATGAAACAAGCGTTTCCATCGCAGGGGTTAGTGGTCTGTGGTGCAACAGTCTAGGGAGGGCTGAACTAGCAGGGTCATGGAAACGTTGCACTGGGTGAAGTTTAAAATGTAAATAAATCCAGAAACCTATTAAAATGTCTTTGCTTTCTTTCCTAAGTAGCTGAAGTACAGCTGGAAAAGGATCTTTTCCTCTTACTCTATATATAAATATAAACTAATGAAAAATTTGTAACAAATTCTTAACCTTTGACAAAAAATCTGCTGTGCATTGATGAATAAATTGATTTATTTTCCCCAGATGGAGCCATAGGCTCAATATTATCTGCTGGGGCAGCACTGCATCAGAAGGTGATGCTGTATGGTACTATATGTGAAATTAGATTTTTTTTTTTTTTTTAACCTACTGTTTTATTGCCTACTGTCTTGAATAACTGTTCTCACACTATGACCCTGGATCAAGGTAACCTGCAAAGCTGTAAGAGGACTGCTTGTGGTCCACAGCCTGCACTGCACTGCGGCAGAGTAGACCTGATGAATTTCTGTCAGGGCCCCCGTGCTTCAGTGCAGAGACAGAGTCTCTCACCCTTTACACATCCTCCCGACGTGTAATGGGATTTGTATCGGGCCTTGCCGCTGGACTGGTGACCCAGCTGGGGAGGAGGGGTGTTGGAAAGCCACTTATACGGACTGTCCAGCAGCGCAGACACATGGGACCGGATCCAGGGGCTGCTTCACTAAGTCCCTTTATTTGTCTGCTCTTTGAATTGCTATCATTCTTCCCATGGAGAAAAGACACATCGTCAAACTTGGCAGAGTGTGAAAACCTTACTCATACATGCTTGCTTTGGCTCTGATACCCAGCACGTGGAAAGCGTCAAAGTCCTGAAGTAATGGTTAAGTCAGCTGAGCTGATAGAAAGCAAAGATGTGCGTCCTCCTCTGTCCTGCACAGAGAGCCTGTAATATGGTTTGCAAGTAAAATGGTGCAAAATCCCTCCCACAAGGTGTTTTCCAAGATAGTGATTGGGATATCTGCTGTTCAAACGGGTGCCTGCGATCCAAGTTTCTTGAAGAGGTGGGATAGCTGAGTTCCAAGGAGAGATACTGTGCTACAAGAGAACAGAGGAAGCAATGTTCTGCTTTGCACTCCAGCCAGTAATAATCTCTTTCCCTGCTGAATACTGCATTTTTCCTTTATAAAAACATTAATCTGTAGGGTATTGGGACACGGTCAGATTCTGCCAAGAACAAATTGTTAAGTAGTTACTGTGCTCGTTGCCTCTTAAAGCTGCAACTGTTGGTGTTCATTTTGCGAAATAAGTATCATGGGGCAAAAATGTATTGACTGTGACATTGTAACTATTTCCCAGAAAAATTAATTCTAAACAGAGAGAGTTGGAAATAAATAGTTCTTAGAAGGCTCTGTTTGTTTAGTGGCTGTTGTTTATATATGAAACAAAGAAAATTTGGTTAAAATTGTGTGATATGCCCTTACATTTCAAAAAAGGACCCACTTTAAAGTCTGTATTTTCAGTTGGCTTTAGATTGTTGTACAATGCATGAGTTTGGGACGGACAAGGAACTGATCGCACCTCCACAGGAGCTCACCCTGCGGGGTGTCAGACTCCAACGGCACCGTCCAGAGGCAGCCCCGCAGCAACTCCTCTGCTCGAACCAGGCCCTCTGCTTTCTCCGGGGCCTCCAACTGCATTCAGCACCTCAGTGTCCCACCTCTGAGGCCGTGTGGCTAACCACCCTTCCCGAAGCACACGAGAGAAAGAAAGCTTCAAATGGGGATGTGCACAAGTTGATCATGTTACTTAAAGGCACTCTCTGGAAATGCCAAAAAAGCCATTCAGGCCTCTGTCAAGGGCGTTTCCAGAAGGTGCCTCTGTTTGTCCCGTGGGGCAGAACTAAAAATCATCCCATGAACAAACATGCTCGCTCAAATCAATGGTCCGCTTTCGCAAAGAAGGATCTACTGTAGCACAATAGATTTCAATAAAAATTATAGCAATAATGAATATGCTGAGAAAATGAAATATGCAATGATTTTACAAAGGAGAAATCTGGAAATGCACGGTTTGCACCAGTCTGAGATTTAGTATATGCTGACACAACTCCTACCAAGATCAGTAAGTTATGGTCTTCTATAGCAAGTTCACTTTGTCCTTGAACTTTACTGACATTTTTTGTTTTGTCACCACGTAAAAATGGAAATGTAGTCAAATACTATATCAGCTCATCAGACAGCTGATTTTTTTCCCCTGTGTAGTTAGTTATTAAAGCTGTTGTCAGTCACTGTAATGGAAGCTGTGTCAGACTGCTCATATCCCCAGGTTACTCACAATTTGGGAATGTATATGTCTGTCTTCTTGTAATGACAAATACTACTATTGTGTTGGTAATAAATTCTGCAGTCATTTCAATAGTATTTTTGCTGTAATTTACAAGAATTTGTAAGGCTCAGATAGCAGAAGGGATCATAGGAAACCTAATTCTTGGGACGCCTGTCTGGAAAAGGAGGAGGACAGTTGTAACCTTGCTTACAAAACTGGAATACTTTGACCCCTTTCATGTTTGGCTATATGAACTTTCCAGTAATTCTAGTGTATTGAGAAAATGTTGGGTTTACTGACAAAGGAGTTAATAAATCATTTCCCTAGGCTTTTAGTTGGCTTCCACAAGAGAGACATCTTTAATATCATATGTCATTGAGCACTCTTAGGTATGAGGTTGCCTCCACAAATCTTTTTGTACTGTCATCTCTTGGTTGGTTATTAAATTGGTGCTGTCTACAAATTTATCCGGTCATAAATTTTTTGGCAATTATTGAGAAGTTCCTTTCACCCTATGTGTCATCTTCAGGTGGTTTTGAGAAGCAAATGAAAATGGGTGATTTATTTTTAATGGTAATTTAAAAGTGCTTGTGAATAAGTGGGATATAAAAAAATACTTTATTCAATATCTGAATTTTGCTTTCAGTATAAATGTAAAATAAGATAAGATTTTGGGACTAGACATTATTGAACCATTCATTGCAAATCAGGCTTTTGAAAACTCTTATATTTATGTTCAAAAATAACCTAGTGAAAAAAATTTGCTTATAATCAACTTAAATAATTAATTGCTACACCGGTCCTTTTTCTTTTTTCCTGAATTTGGAAATCAATGTAGGCATAAATGCTCTCAAAATATGTTTACCTACAGACATCTTCAACTTCCAATATTTATGATCAACTAGCAGCGCTGCCCTTGAGCCGTTGGCTTTGGTGCAGCTAACAGGAACGGTATTTCTGGGTTTCTTTCTCATGAAATACTGTTAGTGTGATTTCACACTGAGCACCTTGAGGTCCCATAGTTTGAATTACAAGGTCTTTGTATCAGGAGCTAAAGGTTGCTGGTGTGAACAGAAGGGAAATGGGGTATGTAAGCTGGAGATGGAATGGTGGAATGGGTCATTTTATGTGTGGAGTTCACAGCAGCCCTGATGTGGTGCTAGGATGGAGCTCACCTACTACACTTCAGAGCAGACAACGTGCTGCAGGATCTGCTGCCTTTACACTCTGCTGCATTTGTGTTTCTTGCCTAAGAAAGGTAACCCCTCCCAAGAATTCACTGTCCTCTAACAATACACTGAAGTCATCCAGGTTTCATTATTTTTATGGGTTTTGGTCACAGTTTTAGTGTTGCTAGGCAGGGATCATTACATAATGGAATCAACAGTATCAGGAACACTAAGTAACTCACCAGCAGCAAACAAGTATCACAAGCACGGTGAAACATAACACAGATTGCTGTATATTGATTTTAAAACGAGGTACTTGAAATGAGTGAAGATAAAGGGAGGAAACATGGTGCACTGCAGCTCAGCAATTATTTACTAACTGAAGTAATCCGTGTTCTCACTAACTTCTGGAACCTATTTAATCATGTGAGTATCAGCACATCTGCTATCAATCACTCATTAATGATCGCAAAGATATTAGATATTTGTTGCTGTGTTCCCCCCCCACTTTTTATATTTTATTGTTCCAAAATGCATCACTTCTGTCCCATTGATTTCAGAATGGTAAAATCTGACTCTTTAGTTAGGATTTCTGCCATTGACAGGCAATTTTTACACAGAACAGTCATGACTGCAGGGTCTGTCCCTGTATCATTATGTTAGCTAGATACATTTTCATGTTAATCATAACTGCCGTCTAAATTTCTGGTTTAGTGCATGTCTAAAGCCCTGACCGTTGCCCAACACATGGCATAGAGCCAAAGCCAACAAACAGAATCGGGAAGATGCTGGCAAATAGAACTGAGGGTGCCATTTGAATAAAAAATATGAGCACGTTAATAAAAAGGAAAAAAATAATGTGGTAACTAGATCACCACACCACTCATGCTACATATGGGGAGGTACTTGGTATATGTAGCAGGAATCAGTTTCTGGATTCAGTACACTTCCTATATTTTTTTTTGCCAAAGTGCCTGTCTTCACGAGAAGCTCCTTCTTCCTCTGGGATGGGGAGTCACAGCAGCTGAAACCACTGGCTGGGGTAAGTGCTCCCTGACCCTGCAGGAACCAGGCTGCTTAGTTATTGCCTTTTCAGTGTTAATGCTTCATGACAACTTCCCACAGTTGAAAAAGGACAATATCTCAAAGCTTTGGATCAATTCTGATTTGCTTCTGTGTAGGGATTCCTATATGGGAAACACTTCAGTGTGACCTTCCTTTCTCTAATGTAGCTGACTGGTTTGGAAGTCCCATGAGGAACACAGTTATTATTATTGGTAAACAGAAGTTCTCCATGCCAACAAATTTCCCAGTTTTCATCACGGTTCAGATGCTTTTTCTTTTTTAAAGTAGGCTTGAAAAATAAATCAGTGCTTATAAACTACCTTCTAAGTCAAGAGGGACAATGCAATGAGTTTAATGTCTGCAGCTGGAAGCTGGTGTAGGACTCCGTTATTTTTACATTTATGTATTTCACCAAATACAGAAAAAAATAAAAGAAATAGCTCTCTATTCTACCCTACAAAATCTGTAGAGTTCACTGTGCAGGCAAGGTGTAAAATGTGTAAATAATAGGTGTACGTGGTATAAAAATGGCAAGACCAGAATAGTTATTTGGGAATGGAGCATCAGAGTCACATGTAGATGTCCACCAGAATGAGGTCTGAGACTCAAAAGTTGACATTTTAGCAGACATAAACTCTTGTACACATATGAGTTGCCTGGAATATACTGTATTACTGTTGGTTAAAGATGCATAGCTACTGGAATATGATATTGTCTTCAGTGAAGATTATACTCAAGCTCATATTTAGGTTCTGTGTTGGCACCTCCTTCTTTTCCTGCTTCCTACAGTGAGGGAAAACCTACAGCACTGACAAAGTTGGATTATATTTTTTTGTAGAAGCCAAAATTCTCCTTCTTCATCCCCTCACCCCAGACACACTGATGATGCTCCAGTGTCTATCCTGCACAAACTTCTGCATGGTACCAAATGGCCTCTTGGGTGTTTCCACTGTCACTAGGGTTATACTAATGCAAACCTGCAAGCATATTCTTTCAATAAAGACGTTTATCACAGAAGAGAACAAAGATACTCTTGTTGGTATCTGTGAAACATATATTTCCCATCAACTTTTGCTTTGTCAATAGGTTACCTTAATATTTCTGAGATGCTAGTATCTCTGGGTAGCTCATTGTGTACTTATTGCAACAACTGAGTGGACATTTCATTGCTGGGGATGGTAAAATGTGGCAACTTGAGAGGTGGTGCTAGACAAAGATGGTTTTCAGAGTGCTATTCTTAATTATTTGGACCTGCCCTTTAACATTAAATTTTCATTTTTTGCTAAACAGAATATTCCTCATTGAAACACGTATATATTTCCTAGTCTGAAGTAGACATAAATATCCTAGTCTGAAATATGCTAATAACTGAGCTGATTTTCACCTCTTTTGGCTGTTCCAGCTCCATGGTATTTGAAGGCTTATGTGGAAAGAGAGTTAAGTTGACCTTGGTTTAGATGAGAATAATGTCAGTCACAGGGTGGTATCAGGCTTTAAATTACACACAGATCCATCCCTCTCTTTGCTGATAGAATCTCTCAGACCATATAAGCAAACATCATAAATTCCTCCTATTCCTCCCTGTTAGATGTGACAGTGGAGGCTAAGACCTGGAGTTTATGAAAGAGAAAGCCCAAGCTGCTTCTGTTAGGCTGCCTATTTGGAGATGAAGGTCGATAACCTGAAGGGTTAGCTGCACAGTCAGTTAATCCATGCGAAGTTCGTTTTATCTTCATTTAGAGGCTGGCCACAACTTCCATATACTCTCCTTAACTCAATCCATTATCACAGTACTAAGGTTCCCACAGTCAGTATATTGTAGTTCACTTGTGATTAGGTGAGTTTCTAGCCAGATCAGTTCTGATCATGCAGACAAATAGACAGTCCTCTCTTCATTGCATCTATTTTTTCCCCCTGAGAGTTTAAAAAAGTAATATAAGGAGAAAGAAGAATGATAGGGTTAATGGTTTAAAGTTGGGATGTAGTTGGATAAACCTAAACAGGGTAAGGTTCTTGGCCATTGCATGACTTTGCTTTGAATTTCATGTCATGCTCTGAAAACCTGGAGGATTTGCACATGGAACACTCCAGTACAGTCCAATAAGGATGTGACCAGGTTTCTCCACTCATTTTAGAATAGAATTAGATTTTACTTGTAGAAAATATTGTTTTCTTCAATTCTATAAACATTTCATTTAAAACCAATGTCCCTAATGAATTGCTAAAGAATCACAGAACATCTCTAATAAAGTAAACAAACAAACAATCCAAAAGAGATTTCCAGACATTCAGTCTCTGCTCTGCCTGTTGAACCCATGCTACTATGTCTGCATCCCAACCATTTCATCTCCTCACTTTCTACTTTTGCTTCTCAAAGAAATATGAGGTAGACAGTATATATTTGTTTTACAGAAGTATATCACTTACTTATGGTCTACTAGAAGTTGCTCTGAAGGATGAATAAGCACTCACTTTTTCTAAGCCAAAAAGTACTGAGATTTTTCACATTGATTCCCAGCTTTCACAGGGGAATATACTTATAAATTACTTCAAAACATTGTCCCTTTTTTTTTTTTCTCTGACAGCCTAAGACAGTTCTGACACAGTCCAGATATTGTAATTCTGTCCACTCTTTCATGCTATCAGTCTTTTTTTCCATTCTCTTTTCCCCTTCTCTTCCCATCTTTTTTCCTTTGCTCATTTCATTCTGTTTTACCCCACTTGATACTCAGCAGATGATGTGTGGCAGTGGAGGGATTATTCAGTAGTGGCTCTGTGGAGTTAGGAAGCGTTTCAAAGTGTTCGAAAGCTGGGAAAAACAGAGCATTACACTTCTATAGCAGGGGCAGACAGGTGTAGCAAAGTTTAGGAAATGTTAAGAATCTCCCTTAGGATTTACAAATCCTGTTCTTAATATTAATGAGCATTGGAAAACAGGGCAGTCAACACTGAATGGCTTTGTTGTGAGGACTAAGACCACAGATTTACATTTTTTACCTGCCTTTTCTAAGTAGTAGAAGTTGTGGGATGATTCAGTTTGCTTGTGTGATCTGACTTCCCCTCTTGCTTTTCTCCCAAATATTTTTTAATCTGCTGCTTTTAACCAAATTCAACATGTGTGTCTTCAGTGTCCCCACAAATTTCACAGAAATATTTGGCTGTGTACAGGTAATATCAGAATTCAAACTTTTTCAAAATTACATTTTTCTTCAGTAACATTTATCTGTTGCCTGACTGGGTCAACCAGAAGGCACAGAAAAATAGAAAATTATCATGTTACCTTTGCTTTTTACAGTGATATTTCATTTATATCTCAAGAGCAAATTGAAGAATAATATAAAGTCCCTAGTTACCAAAGAGAGGGTTTTTAAACTCGTATTGGCAATGCAGTTGCTATCTTGATGTCATCACTGCAAATATTACATCAAAATCTTTACAAAAGAACACATAGCTGTCACTATATGACAGAGTGACTGGCCCTTTAAGGACTGTATACTGGAGACGTCAAGCCAAATTAGTCAGCAATTCTCAGCATTTATCACTCAGCCTCTTGTTGTCTGTTATCACTAAAAGTTTGTTCTGCTTTTGCTCTGATCTTTGGTAGGCATTTATGCTACTGTAAAATGCTGCTGTTCTAATTTGGTGGCTTTTCAAGTTGATCATGGACAAACTAGAAGTAAGGCTATGGGAAGGTGGTGGATGGCTGAACTCGACGCAGAGTGCCTCGGTTCCAGGTTACTCTGTATTCCCTCTTGAAGCTGCATTGCCAGTGGGTGCTGCCAAACTGCACAGTGGCAAGTAGGGTCAGACTGGATGAAACCCAAGCATCTCCTTAGCTTGATAAAATAGACACCACTGCTTCTGAAAATGTATTAATTCTCCAAGAGGTTCAGAATATAACTTAAAGGCCAGACTTGTCTTAGAACTCCTTTAATCTCATATTTTCTACCGCCATATTTTTCTACCTTTTTCAAGTTGGGGGTTTCCTCAAGAGTTACTGAGCTGTTAGATATTTCTTACCTGAGAGACCATGTAAGCATGTACACTGTTGCTGTCCTTAGTTGTTTTTCAGATACTCATAGGTATAGTTTTGTAGTGACACAGTCTCTACTTCAAAAACCACTGTCCTAATACCAACCTTGTAAGACGTTCTTTAGTATTTGATCAGTGTATTTATTTTTATGCAGCAAGGCATTAAGAAATACCTTTCAGCAATGCAGTGAAATATGTTGCATGATGTATATGTCCCACTTTCACCTTGTTAAGAGAAAACCCTCACTGAATTGAAATGCTTTATAAAGATTGGGTAGATGTCCACTTTTTACCAAGGATATACAGGTGCCACCATTCCCAGTTTCCTTTGCTGTGGAGAATAAATATGCAATTCCCTTTCTATGCTTAATGCCTCATCAGTGTGTAGGCTCTTGATTAAGAGATCTGAAATTAAGCGCAGCACTTCTTTTACACAAATATAGACATAATGAGTGATTCTGCTAGTATTTCCATGCTAATAAAACCACAAAACCAGCACCAAGTTTGCCAGGATGGTCCCAAACACTTAAGCCAGCTTCAGGATTTGGGAACTTTTCTTTAATTTTTCTAGCAGGCAGGAAGGCTGAATCTGCATTCGTTGTTTATATTTAGAGCCACAGCTCTTCTGTCCTTTCTCATGCCTTCAGGATCTACACACCACCTGCAGGAACTATTAGATGAAATCCTTGGACTTTGGTATGCAAACAAACAAATACTTCTGCTGTTAGCATCCTTCAAACTCATTTCAATGCACTTACTTGTTTTCTCTGAGGTCTGTGTCCTCAGAAAATACTGCTGAATAACACCGTCCTGCTGCACAGCGCTAACAATGCACGTCTAACATCAGAACTCTGTGCTTTATTCTGATCCTTCTTCTTTAATCTATAAAATGCTCATTGTACTGTCATATTTAGCCAGGAAAGTAAGAATTCCTCTTCCATGGATGGCACTCCTTGAGGACAGTATTGAAACTACTCAATAGGAGTACCAGGTCATCGGGGCTATAAGGCTGACATCTTTGGTCACTTTGTTTTCACTTTTCTGCTCTATGCCTTTCCTGATGAGCTGCTGCTAAACTAAATTTGTCACATGTTTATGGGACTTTATTATTTTTTTTTTCATAGGGAAAAAAAAGTGAATATTGTCAGGTACCAAAAATATCCTCATCTCAGAAGTTTCATCTTGACTAAGATTAATCTGTTGGGAGATTCAGCAAAATAAATTCACCACACATGTTGCACACTGGTTTCAACAGATGTATTTTCAACGATATTACTTAAAATTACTTTTCAAAGATCTTTCCTCCATACCTCTCTTTTGTTAGACCTTAGAGGGCTGAGGTTCCACCCAGCTTCTCCAGAGGGGAAGGTGGCAAAAATTATGAATACATCTTCCTTTCTGCTATCGGATATTGCTTTTTCTCAGCTTTCCCGTAGGACTTCCACAGCTTCTGACAACTCCTGTTCAGCATGAAAACACTGGGAAGGGGTGGGTGTGTGGGGGTGTGTGTGTGTGGAAATGGCAAGCATCACTTATTTTACATATTAATCTGGAGAAACCTGGCCAAACCCATGAATCACAAGTGCCCCTGACTGAAGAATGTCCTGAATTTCAGTGTTTCCAGGGAGTGAATGCTACACCACACAAAAAATGTGCAACCCAGCAGCAGCCCTTGAGCTGGCTTGCCTGGCTCATCAGGGTGTGCTGCTTTGGCTGTGATTCACAAAGGATTCCAACTCCCTGTGTCATTCACTCATCTTTCTTGTTTCATCCCATCCCCTTCACCTCTTAATATGCTTTGTCGCACTGAACTTTACCTCCTGCTCATATGTTCCTCCTTCTAAGCCAGCTGTGAATTTCCAAGCTGATTGAACTATCACTGGGAGATAACTGTGCATTGTTTTCTTGATCAGCAAGACCAGCTTTTCTTACCAGAAAAAATCTACAAAATATTCACAGCAGATTTAGCTCAAGCCGCAGACTTGCTTGAACATAAAAATCATTATGAAAAAAGAGATGTTTTCTCTGTCTTCTTTCCCCTGGATGTAAATGATGCCATCTAGCTCCACTGCATGAAAGCATGACTTCAGAGCTTCTAGTAGCTATGAGTTTTACAAATGCAACCATGAAATTCTTCATGTACAAAGCCAAATGTACCTCTCCTTTCACAACCTGAGTGGTTTTGTCAGCAGGTATCCTCTTGTGCAGGCCTGAGGAAGCAAAGTGTTTCTCTCTACCTGAAGCGGTACTTTTCTGTGACTATTTTGAGAGACCTGAGGATGGACGTTTTTTCCTTCTCAAACGAAGTTTAAGAGTGCCTCACTGAGTTATGACTGTTTGTTTTATTCCTTATGTCTCTTCAGTTATCATTACTCCAGGATGATTCATGTTGCTTTCTAAATGCACATGTTTGGATGCCCATTGTGGAGAGCTTAGCAACTGCGTTGCGCTGAAAAGCTCGTGCTGGCTGAGGCACAGTTGATGCTTAACCTTTGCTCCTCTCTGTCACGAAAAAGGTCATTGCTATGAGCTTATGACTGAGCAATGTTCTGCAACGTTGGATTATCCTGCTTTGTACCTCTGCCTTCTTCCTCCCACCATCTTCTCCTTTCCTTGTCACAGTAAAATTTCTCTTACCTTGTTACCTACTCTCTTTCAACCAAGATTTTTCAGCATTGGCAGTCATACAGCGAGGTAGCGTAGGTATGTCAACAGAACCTTTACTCTTGGCCACTAGTTCTTCATTTTAATTACGTATTCAGAAGTCATGAGCCAGACTTTCCATTGCCATCCCTGAAACTATTCCAATGTATTTCACTGAATTTTCATTGATTAAACTGAATGGACAGGCTTCAAAACTCAGGACTTAAATCACAAGCCTTGCCTACAAGTCACTTTTACATTGAGTTCGCCTAGACTCAATTCATTCTAATAGACTTTGGCCATATCCTTTAATCTTAACATGAGGTTAGTTTCTTTATTTTTTTCTTAAACTGGCAGGATAAATAGTTTCAGATAGAATATATTTGATTTCTAATGACTGAATGATAGAAAATTCAAAAAATGAAGCAGGAAAGAAAGGAATAATTTAGCTTCTTAAAACTAGGACTGCCATCAGTATATACTTGTCAGTCTGCCCAAAAGTAAAGATAAATAATAATGCAGGAAGGAAAGCTACTTGTCACATTCTAAGCACAAGCAATATCATAGACTGACAAACTGCAAAAAGGTTTGAACTCTGTTTTTAGAAAAAGGTCTTTTGGAAAACAAATTTCCAGCACAGTTTGTGCAGCTAAAGAACAAAAAGCTGTGTAATGGGCCAAATGGAAAAGGTAGACATGATAAAATGGGTGTTACTGGAAACAGAGGCCCCACGTTTCACTTCATTTGCGTGGGAACTATGAGTAATAAGAAGTGCTTCGAGGACAGCTTCACATACTGTGTGCTTTGAAACTGAATTTGCATTATGCATTCTTCAAGCAGTTACATACAGACACTTTCCACAGCAAAGCCTGGAGACTTTTTGGCCAGCATTACCCTGTATTCCATCGAGGTTGTAGTCCTGGAGCTTTCGGCACTCGCTGCTCTACAGCTGCCCTCCGGGGCCAGCTGGCGGATGCCAGAGCTCCCAGCTGCTCTCGTTCACACTGCAGGAAAAAACGTTGTATTTTCTTTTTCTACCCTCAGCACCTACTTTAGATTATTTTGCTAGTTTGCTAGATCAGTGAGATTAGGTTTATCCTCTTTGTCCATTGGCAGCTTAGCGGAGTATTAAAAATATCAGCAATAATAACAAGCCTACCTTCAGCTGAGTTCAAATCGTGCTTGTAGCAGGTAAGGCTCTGCCAATTAACAAGGAACAGTCTCAGTGCTTCAACCACTTGCAAGAATCCCCATCACAAAAATAAAAGCCTTCCTTTCAAACTCTTTGCTTTCCTAATCTGTTAGTATATAAAGTCAAGGCTCCACATCCACAAGCTCACAGGTTAGCACTGAGCCTGGGAGATTTGTTTCTCTAAACCAGTCCCTCGAAGAACCCTCCTCAGCAGGCACGAGTTCCCTGCATGAAAGATCTTTCACCTTACCAAAATCACAAATGGAAAACATTGCAGCAAGATACAGTGGGGTTATTAAATTTGGAAGATGTTAGCTGGGTAAGAACCAATATCAGCATAAAACTTCGTGATTTATGTGCAAAAAGATGACTTTATTTATAAAAATGGGGGTGTCTTCAAAACTTACAGTAGACACAAAAGACTAAATATAAAATTAGTCACTGGATGTTAAAAAATATTTATATTTATGAAGAAATACATGCAATTTAGATGGATACCAAAAAGTATAATTTCATTGATTTTCTAAACAGACCACTGTGAATGACAGCATTTGAAATTCAAGCAGTAAAACCAGCAATGACACATTAAGAACATTTTGTAACCTCGTCTTCTGTTTCAGAATGGAATTACTGAAATTGTTTGTAATGAAACTGGAAATCACAGACCTGCTGCTCCTGCTCTTAATTACCGCCTGGAAGCTGGGCAGTCTTCCGAGCTAGATTTGTCTGAGGAAGGGGAATCCTTGCAATTAACAGAGCTAATTTTACTGAAACAATGCAAAAGCTGCTGTTTTGCATATGGTAGCACGTGCGATGGTTCAAAATGAGTGTTGCCCTCACATCTCTTAGTATAGTTAACTCAACTCCTAGCATAGTTAACACAAATGCCAAAAAAGACAAAACTGGATTTTTAAAAAAATTGATTAAAATCATGAGATTTGTACAAACAAAAGAAACTTGTTCTTTTTTTCCCCATTTTAAAATTGCTGATACTGAGCTCACTTTGTAAAAAATAACGACCAAACTTAAATGAAATCTGAGGATGTCTTTTAATTAGTGCTTGGTGGGAAAGGCTTTTTCTTTTGTTTTTTTTTGTTTGTTTGTTTCTGAATGAGGCAGACAGGACGCAGAGACTCCACATCACAGCCCAGGTGTCCTGACGGCCGGGTTACACACTGCGCCTGAATAAATTTCTGCCTCTGCTCGCCTGTCTCCCTCTTTCTTCCTCTCCACTCTTCCTTTCTTTATTCTATCTCTAATCACGTGTTTCCCCAAACTATTCTTTCTACACGCATTGAATGTCACAAGATTATTTGGTTTAAGGTCATGAGACTTCAAGTTCTGCTTTTTCTCCTATTTTTAACGGGCCTGTTAGAATTCCCCCTGTTAAGTTTAACTCTGCTGAGTAAACTAGAAGAGTTCAGTATTGGTCAGATCTGAAATCAAAGCTGGTGATGAAATATCACGTTAAAAAGCAATTGCTCCAGTAAGGCCCTAGAATCACAACTCTAGCGCTTGCAACCCCAACACTCCTCCATCCCCGTAGGGTTTGAGACACAGCTCGTTTTTTCTCCTTCTCCTGAACTGAGCCACTGATTTGAGTGGAATCGTTGCTTGGGTTAGGTGAGCAGGATGGAGCTGAAGGCTAGTGCTTTCAGCCTCTTCTTACTCAACCTGACATCTTCATTGGTACCTTTTCACATTTAGATTAAAGATGCTGAATTCTGGTGATTTAGTCCCATGTGCTAAATTTCATGGTATCCTGAAGTGAGAAAAGAGACCACCATCATGGTAAGACCCTCATAATTCTTTTGTTGCTTTGGATGATATTTGGCAAACTTATTAACATGTGTAACAGTCTTGTAAGGACAGTTTAGCCAAGAAAACTGAAAACAGCAGCAATTTTAGCACTCGAGGCTCTATCTGTGTCATACAGTGACTTCTGAAAACATCCCCAAGCTTCCCATGCCCCAGCTGGCTCTGGAGCTAGATCATAGCCCTGTTAGTCCTCCTAGCCCTGCTGCAAGAGTGGGCTCTGGTGCAATAGCTCTGGGGCAGCTCGTCAGCCACCCGCCTGAAAGTCATTTGTGGCCTCCAGCAGTGTCCTGCCGGACCCTCAGCCTGCCGAGATCTCCTTCTGAAACCCCTATGCTGGGCTCCCCAAACAGCACAATAATGCCCTTAATGAAAGGTCTAGTGGAATTAAAAAGCTGGAATTGCTGTTTTTAGTCAGGATTTTTTCTTATTAGTAAAAGAACAATGCCTCTCCTTTGTCCTCTAAATACATTTGTGCAGCTCTGTTTCTGTTGGTGGGTCTAAGCTGCTCCATGACACCCGTGGGTGAGGTCTGTGAAAGCACCTACAAGATAATGTGATGTTTGAAAGACAGTGCCTCCACCTGTGTTTGATATTACTTATCTTTCACATTTTCTTTACAAATCTTCTGATCCTGCCTATTGACTTTTAGCACTAACATTGCTGCGGTGCGTGCAAATAAACAGTCCTGCAGCAGTCCGTAAGAAGTTTCATTATCAAAACGCAGTTATGTATTCTACTGTACTAAAAAGATGGTTCAGGATTTCCATTGGCAAATCTCATTACATTTAATTTGTCAGTGCAAATCGTGACACATCTTTTGATGCAGTAGACTAGATAATTATATTAATATAAGTTATAGGGGTTATTAAAAAAAGCAAAAAACAGAACAACAGCCCTTGCCGACCCATATAGTGCTACGTGAGACTCTGCATGGTTGATGGACCAGGTCATTAACCTGTATTACTCAGAAGGCAGCTATTGATTAGATTTCACTGAGGGCTGTTACTGAAGTACTCTGACACAAACTTGAGATTCCTTGAGTAGCCTTTGATAAGTGCGTCTGTTTAGAGTTCAGGACCACACATGGTTTGTTTGTGTTTTTTAAGTTGAGATAGCTGTTAATAAAAACCGGTATTGTGTCCTTGCTATAATTTATTACCTTGTCTTCACTTTGTTCTCTTATCTTGTATATTTGAGTTCCTCACTTCTAATAGTTAAGGGAATAGCCTGCAGTGTGAACAGCACTGTTTATCTTCATAACAGAATTAGAAACAAGATATATCAGCTAGATAAACTTGCCTAGAAGAAAAAAACCCCACCCACTTTCTTAACCATCAGAGGAGTAGTTGCAGGATCCTGTGTAGATCTTGGATGAGATCTTATCTGGAGATGTTTGCGTACTACCCTGTCTCTGCAAGAGCTCATCTAGAGCAAACGTGCCATCCAGGAAGCGCAGGGAGAGCAGCTGTGCTCGTGCCAAGCCTCAAATACTTGCTCTGAGACAGCCCTCGTCAGCTGCTAGCACCAGCAGCAAAGGGGCTGGGCACAGAATAGCTACTGTGCAGGCTTGGCAACCAGATTATGGGACTGTCATGCATTTTTCACAAGAGGCCACAAATATTTATTTCCTTGCTCGGGCAGTGGCTTGAGGGTAAATTTGCTTCAGCTTCTTCAGAACCTCTTTTCTTAACTTTTGTGGTTAGATGATTTTCAAGGAAATCTAAAACAAAGAAAAAGATTCACTCGAAGTGTCCCACGACCGAGCAAGGACAATCAATCCAGCAGACTAAGGATGACCAGCCCAAGACACGCAGCCGCTCCAGAACCCCTGCTTTGGAAATGAGCTGCTGAGCAAAAAGCTCCCTGATATGGAGGTGGAAACCTCTCTTCTGCCAGAGCATCCATCCTGTAGAGCACCCCAGAAGAAGCCACGAAAGGCCTCCTCATACATGGCACATCTGGCAAATGTTGAGATCAGCCCTCGGTGAGAACGTCACCACTCTGAGCTAAGCAACGGCTGCATGCAGGTCAGAAACTTCTTTTCTCTACCCACGCATCCGTTTTGTGGGCAGTGTTTTCGTTAACATCAGCACAGCAAGCATAAACACAAGTTTCATGGAACTTTGATGATCCTGATAAAATCATTCAGCACAGAAGATAAGCAGCAGCACATTCTCGTTAGTTCGGTCTACCATTTCCTTTTCTTTTGACTGTAAAATATATGACAGGGAAGGAAAGAAAACTCCACAGAACACTGACCTTGCAGCCATAACAACCCATCTTGATTAAAAGGTGGAAAATTTTGATTAGAAAATGCCACGTGGTACCCTGAGAGATAGAGGCAGCCCATGACCATGCTTTATATAAGGGATGAAACCTTCCCCACCATGCTTCCAGCTCCTGGCATCCTGCTCTCCTGCACCAGGAGAGGTCTGACCCTGCTGGCACCAGAAATGCGAGAGGTCCACGCTGCCATTCCCAAAAAGCACCACATCAGCATTTCTGAATTTTAAGAGTACAGTCTATTATTTGATTTTAAGTTTTATGGAAAGCAGTCACTTTTTAAATAGAAAGAACTTAGTTTATTTAAAGAGCAGATTTTATAAGATTTTGACAGGTAAGTTTCTGATGGGCAACAGTCTTATTTACCTGTGAATAGTAAAGAACTATTGAAATTTTGTAGGAGTGAAGATGTTGATGCTGCAATTTAGGTCCCTTTCCAATGAGAGTAATCACAAAGTACATATCAGTGCTCCTCTGGTGTCTTATCTTTGAAGATTTCTTTGCAGCTGTTTCAGTGGCTGTGTGCTGGTGAACATCACAGTACCATGTCTCTTAGCAAAAGGAGTTTGTTTTTTAGTAAAGGAGTTATTCAGTATAGTATGCTATGAATGTAAAACATTTACATAATAATCAGATGTGACTTTATTATTGTCGAAAGTTAGATTTTTCTTGGACTGAGATAAAGTTATCAATGTAGGCATATAAATTTCATTTAACTTGGTAGCTAAATGTAGAGAAAATATCAGGTACCAAATCCTGTTTGGACCTACAACTTTGCAAAGCCTCAGTCAGGAAGCTGTATTTCAAAGTGGACTTTGGCTGAGAGGTGGTGGGTTTTTTAGTGGGGAAAGAGAAGTTTCTGGCTATTTTCTTGTTAAAAGATTTTCAAGGTGGAATTGTATTGCGAAAAGCTAATTAATAAGCCAGATCTTTTCCTTCACCTGTGCAAAGGATTTAGTGATTGATTCAGCCCTCCACTTACTCCCATGAGTAAATTGGAGGAGGCAATAACCCTATCAACAAATAAAAGATAGAGGGGATGGTCCCTTTAAGTAAAGGATGGTTTACTACCTTAATAAGAGCCATGGTGTGATGCTTCTGCCCCTGAGCACTTTTTTCTTTCTTTGATGTCTCCTATCTATTTATAAAGTGCTCTGAGATTGCAAGGATGAAGCACCCTATATAAAGCACAAGGTCTTTGTCTGTCTATATTAAAATAAGCCAAGACAATTTATGTTTTAAAAAGAGAGGGAAAGAATTCAGCAAAGAAATCACCTTGCCATGTTTTGTTGTAAGATCTGACAAAATCTTCTGATAAAGCTAACACATTTTTCCATTACAACCTAAATCACACACTTAGCTTCAGAAAGGGTCATCTGGCTTTCTGCTCACAACAAATGAACCTGTAAAATTAGAAACTAAAACTTAACAATACAAAAACTCCCAGAAGGTTGAAATGGATGCAGAGTTCTGGGTTCTAGGCTGTAATTACAATCTAATTCAGGCAAACTGCAATTATACAGAAATAACAAGTTGAAGTGGCGCTGCCCTGTGGTGACAAAAGACTGGAACCAATCTCTGCTTTAAGGGAAACCTGCTACACCAAGGTGGAATATAACGTGCTGAAACAACCATAAAAAATGTTTTGTCTGTGCAGCAGGCTTTATTTTATTAGGCATGTTGAAAGCAATACACCTACAGATGTTTAAAGTAATGATTCTTTTAGTGGCTGTTATGTTTTTTTAATTTAAAGGAGCGAATCAAGAGCATGGAAGATAATTCCAGAATTGGTCTGATACCACACAACTTTTCAATGCTGTTTTTGAAACGTTTTTTTTTAATTTCTAGACTAGGTCTGCTGAACTTAAAGTGCCCAGGTCCTCTTTGGCTGAGGAAAGCTACGGAGTTTATGAATCCTACGAGAGCTGGCAGAAGCCCTGCTTTGGCTGGGCTGCTGATCAGGCTCTCAGATCCCTCCGTGAGTCACTGAGTCTGGGAGGCCAGATGCCCGCCACCGGGCGCAGTAAGTCCTCAGGCGGGGTCTGACGCTGAAGACCATCCCATGCTGGGCTGGGCAACGTGGGGCATCTGCCTGCCCCAGCGCACAATGCGCCTCCTGCTTTGCAGCCCGCTGTATTCACTGACAACAGGTAGGACAATTTGGGCAGTCCCGCTGCAAAGGACTTCAAATACCTGATCAAAACAGTCCCTGTTCAGCAAAGCTGCCAACTGCATCTTTAATCGCTGTGCTAAACGACAAGAGAGGTCCGCTGTCACATTCATTTGTACACCTAGGCCAGTGAGAGTGTCACGCTGCCTGTCATGGTGGCTTAGAAAGAGAAGATTAAAAAACGAGACCCTTTTTTCTTGTAGCTAAGAGCTTTTTCAGTTCTTTTATACTTAGCAGTTTGTGAGCCGTTTGAGACTGGCTGCTTCCAGCAAATGCAGTTAGCTGACTGTCTGCTGAGAAGCCACAAGAGGAGAAAATATCCGCCCTAATAAATACCGCAGATTAAAAAAAAAAAATGTTGTGTTGTCATCCTTTCTATTTAAAGTTTGGAGGCTTGATTAGCCATTAGCCATCAGCCGTATAGCTGAACTATACATTACATAAAATAGCAGAAAACAGCTAATCGTTGGACGTGGTGCTCATTCATTCTCACCTAACCCTGGGCTCCGTGTGAGCACAGCTATTGTCACTTTGTACCTGGCAGATATTTGACATGGTGTGTGTCCTGTTCTTGTGACTCTGCAAAGCTTCTGAGGATTAACTAAGAAAGGCCGTAGAAATGTGCTACCTGAAATGTCAAACGCAAAAGAGGAAGAAAAAGTAAAATATAGGAAAAATGGACACATTTGTGCCTAAAGCTCTCAGGGGATTAGGTAATGTAGGTTCAATTTGTGATTCCACTACCAGTTTTTTATGTGACCTTGGGCAAATCATTTAACTTTTCTCTCTCCATTTTCTCTTCACTAAAACTGACACCATGCTTTGTTGAAAGGAAGGGGAAAAGGACAGGTTTTGGCCTAATTTCAACACAGAGATCGTCTCATGTGGACAATAGAAATATGAACTAATTTCTTTTAAGAAAATAATCTATAATATATGTACCTCCTGAACTAGTCATTAAATACACAGTGCTTAATTTTTTCCTCTTTTTGTTATATATCTCATATCTGAATAAAATAGGGTGTACTGAAAACTAACTGCCTACACCCCCCCAACCCACTCATCCAGATGACAGCAGACATTTGACCTCTTGAAGTATAAAAAATACGCAGTCAACTCATTTTTTTCTCCATTAAACTGCTAGAGCTTTTTCTAGAAGAATTACCATTGGCAAAAGATTGATTTGTTGTAAATCTTCAGAAACTATGGCAGAAGCCTGTATTGTAGCTTTCCATTTATGGGATCTGAAGAGTCTTACACATTTCAACAGCAGCTGTAAAACAAATTGGGAAGATTAAGGTATATCTCTTGTCACCAAGAAAACTTTTGCTAGCCATCCCTTGGGCTGGCAGCACTTATAAACATTTATACAGCCTAGGATTTATATCCTAACTTTGAGCAAGTAAAAAATTACCCTAGTTGGTATCAAAAAGGCTTAGTGGATATGTTATTTTGGAAATCAGTTATTTAGATTCGTGCTGAACTGAAATCACATGTTCTGCTGCGAAGAACTGCTTCTGTTCCACTGTTTACATACCATGAATAAATGTTTAAAAGACTCCTTCCTGTGAGCAAAGCTCCAAAGGAAAATCTTGGCCACTCTTCACTGAAAGCAGGTGAGATCTGGTCCCACACGCTGGCTCCTGAGGGCTCCCGACGAGCTGAGCTCTGGCCTGGCCCCCGTCCCACTGCGGTCAGGGAGAAGGTTTGTGCAGATGTCAGAATCACAGAATCACAGAATCACAGAATAGTAGGGGTTGGAAGGGACCTCTGTGGGTCATCTAGTCCAACCCCCCTGCCGAAGCAGGGTCACCTACAGCAGGCTGCACAGGACCTTGTCCAGGCGGGTCTTGAATATCTCCAGAGAAGGAGGCTCCACAACCTCCCTGGGCAGCCTGTTCCAGTGCTCCGTCACCCTCAGAGGGAAGAAGTTCTTCCTCATGTTCAGACGGAACTTCCTGTGCCTCAGTTTATGCCCATTGCCCCTTGTCCTGTCACTGGGCACCACTGAAAAGAGCTTGGCCCCATCCTCCTGACACCCACCCTTAAGATATTTATAAGCATTTACAAGGTCCCCTCACAGCCTTCTCTTCTTCAGGCTAAACAAGCCCAGTTCCCTCAACCTCTCCTCATAGGGGAGATGCTCCAGTCCCCTCACCATCCTCGTAGCCCTCCGCTGGACTCTCTCCAGTAGCTCTTCATCTTTCTTGAACTGGGGAGCCCAGAACTAGACACAGTACTCCAGATGAGGCCTCACCAGGGCAGTGTACAGGGGAAGGAGAACCTCCCTCGTCCTGCTGGCCACACTCTTCTTGATGCACCCCAGGATCCCATTGGCTTTCTTGGCAGCCAGGGCACACTGCTGGCTCATGGTTAACCTGTCGTCCACCAGGACACCCAGGTCCCTCTCCGCAGAGCTGCTCTCCAGCAGGTCCACCCCAAGCCTGTACTGGTGCATGAGGTTGTTCCTCCCCAGGTGCAGGACCCTGCATTTGCCTTTGTTGAACCTCATCAGGTTCCTCTCTGCCCAGCTTTCCAGCCTGTCCAGGTCACGCTGAATGGCAGCACAGCCTTCTGGTTTATCTACCACACCTCCCAGTTTGGTGTCGTCAGCAAACTTGCAGAGGGTACGTTCTAACTCTTCATCCATGTCGTTGATGAAGAAGTTAAACAAGACTGGGCCTAGTACTGACCCCTGGGGGACACCACTTGTTACCAGCCTCCAACTAGACTCAGCGGTGCTGATGACAACCCTCTGAGTTCTGCCATTCAGCCAGTTCTCAATCCACTTCACCGACCACTCATCCAGCCCACACTTCCTCAGCTTCCCCAGGAGGATATCATGGGAGACTGTGTCGAAGACCTTGCTGAAGTCTAGGTAGACAACATCCACGGCTCTCCCTTCGTCTACCCAGCCAGTCATGTCATCGTAGAAAGCTATCAGATTGGTCAGGCATGATTTCCCTTTGGTGAATCCATGCTGACTACTCCTGATAACCTTCTTTTCTTCCACTTGCTTCATGATGGCCTCCAGGATAAGCTGCTCCATCACCTTTCCTGGGATGGAGGTGAGACTGACCGACCTGTAGTTCCCTGGGTCCTCCTTCTTGCCCTTTTTGAAGACTGGAGTGACACTGGCCTTTCTCCAGTCCTCGGGCACCTCTCCTGTCCTCCAGGACCTCTCAAAGATGATGGAGAGTGGCTCAGCAATGACATCCGCCAGCTCCCTCAGCACTCGTGGGTGCATTCCATCGGGGCCCATGGATTTGTGGACGTCCAGTTCACTTAAGCGATCCCTCACACAGTCCTCCTCGACCAAGGGAAAGTCGTCCTCTTTGTGGGCTTCTTCTCTTACCTCCGGGGCCTGGGATTCCTGAGGGCCAGTCTTAGCACTGAAGACTGAAGCAAAGAAGACATTCAGTAACTCTGCCTTCTCTGCATCCTCCGTCACCAGGACACCCGCCTCATTCAGCAGCGGCCCCACGTTGTCCCTAGCCTTCCTTTTGCTGCTGATGTAATTGAAGAAGCCCTTCTTGTTGTTTTTGACATCCCTTGCCAGCTTCAATTCCAGGTGAGCCTTGGCCTTCCTCGTCGCATCCCTGCACGCTCTCACCACGTTTCTGTACTCTTCCCAAGTGGCCTGTCCCTCTTTCCACATTCCATGGACCTTTCTCTTCTGCCTGATCTCCGCTAGAAGCTCCTTGTTTAACCATGCAGGTCTCCTGCCTCCTTTGCTAAATTTCTTTCTCAGGGGGATGCATTGCTCCTGTGCATGGAAGAAGTGTTGTTTAAAGAGCGACCAGCACTCATGGACCCCCCTGCCTTCGAGAGCCCTGGCCCACGGGATTCCTCCCAGTAGCTCCTTGAAGAGGGCAAAGTCAGCCCTCCTGAGGTCCAGGGTTTTGATCCTGCTTATCGCCCTGCTTCCTCCACGCAGGATCCTGAACTCGACCATTTCATGGTCACTGCAGCCGAGTCCACCTCCAACCTTCACATCCTCCACCAGTCCCTCCTTGTTTGTTAACACAAGGTCCAGCAGCGCGCCTTTCCTTGTTGGTTCCTCCACCACTTGCATCAGAAAGTTATCATCGATGCTCTGTAGGAACCTCCTGGATTGCGCCTGCCTAGCTGTGTGGTCTTCCCAGCTGATGTCAGGGTGGTTGAAGTCCCCCATGAGAACCAGGGCCTGTGACTGTGAGGCTGCTTGCAGCTGCCTGTAGAAGGCCTTATCAACCTCCTCCTCCTGGTCAGGTGGCCTGTAGTATACACCCACCGTAATGTCACCCGTGTGAGCCTGTCCCTTAATTCTAACCCACCAGCTTTCAACTCCTTCTTCACTTGCCCCCAGGCCAAGCTCAATGCATTCCAGTTGCTCCCTCACATATAGAGCAACTCCCCCACCTCTCCTTGTTGGTCTGTCTTTCCTAAAGAGTCTGTAGCCATCTATGACAGCTTGCCAGTCATGCGAGTTGTCCCACCACGTTTCTGTGATGGCGACCAAGTCGTAGCCGTCCTGCTGTATAATGGCTTCCAGCTCCTCCTGTTTATTGCCCATGCTACGTGCATTGGTGTAAACACACTTGAGCTGGGCTGTCAATCTCACCCCTGGCCTTGGCACTCCAAGCCTAGGCTCATCCCTAGTGAGCTGGGCAATATCCCCTTCCTCCTTCGAACCTAGTTTAAAGCCCTCTCAATGAGGCCCGCCATTGTCCTGGGTCCTCCTCCACACACCCACGGGATAAAGGGTTAGCTGGGGGACTGTTGTGGCAAATGGGCATTTCCACTTACAAACTAAGGACACGGACTCTTCAGCAGATTGGTCTGGATTGCTTTGTATGGTGAGAGCTGCAACCTCCTTCCTGCAGATGTATTTCAGAAATACTGAGAATCTGACCTGCAAAAGAAAAATTGTCTCTAAGCAGAAATGAATTTATTATAAAACAAAACAAGGGCATGTTGAGCTGTTGTAGTACAGATATCTGGAATGTTGGTGGAAAATAATAGCATAGGTTTATATCAGTATCTAATATTGTATATGCATGAAGAAGTAGAATTGAAGTTCTTGGGGTCTTTATCTTATTTTTATCACTTCCTAACTTTTCTGTATTTAACTTGGAATCTTCAGCTGTGTCCTTAGTACTCTTCATGAGTCATATGTAAAGTATCTGGACAGCATATGCTCTCTGAATGAACAGATTTTTAAAACACGATTATTCCTAGTTGTATGAGCAAACCCCCCTTCTCAAACATCAGTCTGTACAAAAATCACAGTCATCTGAGTACCCACAGGAAAGCATCCACAATTGTATGAAATGGAGAAATTACACTTTATCTCACATTTCATAAGCTTATTCATTCTATCTGTAGCTTCTCATTTGTGAACCTCAGGCCTATCTCAGCCCCTACTAATTCAGACAAAGCACAGTTCCCCTGTTTTCACAAAACTGATAAAAGACAAATAGGTTTTTTTATATGTTCAGCACAATAAAAATTCACTCCATTTTTTTTTTAAAGTAGTAATTTGATAGCCCATTTCTTTCTGAGAGTTCTGGCCTTTCAGTGCATTATGCACTGATGTGACATGGGGATAAGGCTGAATTGAAGGCCTTTATCCCAGGAAAATGCAGCAGGTATAGGTTTTTTTCTTTCCTGATATATTTTTTTTCTTCCCTTCACATTTATGAGGCAAGACCTGAGGAAAACTTAAGATAATATGCATTATGAATTGCACACGGCATGATGACCTATTTTTAAATACACTGTATTTTTTTTTTTAGTACACAAATCCCTTGGGGTTTTTTTTGTTTTGTTTTTTTTTTTTTTTAATGTAAAGTTTGCATCCAGGCCAAGGATACAACAGCAGTCTGATTCAGGCTTGTGAGTTATTCAGTCAGGTTCTGCCTTGTTAAATTCACACACACATCATCTTTTTGACCTCATTTACCTCTTAAGAAGACAGTGCTTGAAGCAAAGGAGCTTTACTTTTAAAGCAGTTGTTTTGGCTTCACATGTTTAAAACAATTGAATAAATAGGTCCCTCTGTAAAAGGGCTCATGTCCCTGCAGCTATTGTTTGGAACATAGATAGTACCAGAAAGCATTATAGTGTACTGTAACAGCAAGCAGTCAACCTTTGACAAAAGCATGAAATGAAAAGAGATGTTAGCTACAAACATTCATGTTCTTAATCTTCGATTTCATTGCTCATAGGAAAAAAAAAAAGTTTTTAGAGCAGCAAATGTGCAAGAATGACAAAGATACAATGGTTTCCTGAAGGCTAGGAGTCTAAACATAGATGTGGGCTCTGGCAGAGATCTGTTGCCCCCTGAAGTACAGAAGGTTCACTATGGGACTTGCAAATTCCTTGAACAAATAGATTGAACCCATTCGGTCAGAGAGTGTTTGCTTACATGGACAAGGTGCTCAGCAGTGTGGCTGGCTGAAAGGGGACCTGTACAAATGGATAGGCAGGTGGGCAGCACTCAAATGCAGGTGTAAATGCAAAAGAAATAGTGTACTTCAAAATAGCTCAGATGACATACAACTCACTTCCCTCTCTCAAAATATTACTCAGGTCTCTGCAGCAACTAGAGGACTAAAGGCTTCTGGCTCCACCAGTAGGATTTTATCAGTCCAGAGGGGTGGATATGTGTATAAAAAGAGGTACAGAAGAAATGGTGTCCACAGACATAGCTTATTTCTATGAAAACACATGTTGCTGACTCTGTGTGATACCAGTACTACTCCTCAGATTAAGGGAGACAGAGATAGGTCTGATCCTCCTTCCAGAACTGCTTATTAGATATTTGCATAATCATATAAATTAATCTTTTCCTTCCTTCCTTCCTTCCTTCCTTCCTTCCTTCCTTCCTTCCTTCCTTCCTTCCTTCCTTCCTTCCTTCCTTCCTTCCTTCCTTCCTTCCTTCCTTCCTTCCTTCCTTCTCTCTCCCTTTCTCTCTTCTCTCCTTTTTCTTTCTCTTTTTTTCTTCTCTCCCTCTTTGCCCCTTTCTCCTCCCTCACCATACCTTTTGATTTGTCTTCTGAGTTGCTAGGCCTTTCTTTATGTTCATGAGAGCCAGGACATTTTCATTACAAAAAAAGGAAAAATGAAGTCACATGCCCTGCAATGTGAGTCACAGGAACTGGATCTAAAAAGCTAGTGAAATGGTTTGTCCATTTTAAGGGACAAATCCAGAACTACAAATCAGTGTGACTCTCTCCAGTGAACTCAATTTATACACATGGTTGACATTAGTTGTAGAATCCAAATGAAATTGTGTGGTGTTTTGGGCAAGGTCCCTGAGGGCACAGGAACAGTCGAGAATTTAGTTCTAAAACTCATACACTGAAAAAAACTCTTCTCTGGTAGACACGTAAAATTGCTTACTGTTAATTATTATTTTGCTTACATTTTTTACTTGCCTGAAGTACTACTATGTCTGAATTATTACTTCACATTCATGATTTCAGTTTATTGCTGTTGCTATTTCTGGTACTTGGTGTCTAAAGCTTAGAAAAATTTTTGTGGTTTAAATCTTATGGGTATTCACTGCTTGCCTGTAACCAGTAATTGTGAGAAACACTGACTCAAGGCTCTTGTATTCCCACTCACTCTGTACATCATTTGATTTATTTTAAGGGATCTTAGCCTAACAGTATGAGCTGATGTAACACTTCTATAACAAAATACACCTTGGCCACCTTCATACCAATCATAGGGCTATGGGAATAACCTGAAGACAAAGTTTCTAAGACTAAGCAGAAATTAAGGGAAACAGCAGGCTCCATCACTGAGGGATGGATGTGTATGTTCAGTGTCCTGCCAAAACTGCAAGGATGGTGTTCACCAAAGTGTACTTCATGTGAGTTTTTGTATATCTGAACATTATTAGGTGCACGCCATGTGTGAAAGCAGCCTGGCTCTAGGCTCAAAGGGAAGAACAGAGTGGCTTTGGCCACAACCAGCATTCACAAAGCATTTGCCGTTGTGATCTCGTAGACCTTTACATTTTCACCATTACAGCTTAGAAAGAGTGGGGGTTCTTCATCCTGGAGAAAAGAAGGACCTGGGGAGACCTTATTGCAGCCTTTCAGTACTTAAAGGGGGCTTATAAGAAAGATGGGAACAGACTTATTAGCAGGGCCTGTTGCAACAGGACAAGGGGTAATGGTTTCAAACTGAAAAAGGGTAGATTAAGACTACATACAAGTAAAAAATTTTTTACAATGAGGGTGGTGAGGCACTGGAACAAGTTGTCCAGGGAGGTGGTAGATGCCCTATCCCTGGAAACATTCAAGGCCAGGTTGGATAGGGCTCTGAGCAACCTGATCTAGAAGATGCCCCTGCTCATTGCAGGAGGGTTGGACTAGATGACCTTTAAAGGTCCCTTGTAACCCAAACCATTCTATCATTCTGTGATTTGTCCCTTTGGCAGTGTTTCTGTTGCCATGCACACAAACACATTTTTCCAAGTCCTAGCAGTACCTGCCTTGCTCACTACCACCATCCACACACGGAACCACAGAGAGATAGCCTCCTTTCCACCTTTAGCTGCTAAGTCAGGAGTGTGCCCTGAACCATCCAAACCATCCAAACTGCTGTGAACTAATTCTAGGGCTTGCTTTTTATGGCTGTTGTTGAACAAGAAACTCTTCTGAGAAAGAGGATGGTAGAACCCACTGAACTGTAGTCACTCTGGCAGAGATGGAGGCTTATCATACATGTTGTGGTCCCTCAGGAGGGTGCATGTAAGCCACATCCCTCCCAGCCAGTCCCTGGCAGGTCCTTCCTCACTGTGGTGGCCTTTCTTTGCTCCCTGGGTCTCCTCACACCAGGACACCCTTGTCTTAGAAATTACTGGGTCCAGGCAAAGTGAAAAAGTAGGCTTTGTAGAAATCCCAGTAATCAACTTTGGGTTTCTCTAGGTGTGCCGTATCCTTAAACCCCACAGTGTTCTAGCACAAAAAGCTGTCTGTACACTCTGGCATTTCTTGACTGGCTGAGGCAATCTCTTAGACCACCCTAATCTAGTGCAGACTAACTCACAGGTTTGGGGAGAAGAAGGAATTGCATGCCATCAAATCCAATTCAGTCTTTCCATGCACTGTTTTCATAAAAGCAGTGTGTGATTCGTGGAATGTTTCCTACATATTTTCTTTTGCAGCAGCTCATTCTACAGCCACTTATGGAAATTGTTTCTGCCTAAGGCACTTCCATGGCAGTGAATTTTCTGTTTTCATTGTCTGACCATTTATTTGTGGTCTCCTAATGCCCATTATGTAAGGCAGTTTTACAAGCTAAAACACAAGCTCTCCACGAGCCAGCATCCAGTTTTACACAATGGAACCATGAAGAAATGGATGTATGTTTGTCACTGCACTGATGATCCTTCTTCAGGATTCTTCCACATTAAGCTCATTACAACGTAGGGTCTTTTATTGAAGCTCAACTTTATTGCCTTTTGCCTTTTTTCAAACCATTGCTACTGTTCAAAGGAAGAAAAAAGTGATGAGACCATCTGTATAAGAACATTTAGGAGAACATCGCTCGGGGTGTCATCATTACTTTGAGATTAAAAAACAAACAGAAGGGGAACCAGAATGTTTCCTATTCATAGAGTATTTCATCATAATTTCATTCTGTGGGTCTCACAGTTTCCAAAATCTCCACTTTCAGAGACCACCAATTGTGAACTTGTTAGTGATATAATGAATTTACTGCATTTCAAGAGCATTTCCAGAAGCTGAAAAGCTTCTTGCCCCTTATATAATTTCTACTTGTGCTATAATAGCTTTTTTACGTTTTCTTCAGATTTTTGACCCAAAGATGATTATTTTAATAGATGAGTGCTTTTAAGAAATGACATTGTTACTTATGTAGCAAATTATATTAAGAAGCAAGATTAATAAGAAGATCATGATGATGATGAGATGATATTATTTATTTATTCCAAAGGCTCAAAACTATAAATTAAATCTTATTTGGAAGTATTAATTAATGATACTGCTACCATTGCTAATACTGAGCCTACAAAGAGATGGAATACTATGTCAATGCAGTACATGGGAAGTGATTCAATTAAAAGTATAAAATATTTATGTCTCCAGGCTGTAAGCTGACACTGTAGGTTAGAAATAAAACATGAAGTTTTGGGGCTGATAATTTTAACCCAGGAAGATCTTTGTCCTTTTCCACGGCATCCATTTCTCAGCATGTTTTCTGATGATCGCCTCAGGAATGTAAACACCAAATGTGAAGGTGGGCATGAGTCAGTGTGAGAGTGGGCTCCTGTCTCTTACAGAAAGACACTTCCCAAACAGGGAAACATATCAGCCAGATCTTACAGCTTTGATTTCGTCTTTTTTTTAAGTAAATGGCAGCTAGTGACCAATTCAGTACTGAGACCACACAGTGGTGACACTCCAGGGAAGATGATGAAATAGTGCTCATGATGGCAGAAGATCTGAGGAGTAGGTTACTATAATTACTTTCACCTCTTCTGTATAGCACACTGAGATGAAAACTGCTGTATCATGGCTCAAGGAAACGTGATTCCTTTCACAGCGTTGTATGAAGGCAACCGCAACACAGGGATCACCTCTGTCCCCAGCACTATCCTAAACTGTTGTTGCTTTGGCCTGTACCAGTTGAAAAGACGTTAAGAAGAAAAAGATAGATGAGAGGATTTTACTCACAGATGTATAACACTAGCCATTAAAACTGTTAGGGCTCTTCAAACCCCTGACACAGTCAGTAGCAAGACTCCCTTTTTTGGGAAGGACTCTTGTGGGTATTGGGTTGGTCTTTGTGGATGCACAGGGAGTCAGTACCCCTCAAGACATGATCCAAGGAACCAGGTTAATAAAGACTTACAGCACTTCAGTATTTCAAAGGCACCTACTGCCATTTTTTAATTTAATTGAGTCAAGATTCTTAAAGATTAAGGTATTCTTAGTATTTTCCAGACTACAGTTTAAAGATTAAGTCTTATCCTGATTGGTAAAAAAGTTTGGATAACACATACTTCATACACACACCTGGCTTCTTTCAGAGGAAGCCACTTTATGAGCTCACTTGCAATAGAGTTGTGGTGTGTTTATAAAAGTAGATGTGGTACATGTGTCTGTGCTGAAGCCTTCAGTTACGCATTTACATGCACCAGTGAAGGGTGAAATCTTTGTCACCGACATCAGCAGTAGACTCTCGCAGCTTACTTGGGATTCAGGCTTTTGTCTGCTAATGCCTGTCAGTGATGTTGAGCCTGTTGCGATGTACCTGTACAAATGCAGATGGTTGTACACACAAAATATCTGGTTCTTCACATGCCTTTTCAGTCTCACTTGCAAAATATGTCATATTGCACAGTGGCTCAGGAAGTTAGCCAAAATTCAGTTGTTACTGTTTGCACCTCATCGTTTTGTTACTGGGGCAACTGGGGACCTTTGCTACGGAAATGTTGCTTTCAGACTTTGAGAAATTGGCAGTGCTACACAGACTTATTTTGATTACTAAATCATTTTTAAAGATAAAACTGGAATTAATGGGCATACTTTGAGAAAGGACCGGAATACTTTGATGTAAACAGCTAGACTAACTATGGCAGAAGATTAGCAGCACGTTCACAAAATGGAAGTAAAACAACCTTCCAAGCCTTTTGACTTAAATAAGATTAACTGTCAGAAGGGAGAAAATCTGCTTTAATAATGTGCTGGACCATGATTTCAAATCCAAATTCAAATATTGAAACTCATTGCTCCTGAAAACAATGTAGACATTAAAAGAACCTGCAGAGTGCCAGCTATATAAAGACATGCCCTAATCTTTCATGAGCCTTTCTGGTTTATAACGCTTCCTTCCACAATTTGTTTGGTCTGATGCTGATTTCTAACACATTGTGATGGGTTAAGAACCAAATCTCAAATCTCAGCTTCTCTCTCTGATGTGTCAAAACAAGAGTCCTAACTTGCTAATATCACAGAAGTCCAGACAGACCTCCTGCTGTCCTGCTGCAGCTGCTGTTAGAGGTCTGCAAGGGGCCATGTGCCAGCAGTCAGGCATAACAGAACCACATGTGGTCATGCCAGGTTCTTACTTTACTCCCCAAGTCTTTTCCAGGGAGCTGCCTGACTTGGGACCCCCAGTGCTGTTCTCTGTTCATAACTGCTGTTACCCCAGCTGCTATGTACAGTGGCTTTTCCTCATCTGTTGAGGAATGAAGTATTTAGTACAGAGCAATGAACAGAGCTAAGGGCTTCCACTTTTTTTTTTCCCCATCCTTTTCTCAAAATGTTCTCACGACAAAGGTGGCTTAAGTTTAAATACTGATCCTTTCCTAAACCACTGCTCAAACTGAGCTCAGGTAGGTCATAGGTATTTGATGGGAGAGGAGAAAATAATGAGTCCTCTCATCTCAAATCATTGTGAAGAGGAATGTGGTTAGTATGTCCTTACGCTAGTTGTCTTCTCTATGGCTGCTTCCATCAGAGCTAGTCACCCTTGAGGCTCCCTTTAAAACCAAAGGAGAAAAATAGGCACCTTTATAGCAAGTCACCTGGCTTATTTTATCTTTATTAGGCTGCTCCAGAAGTGCCTCTTCCTCTCCATGAGCTCAACAGCCTAAATGACTAGCACTCTGCCGGGGATGCCTGCATTTAATGAGATGAATTCCACGGCTTCTGACATTTTTTTTGACTCTTAATGAAGAGCCTCCTGATGAAGCAGAGGCACCAGTACCTGTTTGTCACCCACACTGCTGTGAAGCATCGTGAGGGGGCAGCAGAAGGAAGTGATCATTCCTGATGCTATTTCTGGCCTGAAAATGCGTGCCTTACTTGGAAAACAGTAGTGGGATTTTTATCTGAGTAAGGACGAGTAGGGAGAGGGCAGAGTCAGCCAGTTATGGATAAACAAAGGATTTGCATCGCTGTCAGCATCAGTCTGACATCTCTCACCTTCTCCTGTGTTCAGCAGAAAAACAGACAAGCAAAGAAGTCAAAAAGCATAGGAAATTTAAAACGCTGTGTGAAAATAAACTAAAAGGTTATGAGAATTTGTCAGAAACATGGTTTCCAGAGCTAAGATACCTGTTGGTACCTATTCTTACCTATAACTGATGCTGTTCTCTGAAGCACCAAAGTGTACTGTTTCTCACTAAGTTTCCTCTCATATTTGCTAGTTACTTACCAGCATAATTCAGCTTCTGACTGTAAGAACCATAGGAAAAGAAAGTTTCCTCGAGCCGTTTTTACACAGCTCACAAGCTGGGTTCCAGCTGCGTGTGAATCATTACCTCCAGGCTGGGCACAACCTCACCTGTCGGCAGGGAATTTCCGGAGGTTTAGGCAACCTGCTAAAAAGTACTTCTAGTTTTTATTTTGCCCAGAGTAAAAAGTGCCCTAGAGACTGGTAAAAAGTGCCCTAGAGATTGCACAGTCCTGCTCCATTGCCTAATGAATATTTAATCATTAATATTAAGTGGAATATTTCTCACAATGATTAGGAAAGAATCACTCCTATAGTTTGCTTGCAGGACAAGCCCCTAAAGCTAGTGCTTTTGATTCCCAGCAGGCTCTGACCTGGTTGCCACAGCCAAAGGCAATGCTCTTAGCATGCCAAAATCACTGTTTTTTAACAAAATTCCAATTTTCAGTGAAAATTTTTTCCTAAATATTTCAACCAGCCCCACTTTCTGGTTCCACTAACAGGCCATTGGTGCTCAAGTGTATTTTTCATTCAGTGGAGAATGCCTCCTGGGTTTCAAATGAGGGATTAAAAAATACAAAGGTGAAACAGCAGCTTGAAAAAGATGATGTTTTGTAATGACCTTTCTCTTCAGTGTCCTGAAAATTGCAGCCAAAACCTAACTTGACAGAGAAATACATGACTGGCTGATAGATCAATAGCCTGAAGATAGCTTTTTCCTAAATTAACTCATCCAGACAGATTCTTCAGGGAGTTCTTAACCACTGTGAAAGTTCCCAGGAGGTAAACTGGACAGATGAATCTTCAAATGTTAGTCACATTAAAATGATCTAGTTTAAGTTTGTCCTCTGTCTTGTACTTGCTATAATTGCCTACAGACAGTAAATTGGATGCTGTATCTAAACATCGGTGTGGTGCATCTCTTTTATGCAGATAACAGTGCTTATACAGAGCAGACAGCATGGAAAACTCAGTCTGTGGGTTGAACACCCACGTGCCAAGACTAGAAGCACAGAGCTTAATTTAATACGAGTTGTGACAGTGCATTAGTGACAGCAGCGTGATTGTCCTGTTTCACATGTAGGATTTCTTGGCCTGTTACCAAAGGAAGAACAAATATTCAGGGAGAAGGTGTTGAAAAAGGAAGTGGTTGTATTTGTTATTCCTGACTCCCTCAGCCTGTAAATGCAAAATCCTCCAGCCCCCTCTCAGAGATGCTGAACTCTGCTCTGACGACACCTCTTGCTCTGGGCTGGGGCAGCGAAAGGGCACAGGCAAGAGCCTCGCTAAAGGAGCAATGAGGCAGTTCAGACACTCAAACCCAAGATGTGCTCTGTGGTGGAAAGAGGCAGGATGAGCCAGCCAAATAAAAATGTTTCTCAGATTAGATTAACTAAGCCATTAAGAGTGAAATCTAACTGGAAATATGTCTTCCTAATCCCAGGAAAACATGAATTGAAGATATTTATTTTCAAGTAATTCTGTGTGTAGACCAGCCACAGGTACACAGATGTGATAAAACAGCTGGAATCTCCAAATCTAAGAGTTATTTCACTCTGGTCCTTCAGCTTCTCTGATGCACCAGAGGGGAATAAAACCTCACCACACTCAGCTGAAGTCTTGTGCAGTCCTCAAGGAACTGGCAAGATGAGCTTCCCCAGACCAGAAGAGCAAAGCAAGATGATACGGGACTTGTCAGGGCACTGGTGGCTGAAAATAAAGCTTTTTAAAGAGATTTTAATGTTTTGATTGACTCCTATGGTATTTGGATTAGGCTTTTAGGGGCAGAGAGTTGCTGGCTGTGTTGTGTCTTAGGACATATGAGTGCTAATCCTAGTGCTTTGTTCAGAGAATTCAAGTGGCTAATAAGGGACTTAAAATATTCGATTAAAAGATCTGTAGGGATTATTTTCATAGTTGTACATGTAATTTTAAGAAGGATGTTACAGTTTCAGGTAAATCCCCACCTATATTCTCCTTAAGTCTCAGCATAACACGTGGAGGAGAACAGAGTTGGTAAGATTTATCATTAGGGATCCCAAGCAAACCAGCATCCTCTCCCTCCTCTGGGCAATCCCCTGGGACTGACTGCCAGAAGTGAGCCCCACTGGCTATTTGTGTCAGTGTCCCTTCAACGCATGCAAGATTTTTCTCAGTGCATGGACTTGTCAGCCTGGAAAGCAAAGGGATGGGAAAGAACGCAGTAAGCACAACACAGACACAAAATTTAAGCATGAAGCCTTAAATTCACCTCCCTACAGCCAAGGCAGCAGCAGAGGGTGGGCAGCAGTGACTGCTGTCCTGGTATAAGCATTTAATTTCCATGTGCGCTCACAGGACGAGGTTTGGTTACTCAGCAGATGTCCAGAGGGAGGCCAGGTTCACCTAAATTATGCACCCATTTCACTGGGGATGTAGTGAACCAACGTGAAACATTAGATGGAATATCCAGTCAGCATACTTCTGAAAGCAGACCTGCAATGGAGAGAGTTGGCTTTAAAAAATTGTGTCTGTACCCTGGTGCCTGGGAGACATTGCTATTCGAGGGGGCTTGGACCTTCTCATGCCCCCTTTTAGAGAAGTGCCATCCCTACCTGCCACAAGAAGCTAACAGTGGTCAAAACAAGTTACTCAACTGAAGGGAAATGTAGGTGTTATCTTGTATCCAACTTTTGTATACCCATCTTGGAATCACAACAGTGTTCTCTAGGTGGCACATCCCTCTCAAACCTACCAAATCCAGTGCAATTTGGGGTAAGCAGGAGAGCATCTAACAAGCTTAGCTGCCTATAGACTCAGCTGTTTTGTCAGTCTTCTTTCCAATATTCTCTTTGTAACATATACAACAAGCCTTTCTTTAAGCTTTTTCATAAATTTTATTATATTTTTGGCTGATTTTTCTCACAAAAAGAAATTTAGTGATCGCAATGATAATTCTTCTTGAGATTCTGATATTTTTGGACCCTGAATTTCAAAATTGATAGGAAAGTAGATATTGCTGGCCTATGTGAAGTGATGTACAAGATAAATAAAAAAAAGATTATTCTGCAACCTGCAGTTGAGATTTATCACCATTTGTATTTCTTTGCAGTTCATGAATACCACACTTCCGATATCAAAGGCCTATTAATTTCCTCTCTGTATTTTACCTAGCAGTAATATTCAAGCTGTGATTAAGCAACCTTCATTCTTCTTGTTAAAATATCCTTCAATACAGAATATGCAGCTCAAGGGATTTGAGCTGATTCCCAAAACTACCTGTAAATTTGAAAATGCTTCAGACTTTAATACAATACCAAACTCCAAATGAACAGTTCCTACGGCAACTATTGTTTACATGTGGAAATCTTCTGTCATAAACAATCCATTCATCGACGTCTGAATCAGATACTAGCAAGAAATACAGCATTTGCTATTACATTAATTTAAAATCTGAAGTCTTTCTCATGAAGGCTAAGATCTCACTAGGTGGACTATTACCAGACTGCTGCCTTGCTGAGACACGTTTAAAAGACCGTATCTCTTTGTAGCAAGGATGCTGACAACTCATTCTAATAGTGTTCGGCAAATTATAATTGCTATATTCTGTCTGAAGACATTCTGTCATATCCATGTAATCTCTATCAGAGATTTCCAAACAAAATGAATCATGAATAGCCATAATTAATTGGAAGAAAGCCAGATTTATAAACCAATCACTACCATTATCATCTCCAGCAAGCCAAAAATAGCCTCTAGAGATGCCACTGTGACAATGAAAAAGCTTTCAAAACAGTATGAAAAAGTAGTCCACATGTTAATGGAATGATTTGGCACAGTCCAAGACCTTGGGAACTATATTTAGAACACCATTTTCTGAAACTAATGTGACTACATCATTGCTGCTAGCTGTATAACAGCTGCCTCTAGTTTAAGGACCAGGTCATGACACACTTTGTTTGCTCAAAGTGCAAAGGGAAGCCAAAATGCCACCTTAGCCCAGCTGAAAGCTCCTGCTTAGGAGGGCAACATGAAGGAAGATATCACTTGATCATCATTTGCCATCACCTCTATGTATGTGGGAAGGTGTGAAGAGTGTGGAAATTCAGTACCCAATATAGCAGCTAATTTGGGTGTGCAAAGATTAGGGTGCACTGTAAAGCCTATAATCAACCTTACCATATTTTTCTCTTTTGTATCTGAATGATGGGAAAGGGCATGTACCTTGGATAAGCACGTAAGCATGTCACTGGTATTAATTCGGGAGAAATTGCATTAGTTATCAAGAGAGTATTTCACAGGAAAAGAATCACAGGAAAACAGCACAAATAAACAAGATGGAGGGTGCTATTGAAGACGTCTTTAATTGCATGGTTCATGCTTCCTCAGTAATTTCTCCAATCAATAATGATACTGAAAATACACATTGTTCTTCTTTTAATATAACAGCCATATTTCTACTTCAGCAGCAAGTTCTGGCTTCCTGGTGCTTTGCCCAGTGTTGGCTTGTGAGCTGGCTAGGGCACCCCAGGCACTGCTTGCGAGTGCATCTGCTGGCCAGAGCCCCCAGTGGCAAATCCAGAGCTGGGGGTTAGCTAAGTGCACAACTTTCTAACTACATTTCCTCTCCGCCCACCCTTGTGCCTGTCAGTGACCCTTCTGTTAGAGGAAACAGGAGGGAAGGGTAAAAATTTGCTTAACCTGTTATACGCATAAGTGAAACTGTCTATTATTGGCTTACTTGTAAGCTCTTTAGGGTAAGAGACTCTCAGTCTTTTTTATAGTGTATTTCATTGATTCAGATACATTAATGATTTTGTAATATAAATACTTACGAGCCTGATTCTGTGGGTAACAGGGAAAGAAAGCTTTATGTACCTAGCCCTGTACTGCAAAGTAGGTGCAAACCAGACTTCAATACCAGCAATCAGTGAAGTAGAGCATTCAGGTTTATCTCCTTCATTTTGGAGGCCTGAAACACACCTGAGTGAAGGCTAGCATTGTAGCCTTCTTCTGTACTTTCTGTCAAGCCGGACAATCCTTCACCTCTGAGCTTTGAAAGGCTGAGAGGTTTCTATGAGCATGAGCTCAACTCACCGTCATATTAAAATCTATGTTTTTATCAACAATGTACTTACTGTGAGTATGTCTTGTAAAAAGGTGTTTTCACGCCATGTTTTTTTTTCTTTCTGAAAACTTTAACAGTATTGGCTATTTTGAATAAAAGGAGAAAGAGCTTTATTTGGAGTGCACATACTGCTTGATAGAAATCTGAATTAAATGGATACTTTCTACTCAGTAAGACTGAATCTAAAATTCCTCCCAAACTCTGTGTGTGCCTAGAGGAATTTAAGACGTATTTAAACTACTGATAGAAAATAGATTACTACTCTACAGTTTTTTGATATACCAAAGAAAAAATTAAGTTCTGTGTTAGATCTGCCTGCAGATATGGAATTTCTTATAACATGGCACAGAAAGAATGGCATATAACTGATTGGCTGAAGAGGAAAAATAGGTGAGTACAGGAAAGAGGTGGAGTGAAACATCCTGTCCCTGACGAATGAAGAAATCTGTAAGTCTGTGTTAACCTATAGCTGTGAACATTTCTCCTCAAATGCAAAGTGGAAGCCCTAGCAGCAATCGAGAGCAATTCTAGAGGAGATTGAGGAGAAACACCAATTATTACCACTGTCAGGAAATGTAACAAAGCACTACCCCTTCTCATTAAAATGAGATGCTAGCCTGAAGTGTAAGCATGCTAACCATCCAGGAGAAAGATTAGCTGGAGCAATGGGTTTGTGGATGAGTGGTCTCTATTAGAAGGCCTATAAACAGAGGTTCTTCAAAGGTATATTTTGCTTCTTTGCTACTGTTAAGTTCTCATAGAGAAATAAAAGGGATGGAGTGAAAATCAGCACAGATTTTAAGATTTCTAAATCAGTGTTTCATCTATTTCTGTACAGCTTTCAAGATACATAGGTTTGATAACACAGGCAATAAAAACAACACAACTTTACTTCAATCAGCTCTTCCAAGGGAAGAGCTGCTCCCTGTGTGTTCACTTTCTCTGTGTGCAGTAATTCACCGCATCCCCAGGCTCAGCCTCCTTGCTTTCCCAGTCACCTCTTCCTAACTGTTTCCCTGCCTGCACCCTGCATCTGATAACACCAAGCCCCTTTAGCAAAGCTGTTGCTTCCCTTCCAGGCACAACCAGTATGTGTATGAATAATCTGTATGCTGTGATCCAATCGTTTAAAATTCAAAATAAAAAGATTTCAGGGTAGGTAAATGGACAAGATTCCTTCAGCACCTTCAAGAATGTTTGGCTAACTAACCTGGATGAACTTGAAAGTTTCTGTCCGAGTTCACTAGCTCCACGTGCCCTGATCTCTAATCTCTTCAGTGTAATCCTATGCCATTGCACTCCTCACACACCAGCAGGAAAAGCTGCATAGAAGGTGACTGATTTGCTCACATTCGTTCCCAGATATTGTAGAGCTTTCTTCTTGTTAAAAAATTAAAAATGGCTAAAATCACTCTTGATGTCTGTAAGAAGTGCTTAACTTCTATGTTGCAAAAATCAGAAGGAATTATATCCCATTTGCCTGCTGCACATATCCTGGATGATAATACTGCCTTTTGTACCCTGTTCTCCTCTGGGAACCACAGAACTAGTGACATTGTCATGTCTAGTTCATTAACATGTTGGCACTGGAGCTGCCTTCCAGTAAACATAGCTGCGAGATGATTCTGTGAAAGGTGTTTGGGAGACGTTAAGTCTGGAGGTTAGCGGTTGAACATGCAGATATCCCAATATGATTAAGAATCTTAACATCTTTAGTTGGATCAATGCATTTGATGGATCAGATGGACAAGGTGCTTGTGAGTAGCTATTGCTTTATGGCTTAATGGCACAACCAGGGAGACATCCTCTATTATTAAGATGATTAGGAAACAGATTTTGTTTTGAATGATACTTGACAAAAGATAACAGCAGTAAAGAGAGCCATAGAAGGTATCTGATAATCGAATGGATGGTCAGGAAGTTCAGGATGACACGCAGAAAGATGAAAGTTTTTATATCTCCTATTTACTGCTCACTGCAGTCTGATGGTATGGACAAGTGGCTCCTCCAGGACAAGGCTTTTCCATGACAGTTGTCTGGTGGAGGTGTAGGTAGAATCTGGATGACTGTCTGCTAAAATTAGACCACACCAGAGATCTTATTAGGAAGTTAAGTACCTTTCTCCCCAGAACTGTAATCCTAGAGCATGAACATGTGAAAAACTGCTCGCTCGGGGTTGCAATAAGCAGGGAACTACTTACAGAGTTACTTCTAGAAAGCTGTCAGATGAGAGCTAAGTGGTCTGTACTCTTTCCTTGTTTTAGCAGGAACTGCTGAGCACTGATTAGCTTACTTCTCTCAAATCCAATACGCATCTCACTCTCTATTTCCTTAGGCTTAAGAAGACATAAAGTGTAACTCACCCAAAGAGATAATTTCTTTAAGTTTTAGAAATATGGGATGTATCTTTGTATCTTAACACAGAAAGGGATCTCTGAGAGGGAACTGAAAGTTAGTAACTCTGTCCATGGAGTACACGATATTGCTGAGAAATGCAGTGGAATGTGGAGGCATCTGTGGAGTGAGAAATATTTTCCACTAGCACAAAAAATGAAACCTCTGTGATGTAAATTACACTGCTGCCTTCCATCTTCATTTCCTTGCTTTGCTTAGGCAGCTTCAGGATGTCTGTCTTGCAAGTGCAGCTACACTGATACTGCCTGCCAGAGTGAAAAACCCTATTGTGTCTGAAAAGATGTTCCTTTTCCAGTGAGGATTAGTACTGAAACAGATTATCTTTCAAACCCAGGAAATATTACAGGATATCTGCTGATTTCATCTTGCTTTGCCCCAGATGATTTTGCTTAGGCAAGGGAAACGTTTAGACTGTAGCCTTTCCCCTCTCTAGTACATGTTAGTGGTTTTTTTTAATTTTAGTCTTCTGATAAGAATAAAATGTTTCCCATACCTTTGTAGGGAGATGGGAAGAAACAGTTCAAACCATACTCTTGCCAATAGAAATAGAAGAGAGTGAGAATCTTATTCTCCTTATCTCTAGTGGGCCACTTTGCATCTGGACTGGAGTAAAATGAAATAGTCAGTGTCGTATGTCGTCTTATCCCCTAGATGAAACAGATAAAGAATGATAAAGAACCTGTACTGCTTCCCTGAAACAGGAATTCAGCTCTTAAAATGGCTTTTTTCATGATGTTTTGGTATATTTTGATCCTAATAGTGCATATATCACAGCCTGAAATTCAGGAAGATATTAAAGACTAGATATTAATGAGCCTTTGGTAAAAATTCTCATGCAGATCCTACTATTGATATATCAAAGATCCAAAATAACATGCCAGGAACTATATAACAGCAGTAGCTCTTTAATGGTTAGGAGAAAATGTTAAATACATTGGGCAAAACCACATTTGGTAGGAAGACAACAGTAAGTTGCACTCATGAAAGACTTTTTTCACTAGAAGACTATAATATGAATGTAGAACCCAAATGAAATGTCACTGGAACTATGATTTCTGTCTCCTGTGGCATCATTCTGAGTGAAGTGTGTGCTTCGCTTCATTTTTCCCTTCTTTTCATCAACAAAGGGGAAAAGTGCACTAACTCAAAAACTCAGTTCTGTCAGTGAGAACTGAAGTATGTGAGCCCTTGTACTCTGAGATCCAAATGTATCTGACTGCAAAGTGAATTTACCTTTGGAACTCCAATTTAAATTTAAATTGAGGTCATGTGTTATCATTTTAATATGCAACAGTAGTGTTATTTCCAGTCGGAGTCTACTATGAAGAGTTAAAACAGGACTTTCCAAATGAAACTGGTTGTAATAGAAAAAAACTTTTCTGCTTTTTTTGCCAACAGAAACCAGTTTGTAACTTAGCTGAATATTTACACTAGCCCTTCTTAGTTTTTTTATTTTTACTATTTTTATTTTTGTGGTTTGGAGGTCATGGAAAATATGAATATGAAAAAAATCCTTTATGATATACTCTACTATTGAGTCAAAAAAGAGAACTGGATTCTGGGAAATGCACTCCAACAGAATAAAAAAAACAAAAACACCCTCTGTGAGGCTGTTGTTTATCTTATAAAACTATGTAATGAGCAGATACCTGCATATGGAAATACATTGTCTGTCTTCTCAGATAAAGAAATTAGTGTTTAATATATACACTTTAATACTTATGAAAAGTTTAATGTGTATATACATACACGAAAGTTAATGAAAAGTGTGATAGTCATAACCAACTGGACACTTATGGCAGATATCACTTTGCATTAGACCTTGCTCCTAGTGCTTTTTTGACTCACCATTAGCTCAATTCCTTGTCCAGAAATGTCATGTGTTGTATTGGTAAGCAGGGGAATACCATGGCTGGAACAGCAACAGTGTCAAGTGGCAGAGGTTTCACCAGCACAGAAGAAAAGCCTTGGGCATGGAATTTTTTAGAACCTGAAATTAACAGCCAAAGTCTCATTCATTGATTTTTGCCCTGTAGATGGGACAGCAGAGTCACGGATTCCTGTGGGGTCCCTGCTCTGAGCAGGGCAGAACTCAACAGGGTTGATTCCATTGACTGTACCAGGCTCCAGGCTGGGAAGAAAAATGGCTATTCTGGGTCAGAACAGCCTCTATCTAAACTAGAAGCTTGTCTCCAATGTTGTGATTTCAACCTTGAGATAAGCTCAAAAAAGAACTACAGAGGACAACCGCAGGATTAATGCAGGACACGGCACGCTTTCTTCCCACCTTTCATACCTGGGGTGGAGTGCTCCCTAATAAAGCAGATCACCCAACAGATTGGATCCTCTCTCAGACTTTGATTGTTTTGGGCTATTTTTTTAATATCCTACCTAAGAATATTGTTTTTCACAAAACTATATAAATTTTTTGACTTGTAAGGCATATTTTTATACATGGCTGCAGTTGACTATGCTTCCTCCATCCATGAACACCCAAGCAAAAATCAATTTGAGATCTGGAAGCTGTGTGAATACAGCTATTTTGCTGATGAATGTGACCTAGTTAGCCATGATAAAGGGGAATTTTACTAGCTGAGGAATGGTGCTTATTATGACAGCCCAGAACACACGTGACCCACTTCTCTTGTGCACCTGTCCCCATCCAACCACAGGGATGTCTGTTACGTGACTTTTGATCTCTGAAACACCCTGCAGGTCTTTACTTCTTTTACACCATTTGCATGTCCCACCTTTTATTTTCTATTAATCCCTTGCTAGTTTTGAGGGTGCATCTGAGGACTGATTCTTTTCTCCTTATAAAACAGGTAGAGCAGAAGTTTTTGTTTTGCTGTCTGTTACCTGCACTTTTTTCTGTGCATGCGTTTGCATGTGCAGTTTGGAGCTCATGGAAAATAAGAATGTGAAAAACTCCTATTATGATGTACTTTCTCTGATTCATCATGTTCCTTTGGTAGCCAACGTCCCACTCTTTATACACAAGTAGTTTTGGAAAGAATACTTTCCCAGAATTCTGAGATAGAATTATGGCACTTTCATGTGTTAAGGATAACAACAATCACCTAAGAGAGGATTTATCTCTTGAAGTGCACTGAACTAAAGTAAGGCTAGATCACTACTTCTGTTTCCATTGTTATTTCAGCAAGTTTCAAATAGACTTCTACAAAACAGGCAAAGACACAAAAAATTCCTTCGCTCACAAAAAGCTTCTAAATTCCTTGAGGAAAGAAGGAAATAATTTATAGAGTGTTCTTGATGCCTACAAAAACATAGAGGCTTTTGGGACTTCAGTTGACTGAAATTCTGATAAGTGACATGGAAAGACAGGGGTTAGACCTTGAGATCTGCAGAAGCTTGGAAGGAATTTGGTTGCTAGAAAGTGGTATATTTTTTAAATGTACTTTATAAAAATATATTGAAAGGATTTAAAAGATTTTCATACAAAATATTTTCTTAATTTACAGTTATTTTTATTATATGCCCTACTTGTATTGATTTGAAACGATAATGTCAGCTGCCGTCTATCTTGCAAATGTAAAGTTATGCAGTTTAAACTCTATGCTACTATGTTACAAACACATCAGAAATTGTGCTTGCAAATGCCTATTCATCCATGTTTGCACATGTGGGTCATCCCATGAAGATCAATGGGAAAGTTCCCAAATACATAAAATTTGTCACCTGTTTGAACTTCCTTCAGAAATCTATTTGCTTTACCACTTTTCTGTACTACAGGCTAAGGAGAGCAACCTGCTACCAGTGATTCCAGTGTAAATCCAGAATAAATCTCCTAAGTCCACGGAAACCCTCTGGGATTTACACCAGAGTGTACAGGGAATGGCAGCACTTCACTCATGGCTGTGGCGGGAGGAGACCCCATGCAGCGCTGCAAAGACCCAGGAAATAGATGGGAGAAGAATCGGGCAGTCGGTTGGGCAGTGGGTCTCTCGGACCTGGTCTGTGCCTCCAGCACAACCCCGGGGGATGCTCGTGATGAGAAAAGGCAGCGGACTGTGCACACAGCATTGTCCGCTTAAGGAAAATACCGCAGCAGCAAAACCTGCTAAACTGCATGAAAATAAAACCATGAATAGACATGAAATATTTTGATGCAAGGTTGGTTTCACATTTTTCTTTCTCCAGTCTGGCTGTAAAATGACATCAGCAATCAGCTCAGGCTTTAGAGCTATACATTTGTCACCGTGCCCAGAATACTCCTTAGGGCAGTGTAGTTTGTGTAATGCAGAGAAGATCCCCAAGGTATGACGGGTGGCTGTCTGTCCAGAGCGCCTTCCCAGCAATCCAGATTACGTTCTGCAATAGAGGAGACAAAAAATAAGATCACATCCTAAAAACTGTCCTGTGAGAGTCCAGCAGACAGTAACAGAGAGAAAAATTTGCAGTGATCTAATATTCCTATTACGTTATGATTATCTGCAGAACTCTGGCTCTGCAGTCTTTCTCTCTTTCTCTTGCTCTAATCTATGTGGGCATTTCTATTATGCCTTTCAGTACAGAGTCTGAATGCCTTCCAAGCAAGGAGAAATACTGCCTCTTTTTTCCCCCCATCAGCAAAATATGGACTTTACCTCAGCTAGCATGGAGTCTTCTAAAAATGTCAGAGTGCTGAGAAGGAGAGCATGGAGATTTATCACAGATACAACACCTCACTCTCCAGTCTGTTTTCTGTTCTGTTCATGCACCACGTTGGGACTCTGTGACAATGAGAACAAGTGACGACAGTGGTATTAACAGGGTATTTATATAAGGAATAGTTCTTTAAGTATAGAAACAAGGTTAAGTGTAATGTAGCAGCGCAAGAAGTACTTTTGATAAACTGGCTAACTCCGCCCAGAAAAGCATCGTCTGCTTTATTTATATTGCAAAGGGTACTTAAATGTAAGATACTTGGCGATACTACTTGCAGTACTGGGTCTGTCTTTTGTATAGTTTTGTCATACACACTCTCTGTAGAAACACACAGACTTACCATAAGCCACAGAGTAATCACAAGTCACTGTGTAATAGATGCTTTAATTGTGGTTTCTATGACGTGAAACTCATAAAAAGACTCTCACAGTAAGTTATGCTGTCTTGACAGGGCTTTAATTAAAGTTTCAACTCAGTCAGCCCCTGCTCTGCTGCTGACCAGGGAAGCAGACAAGAGCCCTCTCACCTCCATTCACATTTCAAAATGAATGAACCTACTGACAATGCTCTGTTTGCATTTTCACTGAATAGAGGGAGAGACAGAGAAGTAATATGTAAAGGTCCTTGTGATTTTAAGAACATTTATTTTGCTTTCATACTTCATATTAGGAATTCAAACTGTCATACAGTGTACTTCAAGAATGAGACAGGAAGAAGGTTGTTCACTCCTTTGTGTGTGTTTTTTTTTCCCCTCACACAGTCCTTTGAAACCTTATTTGCATTGAAAATACTTATTGAAAAGCTGAGTCTCATGTCAGGATTCCTATTCTACTCAGAGGATGTAATTTTGCTTTGTAAATTGGTCTCTCATCTTGAATGAGCAAATAAGCTCCTGGTGGGTGCCAATTAGATGAACTTTTGTATCTCAAGTAGAACTGCTGGGAGCATTTTTGATGGACTGATTTTGCATTTGAATATGTTTTCAACTGGATCTAAACCACATTGTAAAATCAGATTGACGTCTGCAGAGTTTCTCCAATGAAAAATATTCCAGTAATGTTTAGATGATTAATTTGGACAGATTCAGAGCGAGACATCTTGATTTCTGCTTAGTTCCTAAGGCTTTTTTTTTTTAACTACCCGAACATCATATCTTAAAAAGTCAGTGTGAAAATTTTTCAATTTTGCCAAAAGTAAGCGTTGAGAATGACTCTAGCTTTTTTATTTGTGTGCTTTTGAGACCTATCTTCAAGGACAAATCTGGAACACTGATTCCTATCAGAACCAAGTCAAACATTGAAATCCTGAATTTCTTTTGAAATACAACTTCCATTCTCACAGTTCATCTGTAGAAGGAAATGCATTGGTTGCTTAAAATGTTTCCAGCTGCAATGGTCTAAATCAGGAATTTGAAAACATTTTTGATAGACGCTGCCTTTGATAATGGCAGCACTGGGTATAATCACTGACAGGAATAGCACTGATTACCGGTATCAGTCAAAAGCACTTCCAGCTCAGACTGTCTATCATTTAGAGCCGGCATCCATACCCTTAATGTTATATGTAGTGCCTCCAGAACTGCTGGGATTTGTACCAGGCTTTGTGGTTTCTAGAGTGTGTACTAACCTGGACTTTCACTGCTTCCTTGTATCTGAGGCTGATGGTAAGGGAGTTGTAAGTAAGTTCAGGGAAACTGTTTTTCAGGAGGGGGTATCGATCACCATTCTTCCATGAGCAGCTAGGATTGGTGTCCATTTTTAAAACCTGTTCCACTACATCCTAGACTCCCCAGGCTCCAGGGAAAGCACGTAACCCCTTCATCTTACCTGTGGACAAATGATATACCAGTCTTTTGCTGTAAAAATACTTCTCTCGGCTCCACAGAGCTACAGACTGGTGCTACTGATGTACTGTAATTCTCGTTCTTCTGGACACACACACATAACAGTAAATCTTTTTGGAAGCCGCAGTTGTGGAAGATGAAAGGTGCTGGGTTCCTATAAAAACCATTTGTGAACTGTTAATTCTGGCCAGATTTAAAAGATCAGATTCAGCAGCGGTGGGCATCGCAGTGTGAGGACAGGCACTGGCCAGTGCTCTGTGACAAGGGATCACACCAACTGGCTGCGCAGAGGTTACCCAAGGTATCACAGTGACGCAGTTCCCAAAGTCTAAAACAAAATCCTGTATCAGTGAGAGGCATTGAGTCCAGCATTGCAGGCTAAAAAGCAATAACGAAAGGAAAGAGAACTCAGTGAAAATATAGTCTCCTATTCTTTACAGGAGCAACAGTAAAAGTTACTGTGCTTGACTGAAACAGAGGGAGAATGAGCCTCTCTCCCTTCTTTTATCAGCAGGCTACTGTACATCAAGGATTTTTTCCTAAGGATTTCCCAGCCTGGCTAACCTCATCCTAGTGCTAGACCTATAAGAACCCCTGTGAAGATATTTGGCTACCGCTGCTGTTTTATGTAGCCCTGGTCAGAATAAAAGTAACCGAATCGGCCATTTAAAACTAGCAAACAGTGGCTGAGTGAGCAGCCAAGGGACTGCTCTGCAACCTGGAGTATCCGAAGTGTGGCTGTCCTCAGGCGGCTGCCATGTCCCGCTCAGGATCGGTTCCAGCCCCAGCACCCCATCTCCGTTGGGGTTTGCAAGACATGGTGTGTAGCACAGACCCTGAGGCATTGTGCTGCTTCCACCACCTCCGACAGCACCTCTGGTCACTCAGGAGAGTTGGGAAGGAAGGATAAAAGACTTGCCTGGCTTTTTGCCCTTTCTTTTGAAGGGAATGTTTTCTTCAGTCACCACCTTTTGAATTCCCCACTGCTCCTGAGCTGTGAACTGTTTCTTTGTTGGCAAAAGGATGCTGATTTTACCAGACGCTGTCTGTTCAGCCACTAAATGTATAGCATGGTCAGCTTTTCCATGGGCAGCTGATGAGGAAGCAAGGAAGGGAGGGAGGGAGAGGAAGACAAGGAACCTTTGAAGGGCCTGGAAGGAAGGAAGGAGGGAAAGCTGTATCATCTTGATGTCTCAAAAGGCTATCATTTTCCAGAAATGAAGATCGCCCTTGCCCCTTCCACACCCTCCCGACCATCACATCCCACCTCCCCAGACCCATCTCTCACAAAACCCTTAGCTGTTTTGCCCTGCGAAGGAGAACCCTACATTCTTCAGCATCTTTATATAAAGATCTGATGCACACAAAGGTGGGCCTGTGTTTATAGTGGCAGCTAGACAAATTCCTATACAATAACTCTCATAACAGCCCAAGTTCATACAAAATCTTGGTCTTCGGGGAGCTGGAGGGTGAACATGCATCTACGTTGATCTTTGCAAATGGAGAGCAGAGCCTGAAATAGAAAGTTCTACAACAAATGACGGCTTTGTATCTTTAAATGCCTGCCCCACAATTTCAGGGGATAAAGTTTGAGTCTTTATTATAGGTTACTAGAAGCAGAAGAAACACTTCTCTACAACTAAGAAAAGCCTTCAAATCATTATGAGTTTAAAGCTTCATGTTGTTCATGCTGCTGGGTTAGCAGCTTCCTAACTGCTGTAATTTTTGTAGCTGCAGAAAATGGCATGTTGCAGTTCAGAACCATTTGGGAGAAAACATCTATTGCATACAGATGGAGGGGTTGGGATTTTTTTAACCCCACGAGGGCTCTGTGAAATAGAATATATCAAAAGCAACCCATAAACTTTTCATATTCTCATAAAAAGATGCTTTCATATATGCACACATGCACATTTTGACACACTGCTTTTCTCTGGCTTATGTCCAGTGACAGCACTTCATCTTGTGGGCAATGTTTGCTTTAGCCATTTCTTTTCCAGGTAGAGCTGACCTAACATCTTCACCTCACTTCTATTCAGCTATCCTGCTGAGAGGTCAAAGTCAGCGGTCAAGTTTCCAGAGACTCTCTGTATAACCAGTGCCAAGGTATAGTCACCTTCAGCAAAATTATCCAGGTCATTTTGCCCCTAGAAAATTTGGAAAATGGAAAAAAAAAAAATCCTTTCCAGAAGGTTCAAAAGCCTTTGGATTGCTTGGCACAAGGCGTGAGCGAAAACACTATCCTAATGCTTTGCTTAAGGTTCTTTCTTTGGTGGTCAGCTGGTGGTGCTGACCTGGACCCTTCCTCAGACAATGCAAGGGGTTACCTGGCAAATGCTTGTGCAGTGCTTTGGAAACACAAGATGGAGATTTCATGCAGTCCTGCTGAAGGCTGCAAGTTTGTCTGGGAGAAACTGAAGGCAAGGTGTGCCCTCGTTACTTTACATGTTTTTCCTCTTGTCAAACAGAATTGTCAAAGTGCAAAATGTTTCACTGCAAATTCCTTTCTTCAGAGGAAGAAAGCAGAGCTAATGAACCTGGGAAAAGAGAACTCAGTGTTAGCATCACAGAATCTCTCCCATTCATGCGGAACCCTCTGTTTCAGCCTCCCAGATTGAACAGTCATTATTAATCTCATTTCTCAGTACTGATTACATTAACATTATTCTTTTGTATTGTATGATACTATACAACACTGAAAACTTGAGGAGAGAGAAGCTAAACCGTGAGGCTAACAAGACGAATCCATTACTGTACTAAAAAAATCTGACCTGTGGCTGCTGCAACTTGAGCAGGAAAAATTCACTTCCTAATAAACTATTCAGAGAGATAAAGAGAAAGTGTTCAGGCTGAACCTTTTACAAGATGCTAAGTGCAAGTTTTTTCTTGGCTAACATTTTTTCAGTTGTGACAGCTCTCAGTCAATTCCAGATGAGAGCAGCTGCTTCCCTAGAACGGGTTGCAGCTTTCCTGACTTCTCTCTCTTGGCCTCATGTCTGTCAGAATTTCATATACAAACTATAACTAAAAAGCATATGTAAGCCTTTATTTTTTGGTTGTGAAAATATTCTTGCAATAATCTTTAAGGCTACCACATGTTCCATTGCCTCAGCAATGTGCTCTCTGTAATATCTTTTTGCAATATTCTCTTTATGACTACTCAAAGTTCAGCTTTTTTACTTATTTTCATTGTACACACAAATTCCATGATAAGTTGCTGCTCTTTGTTATTAGGTGGATGTTATTTGATTTTAGCATTCAATTAAGAAAATGGAAATATTGAGGCACATTCAGACTTCTGACACTTCCATTTATTTTCACAAATCCTACATGCTATTCTTTTTGCAGAACCCATTTACAAAGCAAGTAACATTACAGTTACCCAGGGAACTACAGACCAGTCAGCCTCACCTCCATCTCAGGAAAGGTGATGGAGCAGCTTATCCTGGAGGCCATCATCAAGCAAGTGGAGCAAAAGAAGGTTATCAGAAGTAGTCAGCATGGATTCACCAAGGGGAAATCATGCCTGACCAATCTGAATTTTTCTACGATGACATGACTGGCTGGGTAGATGAGGGGAGAGCCGTGGATGTTGTCTACCTAGACCTCAGCAAGGCTTTTGACACAGTCTCCCATAATATCCTCCTAGGGAATTTCAGGAAGTATGGGCTGGATGAGTGGTCGGTGAAGTGGATTGAGAAGTGACTGAATGGCAGAACTCAGAGGGCTGTCGTCAGTGGCGTGGAGTCTAGTTGCAGGCCGGTAACAAGTGGTGTCCCCCAGGGGTCAGTACGGGGCCCAGCCTTGTTTAACTTCTTCATCAACGACCTGGATGAAGAGTTAGAATGTACCCTCTGCAAGTTTGCTGATGACACCAAACTGGGAGGTGTGGTAGACACACCGGAAGGCTGTGCTGCCATTCAGCGTGACTTGGACAGGCTGGAAAGTTGGGCAGAGAGGAACCTGATGAGGTTCAACAAAGGCAAATGCAGGGTCCTGCATATGGGGAGGAACAACCTCATGCACCAGTACAGGCTTGGGGTGGACCTGCTGGAGAGCAGCTCTGTGGAGAGGGACCTGGGTGTCCTGGTGGACGACAGGTTAACCATGAGCCAGCAGTGTGCCCTGGCTGCCAAGAAAGCCAATGGGATCCTGGGGTGCATCAAAAAGAGTGTGGCCAGCAGGTTGAGGGAGGTTCTCCTTCCCCTCTACACTGCCCTAGTGAGGCCTCATCTGGAGTACTGTGTCCAGTTCTGGGCTCCCCAGTTCAAGAAAGATGAGGAGTTACTGGAGAGAGTCCAGCGGAGGGCTGTGAGGATGGTGAAGGGGCTGGAACATCTCTCCTATGAGGAGAGGCTGAGGGAGCTGGGCTTGTTCAGCCTGAAGAAGAGAAGGCTGCGAGGGGACCTAATATATACTTACAAATATCTGAAGGGTGGGTGTCAGGAGGATGGGGTCAAACTCTTTTCAGTCGTGCCCAGTGACAGGACAAGGGGCAATGGGCATAAACTGAGGCACAGGAAGTTCCGTCTGAACATGAGGAAGAACTTCTTCCCTCTGAGGGTGACGGAGCACTGGAACAGGCTGCCCAGGGAGGTTGTGGAGTCTCCTTCTCTGGAGATATTCAAGACCCACCTGGACAAGGTCCTGTGCAGCCTGCTGTAGGTGACCCTGCTTCGGCAGGGGGGTTGGACTAGATGACCCACAGAGGTCCCTTCCAACCCCTACCATTCTGTGATTCTGTGACAGGGCCCAGTTCTTTGAAGTACTGAGTACTGCCAACAAAGAGCTCAGGTCCCTTCACAGAGGAACCTAGGTAGCAAGTCTTTTTTGGCATTAGATTCTCTTTCAAAGAGGTATCTGGGTTCCCACTTATGTTTTGAAAAGTCAATCTCTCTGCAGGAAAACCTTCTCTCTAGGATTTCCTGTTGACCTCACTGAGCTCCTTTGGCAGCGTGCTGGCTCTTACTACCTCACTTGGACTTTGCTGAACTCGTAGAGTACTTCATCGCTGTAATCAGAGGAGTGAATTTTTCTTCAAGAACTGTTTGTTTCTGTCTAAATCCCTGTGCCCTGTGTAAACTGTAGGGCAGAAGCATTTCCCAGCACCCAAGTCTGGACGTCAGTCTGCACTACCTGACTACACTGCAGTGAGAGCCACCACCTTATTCTGAGTGCTTAAGAACTGAGAAATCTAAAAGCAAAGGCAATCTTTGAATATGCTATACTTTAAAATCAGTGAGTCTGTTTGCATTTTGCTTTCTGCCTCCTACTCCTTCACAACCCATCTGTTGGATCTGTACCAGCAGTCTGAACCACATGACTTGCACTACAGGATGAAATGACTAAAAGGCAACGTGGCACTAGTACAGCATTAACATCTCAGCAGCAGACAGTGTGAGATTAATGTCACAATTAGCAAGTGGATGTTTGATATCGTAACCTCAAGGATTCATTGCACTTGTAAATCTGTAGGGGCTCTGTTGGGTCCTGGGTTGTTACAGATCACAGAGATAATGTAGACAGCCATTTACTGGGGCCTGGTAGAACCAGAGGATTTCTGTTTGCATGAACAGTCTTTTTAAAAGGTAGAAATCTTGTTAGAATATAAACACCACGGTATATGCATATAAACATTGTTTTAATGAAGAAAAATTAATAAACCTCAATTCAGTAAACAGAAGCAACTGCATATTAAATATTGAAAGGGTAAAGAAGGAGCTTTATTGTGGGAAATCCTCACTGTTCCTGTCAACCTAAAGAAAATACAAATGACAACACCAAAATACCGAGCACCACCACCTGTGCAGACCCTCAGCTGGGAGGACTAAGGCAGAGCAAGCAGACCTGATTTTGCGTGAGCTTTCTGGATGCCACCTGTAAGTTAGTGCCCGCAGGCCCCACTGTGTACCTAAACCAGACAAAAACCACTTAGAGCTCGCAGAATCTAGCCCTTGATGATGGGGGTACTACTGCTCTCTGCTGGTGCGAAATCAGACCTGGTAAAACGTTTCTGAACGCAAACCGACTCTGAGAAAATGCGTGCTGCTGCCTCGAGCCGTGCAGAGAATGGGCGTTCCCCATCCGGGAAGATTCTGGGATTTTTAACATTTGTCTTTGTTTCTGATTTTAAGAGAAGCTGGTAGTTCTTTGCACATGAAAGGGGAAATAGTTGCGATCTATCAAAATATTTTACTTCAGCAAAACAAACTGGTTTGTCTGAGCTTTGAAACTTTTCAGTTACAATATGTAAAATTAAAAACTAAAAATGTTTTGAAAGAGAAAAAATGGATGTTATTTAGTCTGAAAATGTACCTGGCCTTCATTTTATTCCCTTTCCTTTGAGCCTGACCACTTTGACCTTGTTTCTCTAGTTCCTGTTCTCTGAAGCACCAAAATTGTTGTAGAAGTAATTTCTCTGCCTTGTGTGGCTTTTCAGAGGGAGATTTATTTAAAATCTAAGATTACTTATAGTATGAGAAACACTGGCTGTAAATAAGCTCTAAAGTAAATGATAGTTTGTTTATTACAAAGAAGAGGTGCCTGCTGTAGGTGACCCTGCTTCAGCAGGAGGGTTGGACTAGATGACCCACAGAGGTCCCTTCCAACCCCTACTATTCTGTGATTCTGTGATTCTGTAATGTATTTTATTAAGTTCTAGCTGTCATTTTACTTTCATGCAAGTTCTACATAGTCTCTAACTAATGTGTTTTTTTTTTTCAGTGGAAGAAACCCTGTTTTTATAACTGTTCTCTATTCCAAGCATTGAATTGAAACATATTAATTAGATCAAACATGACACATTATTCAACAGGGTTATTATTGATCCCATGTAAAATGAGAACAAGGAAAGAGAGAAGCAAATAAACTTAGACATTGACACACACATATACATAAAAAGTCAGTGGAAATTCTCAGAGCCAACATATAAACTAAGTGCTAATTGCTGTTCTATTACTAATACAATATATAGTGAACATCAATTTTAAACAGAATTCCTAAATGAAGTTTATATTGGATTTCCAATAACAGCACAATGCAGGAGAAAAAATTTATCAGCTCAAACTAGGCATGAGGAAAAAAAAAACCCTGTAGTACGTCATGTTATTGATGTTAAGCAGAACAATCCACTAGCTTTTAATTCATGGTGAGCTCTGATCAAAACTCAGTGACATGATATGATCCACCTATAACTAGCTCACAAACCATCCAGTCGCCTGTTTTACAGGGAGAAAACACACTGAAGAGAGACATTAAGGTTTCCTTTTTACAAATCTCTCATCATAATAGGAAAAAACATGATGTCCTTTTAACTGCAGCTCTTTAGCACAGCTTCAGTCAACGCACACAGCTTGTAAAAATATCCTCAACTCTGCTATGTTCTTTCCCCTTGGAAACCGAACAGAGTACCAGTCCATCTCAGTCCTCTCTACACATCCTGCCGTCACAAAACCAGCCACTGAACAGTGCTGCTAGGTAGCAGATTGTAGTTTTGTATCTTTTGAATAAGATCCCATATGAATGCATCTCCTGGCTGTATAATTTCGTTTTACAGCTTCTTGCTCCAACATGGACAGGATTTGCACCTGTGGGTAAACACAGCGATCTTGATCAATACGTATTCATCATGTAAGTGCCTTCAGTCTTAAGTCTCAGATGATCCTCCTATGTGCTTCTTCAGATTTTATGATCTGTTTTTAATGGACTGTACCAAGGATAAGAAGCTTTCACAATGATCATCATCAGAGTCTCACTGTCCTGTGATTTATACACCATTCCTATGCTTATAAAATGTTCTAGAAAAGGACTGTATTTATGGCAGGTCTTCTACAATGTTATGGAAAGTGGGTTTAGGACATGTAATGTATTTTATAGATACACATTAGAAGGAGGGTATATTATCTTTTCTGAGTGTCTTGCAACCTTCATTGACACTAATAAGATTTACATGTCCCAGTGGTCGAAAAAATGCACTGAAAATTCTTTAATGCAATTTATTAAAGTGAATCGCTGACTCAGAGCTGAGAAGGACCATGACCTTTCCACATCAGTCATTTGCTCCTAGGGCCAATGCAGAAAAACTCCTTGTAATCTCCAGGGAGGGAAATATTCTTTGGGTATTTCTTAAGTGGCGTCTCTGGCCATTTTTGGCCCCAGTACAGTGGCTCTATGGTACAGCAGTTTCAGTTAAACAGTTCTTTTCACGTTCTCAGTGACTGATGTTTTTGCTAAATCAGGGCCTTGGAAGTGCTTCATCTTCAAAGATGAAGCAGTGAAAAAGAAAGTACATCACAGAATGACTTGTTTCCTTCTCTAAGTCTTTCCTTATTGCTAGTTCTCAAGGGATGAGTGAAGATTTTATTTCCTCTCTTCTGATAAAATGAGTCAAACACTGGAGCAGGTTGCTCAGAGAAGTTGTGGATGCCCCATTGCTGGAAGTGTTCAAGGCCAGGTTCAATGGGGCTTTGAGCAACCTGGTCTAGTGGAAGGTGTCCCTGACAATGGGGGTGGAACTAGCTGATCTTTAAAGGTCTCTTCCAATCCAAACCATTCTGTGATTCTATGACCTTTAATCTCACTGGATGATTCATGGGATTCAATGCAGGAAAACAGAAGAATCAATGGGGCTGCAGTAAACGCAAACATGTAGTTTAAAAAGAGCAAGAAATCTGACAGAAATCTAGGAAAGGGAAATCTAGAATGCATGTAGAGGTATCTAGTCAATGAAGTGGTCCATATCCCAGATAAGACCTCATGGATGTTTCCCCTGTGTCTTTTGAATTTCCAAAAATGTGAAAGTAGTCAAGGTCTAGTCTATTTCTGGAAATTGTAGGGATAATAATATTAGTAATCAATTAGACATAAAAAATAAAGCCCTAGTGTCATCGCCTATATAGAAGCCATCTTAGAAATGTTTAAGGATGATGCACAGTGCTTCATGCCCTTTGTGTAACAGAGGGACATACTATCACTATAGGTTCAATGCATGAACAAAATGATCTCGCACAGCCAATCGAGCTGTATTTACAGTGCTATAGAAAGCAAAGATGCTCTGCGAGGCTTTGGGTGCCAGTTTCAAAAGAAAGTAAAGATGGGTCATTCAAACATTCATGGACTATCAAAAACCAGACGTACAATATTCTAACGATGCTACAAACTGAAAATAACTTCATGGCAAAGCCCTGAAAGCTGGCTGCTTTTGAGCAGTCCTTCCGTAGGTTAATGCCGCCTGTTGAAGAGTTTGCAAAGTAAGCAAATGCAATAATGTCCTTTGTAATAAATCCATTCTTTTCTCTTTTGCTTCCTGGACGAGTCGATACTCACAATAAATACTGAAAAAATGTAGGAAATGGAATATACAGAATCAGAACTCTAGTTCTTGAAATGAGAATCTCAGAGAATTATGAAGAGGTGTGATGTCAAATGCAGCAAATCTTTTGTCTTCTTATCCCATCAGAGTGCCTGCATTCCTGGAGATCGTCTAAAGTACAAGGGCAGGGATGAGATTACCAGTTTGATACCACAGCTACCCCAGAGTATTTGTATATGCCCCACATGTTGTCCCTAGGCATCTTGTTATGGGCAAAGAAAGGACCACATCTTGTACTGGAAGCCAAAATTTTATTGTTAATCTAACTGAAAGATTTGACTGTATAATCAAAATACAGAAAAAAGTTAATATTCATTTAAATGCAGTTGAAAATTTCTAGACTAAAAAAATACTTCTCATCAACAATATAATAGTTAAAAGTTGTAATAAAACCCCCTCCTAGTATCTAATGCATTTTGTCTGGTGCTACATTTACCGGTCCACTGCTTCTCTAGCTGCTAATGCTGATGGTTTTCATCTGAGGAAAGAGAAGTGACAGGAAGTTGTCCTCCTGAGATATTTGTGTGGTTTGCGTGCAAGGTGTTGGTAGCAGGGGGGCTCCAAGGGGGTGGCTTCTGTGAGAAGCTGCCAGAAGCTTCCTCCATGTCTCATAGAGCCGATGCCAGCCGGCTGTAAGATGGACCCGCTGCTGGGCAAGGCTGAGCCCATCAGCAGTGGTGGTAGCACCTGTGGGATAACACAGTTAAGCAGGGGAAAAGCTTGCTGTGGAACAGCAGTTGAGAGAGAGAAGTGAGACTGTGTGAAACAACTCTTCAGGCTCCAAGGTCAGTGCAGAAGGAGGTGGATGAGGTGCTCCAGGTGCCGGAGCACAGATTCACTGCAGCTCGTGGAGCAGACCATGGTGAGGTAGGCTGTGCCCCTGCAGCCCATGGACATCCACGGTGGAGCAGTTCCCCACCTGCAGCCAGTGGAGGACCCCACGCCATAGCAGGGGGATGCCTGAGGGAGGCTGTGACCCTGTGGGCTGCCCATGCTGTAGCAGGTTTGCTGGCAGGCCTTGTGACCCCGTGGGGACCCTAGCTGGAGCAACCTGTTCCTGAAGGACTCACCCCATGGGAAGGACCCATGCTGGAGCAGTTCGCGGAGAACTGAGTCCCGTGGGAAGGAGTCATGTTGGAGATGTTTGTGGAGAACTGTCTCCTGTGAGAGGGACCTCATGCTGGAGCAGGGGAAGGGTGTGAGAAGACCTCCCCCTGAGGGACCAGAAGTGGCAGAGCCAACGTGTGATGAACTGACCGTAACCCCCATTCCTCGTCCCCCTGCACCGCTCAGGGGGAGGAGGGAGAGAAATGGGAGTGAAGCTGAGCCTGGGAAGAAGAAGGGGGCGGGTGGGGAAGGTGTTTTAAGATTTAGTTTTATTTCTCACCATCCTACTCTAATTTGATTGCTGATGAATTAAACTTCCCTTTCTCCCCAAGTTCAGTCTGTTTTGTCCATGACAGTAATTGGTGAGTGATCTCTCCATGTCCTTATCTCGACCTTTGAGCCTTTCATCATATTTCCTCTCCCCTGTCCAGCTGAGGAGGGGGAGTGATAGAGCATTTTTGGTGGGCACCCAGCATTTATCCAGGACAAATCAAACCAGAGGAGTATGGAGTTCATGGTGGGTGGGTTTTCTCCTCTTTGCTAGGAGGAGCATGATGTCCATGTTGATGGCTGCTTCCTCCTCGTTCTAGGGGCTACTTGTGCCCATTTTATATGTCTGTTAACATGCTCTACACTGATTTTAGTTCCTTGGTCCACAATTCTTATGTTGCACCTAACTTTAGTACTTACGGTAGGTCTTACATACACATAAACACTTTTCTTCTTTGTTATGCCTACAGCTGGTTTTACCCAGTTCCTAGGCTTGCAGTGCCCTCACTGGTGAGTTACTGACAGCCCTGGGGCCTCTGGTGTCATCCTGCGCTCAAACCTTTGCAGCCACCACTACTGCAACACAGCTTTACTTCTTTATGCTTCCTCATTAATGTAGGGTCACAGATAGTCCATTCTACACAGCCAAGTTACTTGTTATTCCTATTTACATAAATGCTTCTAACAACAAACATTACACCAATTAGACAAAGCCAAGCAAAACTAAAACAAAAAAGGTAGGAGCCACCTGCTCATTAGGCAATCGCTGACACAGATAAACAAGCTGAAACAAAGCTCCAAGCTAGCTGAGACTAGTCCGGACAAAACCTGGCAAGCCCTCCGGCCTGTGTTAACTTAATGCAAAGCCTGCGGGTTGCTACCAGCAGCAGCAATCCTGTGTTTACTAACGCATGGGGGTACACGGGGGCTCCACCTGAAGGAGGAGAGATTCCAAGGGACTTGGTAAGAGAATCCAAGTCCTTAGGCTGAAAATCAGGGTGAGAGCTGATGAGATTTGAATACGGACAAGAACAGCTTTCAGAACACTAAATTCTCAGTGCAACATTGTCAACCCTGAGAAATAAGAAAAAGGGCTCATCTTGACTTGAAGTGCTGCTTTACCTTCTGCCATTCACATCTCACCTGATTTCTCGCATAGGGTAGATTTAAGACAAGGAGTAGGGCTTGAATATGAAAAAGTGCAAGCTCAGGAGCCCGGGGTCCTGCTGCATCTTGGAGCTGGGAAGAGGACTCACTGCCATTTTCCTCGTAACTATTTCACAGAATCACAGAATCACAGAATAGTAGGGGTTGGAAGGGACCTCTGTGGGTCATCTAGTCCAACCCTCCTGCCGAAGCAGGGTCACCTACAGTAGGCTGCACAGGACCTTGTCCAGGTGGGTCTTGAATATCTCCAGAGAAGGAGTCTCCACAACCTCCCTGGGCAGCCTGTTCCAGTGCTCCATCACCCTCAGAGGGAAGAAGTTCTTCCTCATGTTCAGACGGAACTTCCTGTGCCTCAGTTTGTGCCCATTGCCCCTTGTCCTGTCACTGGGCACCACTGAAAAGAGCTTGGCCCCATCCTCCTGACACCCACCCTTAAGATATTTATAAGCATATATAGGTCCCCTCGCAGCCTTCTCTTCTTCAGGCTGAACAAGCCCAGCTCCCTCAGCCTCTCCTCGTAGGAGAGATGTTCCAGTCCCCTCATCATCCTTGTAGCCCTCCGCTGGACTCTCTCCAGTAGCTCTTCATCTTTCTTGAACTGGGGAGCCCAGAACTGGACACAGTACTCCAGATGAGGCCTCACCAGGGCAGTGTAGAGGGGAAGGAGAACCTCCCTCATCCTGCTGGCCACACTCTTTTTGATGCACCCCAGGATCCCATTGGCTTTCTTGGCAGCCAGGGCACACTGCTGGCTCATGGTTAACCTGTCGTCCACCAGGACACCCAGGTCCCTCTCCACAGAGCTGCTCTCCAGCAGGTCCACCCCAAGCCTGTACTGGTGCATGGGGTTGTTCCTCCCCAGGTGCAGGACCCTGCATTTGCCTTTGTGGAACCTCATCAGGTTCCTCTCTGCCCAACTTTCCAGCCTGTCCAGGTCACGCTGAATGGCAGCACAGCCTTCCGGTGTGTCTACCAAACCTCCCAGTTTGGTGTCATCAGCAAACTTGCAGAGGGTACATTCTAACTCTTCATCCATGTCGTTGATGAAGAAGTTAAACAAGGCTGGGCCCCGTACTGACCCCTGGGGGACACCACTTGTTACCAGCCTCCAACTAGACTCAGTGCCGCTGACGACAACCCTCTGAGTTCTGCCATTCAGCCAGTTCTCAATCCACTTCACCGACCACTCATCCAGCCCACACTTCCTCAGCTTCCCTAGGAGGATGTTATGGGAGACTGTGTCGAAGACCTTGCTGAAGTCTAGGTAGACAACATCCACGGCTCTCCCTTCGTCTACCCAGCCAGTCATGTCATCGTAGAAAGCTATCAGATTGGTCAGGCATGATTTCCCTTTGGTGAATCCACGCTGACTACTCCTGATAACCTTCTTTTCTTCCACTTGCTTCATGATGACCTCCAGGATAAGCTGCTCCATCACCTTTCCCGGGATGGAGGTGAGGCTGACTGGCCTGTAGTTCCCTGGGTCCTCCTTCTTGCCCTTTTTGAAGATTGGAGTGACATTGGCCTTTCTCCAGTCCTCGGGCACCTCTCCTGTCCTCCAGGACCTCTCAAAGATGATGGAGAGTGGCTCAGCAATGACATCTACCAGCTCTCTCAGCACTCGTGGGTGCATTTCCTTAACCCCTTGTTGGCTCCTGTCTCAGGCGTAGCTTTACATTTTAAAGTGAGGTAGGACCAAGATCAGGGTTACAGCTAGGCTTTGGGAAAGTATGGGCCCATGAGCCCAGGTTCCTGCTGCAGCTTGGAGGTCCCTGAGTGCACAGAATAGGTTTCAAACTGTCGAAGACACCTTTTCTTCATCATTCTCTGCTCATGGGATCAACTTCCTTTCTAGCTAAGGCCAAAATCGCAGTTAGGGGTTGGGAAATCTGTTTTCTATTATTAAGTGCCTTTTCTATGTGAAGTGCAGACAGATTCCTGGGAAGATTTTTGGAAACCTCTGGGTGTCTTTTCTCTGGAAGTCACGTTTCATGTTTCCATATGGTCTCAAAGATTTCTTTCCCCCATGAATAAGAACAGCAATGGGAAAATGTATTTTACTGTGTGTAAAAATGCTACCATGTACGAAAACCACACAGCAGCTGTCATGGCCTTCCTTCTTCCTCCTCCCCACCCCTAACATGGCCCATTCACCGCGGTCCTCCCCAGGCCTCCCCCCGGGCCTCCCCGGGACTCCGGGCAGAGCTGGGGTCGGTGCAGGCCACAGGCGGGGCCGGGCTCCTGGTGCGGGTCAGGGCAACTCCGGCACAGTCTGACCCGTGTCAGCTCTCAGGCTGTGGAGTAAAGTCTGCCCTGCTTCTTCGGCATTCACTTGGAGAATACTTTTGAGAGATGTTTATGCGTTTTGTTCATGAGTTGGTATCATAAAGAGCTTGGCTTTTCTTATGCTGTCAGGGCATCCAGAAATTAATGTTGATGCCACCATAGTTCAAATTACTCATTTTAAATTAGATTTATTGCTGGAAATGAATCCAGAAACCTTACTACTGGAAATCCATTATTTTCAATACGAATAAGGAATTAATCATGTGGAGCATTACACATCAGGCAGCAACAGAAATGAAGACAATGGAAAATTTATTTTAGCTCTGTGCTTCCTACTGCTGCTGGGGGACCGGCACAGACCCAAGTCCTTGATCACGTGGAGGGCTTGTGGGACTCTGTTGTTCGGTGACCAATTTTAGTTGTTTAGTCTAGCCTATTCTAGTGTTTTCATTAATTAGATTAACCAGAACACAATGACTGGTTTTTTTTTCCCAAACTGGATAGCAGCATTTGTGAATTTTATACATGTGTAGTTTTTATGTACATGTCCCTCAACTTTTCTAATAAAACAGTATAATTAAACATTCAGATTTGCACTGCTCTTTGTCATACACCAGCTAAGTGGGAGGTTTGCCTGTGTTGAATTAGTGGTCTGTCTTTTTTGGTTGTGAATGTAACAAGAAAATAAAAAAGTACCAAATGGAAATTATCTATTGATGCTGTTTAATGCTGTAGCTTTCTTAAGGCTTCAGATATAAATAAACGTCTATTATCTGTTATATATTATCTTTTTTCTCCCATCACTAGAAAACACAGGATACTGAGGTGTCCCCAGTTTCCTGAGAAATGAACCATATTGATTAAAATTGATATCATACTGATTAATCATATTCATTGAAATAGGAATTTCCCTTTGATTCTGGTATGATTTATCAGTGGCTGGCATCTCTGTGGAGCAGGAAAATTTTTTCAATCTTCTTATGACATACAGAAGGTCAGTGTTGGTCTGCAATGCTCAGGGTATACCCAAGGCTTCAACTGATATCTAACGAAAGCCTCAATGATATTGTTTCTTCCCTAGAGTTTATTATTTTAGTCAGCACACAGGACGAAGAGAGAAAAGTGGACCGAGATGAAGCCAGGCTATGAGCAAGGGAATGAACAGCTAGAAAAGCCCACAGTCTTTCAGATTTTCTTTGATTATTATGTCTGTGACTGCATCGAATACAAACTTGACATTCTGGGTGTCTGTGGCACATGTCAAGTGAGAATATATCTCTTTATCTTCTTTCCTTGAGTTCAAGTCTAGGAATTGTTTCTTGATGTAATTTCCAGCATCTTCAAATGTGTTTGGTCCTAGTGAAGAGAACAGTAAAAGAAAAAAAAGACATTTCAATTGGTACTTCCTCATAGCTGCTAAGAAACAAGAATTATTTTTTTTCTGTTTTTTCTTTCTTTTTTTTTTCTAAAAGAAATTACCTTCATGCAATAGGTATGAAAAATATTATTTAAACTGCCCCCCGCTAAATTTAAATTTCCATGCCTAAAGAGAAGCTCTCATTTCTGAAGTGAAATGCTCCTGAGTAAGTGAGTGTGAAACAGTTGAGGACCTTAGAGAGCAAGCAGGAAGGGAAAGAAACAGAAGAAAAAAGAAAGGAGTGTGTATTCAAAGGGAATTGGGCACATGGCAGACAAAATTGGTGGGAAGTACAAAGAAGAAGAGATGAAGAAATGAAGAAGCAAAAGGGGAAAAACTCAGATACCTATATATTCAGCCATAATTTCTTCACACAGCTTTTCTGCCCCTCAGTAGTACTCCTTCAGAGCAGTGGCAGGCGTGAGCACCGGTTCAGTGGCCGGGCTCTGTGTCCAGAGCAGGCCGGGGCTCTGGAGGCAGGCTGCTGCAGGAACCTGTGATGGCTCCTGTCTTGTCTGTTGCCCTGGACAGAGTGAAGTGGTGTAGCTCTGCTGAGTGTAGCACATACTGTTTGATTAACCCAGTGAAGCACTGAGCAATTTTTGGTTGCTGTGTTGATGTGTCCTAAGACACATCAGTGTCTTAGTGAGTGAAGGAGCTGATGTTCAGGAAGAGCACAGAACCCATCTTATAGTGTTGCTTTACTTACGCTTCATTCTGGACACTCTCTATCCCAAATACATTAGGTTGATACTAAAATACTGACAGATTTTGATTGTTCTCTGGCACTTTCTGACATAGCCTCACATATTCTCCTGCATCAGCTGGGAAAAGCTGCTGTTTTTTATTTCCAATAGATGCTACTGTGGCATACAAAAAGAGACAGACATCCTTTATGGAATAGATCTTCAAAGTAAGAACAAAAGACTTGGATTCAGTTATGGTGTGTGTGAGTGATAAGCCACTGACTTGTACTGAAATATTGGGTGGGCTCATCACACCACACTTCAGCCATCTGAGACTTTTAGTTCTCTGATCTTCCTCTACTGCCAATGGAGAGAAATAAACATCTCCCAGGAGAGATGATCCCACCCTAGGATAAGCGTTGTGAGTAGGTGAGATGAATTGGATGCTGGCCGTGTCTGTCCCATACCATTCTTTTGAGAGAATAGCTAGATGCTCAGATAAGATGCTTAGTATTTAAATAATTATATGTAGGTGGCCCAAGTCAAAGTCTCAGTCTTTGATGCATGGCCTACACTAATCTTCTGAATCTATTTTCTTCTGAAAACACCAAACTTACCATTATACTCTGGAAAGCAGATACTCAGATGAACTTTTGCTATTTTCTCTTGAAAGAGGTCTTTTTTGTTTAGAAACAGCACAATGGAAGTGGCTGCAAAGCACTTGTGGTTGCAGATGCTGTTGAACAGTTGAAGGCTTTCGTGCATTCTGTTCTGTTAAGATGCAAAAGGTAACCATGAGAGACTGACAAATATCATCCCCATACGTGATTTTTACTGTAAAGTTCTTTACTGGCAAGAACCAATACAGTGTAATAGCCTTTCAATGGTTATCAGGGAACAGGAACAGTTCTGATATGCCATCAGAGAGTACATTAAAACTTAGCAGCAAAGAGAGTTGTTTGTCTCTTCTGACTCACCACTTCTTTATCTTCCACCAGAACCATGTCATAGGCACTGAGTGCAGCACAGAATATGATGCAAGTAACTCCTTCAAAGCAGTGAATCCACTTTTTTCTCTCTGATCGCTGTCCACCCACATCAAACATCCTTGCAGAAAAAAAAAAACATATGTACAATGTAAAGCACGAACTAATAAGGATGTAGTCATGCCGTTAATGCGCAGAGTGCAACAGGAGATGAATGACAATCCAACATTCAGCTTTTCCGAGTATTGGTCTGTTTCTATCTCAACTGCTCAATGAATACTATGTATTATTTACAGCTTTGTAGTGGGTGTAAAATGAAATGTAAAGGTTTAAATACCTGCATATAGGACATATATTCTGTGCTTTCAGGTGCCACTCTGTGTTGAGGAAGTGGGGCTCCACATAAGAGCTCAGTGCATGACTAAGCCCTTCTGGCACGGATTTATTCAGGACAGAGTTCATACGTGAAACATTGACAAAAGACCCTCAAATCCACGGTCATTTGTTGCTTCATGGTTTTGCTTGTAGTTAACTGACACATTGGTCAGTAAGGCTTATGACTGGAACCTGGCCCTGGATTGACCCACTGGCTGTGTTTAATTGGCTGCTTTAGATTTACATTTAGTCATCTCTTCATTGCCCTGGTGCGATCACTTTCCTGGCTGTATAACCCGCAGTGTGAGTGGGGGGTCTCTGCCCTTTCAATCTCATTGCTTGCTGTTTAAGCAGCAATTCATGGGGAGCAGGAATCCCTTCATTTGTAGAGAGGAAAATGTAGCGCTGTGCTCCTCTGCATTACTTTCTTTCAGTCTTTGCTGGAAATTCCTGTCTTTGGGTGGAGTCATATGAACTTTTTCTGGACTCTTTATGTGGCGCCTGATGCCAATTGAGCATACCTAGCTGGGACCTAGTTAGTAGAGCCCAGCTGAGATGGAGGTGTTGTCAAAGTGGCCGTGCTTCTGCTTAGCACTAGCTTTCAAAATTCCCGCTTAAATTTGCGGTTCTTCAGTGATAAGGGATAGGGCTCGCTTTTCTCTGTTTTTCTGATATAAAAGGTGCCGAACTGGACCATTTTTCAAGTGTATTAGAAAGGAGAAAATACGTGTAAAAAATTGAAATTTATCCTACCCTTACTATTTCTGTTTCCTTGTGTGCTTGGTGACTTTTCCCTGTGCTGCCTGTTTTTGAACTTAAAACTGTAAAACCTAATCCCTTGTTGCATTACCCCTTCCTTCAGGGAAATGCATTAGATCTTACTCTCTGGATGGATCTCCTGCAGTATCTGAATATTAAACACAACTCAATTTTTAGAACAATGAAAATATTGGGATTCAGTATGAAAAATCATGTCAGTAATAAACAGAGCAAGAGTAATTTGTTACTGAAGCACCATTTTTTGCAGTATATTGGTCCTCTGTTTTCTTCACCATCAGCAGTGCAGCTGATACAAACAGAGGTTATTGTTTATCATTTTTCATCCTGCTTAGAAGAAATGAAACCCTTCCCAATGCTCATGATAAACTGTTTCTGCAGCTGAGGAGTAATTAGAGATTTTTTTTTCTAGTACACTTCATCTCTTTGTCTGATCTTTGGGTGTCTATAAATGTGAATTATTAGGAAATCAGGAAGCTGTTGTGGAGCAAGATTTTGATATCAGTAATGGCATACTTCCAAGCATATCTTCACTGAGTTCAGTATGCCTGCTGAAGAGTGAGGTCAGTGTGAATAAAGCATTTTGACTTTCAACTGGGATTAGTGCTCAGAAGTAACCTGCCATTAAGTGTCTTCCTTGATTTGCGGTATATAACTCTGAAATCAGGGTTATGGAATTAAAAAAGCTTCAAAATTTAGTCCACAGTAAAGTTTTGCAAGCATACATATTCATACGAATCTGTACTCGCTTCCTGCAGGCTTTTAGCATATGGCCCTGTGAATGTTCATGAGAAGTCAGTTAACACAGGACAAGATCAAGGCCAAAGGCAATGCTGCTGGGCAGTTTTTGTTGTACTAACCTTAGTTTGGTTAGCTCTTTCCCTGTCAGCCCAGGACTTAACATACGCACTTATTAAACTGAAGTTCCTCTGTGAGTGGTATTAAATGTATTTCTGAGACAATCTTTTTCTTTTACCACGACAGTCAATTTTAGTCTTGAAAACTCTGTATTTTTGCAGCACTGCCTTTGGAAAACTTTGCTGCAGATGTGGGACTAGCTGTATATTCATTTGTCCTAATGGTACATGTAGTGAGACCTGAAGACTAAAATAAAGCTTGCCTGAGTTCAGTCAAACTCTTCCTAGCATATCAATGGAAACGACAGCGGGAGAGGACCTGTGAAGATCAGACCTTCTTATAAAAATATTTGAGTATGTTCTGAGCTCTGGAAATCAAAGTTAATGTTAGTGATGTAAATCAAAGAGCACAAGAAAGCTGAACTACACTAAAACATCAAAGTAACCACTAAGAAGATAGCAAATAATAAGAGGTGTTTTCTGTGCAACTGTAATTCAGTTCCCTGGAGCAGTACTGGGCTTTAGACTTTTACTGTAGAGCTACAAAAGGTTTTCTGCCTCATTGAGTTCAGGAGAGGGCGAAGTGTTTTGTGAATGAGGCATCCGTTCATGTTTTCTTTTTATACATGTATGGCTTGTGACCCCAAGCCTCATTTAAGTACATCAACCAAAACTCACTCAGGAATGTGGAAGTGTTCCTCTCTTGACAGATGTTTCTGTGGTACTTATCAAACGAAATGCAGAGTCATCAGGATTGCCCAGCTGTTTTGCATTGCTCTGACAATGTAAAATAGCAGTAACTGGTTGGTTTATAGCTGCTCTGTGTCACCATAGCAGCTCAAAACCCTCAGACTGTTTTGTAGTGTTTTTACCTCATTTTACTCAAGTGCCTAAAACCACCAATGAATTTACTCACATAACCCCACTGTGATACATAGCAGAGAGGCTAAACATAGTGGGTTTAGTGCTTGTGGTGGCACTGGGATCCTTCCTCTTGTTTACAGACACTCAGGTAACTTAATTCTCAGTTGTGCTGCCTTTCAGTCGAACTGAGACACCAATTCTGATATTCTAGTATCAGGACTGGTAGCACTCATGTTAAAAAGGATTTACATTCTGATGATTTATTTCTCCATCCTGATTTTTTTTTTTTACTTCTTACATAAACTGTGGTTGTAACTGAAGGTGCTCAGATTTCCAATGTACAAAGCGGTCTGGAAACGTGTCAATCAGAGAAAAAGAAGATGGTGTCTATGACATGGCACTGTACCGTTTGTCGGTAACTGCTGAATTTTCATGAGTGATCAGTGCATTAATAGGTGATAATAGCTTATTTGTAGAACATCTACTTCAGAATCTTATTTTGTATATGTGATCGCTGTTGTGTCAAGGCATCTGTGTGGTAGCATAGGTCGTTTGGGGGATGTTGAATTGCCACATGAGGAGAAAAAAAGAAGCCCAATGAAAAATGTAAAATTTATAATCCTGATGCTTCATACATCTGTCTATTTCTACAGACAATTTCTTGCCTAGGTTATGTTCCTCAATATGTACCCCAGCCTTCAAATTAAGAATTAAATGAGATTTAGTTCATAGAGAAAAGCATTATGGGACACTGAAACTATCATAATTCATTTAAATACATTTTTATGTGGAAATAAATGTTTTTAATTGCTTCACCAAGCACAACAAAATCTGGAGTATCTGAAAGAGTCCGTTATTTTCAGTCAAATTTCTCAGAGACATTATTTTGAAGATTTTTTTCTGAACATTTTGCTTTTGATCTTAAATGAGCGTGAAGGCATGCATGCTAATACTCAAATTTCCCATGGGACAGAAATGATTATTTTTTTGCTAACCATAATGCATTCCAGTGTTAAGAGCAGTTATTTCTGTTCTTAAAAGAAGAGAGTGAAAGGTTGAGAGTGCATACAAATTAGTAGTCATCAAACGTTTTGCATGCTGTTAAGGACATTTAGGTAGGCAAATTTCATAAATGTCACAAACAATTATTCAAATAGCAGGATACAAATAATGCTTTTTAGACACTTACATATGTAAAAATGTCCTTTTAGAACCTGATTTTCTGAGATCTCTTAATAACAGCATATTATAAGCTTAAAGCTGGAGTACTGGTACTAAAATATCTTGCTTTTTTGGCTGTTTCAAAATACAAAATAAGAGTCAATTCCAGGATATCACAATGGGATTACCAATATTACAAGATGTAAATACCTTTGAAAGAAAATAGGTAAGAAAGAGAAAATCGCAGAAAACTGTCAAATATGGCTTTCGTACCTGAAGTTCAAATCCTTGAAAGAAAACTGAGTCTCTATAATCCCAGTTGTTTTCACTCGGGAGTGCAAAATATCTTGCTCACTAGGCACATAGTCTGGCTTCGCTAACCTATCCAAATCGTTGAGGTAACTAAGGAGCAGAAGAAGAAATGGTGACTGGTGAGTTCAAAAGGTGAAATGAACACTGCAAAATCACTTCACAGTGAGCTGCTTTGAAATATTTTCTGTAAACTACATATTTAAATAAAATACTACTTTTTAATATAACCTAGATCCACAAACCAGAGCCTGCCCTTTTTCTTTTTTTTTTTCTTGTATATAGAAGTGTAATTTACTTGTATACCATAAACATCTTTCTGAGAATTTCAGTTAAGAAAAATCCTTATTTTCCTCAGAGATGCTAAAAAAACACCTTGTCCAGAGAGGGGTTTTGTCCATTTGCTTTCAGCACGTGGGAATTGCCACCGCAGGGGAAGAACTGCAAGCATCTTTCAGAAGCACATTGACTAGAAGTTATCGCAGCCTATCAGTCAGACCTGTTGTAACAGTATCTTCCTTCCTAAGTGAAAGTGCATGGCATCATATTTTGGAGAAATTCACATTTAAGGACTGTTTTCCCTGCAGAGGAAGGTACATGATAATTTAAAAAAAAATACATTTTGCAGCCAAAACCAGAAGCTTCAATGAAACTGAGTATCCCCTAGGCTAGTATTCTCACAACCCACTGGAAAAGAGTGTATTATCTGGTTTTATGTCTGGCATACAGAGATAAAATCATTATGAAGTAAGAATCCAAAACAGATCTTTGAAGCCTGTTCTTGTCCTACCACCAGCCCTTCTCCTGTGTCTTCCAGGGGCAGGCAGCTTTCTCGCAGTGGCAGAAAAGGGCCTGTGAATCCTACTGGCTGGTCTAGAAATCTGTGTAAAGAGCTTATGAACTGACAGAAGGAAAAGAAGAGGTGAAATCTGGGTAGTTTACTACCTTTTAACTACTAACTTTCAAATAAAGAACAAAGCCGAAAGCAAGACACCATATACAACAGTTGAAGAATTTTCAAACTTTCAGTGTCCCATTTGGCACCTTTCCATTTGTAGCCTCTTGTCTCTGACAAGCAAAAAACAGTCTTTCTAATGTTTATTAGGCTTCATGCTTTTTTTTACTTCTCTAACACAAAGTCTGCCCAGCATGAAGTTCTGCTGTTCAGACAGCTACTAAAACAAGCCTCACAGCTCATCATCCTTGTCGGCAATATTTAATATAAAATAAAATAAAATAAAATTTAATTTAATTTAAAAAGCTAGAATCTTCCATATGGACATTTTTAAGTAATGCTTGGAAATGAAATTTTCTTATGTTAAGTTGAATAAACTGAATCCACTCAGCAAGGAGTGCTGAAGTTTATTTGAGGAATTCAATGTTTGCCCATTATTTGAGTCCAGGAAACAATCTGTTTTTTTTAAAAAATAACATAGCTCTGGTTCTCTGAATAGGGCCTGAGACAAACTCATCTCAGCCCAACTTTGTGGAAGGCAGAAACAAAAGACCTTTTGCAATTTATAAAGCATGTAGGCACTAAAATAAATACTTGTATATAAAATTCATTATAAGGATCTGATAGTTCTTCTTCACAAATACCTAAATTCAGTTCAATGCAGCCAATTGTAATTGCATCGAAAATTAAAGAAGTTAATTATCTAGTCAATAGAGCAAGAGAGGCATCTTCAGATTCTTCCTAGAGCTGTACACAGCACCAACGGAACACTCTCTAGGCTGGCTTTCCCCTGGCACGAGAGGGAACACAAACCAGTAGGTTAGTCTAAACGCCTGATCTTTCTTGGCTTCAATTAGGTGACACGAATCCTACCCGGAGAGGCAAATGACTGAGCAAGCAATAAGCACCAAGTACCACTGCTAGCTATACAATGACATTTAAGGTCATGATTTATAATCCTGATTTTGCCTCTTCCTTATACATCTCTCCATTTTTAAACAGGATTTATTCCAGGTGAGCCTAAGGGCATAATTCAGCCAAATTAGATATATGGGGGATTTTCTGTTATTCGGAAAACCTGATTTTTTTCAATTGAAACACACAGAGGAAAGACAGTGATGAAACTTCGTTAGCGTGAATTAATAATGAAAAGACTCAGAGAAGATAGCCTCAGAAAGTTAGAGTTTACACAGTATAAATCAATAACTCTGTGTAGGAGCTGCTTCACAGGAGCTGAGAAACAGGGTTTTTGTTTTAAAAGAAATTGGAATGTAGCATTAGATGGTTGATTGACTCTAGATCGTTTTGAACTGATGATTAGAAGCCCAGCAGCAAGGGCAAAAATTAAATTGCTTTTAAAGGTTCAGAGCCAAAGGCTAGATTTTCAGAAGCATCAGGTACCACAAGATGAACTCAGAGGATTTTCAGGATTTTCAGAAGCATTCAAGCAGATGAAAAACATATCATGGTTGGTTTTGATGTAACTGTAGCAACAAATAGTGATTATTGTCTTCTTTACAGCCTGTACTATCTCCCTTAAATACTGAAACCTGTTGCACATTTATGATATATATATGACCCAGCCCATAACACTGAGAGGGAATTACTTTAGATTACCTTGTCTTCTTTTTAGGCAGCAAAACCTAATCTGCCAGGCACAGTGTACACACTAGAATGTTAGCTGGTAAACAGGTAATATTTTGTTCTTCTGCATTAGGCTTTTTTTGTATTTGTTTTTGCTTTTATTTGTGATAACTGACTTGTTATGGGCTTTTAGTGCTGGGCCCTGCGGTGTGGCCTGTCAGAAAGGGTGGGTCAGGAAAGAAAAGGTCGCTCTGTACGATTCCTACAGAAATACAAGGCTGCCATAAAATACTGCCAAATCAGGCACAAATCAACACAGGCAAGATTTTCTTTGTTTAGGTATCTTGCAGAAAGTTCTTCATTCTTGTTTTGAAGATATAAAGAAACTAAGAATTTTTAATGTTTTCATGGTGTATCCCTTTTACTATCTGCAATCAGTGAGCTGTTGCTGCCTTTGGTTTGCCTGGCCCTGACGTGTGCCATTCCAGGCTGAGCAGAAAGGCCACCCGACACCTGGTGAGGCTTCACCCCACAGGTGCCCTCAGCCTGCAGGAGGAGCTGCAGGAGCAGAGGAACCCCCATCTGCAGCTCTTGGAAGATGGACTTTGGCTGGAACAACCCTCTGCCCCAGGTCCAGAATCTGACTTAGGCACTCCAGGAAAGCTCTGACCCAGGTGACACCTCCCTTTTTGGTCTCATATGACCTTATGGAGGAAACAGTGGAACAGGACCACTGTAGCCCGCGAGAACACCTGTAGAAGCAACCAAACCAGGGACTCCTGAAAAGTCTAATATTACTGACTATTTCTAAGCTCGGAGATGTACCCCAGCTGAATGCTGACCTTTTGTGGAGGTGCAGCTGAGCAGCCCTGGTCCCCTGACTATCCGCCTGCCACCTCCCAGGCCGCAGAAAGGGAACTGGGGCCATGAGGCTGGAGAGCGGCTCCAGCACCGCTGGACAGGACCAGCTGGATGCCTAGATGGTGACGGCCCAGGGAACACCCGTTTATGCAGGCAGATCAGTTGAGAGGAAAGATTTTATGGTTTTCTCCAGACTTACACTTAGCAGCTTGAAGTCCATACGTTCAAAGTGCAGCTATAGGTAAAACCTAAGCTGTTTCAATTCACCTTTTCACTTGTTTTGTCAATTTTAGCGTTACCTAGGCAGAGAATAGACTTTTTTTTTTTTTTTACAGTTTAAACAAACTCACAGAAGCAAGTTGTTCCTTGTTTTCACACTTCTTTCCTTCAATTAAACATTGCTAGTATATTATAAACAGTAGCAAAAAAGCTCATTCTTTTTCAGGTTAATAAGCAATAATTTTCCTAGGCTATTCTGCACGTAAGGAAGAGATCTTGTCACAAGCCTTCCCCTGCTGTCCGTTACAGCAACAGCCAGCTGTTCAGCACCCGCAGCTGGTGCCACCTACTAGGCTGCCGAGTCGCTGAGCTGGTACTCCGCTGCCCTGGCGAAGCAGGCCTGCGTCCCGCCGTCGTTCCACAGTTGTTTGATGAGTTCAACCAGTTCAGAAGACAGGTCACCATCCTCCAGCGTTGTTGCAATGGCACACAGTTTCCTTTCATCTTCCTAAAGAGAAATGTAAGTAAATATTGTGCAAGGGCACTGTTCCCCTCCACCTGCTTGAAGATGTGCTTGATTTACAGCATGTTGCAGGGGCAAAATTTCTCATTTGCAATGATTTTTCTGGGTAGCTGTACTCGCCTGTGCATGTAACCATCCTTTTACAAGCTCACTTCCCTTTAGTTAGTGCCAAGGTTAGACTTGAATCATGATACACTGTTTTCCTCTTTTTATTGTTCTCTTCTGATCATGCAAGGGCTCAGTTTGCTCTTACCATAGGTCTTCACAAAGTTTCCAACTTGGAAGGAGGGTTTTATTGCAAGACAGAGTAGTGGGGTATCAAAAACTAAATTAGAAAGGATATTTAAAGCTTAAACATATCATATAAAAGCAGAAATATGCAGCTAAATATATTTTTTAATATATTTAGAAAAAAAAGATCTAGCTTAAAGCCACAGTGAGAAATGTGGCAAAGTCACTACAACAAGTGAATGCATTTCCTATATGTTTTATTATTTGGGAAAGAACAAATGTATAACTGAATAAATTCCCAAATATTTCAAATGTATTATTCTGTAATTTCTTCCTTTTGTAGTCAATCCAAAAAGACTTCAAGTAATCTATTACATTAAAAATATTTCTTTTCAGTGGTTAACAGCTTAGGAATGTACCATAAATAAAGAGCATGATTAAAATAGGGTCATCTGATACACTGTCACAGCAATGGATAATTATACAATATAATTCCTTCCTAGTTGTATAAGTAGACAACTGAAGTGACTTGTAGTAAATAGTTGCAAAAGTAGAAATGCATTCTGACAGGCACTGTTTTGGCAGGGAATATGTTTTATTCAAAAGTACAAAACAATAATTTGTAACAAATTTATTTGAGGAATATTCTGTATCTTTACGTTGCAATAGAAATTGCAGTTTATGGAAACTTTATAAAAGCCAGAGACTGATCAAAAATAAACGACTGCAGGTTTTCTAGAATGTTGGAGAAATAGAGTTAGCATGGAAAAAAAGAGAAAAAAAAAAAGGGGGGAAATAACCACTGGAGAATTGCCTTCATTTGAAAGAGGAGGGAGGACAGCCATACAATTGCCCTTCTAGATTCAACAAAACCAGCGCCATTCTACAGTCCCATCCACTCGCCCAGTGATGGGATCAGCAGAACTGAGTCATGCTCTCTCGTATGCTCCCCTCATTTGTCTCCAGGGCTGCTCTCTAGGGCGCACGCTTGTTCAGCTTTGAGATAAGGGTAGGAATGTTCTCTCCTTTGAGATATCACCTGTCATTTAATGATAGAGCTGTCCTCCTTCAGTGTTTGGCTTGCTGGTTGAATAGCCTACAATGAGAAGCCTTGAGCTCAAAGCCAATGGGTGTACGGTAAAAGTTTATTGACCGTTATGCAAAAGGTGGCTACTGTGGATTTTGGTTCTTACGTAGAAAATGAAGATAGCGGCAGATTGAGTTTATCATAACCCTGGTTTATACAATGTTTTGTTTCTCTCTGGCATTTAGACAGACTTCAGATGACTTTCATGTTAAAAATAGATTGCAATGGTGCTTTAGGAAGAAAAAAATACCTCTCTCACCTGAACAGATGTTGTTCGAAATGATGCACTGAGGCACTTTCAGGACCACTTAGAGGTTTTTACAGGCAGTCCTGGAACATGGATGAACCCATTGCTTTCAGGTCCAAGATAAGCACAGTCTTTGGACTTTATTACTATAAACAGCTAAATCTGGACCAGAACACAGCAAGAACAAAGTCTAGCTGATATTGAAGTTTATATCAAAACAACTCAAGGTTATAGATGGCTTATGATTTTACAGACAGTGTAAGTTAAGTTCGTTTTTGGAAGAAAAGGCAACGTTTAGGGGCAATTCAAATAAATGCGACCAAAATGCTAAATTCTTTAGATCTCGTATCCAGGTTGCTCTTATGTGATTCTGGGCAAAAAGAAGGCAGGCACTGCAATTGTTTTATACAGGTGTATTCAACGGTATTCCTAGAGGCCTATTCTGCTAATGACAGTAAGGGTGGGCTTACTGTTCTATAAATGGTAAGCTTACAAGAGCTGTATTTTCTGCATTTGGTTATATACAATACTAAGAAATGAACTGGGCTATTTAATAAAAATTTTCAATTCTCAGTTCCCCAGGCTGCGAAATCCCTTGAAAATAACATCTATGAAACTAGCATAGATGACAGATCATGAGAGAACATGTGTAAAACTCTCCGAAAGACTCTGGACCACGTGGTGTGTCTTAGAGGCTGAGCCAGGACCTGTGGCTAGGTGCTGCAAGGTGCAGATCTCTTAGGCTGTGTAGACAGGTGAATGGCTCCTTATGCGGAACATGTGTCTATCACAATTGAGGAGACAGACCAAGATGCAGACGTTCACATGGGTCTATTTCCTGTGTGCTGCTTTTGGGCACCATTACGTTTGTTTGAATGACTTGCATTTAGGGACCCTTAATAGGACACAGGAACAAAAAAAATTAATTTCTATTTTGTCAAATGACTGTGTGAGCTTCATTAACCTCTGAAACGTTGTTATCATTTTTTAGGTCAAAGTACCACATGTCATTGTAGTAAAATGGAGACTTCTGGAACAAGAAGAGCTCTGTCAGATAAGCAGATGTAATTCCATCTAAGATAAACCTCAAGGGAGTAGGCAGAAATTGCCAAAACTGGGACCAGCTGGTATTCTGACAGGCCTTTGCAAAATTCTCAGCAAGGTCTGAATTTCAGGCAATAGACTAAATCATTGCACTGAGAAGAAAAGTATGAGTTTTTCCTTTATTTCTGTCCCTGAAAATTCAGCGTGATTACCAGAAAATGGCAGGGCTTCTTACTGTGGGTTTTCCTCTGTGTGCTTGTGCATAGGATTGCTAACTGCATCAGGAAGGCCAGGCTCCACTTCTCTGCCATGCCACCACGCTAGTGCTGCGTCTGTACAGCAGGGAGGTCTCTGCTCCAGGAACAAAGCCAAACTGAAATATTCCCAACATGTCTAGATGACCCTTACATGGCTGAGCCCCAAGATTTGTTCATAAAAGGGAAATATTTATGATATTTCCTGATAGCAATAAATAAGTGACTAAGCAGCTAAGAATAGGTTCATTTTTTTCTTTCTTCTGTCTTTGCAAGTTGGACATTTCTTTTGTAACAAACTTGAGAGCAATTAATGCAGAGGTTAGACCTCAGGCATCAATCTTGAGAAAATAAAAATTAGTAAGGACATCTCATCACATATGACTCAAGCAGTACTTAGCTTCCACTATCATAAAGCAAATACTGAACCCACTTTGTTCTACTACTTTCTACTACCCTATTACAAAAAATTGTATTGTAGTGCCTATTTCAAGAGAAAGGGTGTCATACTCACAATTCTAGCTGGGTTTTCATAACTGATTCCTAACTGCGTCATTGCTTTCACGATAGACAGGATAGACTGCACTGCGTTACTGTAAACAACAGGTCTGAACTCCATGCGTTCCTTGTAGGTGAAACCATCTTTATGGATGATCCTGGTGCAAAAATAGAAAACAAAAGATTTATGGGATACATTAAAAAAAGGAAGTAATGAGAAGTTGGGTCAGATCCTTCTGTGGTCAGCGTGAGAAAGAACTGAATCTATCAGGCCCTTGGAAAAGCATTTATCATTGGTCAATCTGCCTATTCTGCTGGAACAGATAAACAGCAGTTTCTGCAGCTACGTGAGGTTAAATTTACGAGGCTAGGTTTTAACTTCCCAGTCTGAGTGAAAAGGTATTATTTTATTGCCTTGTGGGTCAATATGAGGTACTGTGTGAATCCAGAACAAGACCCAGGACCATTCCTGTGGCTTAAGGTCAAGATGCATAGCTTTACTTCTATCCTAAATCTTTTATTACTGGAATCTACAATGTTAGGCATGGGCTGCCACTTTGCTTGTTTAATCATTCTTTTTTTTTTTTTCCAGAGTCTTATCTAGAGGAGAAAGAAAATATTTAATATTTCTTTGTACATCAGTTACAATTTCTAGTTATTGAAAGGTGTTGCTGTTATTATCTACAGGCTTTTGGGACATACCTGTGACTCCAGAGGGTTTGGCCTTTATTCCAGAGGACAAAGAACCCTAGCAGTGCAATTCAATTATCTAATTCTGACAGGTGGATTATAATTTCTTAATCCTTTTTGTCTGGAGAATAGCATATGGTTAAAGTTCTTCAAGATCAGTGCACACATTGTATCATGATTCAGAAACATCTTTTTCCATGACTTGTGAAAAAGAATGAAAACTTGACTGTTTCTGGTGTAGTGTACTCTCAATGAACAGACGCCAGACTGCTTTGGCTGCTGCTGGCACCAATGCTCTATTCTTCCTCACCTCAGTTGTTCAGAGATGAAGGCCAGGTTATTTAATTAACAGTTTCTGGGGTTTGGGTTTTGTTTTTTTTTTTCCCTGTTTCTTGCCAGAGATACCATCTGGACAGAGCCATACAAGCAGAAAGGGGTGATGTGAAAGGATCTGACAGGTTAACCCAGGATGACTATAGGTGTGTGCCTTGGGGAGGCTTTCCTTTCCAGGGGATAGGTCAGCCCTGTCAAAAAATAATTTATTCACACACACACACAAAAAACCCAGATCACAACTGAATGTCTCTTAACATCTCTCTGACTTATGGATGTCAGAAAATTCAAAAGTTGCATTCTTATGTCTGTAGGAATAGCGTCTGTAGGAAAAAAGGGTTCTCTAAATGTGCTCCCCATCACTTCTAGGCCAGGCAAATCTATAAAATCTGTTTTGAAGCTTTGTTTTTTTGAATGCTTTTTTCAGTGTGAAATCGAGTGAATCTGCAAGATTCAAAGGAATCCTGTTAAACTTGGGAGAAATAAAAAGGGGAGCTATAATGTTATGTGTTCTGGTATACCAGTGAACCTGGTTTTGCCATCCTCTGAAATATCCATGTATCCCTGTGTAAAGACAGTGATTTGAATGAAGCAACTACAAACCTTTTGAAGTACATGAACTTGGTTTAACTACTTTGTGTATCTCACAGTGGTGGCCGTAATAAAATTTCTGAGGAAGGTGGGTGTTTTGCCTGTGGCTAAAAAAATCTGGGATGAGAGAGAAGGAAGGCCCCTAAGACAGTCCACAAATGGCTATTTTGTATTTTCATGCTTTCCCTTTGAAGAACAAAGGAAGGAAGAAAATATGAGATTTTGAAAGAAAGTTAGATTCTGTAATTACAGAAAGAAAACTTGGTTTTGCTTGAGGCTTTTCATGGAGCTTTTTGTTTCGTTGTTGTTTTTTCTTTAAAATAATATATTTATGTCCTCTGGCAGAAGGTATGTTAGCCACCCTTTTAAATCAGTAGTGAATTTTGCTGCTTTTATTAAGAATCTGCCATTCTTAAGGAAGGATGATAAAACAGGCTGATATCTTGTATGGCCAGAAGGCCCATTTTAGCAAATGGAAAATTTTGTTCCCTGTTCCTCTTTGAAAAAATAAACACCCTTTAAAAAGTAAATGCAGGACACTGAAAGCAAGAGGTGTTAGGTTACCAGCCATAAGAGGAAAAAAGTTAGTCTTCTGCTTTTTTTCATACAAGGAGGACTTCTAGCCAGATAGGTCAAATTGATTAAATCTCAACAGACATGATGAGTTACAGAATATTTTGTTTCCTGCTTTTTATTCACTGAATTATTTATAGTAGGTTTTTACTGCTAACATAGAGTATAACACAGAAATACTCAACACAGTTTTAAAAAAGTTAGATCACACTTTGGAAATGCTCTAGTCAGAGGCACAGAACTCCAGAGAAGCTCATTTTTTTCCTTTTTGTCTATCCCTCATAACCATCCTATGCCTTGCAGCATACCTATACTTTAAGCATCACAAGCTATTGTGCAAAGCTTAGTGGAAAGATTTTACTTTGAAATCTTTAGTCTGGAAAGAATGACATTTATGAATTAAAAATTTATATTCATAGGAGTGAAATCATCCTCATTTTGGTGGAAAATTGTATTTTCAGCAAAATTATTTCTTTTGTAAGCAGCTAGTGGTCTTCTCTAGAAAATGTTATGCTTCATTGAAAAAAATAATAACTGAAAATGGGTTTTTTTTAGCTGAAAGATTTACCTTTAAAAAAAAAAGTCCTCAGTTGCAACAGAAAGATGACATTTTGTGTGAAAGATGATAATTTTCTTAAACAGTTTTCCTGCAAAATAATTCATATTTGTGATCTGGTTGACAACTCCAGCACAGAGCTTTACAGATAACTCTCAGCTGTGCAGTTTTCTGCCCCTTCCTCAATGCTGTTAAGGGTTATCAGCCTTCTTAAAGTGCTCAATTCAAAGCAACATCTTTAATCTGCTCCTACTTGGGAAACCTTTGAGCACAATACATTGCAGTGATTTGCTGAATAGGGAGGGTCTGCTGATTGGAACTCAAAACAGAAATAAAATTATCCACCATTTAACTGGAACAAAAGAGTTAGCAATGTATTTGATGGATGGTTCTGAATCTGTCTTATTAAAGAACGAGCTACTTAAATAGTAAAAAACTTTTATTATGACATAACATTTTTTAATTCTCTCTTTAAAATGCATCAGTGAAGATATGAAATAGTTAGAAGACCTTAAGTTTAGAATAATATTGCTGATTTCTTAAAGCAGTCTGATTTTTACACTGGAAGAGATTGGTGCTTACAAAGTTGGGTCATGTCTAAACAGTTGCAATGCCTGTGAAATTTTTTTCTGTATTTGGACAGATTCAGGAAGAAGACCTGGGCACTGTCTATGAAAATAAGGCTAGATACAACAGCAGTATTATAGCAGGCTACACAGCAAACAAGGATTTTTGCTGCCTGTGTAAGTATGATCTCTTGAAGGCAGGTGGATTATCTATTTGAAACAGATCATCATTAGTATTTTGGCTACCCTTAAAAGAATAACATGAATAAATTTAGGTTTAGCCAGTTTTACATTATGTGAAGATATTGTGATAGTAAATTGTAAGTGAGGGCACACATACAGACACACACACATAAATCTGACCTTCCTCTGAAATCAGGGGAAATAAAGCTTCTGACTTCAATCTGTGTGGCACCATGTGCACTTTTAACAAACATTTACAAGTATTCTTACGGTACATTTATGGTGCAGTCACAAGATCTTCCTAACCAGATACTCAGTCTGAATTTGAACAGGGATTTCTACATTTGAGCTTGTACAGTCTGTTTTCTCCCAGATAGATTATTGTATGAAAATTTTGGTGGGTGATACCTTCCTTGCTAAAAGCAGTTCGCATGACTGTCCCTACCCATGAGAGTTGGTGGGTAGCAGCTGGTCATTGTGTAGGCTAAATATGTTCTCACCTGGCCTTTGGAAGACCTGAGAACAAAGTTGTTCACCTCTGGCAGTAGCTGGAATAAGACTGTGGAGACCAAAAATGATCTACAGAGCACAGTTTTGGGGAAAACAAAAAGACTGTGCTATTATACAATGTGAATGCTTAAATATTTTCTCTTGCAATACAGTGAAATAAAATGAAATTAATAGGGACCAAATTAAAATTCAACAAAGGGAGATGATTCACATCATATGTAATTAAACTGTGGAACTACTTGACCTAGAATATTGTGTATGTTAATAGTCCACACAGGTTCCAAAGAGATTAATGAGAAACATATATATGAATTCACTGAGGTGCCGTGTCTAGTTCAGGATGGTGCCTGAGTCACAGTTCATCAGATACTATCAGGGTATCCAGCACAAGAATTGCTGTGTGTTTGCTTGTCTGATCTGATGATCTTCTGGAAATGTCCTTCATTAGCTACCATGGGAGATGGGATACTAGGCTAGGTGAATGTGCCGTGGCTGGTTGTTTTATACATTCATGTTCTCACTGCAGTACTGTAACTCCTACTAAAGACAATGAAGACACTTCCCTGTCTTCAGTAGGGAGTTGGACCAGTGCATGATTCGATCAGATTTGATTACCAATACAGCTGTGTGTCTTAGTCACTTTGTGTTTTTCTTTATGTGGTTGAATGAGAACTTGATTTGAATGATGTTTCTTTGCATTTTATTCAAATAAGCATAAATATTGTAATAAGACATCAGCTAGATAGCTTATATTACAAATACCAATTCAACAACTGAATATATGAATATTCATATACTTACTTCATTTGCTTTACAATAGTGCTCTTTCCTGACTCCCCAGCACCTGCAGAAGGGGAATGTTGAGAAGATGTGATTGATAGATGAATAAGTAGCAAGTATTAAAAATAACTTTTTGGAACACAGAATTTTGTATCTATGTTTTAGATCCCCATTGTACTAACTATAACCCTCCCTAGTATCCATTCAGACTTAAAAAGAATGAAATCTTGGTAGAAGTTTTAATTCTGAAAAGGAAAGGGACATTTGAAAAGAAGGGAACATTCAGTCAATAAAGAGAAAAATATAGATTCTTTAATTAGCAAGGAAATAAAATATGGGTCATATTTTGATCTCATCTCTGGCAGATGGGTAGAAAGACATGAACAAGCTTCTGACAGTGTCCCGTTCATTACATGATTTGTAGTGGCTCATTTAATGTGTATCATGACCTTTTGCAAACCAGACCAGCTAGTTCCATGCTCTTTAGCCAGCCTCTTTGAGCACTGGAAACACAGAGCATGGAGACTTGCATGTGGTCTAGCTCATGATGCAGAGGCAACACATGAGCAAACTTCTTGACACTGGCATTCTGTCAGTTCTGCTTCCCCACAGTCTTCTGCTATGAAGGAAGCAGTGTGGCTGGAAGTGGGAATCTTGCAGAGCAATGCAACAGATCCAGCTTGGGAACAGTTCTGCAGGCAATCCCCATAGCTGTCAGGGAGATACAGGCATGTGCTTGCGCAGCCAGTTGCACGAATAGGGCATACATTTAGTCAGATTATCTATGGTTAATTTGCCCTTCTTATCTCACACAAAGTGAGTAATCACAATGCAAACCTTCTCCATTTCAAATCGGTGCCAGTGACGATCATCTTAACTTCTGTCAGTGAGAGTGGTGAGGTTTGGCAAGAACTGACAAACGAGCCAGATTTCGAAAGCACCTGAAGACAGAACTTAATTTGGCTGTGAATCCATAGGACAGGATTCATCTCAGTTTTTCTCTTAGCAGATTATTTATTTACCTCACTGGACGGTGTCAAATACTTTCGACAAAAGAGGGTATCTGGGTATCTGGGACATAGCTATTTTAACTGAGGGATTCTCAGTGAATGGAACAAACTGATTACAGACTTTCCAAACAGATTTTGTAAAGCTAATGACATTTAAATGACGGGGATTAATTTACTCAAATGAATCACAACAGACAGTAAACCATACGCAAAGCATTTTCAAAAGCCCACAAAGTGACTGGCAAAAAGTGCGAGAGAAAAATGAGCCTATGCAAAATGGGCTGATGCTGCCATCTGCCACAGTTTGGAAAAAATGCAAATTTGCCATAGATCATCTTCTATCCCTTCAATGCCCTTCTGAAGAACTTGGTAAAGCCCTGTTGGCAAGGTGGCATTTGCTGCACTTTCTGTAGGGAAGAGAGCAGCCTGTGCTGAGAATGCATACATTCACCTCATGGAAAGATGCCAGGAAACATAATATAGAAATGAACTCCTCTTTCAAACCTGAAAGGCAAAGTTAAAAATAGAGTGGGAGGCATAATTTATCTCTTTTGGGTGCATTTCTCTACCTCTGCTCATCTTTAATTTATAATCCAGTAATGTCTTTATCTAAACAACAGATGACTCTCAGACTTTGGCTTCACTCCGGAGTACAGTGTTAGTCGTAGCAGCATTTGCACCCCAGGAAATGAGTTAGAAACAATTTACGTTGCACCTGCTTCCTTTCTTCCTCCCTCGTCCTGTGCAGCCTGCTCCTCTGGCCAGGGCCCCAGGGTGGGAGAGAAACAGCAGCATGAGCACATCATGATAGCCCTTTCGTGACTGCATGGGGAACTGAAGGCAGCTTCCGTTTAGGAGGCAGTGAAAAGGCCAATTATAATCGAGCCCAGATTTCCTGAATAGAAGACAAGAATTTAGGCCAAACTTAGTCCTGTCTTGAAGCTTGGAAAGTTTAACTGGCTCTTGAAAAGTCCTCTGTCACTGTGAAGATTCATAGCTCAGCCTGGTAGGGACCAGGGATAATAAACTAATGAATGTAGCCTATCTATTGCATTTCACGTATTTAAGATCTTGCTTTTTCAGATTTACCTCTAATTTCTCTATCTCTGTTTGGGTGCCAAGTTTTCCTGAGGTGGATTAAGGCACAGAAAATAAAGGCACAGCCATCAGAGCCATTGCCTGAAGCTCTGGCCTCGCTCCTGGGAGCTGAAAGAAGTCCCCGCTGGCAGTAAAGTTGATCAAAGTTTGCTCCCATACTTCTTCACGGAGATCACGCCCTGGGGCATGCCACATTCACCTTTAGCGAGGTGCTCTGCACACTGCAACATGCCTCTCTTCTTGTTTTCGATATTTTAAACCGCACCCCTCTGCGTCCCGAGCCCATGGTGTTTCTGGGCACGCTGGGCCTGCAGAGGAGACTCCAGAAGTGGAGTGGCATGGATGCAGGCACCAAGCTGCAATGGAGCCATCCCTCACCAGCCTGATGTGAACCTGCCCGCTGCTCTGGACCTGCCTGACCCCTTCACTGCAGGCCACCACAGCAGTTAGAGCAGAAATAGAGAAAAAATTGGAGGTGACTTGAAAGCTGGTGAGAATCTCTCGAATTCAAATGAGGACAGAACCCAAGACATCAGCTGTAACTTGACATTACTGGTTTTCTAAGCAGAATTCATTTGAATAGTTGTGGAAACTGGGGAGACTACAAGCCCCTTTCAAGATTAGCATCTGCTGAGCTGTTGAAGAAAGTTCTTTTTAAGTATTAAACTGCTTTTGTGTCTTAGAGCAAGAGCTATTATCTCTTTACAGTTATTAAAGTTATCATTTATGTTGAAGTAAACGTTTGGTTTGGGAAAGTTTCCAGAAGTAAAGATAAGAAAATTAAAATACCTACTGCCTGAATATTTTGTTTGAAACCTGTCACAAAAGCCACTGACAGTGATATAAACCAGCAGAAAGCAGGAAAAGAAAAATATTCAAATTAAAATAAGAAAAGATTTCACATCTCTGCATGTGCCTTGTCTGTGCCATTCAGAGCTCTGGAAACTGTGAAAAAGACTGGAAATGGTATCTTTCTGGTTCTTTCGCCAAAGTGAGCAAACTTTCTCCATGGAAGGAAAAAAGGCGAGAAAAGATCTAAGGTCTAACCCCCTTGAGGGAATAAGGTCATGAAATGCTGTCCCTCCTCCACTAAAGAAAATCGGTGTATTCTGGTCAATAGGATTATTGGGCCATATTTGTGCTCAAAGTCTTTCCTTCCAGTGCAGGTGTTAGTAAAAGGAACTTACCTATGTCCAGTACTACAGTAACTGACTCAATTGGCTGGTTTTAAAGATCTATACTCTAAACTTCTGCCTTCAGACTACTTATCAGAGACCTCTTATAGTCGGTGGAGAAAAACATTTGCTACTAAAACTAAATCAACCAACCAACCAACCAACCAGCTTCAATTTTTGTCACCCTGAAGCAGACGTTTAAATTAAATCGGATGAGTCGTGCCCTAAAAGTGAGTATTTCTCAGTAAAGTGAGCTGAGGATGACCAGCTCAAATGAGGGTGAGTTTTGTCCTGCCACTGAAAACTGTAGACAATGAGTCCATGGGGTAATATTTTGAAAAGAAATAAGCTCAAAGTTTAATGATTATATACTCTGAAGCCAAGTTCTTATTTCTGTGAAACATCACTGTGAGCATCAGCTGGTTTTGGCCACATTTCAAATGTGCACTGTACTTTGCACACAAATAAATTGCAAGCTGGCCTCCTACAAAGTATATAAACTGCATGTGTCGTGGTAGGCAAGAGATGGCCCTGATATCAAGGAAATAAAACTTTCACCTTGGAGTTTGTTCCAGACTCATAAAACAAACTGATTTTTTTGAAGTATAGATACGTAGAGGCTAGGTTTGTGGACAAGGTGAGGGGTGGGATGGCCTTGACAGCATAGGGACACCTTGCACAGAGGAATTAACACCCCTGGCTCCTGGACAGCTTGTGAAGATCAGCAGAAAATGGCATGTTTTTCCACCTCCCCCAGTTTATATGTCCGGTTTTTATGTGCATGTCATATAAACTGTAAATTATCACGTCAGCACAGGTAACGTGCTTACCCAGTTCATAGAACTAAACATAAACAAATGTGATGTCTTTGGTTTCTGGATATAATTTAATTTTTTGTAAAGGGACCTGTTGGAGGACACAGAGAGACCAGACTTGGTATTAAACAATCCTTTCAGGAAATAACTTGAATACATATTTTTTTTGCATTTTAAGGGTAGAGTGTAATGATCACACTGAAAAACTTATGATATGCACATCCATTTTTTTTCCCGAGCATTTTCTACCAATCTGCCTATTGCAAAAGAAATAAAGGTGACATCTGGTCTGTAATATAGAGGCAACATATGGTCTGAATGAACAGAAACCTAGGACTAGGGTAGGACTAGGCTGGCTGGCTTGAATGGAGCTGCCCTTGATTTGTGAATTGTAATATATGAATCATTTCTGAGATCACCTCAAAGGTACGGAAAGGTAACATGCCAGATCTGAATATCGCAGACTTAATATTCTCCTGTCTGGCCATTTCACTGGTTGACTATGGAAGGGGCTAAACGGTGCCCCTTACACACATTGCTTCACCAGCTGTGATGCCAGGTGTTCAAGAGACACTTCCAGTCTATCTGTGCAACAGGCTCAAAACAAACTCATGTTTTATTCACTCCTTGCTTTTTTAAATACAAGAAAATTCAAGCTGTTAAGTCTAGAATCTCCACCTGCCCTCCCCCAATCTGTTTTTTTACCAACTCCTTAATTCCTTGTGATTTGCCATAATAGTTCTGAAAATTCTTCCAAAGCATTACCCACTGGCAAATTTGAATCTTTATCATGTGTAACATGAATAAAAGAACATATTAAAGAAATATACACTATAAAGAAGACTTCAGCAAAAGTACTGCAGATTCTGATGATCATCTTGTCTCATAAAAAGAGTGCTTTTATAGTTGATGAAACTGAAATATGTTCAGATTTGAAATGAATGAACTAGAAGTCTTTCACATAGCTTGCAATTTATCTCAAAGAATTTTACTACAGTAAACTTGAGAAAGTGATATTAATAGTGTCAGAAAACCATTGATTATATACATTGGGAAACATAAAAAGATGAAGTTCTTAATACTAAATACGTATATGTGTTCTGGGAGGGGTGATTTAGTTTGTGTCAGACAGCCTCCAGTATTACTACCAAGACATGAAGGCCTTAAGATAAAAATATATCGTGAAACTGCTTATCTCATAAATTGCTCTTTATCCTATAAATTACTCTGAAAAGATTTCTTACATCTTCCTCATATATCAGTGTTGGATTAGGTCACAGACAGGATGCTGGAGTAGAAGGACCCTGTCTCTAATTCGATAAGCCAATTCCTTTTTGTGAGACTATATAGAAAGTATTGAAACTTTATGAAAGTGTCCATGAAAATATTACTCTGGTTTTTGACCAGCTCAAGCTTGTCTCAGTAGGGGCAATATTTTGTATGAATGTGGCACAGAAAATCTTCATATTCTCCACTGGATTTAAAAGTTTTGTAAACCACAGTCTCAATACTGATGGTACATAAAGTGTATCAAAATACTACTTTCCTATCATTATTTGAGAAACCTGCATGGTTGTTTTTTTCTAGTATTTCTTTATTAATAACATAACAATAGTTAGATTCTCAGCATGTATAAATAAAAGAACTGAGTTAAGCCGATTTACTTTATCGAAAGGATCTAGCTATGCCTGAACTAGTGTCAGCTTAGAAGCATCTGTGAGCATTGTGGTTACAATGAAGGAAAAAGAGAAACATTTCAATTATGAAAGGCTGTTTTACTATTCATTTGGTGAAACCAAGGCAAACTGTCATAGCAGGTGTCATACTACTAGCAGAAAAATATTAAGATGGTGGCAGTGTTAATGTACTCTTAGATACTTCTTGTAGGCTATGCAGTACCATGGGAAAAAAGTGAGAATAACAAAGCTGTATCAAGAAAAAAATAATTTTTCTTTTACCATTACACCCACTGGGTGTAAACAAACTGATCATAATGTGGATTAGAAGTAGTAGTCTATGACAATATTCATTTGTATTCATCTCATTACCTTCCATTCTACTCTCCACAATACCTTTTTTATACATTGAAAAAAGACCTTCTAAGTGGCTTTTCTGCTTCTGTAAAAAACAAAGTGCAATGGCTTGGAAAATAAATAATATCAATACCTTGTGACACCTGTGGATTTTCTAGGTAAACAGTTATCTCACTTAATCCTGCAAACAAATGCATATAGATCCATGAAAAAAAAAAATAAGCCTGCGCTACATTCTGTGTAAGTAAGCATCATAAATTTTGTTCTAACAGTAGGTACTCATTTCTCAAATATTTTCAAAGTCAAAGAATTATAATAATTACAATTGAATACATGCAGTGACACGGCCATTTCCAGCCTGTTCCTTGTGACTTCATTTGTTGCTTCACGAGTGTTTCCGACTAGAAAATATTTTGTGCATGTAATACAGGAATGTCTTCTTCAAACAGAACAGTGAGAGATGGAAAATTCACTGTACTGAAATATAATTGCAGAGCAAAATAGCCCCTCAATAGGAAAGCATTATGAACAATTTTTTTTTCTATTTACCCAACAGTAGCAGTTTGACTGTTCGGGCTTCCCTTTCTGCATCTGCCTGGAGTTTCTTTTCCAGTTCTCTGGATCTCCTGGCCGACTCCTTGCTCTCAGAACTGGCTCCACTGCCCATCTTGAGGTGTTAAAAATCCTTTGTTTGTTCAGCTGATTTGCTTCTTATCAGACTAGTTGCTTTAATTCAGAAGAAGGACAACAGCCTGTTCTTCAAGAAAATTTAAAAATCCCATTTGACCTCTGCGTTCAGCCTTCAAATCAAGCAGTCCTTTTTCATCTGTCACATGATCTGGAGATGCTACAGTCAAGCATTTACATAGGGACATAAAAACGTACTGTTATGGTGTCATAGAATTGAAATGATCCATTCGAGTGCAAAACCAAGGTCCAAATAGGTCTCTGTCCTTTTTTGGACAGGTTCCAGCTTCATGTGCTTCAAAGAAATGTGCAGAATATCTTGAAACAATAAAATTGGTAATAACTCAGCCCAAGGAAAAAAATTTCAGCTTGTGAATCAGTGTTGGTGCCCTGTAGCAAAATCAGGTTTATATATCTTTGAAACATTTGCATAATTTATTTGTCATGTTTCTCCGTGGTTGTAGCTCTAAATATATGTATTCTTTATTTTAAAATGTCAGAATGTGGATTTATATTGTTAAGACAGCTTTTGTTTTGAATTATTAATTAACATGCAGAACTTTTCCTGCATTTAAGTATTATGGTAAGTGCATTTATTTTCTTGTGATAGTAATGTGTAATTTACTGCAATCTGTAACTTCTTTGGGATATTGTTGTGTAGCCATTCCTTGATAAGTGTTGTAGTCTTTTCGATTTTCCTATGATGTCGTTGGCAGTTATCAGTTTTGACTGAAAGCACCACAACATTTTTGTATAACAAAGAACACAGGTCAGATTCTCCCCACTGATGTAATAATTCATCTTCATTTCTTCGTGGTGCAATAGTAATACAGAAGTGTTTTTTGCAATATGGTGGAAATGTTACTTGGCATGTGGTGTCAACAGTATATGGAGAAAATACACTCTGCTGTAACATTTTGGTAGTGGATAAGAGTAAAATTACTGTCAGAACTTAAAGATCCAAAATACTTTCTTTTTGGTCCCTTCTCTTCAGATTAAGAGTTTCAGTAAAATATATCTCACTGGTGTGCAACACTAAAATTAATTGTAATGTACTTATTCACTTTATGTCCAATTATATAAAACATACAAAAATGAAATTGTATTACAGTGTTACAATTATTGTCTAGTAATAGTCAATAAAGCTCTGACTTCACAGCATGTAAGTTTATAAGGTTTAGCCTAGAAATAATGTTTGAGGGAAACATAAGCATACAGGTCAGTTTGGGTGACATTAGATGCATTTTTAGGTCACAAGATAAATGAGGAAGAGGGCCAGAGGTAAAGTGTTTAACTCCTCCCCTCCTATCCAAAAGCCACTTTCACACAGCAGAAGTAGGTGGACCCCAGATGTAACAGGAAGGCAACTGGTACTGGATGAGGAAGACAGGAGTGAGAGGAATAAAGATCACCAGTGGTGCTGATGAGTTCAGTGCCGCTAGAGCAGGAGAGACCAGTTTTCTGAGAAGACAGGTCCTTTGCTGTGCTGATCCCATTCAAAGTGAGTGTCTTCTCAGATTTAAAATTAGGACCACATACTGCAATAAAGATCTGAAGTTGTACTTTTTCAGTATATGCTTCTCAGTCAGCGCAGCAGGAAGCCCTGTTTTCAGTCTCCTTCGCTGCTTTGCCAGAAATGATTAATCAGTACTTGTTAACCACTGAATTTTTGCATACACATTTACAATGCAAGAAAACGCTCTGCTTTGTTAAGCTTATATTCTTTCTTACTTTGTTTATTCTTTAAAATAGGCTGTAATAAGATCTTTGTGCAGCCATAGTAACAACTGGTTTGTTTTCAAAATGAAAATAAACAGCTTCGGAAGTGCAATATCAGTGCCAGGTGTCTGTTTATCAGAACCATAGGCAAGTACAGTGCACCTATGGATTTCAGTAGGTTTGAAAAGTAAGTCTGTTTGAGCATTTCAGAACACTAACTGAATTTACATATTAATCTATACAGCCACAAGTCATGGAGAAGAACATTGTTTCCAGATGAAGGGCCTGTTTCACTACTGAGTTGCTCCGGGCATGTACTAATATAACTTCACTCATTTTGCATTTAATTTTTACAGCATCAAACTGGACTATTGTAATGGTAAACTAGGTCCTATTCAATTGTACTGCGAGAAAATGGGCGTAAATAAATCAAGATAGAAAGCTTAATATCTTTTTTCCTAGGTGGAAAGTAATGGAAAAATCAAATGTACACCCCCTAGCATAGATTTCCTGCCACCCTCCATTGCTGTTATGACTACATACAGAAATTGGCTTTAAATAAGTAGGTGTCCGATACAAGCAGGCTGTAAACAGAATAAAGAAATAAAGATACAAACAATTACTTCATAAACATACAACATCTGTAACTTCTTATCCATTTGATCTGCTCACTTCTGCCTTCAAACCCTTATCTAAATAGTTCGCTGAAAAAACAACAATCTGCTTCTATTTCTTTGGAGACTCAAGGCCGATTTAGGAGAATGGACAGGATTCTGTTCTGCTTTGGACATCTTTGTTGTAGTTGTCGTCATCATCATCGTCGTCGTCATCATCATCATCATCATCATCATCATCAAGTGTATTCTGCTTGAGGAACTTGCTGATGATCATCAAGCCAAAAGCAACAGACACTGTCATACAGGGTTCAGTTGAATCAAAAATGCCTTGTGGCATCTTTTCTCTGTCTCTTCTAGGTGTAATAATAAAAAGACGGCCTCTCCCTGCCTCTCTTTTATTGTATCTGCCATGTATATTTGATATGGAAGTCTTCACAAGACAGTAAGTCTGGCAAATTCTCCTTTGAAATACAAACACACTTTGTAAATAACATAAATTTATGTTTTTGGAGTTGTTTCTAGTGATGCACTCTAGGTGGTGCTGATAACATAGAGTGTACACTAAAGGCTTTCTGTAGCTAGTAAGAGTTATAAGATACAAGAGACTTTCTGAAAGGCTCTTTCAAACCGTATGTTCAGAAGTCATACTTTTGTGATACTGGATTCCAATTCCAAAATTTATTTCGGAACTTCTATTAAAGGTGTACTGGTCTGGGATTTTTGTATGGCAAATAATATAGCTTGTTCTCTTAACACAGTCTTTCAATTAATTCAGGTTTTTATTTTCAGTTTCTTCTGAAAGTACCATACTCTTCTCAGTCAAAGCGAGAGGAATAACTTAGGAAATTCACACCTTCTAAGTTCTTCTGTCTTATTTTCTTCCTAGGTCTTTGCATTTAGAAACTGTTCGGACTGGAGTCTGTTCACCTTTTCCATGTTACCCTATAACTAATGTTTTCCCTTTTCCCTGATAAAATTTGGAGGAATGACATATTGATGGAAAAGGAGGAAGTTTTAGTAAGAATAGAATTCTCTAAATTTAGGAACTTTGGATACTTTTTCTTCAGTATGCTCCTAAATAAAGGAAGCCTGAAAAATCTTCAGTACAGTGCCTGTTACAATCAAAGGAAACCCTTCAGCTCTTTCAGTTGGCTACTGAATTACTTCCAGTGCACAAGAAGAAACAAAACAGCAAATTACTCTGTTGTGCATTGGCAACATCTCGGTGGAAAGATATTTCCCTTACACCCTGAACATTGACAAGCCCATCTAGACTTTTGTAACTACTGACATGCAGAGATATCTGCTGAAAGACAGATATTCTAGAGACATAACGAAGTAGGTACAGAGACTTCTTATATGCTCCCAGTCAGCACTGGTATTCGCTTGGATCCATGGCAAGCTGCATTAACACAGCACAAAGCTAAAGCTTTTGAAACCAGTTAAGAGTAAAGTTTTATTACCTCTGGCACTCGGCCACTATCATGGGGCTGATATGTTTGTGGATCTGAGGTACTATGTCCACATAGGGCTATGTTTCACTGTGTGATGTTTACAGTTTGGATTGTCGTCTGCCTTGTACAGTGTAGGCATATTTACATTGCTTGACTGCTTTAAGTGATATACCAGATGGACGTTAATCCTTCTGTGAGCTTTTCATCTCTCAGACTGCTTTGCATCTCTCAGACTCACAAGAATGCAAGTAGGCCCTGGAAGAAGCTACTAGGGTTGACTTCAGAACTGACCATCTAGCCTAGCAAAAAAGTCTAACAGCTGGAGAATCTTTGGGTAGTAGATTGGCCATGGAGGGCTTCTCAAGTTATCTCCTCTTGTTACTCTGATCCTCTTCCAAGATTTTGTGACTCAGTCACAAAACTGAAACTGTTGAAGCTCGAGTGTGATATGAAACCCACAAAAAGTCGTCCAGATAAGTGTCTACTCCTCTTAAGAATCGTATCCATACACCTCAAGCCAAAGGGAAAACGTATCAATCTCAACAGCAACTGTACTATGGCACTGCGATATCAGACACAGACCAAGTAAATGTGACAATCATCAAACTGGTGTCACCAGCCAACTTCATACTACTTTAAATGTTTATAAAAATGACAGTAGGAGACTGAATTACTTCTATTACTCATCATTCTGTCTCCATGACAGAAGCAGACATTCCAGTGTCATTGGCAGCAAGTTCTCCAGGTTCTCTGGTTTTCCCTGTACCACTTCTGCTATCCATTCTGCCTGTGCACGTATGTGACATGCTCAGTCTTGTTGACACAAGCGTAGTCAAAGCCTGGACTTCCTCAGTTTCCTACTGGGGAATCCAGACACAATCCTTTGGGCACACTGCCTGCAAGGATTTGGCCACAAGATCTGATGAAGAGAGGAGTATTCAGATCTTACCATGCTACTACTGTCTGTTCAGTTATCTTACATGCATAAGATAAGGTGACTTAATCAGAAAACACCCTCTGGACTGTCTGTCCTCTCGGCGGCGGAATATATTGAAATTCATGGGTGCAGATCAAGTTCACAGGTCAATCTCTTGTGTTCTATTCTGCATGAGCAGTAGTTCTGTTTGTGAATGTGCACAATTGCAAAGTGGGATCCTTTGAGTTTATTGACAGAGAAGGTTGAGATGTTTTGGGACAGAGGTCCATTTATAGTTCAGATACCTATGCTGGAGATGTTCACAGTATACACTGACATGAAAGTCAGGTGATACCTGAGACATATCATTCACCAGTAAAGACAGCACATGTTTCCTAATCCACCCTTCTCCAGACACACAGATAAGTGGTCTTCTACGAACATGATTTTATATAAAATATAGAGGATCTTTAAGAAAGAGGCACTGCAGAGTGTCGTGCTTGAGGCCTTAGGAACACACAGAACATCTTCATACATTAAAGGTAAAACTAGTTACGATTTCTCTAGTAGAATAATGTAACAATTTATGCTGAAAGTCCAACCCTCAGCTTAAAGCAGAGATAAATTCAAAGTTAAAGTTTCTCAGGGCTTTGCATTGCTAAATTATGAAGTATCCAAAGATGAACATTTCACAGCCTCTCCAGGTAACGTATTCCAGCCCTTAAACATTCAGTGTGAAGAATTTTTTTCATTTCTCTGGTTGAAATTTCCTTTGCTAGAGCACGTGGCTGTTGCCTCCTTTCTCGGGAGAGTTTGGCTCTGTCAGCTTTCCTTTTCCTTAATGGAAGACTACCATTAGATCCTCTCCTTAGCCAGACTGAGCAAACCAGTGCCGTCTTCCTGATATGCTTTAGCCTTCTAATCTTCTTCATTGGCTTTGTTTTTATTAGTGGTCCAAAACCTAGAAACATTTCTCTGGATGTTCCTTCATGAGAGCTCAGTAGAATGATTCCTTTGACCTAATGGCTGTGTTCTTAAGGCAGTCCAGTACGTGGTTGGCCTTGTCTAAGGGCATGTTGCTGTTCATACTCAACTTACTGTCCACCATTCAGGTCCTTTTCTGCAAAGCTGCTTTGTCTCTAGTCAGCTCCCAACCCGTAATATTTCATGGAGTCCTTCTGTTCCATATGCAGGAGTTTGCATTTGCCCTTGAGCTTTGTGAGGTTCATGTTGGCCCATTCCTCTAGCTTACTGAGGTCCGTCTGAAAGGCAGCCCTGCCCCTAAGCATACCAGCCAGCAATAAGCACTGTCCAAAGTTAATGTTAAGTAAGTTAACCCAAAGTGGTATGCAAGTACACTCATTATTCAGTGTTTTTTCAACAGAGCTATTTGCTACTGGAAAAAGTTAACAAGTTACTTGAGTCTTTTCAAGAACAATTGAAAGCATATCCTCATAAAAACAAATGAACATTTAACTCAGAACAACTCAAGTATATGATCTAGCACCTCCTTAATACTATTCCTATTATGTACCCACTGTGAAACATTTTCCGTATGCACTGCATGATTCCACAGTGATTTAAATATTCTGTTATATGAAAGATAAGCTTCTTGTAGTCCTGGTGCCTGTAATCAGCCATGTTTACTTAAGATTCCATTTATTGATGAAACCTGATGTTTATCCTCTTGCTGTAATTGAAGAAAAAACATATAAAATAGTTCTACATAATTCTCCTCATATGTAGTGGTGCAGCCTCCCCGACTGGGTCACCTGGCACTCTCAGAATTAGCCAATATTGTGTTCTTGCCTCCGTTACAAGAGCAGTGAGTGGGGCAACCTGGAATTTGTCTTGTCTTTGGTTGGACGCTCCCTAACCATACCTGGAACTCCTGCTGCCTGGATCATAGCCCTGTCTGGTGGATACCAGAATTGTACATTCTGGAAAATACCAGAATAGTATGGTTGCTGCTAAGATACCAGAATTACTTGACACAGGTTATGACTAAGATGGAAATTTACTGATGACTAAAGCAAATCGTCTCACGACCCTGTAAACAGCAGTCTCAAGTTAGGCCCTTTGAGCTCTCCTGGACCACAGCGGGCTGCAACTAGCATCTCCTTCTGCATGGGACACCTCTCAGAGCTTGCAAACACTTCAGTTTGAGAAGTTCGGAGGACTGTCACCGAAAACTAATGATGGTACCTGGGCTGGAAGCCTTCATTGCTTGAGGCTCAACCCTGGCCCACTGAGAAATGGTGAGACATTTGAAGTGAATAGTGCACTGACCTTGAGGGGGGATTTTAACAGGTATACCTTCACAAGTTTATATATCCTTGTGTCTGTGTGGCTGCATGTGTGACTTGATTTAGGTACCTGGTAACTAGTATAGTATAAATATTGCCATGTTGAATCTGTAATTAAGTCACTGTTGTGACTGAAGTAAATCCCATTAACTCACTTTGTAAGTGTTAAATTAATCAATGATTCAGTGCTGCTAAAATCCTGTGATCCCGCTTAAACTGTGACTAAACCTTAGATTGCTGCTAGCTGTATAAATCATCCTACCTCAATCCTACCTCGATTTTCCTTTGTATGTTCCATCCATGTAGCAAGTAACAGAGTGGACCTTGCCATCAAACTTTGTCAAATGATGTTTTTACGAATCCCTGTTAAAATTACTTTCGCTAACTCCTGTGAAAGAAAATGATTTTTAAGTGATCTAAACTGCTTACTTTGTGACAACATGAATTTGAAGAAAAGAACTCTAAAGAACTCTAACATAGCTGTTTCAGAAGGGTCACATAGCTGAATTTAGATCATCCTGGATGTTTGTGTGGTAAACTATCATCTGTATTTTCCATGCTATGTAAAAAAGCCTAAGTAAGAAAAACTAATATACTGACAATTGGTAAGAAAACAATGATGTAGTTAATATCAGCTGAGACAGTTCTACGTATTCACCAGTACTTCACATTTTTGTCCTCTTATTTTCATATCATCTCTACATTTTGATGAAAGACCATTGTGCAGATTTAATTGGCAACTGAATTCATGTGGAAATGGCAACTGAATTCATGTGGAAATGTTAACTGAATTCATGTGGAAAAAAATGTGATTGTTGGGTCTTTAGCTCTGTGGTTTCCTTTATAAGCAGAATTATTCTTCAGCTGCAGGTTTATGAAATTTTCCAAATGAAAACAAAAAAACTCTCCAAGTTTCTAATGGGGAAGAAAATATTGTTGCTATGAAAAACATTGAAATGCATTGATAGCTCCCTTAAGTTGAAGATTTTGACATTTTTTCTCTAAATATTAAAAAAATACAAAATTCAGGGTTTTTTTTCTTTTTGATTTGCTGTGCTCCTTCCCAGTTTTTCTTTTTCCTTTTTCTACACTGGATATAAATAAGTGAGTTCAGTCTAAAATTTTCTGGTTTTCCTCCTCCCACCCCTCTCAGTCCTCATTTGTCATTTTCTATCTAGGAAACTTTACCAAATAGCAGAAAAATAAAAAGGAAATCTTGTTCCTTAGATCTGCAGTAGTATGACAGTAATGACACTGTAACATTTGCAAAGCTGTATGGTTATATAAGAGAAGAAAAATGAATGGTGCATTCATTCATTTTTGCTGCTTTCAGAAGTGAAAAAGAAAATGAAGTAGAAGAAGGAAAGAAATAATATTACAAATGTGAAGAGAAAATATTTTTTAAATAATAAGGAGCTGTTACGTTTTCAACCCTGTCAAACAGATTTTTTTCCCCAAATATTGACATACCCGACAATTCTCTTCCCTTTTTCTGAAAATCACATCAGATGCATGAATGGTACCAGCTTCAGTACACTCGTTATCCTCCGTTCTATATTTGCAACACATGCTAATGCAATGGAGTATGTGACATTGTGTAAGCAAAGATTAGTGAGCACTGGGTGGGGGCTTGCTGGCTAAGTATTGGTCAAGGTAAGACTCACAGAATTTTGGCAAGTTTACAAATACTTCAGCTGTACATAGGCTGTGTTCTCAGTGAACATCTGCCAATTTTGCGGCAGTGTATGTGTGGCTGAGCTACTATGTTCACATTAAGATCTTGTCTTCCCAAAAGTCTGAAACTTGATGTATAGATTCGACTCACCAGTGACAAAGAAACTTCCAGTGCAAAGCTATAAAAGAAGCCCAAACCCTTCAGTCTCTCCTGAACCAACACTCTGACTCCAGACCATGCTTATGGGATGTCTGTTATATATTTGAAAGAGCTATGAACTGCACAGAGCAATGCTGGTTTCCCCCGATTTCTCACATGAGGACAGCAAATATCTCAGGGTCTGACCTTTCTACAAAGATTAACAAACTATCTTTCAGCTATGGTGAGTTTAAATTTTCTCCTGTCTTCTTGCTCATTCACCCAAGAAAATTAAAAAGAACAGTCAGAATGTAATGCATTATAACAAATAAATTATTTGAGGTATTTGAACTGATTCACATGTATTTCCCACTGGAGTGTCTGACACTCTCCTGCTGACTCCTGCAAGAGGTGCATCTCATATTTTTTTGGGGGGAAAATCACAGAATCACAGAAAAAAAGAGAAAAAAAAAGAAAAAGGGAATCTTAGCAAGAAAATGAGTGTTGCCTGCTATCTCTGCTAAAAGGATTTAGTTTCTAGTACAAGGTGAACAGTCAACACAATACATTAAAAAAAGAGCTTTAAACAATGGGGAAATATTTTGTCAACACCCCACTCTAAATGTTTCCAATTCCCAGTAGAACCATAGATTAAGACCTGCCAAGTCCCACAGTGCCTTGCACAGCCAGAAATAAATGAAGAGTAACAGCAAACACAATTCTTATTTGACTTGTAGAAGTCCTTGAATAACAAATATTTTCATATTTCCTTTTGGTGTCAAACTAACACGCATGGAAAAGTATGGGATAGATGAAAAGACATTTTTCCCAGCATTCTAGCATTCCTTCTCTTTTATCTGGCAGTTTTGTTCCAGATAAACCAGCCTGGAATGGCCATCTCTTCAGCGGAATACGAGTGGCTCTGTGTTGTAACACAGCTGTGTAGTGCCTGGATAAAATTTGATTTCTGAACACTGAAGAGGATGTAAGGGTGTAGCTTCAGAGCTTGGAGTGATTTCCAGGATGTCAGCTGAATTGAACTATGCTGTGTGGAGTGTGTCCATAAACATTTTTTCCATAAGAACTGTTGTTGTATTGTAATAATCCCGATAGAAAATACTCTAGAAGAGATTGTTCTGCTGCTGAGATAAGGCACTGCATCTGAAGAGACTGGGTTTATTCTATATGGATTCTTATACCGCATACTTATGGAAGCTGGCTAACAGCTGCTGCGTAATATTTGTTCTGTCATTCACACTGCAGGCCATAACTATAACTAAATAAGATCCTTATTTTGTTAGCGTTTTAGAGAGGATGGTGGTGTTAAGTTTTTAAAGATACATTTCACTGTAACTTTGTGTTAGACCTGATTAATTCAAGAATGGAACATGGCAGCAAAACGTGGCAAGACAAAAAAGAGAGCGATATTTCTTAGGGAAATCCATCTATAAGATTGAAATTTTTCTGGGAGAACTCTGTCTCCTGCTCAGTATAACTTCTGGAAGAAAAATTATTTCTCCAGAGGAGCAAAGTTGTCTCTCATTAGCTTTGTGGCTTGTAACCATTTTAGCTTCTGGTTGAGCCCTATACATTCTCTTCTCATGTGGTCAGATTTGCTTAACTTTCAAATCTCTTCATATAAGATACCTAAAGTACTTTCTGTCTTGCTGGTATCCTGAAATACAGTGAGATAGCATAATGATGTACCTCATCCTGACCCATGCAGCATGTGGAGGAAATACTGAGACTTTTCACTCTTTTGGGACTGTAAGAATTAATGATGTTTTTAGTATTCTTCCATTCTGCTTATAAAGCAGTGTTTTAATTAATACAACTCTAGATGACACTTCCCCTAGAAAAATATGTATTGTCCTGGGAAGAATTCCAGGGAAAATGGAAATTATCTCATTCTTCTCAATTCCCGCTCCCCTTAAAGAGGAACTTCAGAGTTGAGCATTTCTTCCTGAGCTAGGCCGGCCTCCACCCTAAAAAATGTTCTGTTCTTAGATAGGGAAGGAAAACGAAAACAAAAACAAAATGTTTTTACTACTCTCCTGAATGGAATGAGAACAGATCAGACTCCCTGGGTATTTGGGGATGGAGATCCTAAGCACATATGTTAAGAACTCCACCCATGTACAATAAGTTGATGGGAAAAAAAGTAAACCTTTGAATCCTCAGGTCTCATAAGAAAAGAGGTCAGGACTTAGGTGCAAAGGAAATGGAAGAGCCTACAAGACTAGCCAGACGTTTTGTGAATGCCAGTAGGGTCTAAGTGTTGTTCCATAAGAAATCACAGCTGGGAGTGTCTCCATCTTTGACAGTATTCAACTTCAGTTGCCTGAAACGAAGTGTCAGCCATGTTTGGTAATTACAGAATAACATGTTGAGATGGGAAAAGCCTCCATACCTTCAGGCAGCACATTAGTTTACACCTTCAATAGTGATGTTTTTCTTCTTCAAAACCACATGATCATTTCCAGAATTAAATACTATCCTTCTAGTTTTATTCTCAGAATCCTAACTTCAAGTAGAATTACTTTCTAGTCTCCTGGGTCTTGTTCTCTTGGCATCCACAGATGCTTTGTGCAAATGTCTCTGTCCATGATTTCTTCTATTTCCAGCATTTACCATGCCTCAAAGTTGGCTTTATCTGAGTCTGCTGCTTACTGAAGTGCAGAACAGAATCTGCCAGTTCTTTCGATAGTGACTGTGTTTTCCCATTTGCTCATTTGAGTATTTTTCTCATTAGAGATTCTACATGGTAAGGCTGCAGCTGTTTAAGATCCCCTGTGGGACAACTTGAGTTATCCCATGTTACAGTGTCCTGTGTCCCAAATGTTTTGTTTGTTCTGGCAATTGATTTTGTGTTTTCATATTTATTATTAAATTTTTTGTGGCAGTACTTTTGTGGGGTGCAGGGTGCCATTTCCCCCAGAAGTCACTGTAGTGCCTATCCCTCATTATCAAGTGTTGTGCAGTTGGCAAGCTGCGTTACTGATATTTCACACAACTCTGTCAGGCTTTTTATTTATCTGCATGCCCTCTGCGGCTCCGGAGTCACCCTGGTGGAAAGTCCTCTCTGGGTTGAAGTGCTGGCCAGATGCCATGCCTTGCCCTGTGTGATTGCAGCTCCATGGAGGGGGGTCACATACCTGCTGCGGTCCTACTGCCTGAGAGTCACGCCGTGTCCTTTAGTGTGCCGCTCCGCTTGCATCTTGGATTTCATTTGTGCCTGCTCAGTTTTGAATTCCCTCTGAACGGCACACACTGCAGGGCTGGACTCCAAGAAGTTGTGATCAAACACCTCATATGTATTCAACCCCATATTCTGTTCAGATTTCCACTCCTTAGTTAAACCATTCCCTACATATATAGCTTAGCAATGCAGGTTGCTTTTCCAGATTATCAGCTCTTCTGCATTATCTTGTGGCATGGGACAGAAAAAAAGAAGTCTCCTCACTCAGTATTTGCTCCCTACGTTCAGTTATCTGTTGAATTTATAGGCAGCAACTATATTAGTAAATTCAAGAATGCCTAGCAATTAGCCTGGAGCTGGATTGTCTGTGTTTGTAAATTGTTAAGACAGTCCCAGTAAAGAATTTGATGTATTTATGACATTCCTTGGACAATTTATAGACTGCCAAAGAAAATTGGCACAACTAAAGGCAGATTGCTTGCAACCTGTTTAGTCTGAAGGCTGTGACTCTTTGTTAATACAGACTTGAGGTGCACTGTGATACTTATTCTCAGTTAAAGTAGGTGTAAGTCGTACATTCTGAAGCTGACATTATGTAAAGGACAAAGTGTTTGCAAGCTGTCTCATGCTCAGCCTTTCTGGATCTTGACTCTCAGAGCCTTATTCCACATTACACCTGCCTGTGCTTCCGAAGTTAGTGTCAGGGTGTAAGCACAGGCTGAGGTGACTGCTGTGCCCGCAATATGCACAAATCTGCAACATCAGAGATGGGAGTTTCGCTTACAGCAGAAGAACCACTTAGATCACAAGTGTGATCCAAGCTTTAGAGGAAGTCTTTCCACTATGTTATGTGATAGTAAAAAAATACTATTGTGTTACTTAGTTCCTTTATGTCAGGATGCTGACTGCCAAGATGCTTTAGCTTCCCAGATTTTTTAACCTTTAGTATAGCCACATCTTCTCTCTCCCCATCTTCTGAGATCCCTGGAATTAAGGGTACCTTTAGCATAGTGAGAGGCTCAGAAAACAAAAGAACAGTAGAGGCATTATTTGTCTTGTGGCTTCCTTAATGTCTTCCGCTGTTAGAGCAAACTAGTCAATAAATGGCAGACAAACACTTTCAAGAATGCACTTCTCTTCAGATGACTGCAGCATTCTACTTATTTTTCAATGCATTCTATGCTGATCCGTGTGCACGAGGAGGCCAATCCCTGCATCCCAGAGGAAAGCAAAGACTATTTAGCAAAGTGGTCGTTTCAATACCGTCCAGGCATCTTGCAGCTCCCTTCTACTCCTGCTGAAACCCTAAGCACTATCAAGCGAGAAGTGGAGCAGCCTATTTTCCTAGTTTGCCTACCAGTTTATTTTGTAATATCCTTCTCTGATTTGTGGGGAATGTTCGAGGTTAACAACTGGAAAAGTGCTGCCTTCAGAAATGAACAAACAATGATGAGCTCCCTGCTACTCTGTTCAAAATTTTTGTCTGCCTCTGGTCTATGATTGCATCAGTATCCACAACTAGCATTTTTTGGTCAAGGTGCTGATTAGCCACCTGCTCAGCATCCTTCACGTATCATCCTCTTGGAACATATGATCCTATACAGTAAGAATGAATTTTGAAAATGTCTTACCACTTCCAAGATCCAAGACTGAGGAGAGCTTTTGGGAAAATAATACCAAATAACAAAGGAAAACAGATGGTGAATCATTGTGAATAGAGACCTACAGTGTGGGCAATACTGTCCTTTTCCTCTCTTTTTTTGTATGTCAGAGATGTCACAGTGGCCAAAGGTAAAAATGTCATGAGTTGTGTGAGAACTATAAAACTAGGAGGAAGAGATACAACTTTTAAAAGATCCCCAAAAGACATACTCAAAGACAGAAGAAGATATATCTCTGACATGTGTGTATTTTGGGAAAAGCTCATCATGTTCTCCAGGGGCATTTCTAATTATGTGACACTGTATGAAAAAGAACTGAAAGATCCTCTAACTTTATCACCCTTTGATAGCCCAAGATGTCATTTTGAGCATTCTGTTTGCACAAGTTTGTATTTATGAAAAAAACCCAGTGTTTGTAGATATATTATTTTCTTTTAAAAGTGCAGGTTTGTGTAAAGGCAAAAAAAATACATATGAATATGTACAAATAATAATTTGTTGTTCACTTTTATGTTGTGTGTTCTTTATCAATAATTCACTAGACTCATGAATGCTTAGTAAAACTACATTCTGTCACTGCTGTTACAATGTTGAAATGTATTTGTTGACATTAGTTGCAGCTGTCTGCAGATGCCTACAGTGTAGAAGTCTACATCTGAACTAGTCCTCTTCTTCTCTTTTTGTGGGCAATGTAAAATAATAGGCATTTCCAGAGTTCAGTTTCCTCTCACACTTCCAGCATATAGTCAAGAGGCCTCATCTTTTGCTGCTAAAAATCTTCAGCAAGAATGCTAAAATCTTTAATATCTCCATCTGCAGTGCTCTCCCTGTGCTTCTCAAAAAGATTCTTCTGAGCATGGTTCTCATCAGAAGCGTATATTTTTGATCAGAACCCTTCAGCTTTTTTTCATTGCTGAAAACCCAGCAATTATCCAGGGAGAATTTGAATAGTGTCCCTCTCCCATGCAAGTATGTGGTGAAAGATTTCTTCACCATGGAAGCTGAATGAACTGTTTTTCTCACAGTCATTGGACAGATGACAGTGTCATCAATACCCAGAGAGACTCCAAGAGCCAAAGTTCAATGTCCCATTTTAAGAAAAGACCTTGCATTTAGGAGCCTTTGCAGACTTCAGTGCATGAACATGTTTGACTTGTTACTGGAGGTTGCTTGCAGAGGTTAGTGGCAGGCAGTCTGGAGACATCCTGATAAACTCTGAGACTTGCTGTGCAACAGGTCTGTGTAAATCTTGTGAGTGTCTCCAAAAGAGTTTGGAAAACTGACAGAAAGTTGGAAAATGGCCAAAGCTAGTTATAATTTCCAGATTAAATAATTTTATGGATAGAAACACATATTTCTTTAAAATATTCCAGGGATCTATCTATGAACACGAAAAGAGGAAAAGGTGATCAAGGCCATTGGGAGACAGGGAGTGTCCTTGAGACGATAACCAGTGCACCTTTGTGTTAACAAGAGCTCTTTTGTGTATGAGATGGTTGGGGTTTTTCCCCTATTCTGCATGCAAGGTATCACATTTAATTTCACTTCATTAGATTGATTGTATAATCTAGCCATCCATCTAGGTCTCACTTTTGAAAGGACATTTTCATGTCAGAGGTTATATCTAATTAATAACTAAGAATGAAATCCGTCTCTGGAATAATTTCTACCTGCTTCATTACCCTGTAATATGAATATTAGAACATTTGTTCAGAACTCATGGGTTTCAAAAAGGAAAAAAACAGAAAAAATGAAAACGTCAGAAATAATATAGAACCATTTTCTCTAGCAGAAAAATAAATATAAATGAACTTTAAAGGCAAGCAAAATTGGCTACTGTGTGTGTGATTACGGAGACTTATAGTCCGCTATAGAAAAACATCTGATTTACTACAGGGCAGTTCTGAATTGTTTTGAGTCTGTGTGGGTGTACACGGAAATTATGTGGAAAAAAGACAGAGACATAGCTCTAGGGGCAGGAAAATGTTGAAGGCCTCAGTTCTACATATATACCAAGGAAATGAAGAAAGTGGATATACAGACGTCTTCTGAATATGACGCCTGTCTTAGAGTTTCAGATTTGTCGTAACACGCATACCTGAAAGGAATTGTAGCTGATAATATTCAAGTCAACATAGTCAAGGAGAGTTATTCCCAGAGATAACATTACGCTGCTGAAATACAAGAGGAGTTTCATACAAGACAGTGATCAGTTCCATCATCTCCTTACAGAAGCCTCTTACAGCCAAGTGCAGTAGCTCATAATGGAGGCCAAAGCCTAGAAGCAGCCTTCTTCGCCCTTGTTACACTTTTTCTGACTGAAAATGTCAGGGGAATTCTAGACAAAACTGTTGTATACGTTCACCTTATCGCTTTGTAAGTAAACACCAGTTGAATATCATAGGCGACAGACTTCCACTATGCCCTAATTTTTACAATAAATATGCAGCACAATTGTTTTAGTGTATTTGTCTAATGTGATATATGCCATCTGAAAGTATGATCATGAAAATTCTTTAATTTCTAATAGTTTTGACAGCTTAGGTGCATTTTTCCATTATTAATAGAGAATATACAAGGGGGTTATGCTGTTTAAGTGACAAAGCAAAGACAAGGTGTATTAAGCACTAGGAAAAAATAAGCTTATAGAAATAATGGTCATAGTAAAAAAAAGATCAGATTTCTTTGTAAGTTTGGAAGATAGAGTAACAAGGAACTGAAGTGTGGAAATGGTGATGATAGCAAAAAAATACCAAACATGCATTTTGAGAAGAGTGGAGATCTGATGTTCAGGTCAGGAAAAAAAAGAAAATCATAATTCATAGCAAAGAAGGTTTCAATCAGATCTTATGAAAACCTTCTAACTGTACAGATAGTTAAGCACTGGGACAAACTATATATGAAGGTTATTGAAATCCCTTGGTTTTATAGGAATAAATGGGATTAGTTTCTACCAGGGACTGTTACAGCACACTAAATCAGTCATATTTAACCCAGAGAGACAGACTGGAACTGCTTTTGATGTCCCATGTACTTCTACACTTCATTACTTGCGTTGTCTTTGTAAGAATTGGGGCAAATCTTAAGATTTTGTGTCAACAACACGATTCCTCTCCTCACTCACATGAATCCTAGTGTTCCTTTACACATAGTTAGCTTGATCAGTGACCTCTTCTTCCTCAGATACAGCCTTTTTGGCAACTTGCAAAGATCCTCATAATAGTATCCCCTTCCTTCCTGAAGGTTACACTGAAATACTGTACCACATGCCTCAATGTTGTATGCCAGATTAAAACATAGTTTTTTACTTGCTTTAAACAAAATTATAAGGATTTCAGAAACTTTTTTTAGGCTGAGGATTTTTCCTACACCCTCCAATCATGTGGTTGTGCATTGCTTTTAAGAGTACTCAGGGGTCAAAAGGGAGTCCAGAGTGAACAAAACAATATCAAAGAAACAGAAAGCTGTGTATGAAATTCATCCAGACTAACTGAGAACTACCTAGTTGCCTCAATATGCAGTTGTTGATCTGATCCAAATTCAATAGGCAGACTCTCACCACCTGAATTAACCACCCTAGTGCAAGGAGGGTTTGCCTGGACCCCTGAGGCAAGTCAGAGAGCTGATATTGGGCACGGAGGTTTATGGTCCAATCAATGGTAGGAAGCTGTCACCTCCAGGAGAGATGCTGAACTCTCCAAAGAGGTGCTGAGTGCAAAATCTAGCTTAGACTTTTCCACCAAGAGCAGAAGATGGTAGGAAGGAGATCATCAAGTACAATGGCTCTCTAAGCTAGGGGTTGGGTACTCAGTATTGAATAGACACTCAAGAATATATACATTTTTCTGTTTGTCTTGTATTTACCAACAGGTAAAACAGCAGAAGAAGAGTTTCCTTCTTCCTTTTCTGAAAGTTAAGATCACCTTTTCAGGTCTGAATTGGGATGAAAGTTAGGTGGGAGCCTCCATGGCTTCTCTGATCAAGATAATGTGAAGGACCTTATGGCATAATATACAAATGTGATCTGAACTTGTCCACGTTCAGGGTTCCTTCATGCTGGAGAGCAAACACTAGACCTCTCTTTATCCATCTCAAGATCCTTAATTGCTCTTCAGGTTTATCATTGGGACCAAAGTAGGTGATCTTAATCTTATCATGGCTGTTTCTTACAATGGAAGAAAATAAATTTGGGTGAGCCTTATTACCTATGAATGGAACTTTACTTCAGAAATTCCTAGGATGTTTTGCTTTTTAAGCATGTTTCTAAGACTTCAAAACAGCTATTAAGGTAAGGAAATTGTTTAGCTACTTTATGTCTGTTTCCTTCTTTTGTTGAGCCCTTAGTAAAAAACTAGAACATTACTTAGATGGTGATACGAAACACAGGTGGTGGGCTGAAACCTCCTTGTATTTATGGCAATGTACTAATTTTATATCTCCTAATCTTCCTTCCATCCCATCTCCAATTGTTTCAGTAATTGATGACAATTTGTAAGAGCCTAGAGAGAAAATTTTGCAAGAATGGAGCTCTTCAAATAGGATTTCAGGGAAGTCCTATGTCTCATGTTATGCAGACAGTCAGAAAAGACAATCACAACGCAGCACTAGCTTTGTCACTTATGGACTGGTTTGTATTGCATTTCTGGTCAGCTCTAAACAGAAAGAGACCTGATATCCACTTGGGGCATTTAAGTGCTATGGTAGCACCAGGCATAAAAACATCGTTAGTGATGTATGACAAGATCTGTAACAGCTCACAGAAAGTAGAAGCTGGTTCCTTACATTGGTGGTAACTAACTGATTAGCAAGAAATTTATAATTATAAAGATGTGGTTTGCTTCCAAAAAAGTTTTCATAAGTTCTGTTGACTGTGCTTACGAAGCATATTGCTGTATATCTCTTCTATCCAGCCTTGTATGCTGATCTCACGAATCAGAAACTTTTGCTGTCTTGTTTCTTCACAGGTATATAGATGAAGCAGAAATGCACATACGACTTTGTTCTATTTTTTGTGTATTGCTTTCTTTCCTATATCTTTTCCTCAGCTTCTTTCCCTTAATTTCATGGAATTACACCCAGGAAGTCGAGGGATCCAAAGCTAAACCAGGGCTGGACAGGCGGCTTGGAGTCCTGTACTGATGCTGGACCTGAAATGGGGGACCTGGTTCTTGTGAGCATCCAGTTGACAGTGGACACTGCAACTGCCTTGCAGGTAGGTCTAGCTTAGTGCCTCTGATGTGGCCAAACAGCAGTGGAAAAGGGGAAGCAGATGTTAAAGAATGAATCAGTCCATGTTCTCTAGGCTGTTGCTCCCTCAGCAGCCCTGCTTAAGTGGGTTTCTCTTTTTATGAAGAAGGGGCAGCAGGAAAGACATAAGAGTTTTAGCCTACATTACCCCCCCATGGCTGACGGAGAGTGCTAACTCTATTTATCTGCTAGTTATCTCAGTTACCCAAACCACACCAGTCCCAACTCAGTTCTGTCTGCACCGCTAGTGGTGCCCATTCAAATGATTCTAACATTGAAGTAACCAACAAAAATGTGTGATAAACAGAAAATTCTGAATCTTCTTCAAGCTCAGTCTGATCCTGTGTATTCGATGTTTATCTGTGTTCAGCTAGACCAAATTCTAAAATTACAATTCAAATTACATGGAGTGCTGGCCATCTAGAAGCCTTAGCTTCAATGCCAGCAGAAACCTTTTGCCCTTGTTCCTCTGTCAGATTACACTGCTGGGGGCTTCAAGGCAGTTGGGTTAAACTCAGAACAGGTATTGAAAAAGAGAGTGCTGTGGAACATACAAGCTTTTTTTTGTACTTCACTTATCTTTACAGGGCCTCAGAACAGCAATCAAGTGAAACATTTTGATTTGTTTTGTTAGGTAGTCTGAACAGGAGGAGGCTGCTCTGCAGCATGTGTTCCACTAGAGAGCTCCAATGCAGCAGCAGCATTTGGGATGCTATTGTCGTCTTGGTTATGGGCTCTCCACATCCTCTTTCGTGGTTTGTTCAGAAGAACTCACTATGGGGCCCTCCCAGTCAGGGACAATGATGAGGGCAAATGTTGTATATGACTAAATTCTTGGGAGGATACACTGTGCAGGTCCTCCTAAGGTCTCTCAGAGTTTGTGTTTGAATAATATGAATAGTATGCATGTCCATACCTCAAGCCACAACCCACCACTGTACCCTCCAGGCACAAACTGAGAAAGGTTGTCTCTCTCTCTCTCTGGAGGCTACGAAACCTTTTTCTTCCCCAGTTTTGCCTCTGAACTTTTTAGTTAGATATGAGATTAGAAACAAAACCACGACCATTTTTTTTTAAAGCTGGAATCATAATTTTTTTACTGGACATTATAACATCCCTGACTGAAGTTAAAAGTTTAAGGGAAAACAAAAATACACCATTGCTCTAAAGTAAAAATACTGTTAAACTAAAACCACACTCTTCATAGTAAGAAAGAGGGAGATGGGGAAGAAATTTCTGTATGCGGACTGGGAAGCAGGTTTTGAAATCCCCAAGCCTAGTTGTTTCAGTTGTTCGGAAGAGTACTGAAACAGAGTTAGACACACAAATTCATCAGTATTAAATAGTTTTATAAAGAAAGTTTTCTCATAGGGTGAGTTTTAGAAGTAGTGTTCTATGGAAAAGAAGAGCTATGTCCTCAAATGGAAACATGAAATTAAATGAAATGTCTGAAGCTCCCCTTAGACAGGTAAGGGTAATGTAATCCTCTGGGGAAGATTTCAGAGAAAAGCAGGTTACACGCTCCCCCACCAGATGCTGTGCTACATTTTCCCTTTCACAAGTTATATAAAGCATTTCATAGGAAGAGCTCTAATATTAAACCTCGAATCACAACATTCATCTTTGTTTATTCTGGAGGGTTGTCTCACAATGACTTCCTAGAACCTACACTTACCTGGCACAGCAACTCCCCACCGTGAATGCATGTAACAGAGACGGGTTAAACCTTGGAGCTAACACTGAAATTTGCTACTGAGAGAAATAGACCTGGGAGGAGGGTGGAGGCTGGCTGGGGCTGAGCAACTTCCACTACAAGGAGGGAAGAGGAAACTGGTGGGAAAATGTGTGGAGCTGCGCTTGCTGCTGCTGTTACCTCTCAGGAGACAGGGAAAAAAAGGATGGTGAATGGTGCCTGGGAGGAGCTTCTCTTCCTCCTCTCCCCAGCACTGTGCACCAGCCCACTGGCCACAGAAAGACAAACCATCTTTGAAAGGACTCAGTATCATAAGCAAGGAGAAGGGAGAAGGAACCGCTGTTTCTATTTTCTTGATCTGCTTTCCTAAACAACGGCCTACATTATCCATGACTAAATCAATCATCTGTAGGAGTGAGTGAATGTTGCTGTGCACCTTAACTGCGATTCCTGTCTTTCTGTTAGAAAAACTAGGCAATCTAGTTTGTCAGAACAGCTTTGACAGAAATGGCTATGGGCAGCTACTCAAGTTATCATTGATTTATCTCAAGTACAATCTATTTCTGGCAAGGCAAAGCTCGATGTGATGTAATTTACCTTTCTTTATGTCAAGAACATGTTTACTGTTATTAGTCCAATCTGATGAGAGTTTCCTTTTGGGAAACTCATCAGAGTTTTCCATAAAAACTGCAAACCATTGTGCTGCTTCGTATGGAACACTTAGTACTGCGGAGTCCCTGTGTAGAAGCTGTTCCTGCTACACCTCTTTTCAGTGACTGTCTACCAAAATGCCAAGCCATGTCTCCTCCTTTCTTGGCTGTGCAAATGCTCTTCTTCTTCTGGCCTTCCGATTCAAGCTTCAAGTTTGAGATTTGCATATCTTATAAGAAAGGGTATAAGGATTCTCAGAGATAAAATATAAGGTTTATTGGAGTTTGCTCATCAACACAGGGATACGCCTCTGACTGGAGTAGTTGTTACCCAGGAATGGTCAGAAGCTTCCTTTTTCATTCCAGCACCCTCCCTTTTATATCTGGTTGTCCGAGTTACTCGGGGACTCCTCCAGTGGTTCTGGAAGGGGGTCCTCTTTTCCTTTTTCAGTAGGATTAGACAAATTTATGTCCTGTGTTGATGTCTCAATGCTGCCACTGAAATAACACACCATGGTACATTTTTCAAAACTAGAAGGCACCTTTCCCCCACTCTTAAAACTTTAACAGGTTTTACTAAAACCTTTAACTAAAGGTTTTAGTAGGACTGGGTAACGTAGTCATGGCTATTGTCACAGATATGGCTGGCATCCATCCATTTTTTCAGGAATGCTAAACAGTCTGTTTTAATAATACATTTCCTCATATTGAATGCACTTTACATACTGTGCCATGGTTCTTGAAGGTTGCAAACAGGTTCAAGGACTTAGGCTTCTCATAGCTGATTTTCTGTTGCTTTGGTTGTGATTCTTTCAATCAGTGAACGCTGCTTCTAAAATTTTCTTGCGCATTATGCACAACAGTTGGAGATTGCTTGCTAAGAAGGGTTGTGTTTGGGGAATTTCCTTTAATGGACTAAACAACACTTCTGGCTGTTCCTTCTTGTTCGGTTTTTCTGATTGACCTAGCGAATAATTTTAGGTAGTTCCTGAGATGGTTTGTGAAAGCAGTAATTTCAAGTGCTACTTGTGTGAATTCTTCATTCTACTGTTTCAGCTGAGCAGTGGCTACATCTTCTATTAACAATCTAATTTCATGGTGAGATCTTTAACCTCTTTTGAAAGAGGCTTGTCATGGTTCTGGTTAAAATAGAACCGATTCTCTTTTAGGGAATCTTCCTCACAGCTAAGTTTTTCTAAGAAACTTTGTTTTTCTGAAGTTGGCTGCATGTTACAGACGGTGTCACTCCAAAGCTGATAACATCTAATGTTTGTAGTTATACTATAGGGAAGAAAAGGCCAATGTTGATAATTATTACTATAGCAGCCAAGATCACCAATAGACCTTGTATAAACAGGGGCCTTTTTCTGCATTCCATTTCTACCGTTACCTCAGTATAACTATTAACATTAGGCATTATCAGCTTTGGAGCAGACATTGTCTGTAAAATATGCAGCCAACTTCAGAGAAATGCAGTTTTTTAGAAAAACTTAGCTGTAAGGAAGATTCCCTAAAAGAGAATCGGTTTTATTTTAACTAAAACCATGACAAGGCTAAATGGCTTTTACTTAGAAAAGCACAGTTGCTCTGGTGCTTTTACTTTGAGTAAGTGCTATATTTCATTATTGTAAACAGAGTAAAAATGACAAAAAATTTTCATGAGCTATGCTGAAATGATTTTAGTAAGCTTTAATGTTCTAGTTGTTTAGAAACTGGACATAAACCAATACAAGCTAATGTTTAGTGTCAGCTCATTTCTGATTTATTTGCATTAAATTTGTACCATGGAGAACTTAGACACTTTGTGGAAGAATTTTATTCCTTAACAATCTACTTTTAGGAGTTTTTTGAATAAACAAAGTAGATTGTGCTTGACTTCAAAATAATTTTGGAACTTTGATGTTAATTTAATTATTGATAGGCAGACCCAGGCTTCTTATAGTGTCATCTTCTGAATAAATTGTTTAGGAGCATTTTCATTTTGATGTTTCAGGTAACAATTCCTGAATTTAACCTTTTAAGGTTTACTGAGCTGGAGTTATGAAACCGTTCTTCCAGCAGTAACAGATATTGGAGGGTGTATGGTTATGCTTTTTTACCCATTAAGTTGCTAAGTTGAGCCGAATGAGTTTCCATTGCTGCGCGTGTGAATTTCTCTTCTGTCACATTGTAACAACATAATAGCTGCTGTGATTTGGTGAAAAATGAAACAAAAAACCAGAAAACACCTCAAAACACTCAGCCCCCAAAACTATTTCCAGTTGTTTCCAGGTTTGGTTTGGTTACCGGTGTGAGATGTTGATCTTTCAGTTTACAGAACACTGCCTACTGGAGCTCCTTCTCATTGTAAACATAGCAAGATCCATGTGATTATCCCTCCTTGCATTCCTTAGGAGCCTTCTGACTTGCAGCCGCTTATCTTTTTGCTGTTCCGAGAAACGACCCTCTGTCCGTCATAACTAGCAACTTTTCAGTTCCAACCAATTTTTTGGTATTTGTACATTTCCTCCTAAAGACCCTAAACAAATGGAAAAAACAGACCTTGAAAGATTTGTTCTTCTCTTTAAAAGGGGATCTAATATTTCAGGACAATCTGGAACTTTCCCAGGGGAACACAAACCTTGGGGAAGGGGATATGTTATTGCTAGGGGTTTTTTTAGATGATTCCTGAATACCGAGACAGTGGCTGCAGTCATTCTTATGCTTTGGCATTTCATAGTAGTATTTGACAGCACTCCTTCACAAAAAAAAGGAAAATTGCAATCTAAAACACACAAAACGGTGATTAATGTGAAACTTTTATTTGAAAACAGCTATTCCTGTGACATCTCTCTGTAATGCAAACAAAAAATGCAGGTCAGGAAAGCAAAGTCTGAAAAGATACAGAATGAAAACTTCGCAGTGCCTTGCTAAAGTTGAAAAACGAGTGTGGTCCTGGCTTTTGAGTTACTGTTATACAGGTATTATTCTACTGACTCTAGGGAATTTATTCCAAATATCCTCTGCATCAGTGTAGAATATCCTTCTGTGTGCTTAACTGTTAAGGAACAGGAACATAAATGGGATTGCCGGGGGTTTGCAATACCAAAGCTGCAAGAGCAGCAGAGGTTATTTAATTAGCCTTAACATACTTATGCATATGTAATGAACACAGTGGCAGAGTACTCAATTGTGTCGATTTTCTCCTGCACGCTCTGGAAATATAAGAGTGAATTTGAGAAATTTATTGCACTACAGGTGGGTACAAGCAGGTGTAAGTTCTGGTAGTAAGCACTTTACTATGGCATAGTGAGCAGATCCTTCTTTGTAGTAATTTCGCTAGCACGTGGTCTCAAAGATAGTGTTTCAGAGAAGCAGTTATTGTGGTATCCCTGCATTCCCCACAGCTACAGCTCACCAAAGCTCAAGCATGTTACTGGAGCACAGGTCCTTCCCCTGACTGCTCGGTGATTAGATTCCACTTCCTGCTTACTTAACTCGAAAATGTGATTAGCCTTCAAGATGCAGGAAGGGTCAAATTTAGACACAGTTGGAAACTGCACATTTTTTTTCCCAGTAAAACAACAGGGACAAACTGTTTATACAAATATTGGCAGGCTGTTGCTGGCAGCACTACACAAAATGCAGCTGGCTGGCTGGCAGTCCGGTACTGCTCCGAGAGGCACAGCTGGAGACTGAGTAACGAAAACCTGTTTCTACCAAGCACTACAGAGAAAGCAAGCTGCTGTAGTGACCACAGCAGCCACCTGTCATGTTTTCTTTAAAGATAATAAGAACAATTCCATTTTGTGAGAGGAATTTCAGTTCCTCTAAAGTAATTCTTATTTCAGGATAAAGGTTACTCATGAAATTGCTGGATGACACATTTCAAAACCTCTGACTCAGCAATAAATCCATGTTACATTCCCCACAGTTCCTCATGCAGTGGAAAATTCATGGACAAATCTCTGGGTCTGTGAACAGCCTTTGCTAATTGCAGAAGAAGATTATCACGCTTCAGGGACTGAAGAACAGAGTTCTTTAGCTTCATACATTTGGTATTAAATCCTTCACTTAAGAAACTTTGATTCAGAGTATTTCAGTCTGTGTAGCAGCACATAATCAGCTCTGTCCTTTTTAATGCCAAAAAGACTTTCTGGCCATGTTCTGCTGCTGCAAACAAAATATCTAAAGACAGACCTTTGAGTACTCCATGCTATATATGTCACTTTGCAAAGCAAACAGTGCACTGGATTAATAATTTAAAGGAACTCTTCATAGCAGCTGATAATTTTTTGTTGTAACAGAACACTGGGAAAATGCTGATGCTAAAAAATTAAATGCTCTCCAGTCAGCTGGCAAGTGAGTGGCTGGGCTTGCTGGGCAGGGTGCCTTCAGGCTGCTCAGCTTGCTGACTGCCCTGCTCTCAGCCCAGCTTTTTTCTTGCAGCGCTTAAGACCCACTTCTCCCTTAGTAGATTTTTCAGAAATTTACTATATAAAAATTTGAATTATATAGATGTATATTTAATCATTCACTTCAATAAAGAAATATATATTATGTTTGTACTTCTAAATACATTATTTTGACCAAAAGTATTGCACACACCCTTTTTAAGGGGTTGTGTCAAACAAATCTCAAAATTCCATACCATGCATGTGGCTATTTACAAACTAATAAACCAGATATCTTTCCTTTTTGTTCCTGATGAACAGATACACACATATATAAAAGACTGCTATTAAATATTCAACAATAGAATGCAAATACTGTTTTCCACATAAATGGTCTCACTTATGTTTTCTTGATCAAGACTGAAAAGACATTTATATGATGAAGTAATAAAGGTCATGTAAAAATAACCAGCAATACCTGAAGTGTACCTTATTGCTTGCCAGTTCCCCTATGCCTGATAGCTTAGTTAAATATTAAAAAAGTCTTATTTGAAATTCTCCTTTGTAGATTGCTTTTTCTGACCTGAGATAAAACACTGGGATAGCCAACATGTTCTCCCTGCCACTCTAAAGTTAAAAGCTACCTATTTTTTCTTCACGTAGCAATACGTTCAGCCTAACCACAATCAAAAGGGTGGGGGAGCACTGATCCCACAGCAAAGGGAGGGAGTCTGGGGCTTTACTGTCAATTCTGGCGCCAGCTGATTTGGCTCTGGACCAAGAGGTCCTGGCTGAGGCACGGTGGTGAGCCTGAGCTGTGATTAACTAACCGACTGAACCCTGACATATTGCAAGCCACAGGATTTAATGTGATTACTCCCGAAGACAGCAGAACAATTTGGGCTTCACTCGATTCTATTTGGTTTTCACTAAAATGTATGTATCTTCAAATGCGAGTTGCTGGATTAAAGCAGAAGCGAAAGTCCAGTGGCGTTTGGAGTGGTCATGCTTTTGGCTAGAAGCCAGTTTTGAAGCAAGCCACTGTGAGTGCACCAGTGAATGATCATCAACTTTTTGGCTGAGGGTTGACTCTAAGATAGGAGCAGCTGACAGCTAAGGACTGAGGTGATACTTTATCTCAGGCCATGGCACTCTTCTTGAATCCCTAAGAGAAAGTAAAAGCATTAGAAACAGGAAATCTGATTCTACAAAGCTCTGTCTGGTTTTCATGGCTTTCTTGCATGCATTGTCGTGTCATGGGCAGTAGTAAAGTTGACAGACTGACTATGCTGGGTACTTACCAACAAGAACTTCTGTTTGGGCAAAACCAAGTTGCAAGGTTTGAAGCTGTCTATGTCTTTTACAACACAATTGTGACAGAATTAGATGTGCCTAAAGTGAAAGTCCTGTAGCCTTCAAAGTCTGAAACGAAGTGTGGGCAAATGGCATCAAAATAAGTGCAGAAGTCCTGATCACAAACTCATGGCCCCATGGGAAGTTTTTGGTTACAGGGGAAGATAGTATGGTGCAAATAATCCAAGAAAACTTTGGATCCTGTGAGTGAAAATTTTCTATTATAAATGTTAGAGAAGCCAGACTGGCCTATGTTAGGAAAATGTCATTCTCTAACTATTGTACAATTTAGTCTTTATAGTATGAAATTGTATGAGCTTTCCTAATAGTATGAAATTGTATTAGCTTTCTTAAGAGATATATAGATTACATTGAATACTGCATAGTCATGGATAAGTCAACATAACCAAAGGGCCCCAGCTCATTGCAAGGAGGCGGACAGTCCCTACCCTGAAGATAATGACCTTTAATTCTCCAAATCTTAAAGCCAACTGACATAACACCAGACCCTAAAACACCTCTGTGAAACCTTCCTGTTTTCTGGCATCATAGGTAAGTAGCGGTAGCAAGACCGACTCCAAGGACTTCTAGATCAAGAAAGAAGCAGATGGATGGTGACACCATAGATTAATAGTTGCTTCTAAAAATATTAGTACTTATGTGTTAAGCAGTGATAAGTCAAATCATGTTGTGCATGAATTCTTGAAAACTATAAAAACCATATGTAAAACTGTATTTGGTGTGCCTCAGTTTGAATGGGACACCTCATACACATGAATAAAGAATTACTCTTGAAATTGTATACTTAGCATCCCAGGGGACCCTACAAGCATGGCAGTTGGAAAAGAAAGTTGAGAGATGTGTTTTCACTGATGAATGGGATAGTCAATGTGATGACAGATGATTCTGAAAAGGCTGAAGTATTCATTGTTTTTTTTGCGCCAGTCACCACAAAGACTGCTCCCAGATCACTGCCTCTAGAAGATTTCGAAGAAGGCTAGCCAACAGTGGGGATGCAACAAATTAAGAACTACTTAAAAATTCTGAGTGTATTCACAACCATGAGTTAGATGGTATTCAGTGAAGTGTGACTGCAGGATGACTGACTGTTACCTACAAAACCTTCATAGTAATTGAGGAAGTCCCTCACTGGAAAAAGGTTAATATTATGCTCAGCTTGAAGAGTGGCAAAAGGGAGGCTCGAGGCCAGAAATGTTGGTCAACCTCATTTCAGTTTGGACATCATGTATTTCTGCAATCCATTTACAAGCACTGGAAAGACAAGAAAGTCCTTCAGGAACAGTAAGCATAAATTTAACAAGGACAGGCCATTCTTGACCAACTTGAGTGTCTTATATGATGAAATGGCTAGCTGTGGGGACAAGAGGATAGCACTGGATATCAGATACCTAAACTTTCATAAGGCCTCTGACACCATTTTCCACAGCCTTCCCAGCTGTAAACTGAGGAAGAATGCATTGGATGAGGTGTACATTAGATGGGCTGATCAACCATTGGGCTCAAATGATAGTAATCAATGGCTTGACATCTAGTTGACAGCTGATAACAAGCACCCCAAAGGTCGATACTGGGATTAATATTGTAAAATATCATCAGTAGCATCTCAAATGATGAAACAGACCACATCCTCCGAAAATTTATAAATGACATTATATTTGGGTAGGGTGATTGACATGTTGACAGTTGAGGTTCAGTCCAGAGGGATTTTGAGAAGCTTAAAGAGTGGGTCAACAGATACTTTATGAAGTTCATCAAGAAGCCTAAATTTCTGTCCCTAGGGCAGGATAACACTAGGCATGGTTACAGGCCGCAAACTGACCTGCTGAGCTGCAAACTTGCTGAGCAGGCTATGGTGGACACCATGTTGAATATAAGCCAACAGTGTGCTCTCTTTGTAAATAAGATAAACTGCTTATGGAATAGGAAAGCATATCCAACACATTGAGGAAGCCACTATTACCGACTGCATGGTGCTGGTGTGGATGCACATGAAATATTCTGTGCAGTTTTTCACTCAGTCTAGAAAATGCAGAAAATCCATCCAACCACTAAGATGATTAGGGGTCTAGAGAATATTACTCGTGAGGATAGTTGGAGGTTGACAGTCTTATTTAATCTAGCAAAGAGGGTGTTAAGGGACAGTGTAACCACAGTCTGAAACAACTTCAAAGGGAAATGTAAAGTGAAAGCTAAAGCTTCTCAATACTGGCAGATGTACAACACAAGAAAAGAGCCAGAGGCTGAGTATTACTGAACATCAGGAAAAGATTCTTCACTTAGTGGGAGTGGGATAATGCAACATTGGACGAGTCTATGGAGAGTCTATCCTTCTTGGTCTTCATCGTACAGCTAGTCAAATCTGCAGCTGATGCAATACAGCACTGATGAAGCTCTTGGTTTAAGAAGGATATTGGACCTGAGACCTCTGGACATGCCCCTTCCAACTAACATTTCTGTGATTAGCTGCTGTTGTGGATCTACATTCTGTTGAAGCTCAGGTGAATGTGTGCTTACTTGGTGTATCCAAAGATGTTATACTGAAGAAAAGGAGTGGAAATTCACTTCAGGTAGCAGGAGACTGTCCTCTGACTTTTGCACAATATCCGAGGACACACTATACTACATATAAATGCAAGAGTCAAACAGTAGTGAGAAGGTACTGGAAGTTCATAGTGGGAACCTCTTCCTGTTTAAACCTATGACAGTTTCACAAGCCTCATGCTTGTGGGAAAAAAAAAAAAAAAAGGACAAGATGCCCTAAATACAGTGTGATCTGTTTATGAAGTCTTCTGCCTGTTGCCAGTAAACAAATATTAAGCCATACACTTCATGATCAACCAATGCAGTTGTGTGATTACACAGTACTAGTTGCCCATATCTCATCTGTGTCTACATAATCCTGTGTGTTCCTTCAAAGCTAGAAAGGAGAACAAAATATTTCTCATCATATATCATGCCACAGCAGTTAAGGAGGTGGAGAGTATTGCCAGTAATAATTAAGCTTAAATGATACTGTAACATAGATCATTAGCAAATCAATCCTATCATCTGTTTCAGTCTTTGTTTTTTTGAGCACTTTTGTAAGTTGCTCTTATATATATTTTCACTTATTTAATTTAATTTTATTTTATTTTATTTTATTTTGTTTTATTTATATATATTTATTTATTTTTTACTTTAAAACCTCTTGCTGTGCAGGTAACAGTTTTGGGGGCTGTCATTTTTAGTATATCAAACTTTGACTCTGGCTCATGCAGCTGTATTTCACCTGACAGAAACTATTGCTGAGTCAGTTCAATCCTGAATTCTGACACACTTAGGCTGAGTAATTTGAGCTGGTGGCTTAACCATGGCAGCATGAGCAGGAGTTTGGCCTTGTGAAAATGATTCTTCAGACACTTTTCTACAACATATTTGGGTATGGCTTTTTTTGCTCCCTGGGTGGAGATAGGAAACAGGTGGTGATACTTTAGATCCAGATCTCTTTCTAGATTTGATCCTTAGCTCTGCAACAAAATGTTACCCTTCGTGTGAGCTGTGAGAAAACTGCAGTTTAATTAATGACCCAGTAGAAGGGACGGATCAAGGGCTGAGAATAACTACCTGGTGACCGATGAAGAATGCTAAAAATAACACAGCCAATGGCAAAATGAATGCTGAAGTATTCTTTTTGTATGTATGTGCTGAACTAGTTTTCGAGGAGATCTGATACAAAAGAGACACTTTAATGTCATCCTCCCTGTGCAGAAACCCTGTGCTGCCCAGGAGAAGCTTGTTTTTCAGTTGTGAATTGCAGCAGTTAGTAAGATGTGCATTTGCTGAAGGGACACGCTCATCGATCAGGAATGGTGTCCAGGCTGACCTTTTGACGTAAATTGTCTCACCGTTTAGTAAACATACATGTGGCCGTCACCATTTAAATGCTTGTAACACAGCTGGAATGCATATAACCGCTTGCCTCTTCAACAGTTCCTTTGTGCTGTGGCCTCTTTACATCTATCATCCCTTAGACTTTGTATTTGGAAGTCAACATTCTTAATTTATTCCCTTCAAACTGGTTGTTTTTAAAAGCATTTAGAATTTCTCCACTGAGCCTTCAGATGAATATATGATGCTAATAGCAACTAATTAAACATGATCTTTCTAAAGATTTCACAGAAGGTTACAAAAGTTTTTAAGAAATTAGTCCTTAAAACATCACAGTGATTTGGGAGAAGATCTCTTATTTTTTTCTGATTAAGGATATTAAACTTCTAGAATAAATCACTTGTCCAAGGCCCAGAAACAAATTGTGACTGAATACAGATTTGGAGTTCCAAAAGAAGCAAAAAGAAGTTTACCCATTTGGTGTTCATATCAATAGAAAAAATCTCTCCTAGACTTCAGTTGGTCTGAATTCATAATTTGACCATCACTTTTTAGAAAATGAGAACCCTAGATGCAGACTCGGAAAGGTACATTCATGTCTTTCTCTGCAGGCGATAGTCTTGCTCTTTGAGTAGAGAAAGCTATAGAATTGTGCAACGCACAAAGCTGTAGGATTGTGCAAAGCGAAACAAAGGTAATCCTATTTTAGGGTGGTTCTTCCATTAAGCTCTGAATTCAGGTGAGTTTTGAGTGAGTCTGTAACAGCATATGGGGAACATGTTCCTCATGAGAAGATGCTGACTACAAGGAGATCTGCAAATGTGAGTTTAGGGCTTTAGGAAAGTTTGACCTCCTCTGCTGTCAGGAACGTACTGAAAAGCAAGCTTTCTGGACCTGCAAACACTTAAATGACTCCTGAAGTGAGAAGGCTTTCCTTTGGTTAAACAAGAACACCAACCAGACTGAATAACTGAGGAAAGGAGGAGACACTGAGGTAAGGTGAAGGGGCTGTGCAGTCCTCTTCTGCACCAGTATTTTATCCAGCCAAGGCTCAGATATGAAAGTGCATGGCCCCAAGTTCAGCAGGGTAGGCAGCGATACCTGTGTGTTTGAGGATGGTGAAGGAGCAGTCAAGGGGAAATAAGTCAAGGGGAAGTAACTGACATGCGTCTGGTCAGTTCACTAGAGAGGTAGAGGGCTGTGAAATTAAAATAACAACAAACGACTAGTGCAATTGTATCTACTTTGTCCAACAGAATAGCTGCACTTCATCTTCAAGAGGACTATAAATACTAAAGAGGATTACAATGCAAAATCCTACTAAACTACAGAAATTATCTGAAATTTTTTAAAGTCAGTAAAGTGTAATATTTATGAAGAATTTAAGTATTTCAATATGGGTCAATAATCTGAGACTTTTATACAGAAGTAAAAAAAGCCACAACCAACAAGCCCCAGACCACCCTTACTCTTGGATGTTTTAAGAACAAGGTTGTATTACAGAGAAAGTAATATGCTTTTTATGTGTTATTATTGAAGTTAGGAAGACTGTAAGCAGGGTAAGATGAATGCAGACAAACTGGAGAAAGTCCAGAGGAGACAGGTACGAGAATGTGTGATTACTATGGACAGGCTAACTGCACTTTATTTGGTCAAGAAGATGAAGAAAGTTATAAAAGCATGGTTTTATGCAGTGTAGTAAAGAGAATGGTGGACAGTTTTCCTCCTTGTCAACCGAAGATAAAAAAAAGGAAATAAGCCTAATTATTAGCAAAGGAGATTCAGGGTGGAAATTTGCAATAATATCTGATGATGTATTTCTGTTTAAAAAGATGATAATTTCCAACTAGAAAAGTAACTGATATACGGAAAATATTTAGAAAAATTAGGATAGAAGTGGAAATAAATAACTATTTGTTGCTAGTTTACAAATTGCTTTTTTTAAAAAGATCTCAACTTATAAATAATAAAAAGTAAGTGAGGGTGTTAGGCTACAATAATTCTTTTGTATTGTAAGGCATTAAGAAAAAAACCTGAGGTTTCCGCAGGACAGGAATTATTCTATCTTAGTCCTTGGCAAAGATAAAAGCCCAAGAAGAAAGAAATTAATACAGGGGGGACATTGATGATGGAGTAAAAAGTACTGATAAGAAGGTTTTGTCTTCTGCAGTCATGGGCTGCTGTCCTGAGCATGATGAGGAAGAACGACAAACCATAACAGTTTGCCAAAAAATGAAGAGAAGTTACATTGAGTTATGACTGATCCCAAAGAAAGGAATTGGGCTGAAAGGTGGAAGCCACCACAGAGCTTTGGAATTGGCTAAAAGTAATGGAGCTACCAAAGGTGCAATCTAGTCTTCTCAGCTTTGGCACTTGCACTGCAACTACTTCTAGGCAGCTGCTGATAACTGTCCTTTACAGGTGTCTGTATGGAGTGAAGATGACCTAAACGGGACTATCTGCCTGAGTTTACCTCTATTTATTAGGCAGATTAGAGCCGATTCATGTTGAAAATGTCTAGTTTCAAATGTCAAAATGTCTAGTTTCAAATATCAAGACCACGTAGAAAGGTAGGAAGTAATTGAAGTTTGAATGCCAAATCTATGATTTCACTGAGCCATCAAGACATTTGTTTGGAAAAACTGCAAAGCTAGAATACATATATATATAGAAAGATATAGTCTTTCTATATTGACACAGATTATTTTCTCTACAGACAGTTTATTTTCTGGAAGCGCACTCTATTTTTATATCTTTAATGGCCTTCTGCAAGGGTAGAACCTGCGGGAAGCTTTACTATCCACAAAACTGTTTGAAAATTATAGACCATGACACAACCCAGCAAGTTCTCAGATTGTGTTGAGAACAAGTTTTTCTTTCAAAGAGCTGAGCAAGAGACTAAATGGACCATACAATTTACTTCTTTTGAAAAAAACGCTCCCTAAAAACACAGAAATAAAACGCTATCAGCATAACAACTCCTCAAAAAAATTGTAATGCTTACTCACCGAGGTCATAGCCTTAGAATAGAATCATTAAGGTCTGAGTAGCAGTTTTACTGCTATTTTATTGCTTCAGGAGCTTCAAAATGATAGGCTAGACAATTTAGCTCCCTGATTTGTGATAGAATTTGGAGTAGCAGACTATAGATGGAAGACTGTAAAACTCCGCTTTCCACCAACTCAGGAAACTGCTGGATTTAGTCTTACAGTGTAGTATAATAGAAAAAAAATTAATTGCCAAATGACAGTCTTAAAGGCATAATGGTAAACACTTCAAGGGAAAGAGAGATAAGAACCACACAGCCAAAGAACACTAGAACTTAATTGGAACCTTTTAAATAATGAGGCAGGCGGGAACAGTGAGATAAGCATGATCGTGCTTGTGACTTTGGTTTCAAACTGATAGTTAAGGTTTGCTTGGTGACAAGAATTTAAACTCTTCTTGCAGAGATAATTAAATCTACAATCACCACATCCTGTGTGGGTACTCAGATTGCGTATATAGACATGCCTACATGCACATATATGAGGAAAAGTACTTAAAATGGATTAGTGCTGAATTAGTTTTAGAGGAGCTGCAAATTTTCACACAAATCCAAGACTTTTCAGGATGCCAGTGAACAACAGACATGCACATATTAATCTTGGGCAAGGCAACTGTACTTCTAATTAAGTACAGAAGTTTAGCTTCTGGCATTCCAACACATTCTGGCAGGGCAGTAGGTTGCTAAACATTCTCCTCTATGTGACTGTATAAGTAGTTTTTTTCCTCCCTATGTAGTAAGTCTGACCACGTAAAGAGTCTCTCTACATGACAGTGGTGTGAAAACAGTGTAATTCATTTTTTTGTCTTTGTCCATCAGTGACTAATTAGCTGTCGTACACAAGGGCCAGTGGGTGTTTGCTCTTCTCTGGGTCTGTAAAGGTTAAATACAACTACTAGCCACCTTTGTGTACTTTCTCTCATGGCCCATTTGACTGAAAACCAACACTAGGCATACCTTGATCCCTTAAAGCAATTTCTGCTTGATTTTAAGCTTCTGTTCTTTTTGTGGTTAAGCCAGGATGTCTAAATGATCAACTGTGAGTGAAGGATTTCTTTCACTGTGTGTTGTAAGCAGTTTTGTAAGTGACCGTTCACTGGTGGCTTTCCTGTCACGAGTCTTACTCATAATGCACAAGCTAAACTCGTGCCTTTTCTGATACTTCCTCTTACAATTTATTCATTTACCCTAGAGATCATTTTGTTGGAGCAGATTTCCTTATATGTGCTTCTAAAGCTTAACCTCAGATCTGTCTCCTGAGGATCCCCAGCTCCCCATGATGTAGTCGGTACAGCTTCTCTCCCCTGCCTGAAGTCTTTGGGATATTCTAAATCAAATTTGGTAAGCCACAGATAGATTCAGTCTTTTGTAGTGACTTAGGGGAAAGTCTCTGCTTCCTGATGACAGGACTTGGATGCAGCTTAAGCCATGCTGCATGATTGGTGTACTTTAAATTGTGTAATTATTATTTTTTAACTTTGGCACTCAATTCCCATATTTGTTAACAGCGCAGGTGAAGCACTCAGGTCACCAGTGCATAGAATTTAACTTATTTTATCTGTTTCATGTATCAGAAACTATGGAATGATCCATAACCACCCAAAGTATGTTTTAAAACAGGTGGAGAAAAATGTCTTGCATTGACTGTGATGTGAGGTAGTTGGGAGGATCACAAATATGATCATTTACATATGTGTGTAATAGAAGATAATAGATTATGAAACAGAAAATTTTACACAGTGGCTATGTCAAGCCAGTGAAGGTTTCTGACCTGGCAGTTTTGTTTATGAATGCCAGTCAATTTCATGCAAAAATACTTTTACCTGTCAGAGTCAAGTCAAAGTAGAATCAGTGGCATTGTTGCTGGAGGTAGAAGGTTTTCAGCCTCTGTGGTTATAAACTGGTTCTCGATTTCTGCAACTTCTTTTTTTAAAACTGTGGCAGAATCACAAACATCCCAGTCAGTGTAAAAAAACAATGCTGTCAAAGCTAACACATGACTCCTGAAAAGTTGGCATTTCTTAAATTAATAGCAAGAATTCTAAGGTGTGATTTCGAGATAACTGGAAAACTTTAAGTTCATCCCAGAAATGGTTAATAACCATGTGCATCATTATACTACCTGTAAAGTCTCCCAGTGTGAAATTAATTTTAGAGAATACCAAGAGCGAGCCAGTAAAACTCCATGCGTGTTACAGCAACATTCTACCAACTAAATGATGATTGAGGCATCAACAAGCAAGTGGAGGAAAAGAAGGTTATCAGGAGTAGTCAGCATGGATTCACCAAGGGGAAATCATGCCTGACCAATCTGATAGCTGTCTACGATGACATGACTGGCTGGGTAGATGAAGGGAGAGCCGTGGATGTTGTCTACCTAGACTTCAGCAAGGCTTTCGACATGGTCTCCCATAATATCCTCCTAGGGAAGCTCAGGAAGTGTGGGCTGGATGAGTGGTCGGTGAGGTGGATTGAGAACTGGCTGAATGGCAGAACTCAGAGGGTTGTCGTCAGCGGCACTGAGTCTAGTTGGAGGTCGGTAACTAGTGGTGTCCCCAGGGGTCAGGACTGGGCCCAGTCTTGTTTAACTTCTTCATCAACGACATGGATGAAGAGTTAGAATGTGCCCTCAGCAAGTTTGCTGATGACACCAAACTGGGAGGTTTCGTAGATACACTGGAAGGCTGTGCTGCCATTCAGCGTGACCTGGATAGGCTGGAAAGCTGGGCAGAGAGGAACCTGATGAGGTTCAACAAAGGCAAATGCAGGGTCCTGCACCTGGGGAGGAACAACCTCATGCACCAGTACAGGCTTGGGGTCGACCTGCTGGAGTGCAGCTCTGTGGAGAGGGACCTGGGAGTTCTGGTGGATGACAGGTTAACCATGAGCCAGTAGTGTGCCCTGGCTGCCAAGAAGGCCAATGGCATCCTGGGATGCATCAAAAAGAGTGTGGCCAGCAGGTCGAGGGAGGTTCTCCTTCCCCTCTACACTGCCCTGGTGAGGCCTCATCTGGAGTACTGTGTCCAGTTCTGGGCTCCCCAGTTCAAGAAAGATGAAGAGCCACTGGAGAGAGTCCAGCGGAGGGCTACGAGGGTGGTGAGGGCACTGGAACTTCTCTGCTACGAGAAGAGGCTGAGGGAGCTGGGCTTGTTCAGCCTGAAGAAGAGAAGGCTGCGAGGGGACCTAATATATACTTACAAATATCTGAAGGGTGGGTGTCAGGAGGATGGGGCCAAGCTCTTTTCAGTGGTGCCCAGTGACAGGACAAGGGGCAATGGGCACGGCACAAACTGAGGCACAGGAAGTTCCATCTGAACATGAGGAAGAACTTCTTCCCTCTGAGGGTGACGGAGCACTGGAACAGGCTGCCCAGGGAGGTTGTGGAGTCTTCTTCTCTGGAGATATTCAAGACCTGCCTGGACAAGGTCCTGTGCAGCCTACTGTAGGTGACCCTGCTTCGGCAGGAGGGTTGGACTAGATGACCCACAGAGGTCCCTTCCAACCCCTACCATTCTGTGGTTCTGTGATTCTGTAATTCTGTGAGGCAGAGTGATCAAATGAATCCAGATATTTTACTGGGTTTTGAGTGCAAAGGCTCTTCACACTGGGGAAGATTCTTCATCTTCATCACTGAGAGCCTTGCACTCGCTTCTGTTTCTTTTTCATTGCACTTCATGCTTATTGTTGGGGTTGTGAAGTTTCCAGATGATGTTTCAGTCTTGTTTCCCTTCCCCTGTCCATTTCAACATAAGTGAGATGCTCCCAGGTGTGAGGTGGGAGAGGAACAGTGGAGGGTCACTTCGCACACAGGGAGGTCATTGCAGCACAGAGGATGGTGTCTGCTCTAAATCCTGGAACTAAACCAAAAGGAGGTCTGTGAAGGTCTGCAGTTGTTTGTTTGTCAGGATCCTGAGGGCATTGATAGGCTTTATTGTCCCTGTCCACTTCCTCCTGGAGCCTTCTCCACCTTGCCCATGACCCAGGTCCCCGTTCCAGCCCAATTCCGTGACATCAGCCCCTGGCCCAGCCCATGGGGAGCTGTTGACCTGCACTGGTGCAAGATTTTAATTACTTTCTTTGCCTGTCTTGACTCTGCATACTTTTCATAGCTAGAACTTTAGGAAAGAGTCATTCCACACAAAAAGTTTTAGGGATGGCAACTCCTTGGAAAAAGTCACTCAGGTGAGTAGTGCGTTCTTCCAAGGTTTTCAGTGTTAAACACTGTCTTAGAAGTCACTAGATTGCAGGTTGTTATTTGTACCTTTAGCTGTAGGTGTTGGTAGAGCTTATGAAACATGCAAAAGAAATGACACACAAATTAAAACAAAACCACAACTCCAACAAAAAAAGTGGGAGTTTTCACCACTGTCCTCACAAAGAGCTGAATTAGGATGCAGTTTCTTTACCATTTGCCAGGGTGATGCTTTGAACGTGATGAAAGTCTAGAACACGCAGCCTGGGTAGTGTGGAATATTTTGTCCACACCCTGCAATTTTGAAATAGGGAGTATTATGTTAATTAAACTGTATTTTGTGTAATGTTCTTACTCAGAACTTTTATGGGTTTTTTCCTTAATGAATAATTAAAATAAGTACTTATCCTTAGCTACTGGGATTACAGTATTTTTTTTAAACTGTTATTAGTATATTTTGTAAGAACAGTTTAGTTCATGCATGTTTTAAGCAAGAAACCTGGATCTTCTGTTCCACATCTCCAAAGGAGAACAGGCAGGTTCCAAGACTGGAGTAAATGAAGTGGAAAACTCTAAAAAGGAATAAATGATCAGGTCCTTATATCAGCAAAAAGATCCCAGTGGCTTTTATGCTAGGTGAAGACACAGAGTAAGAGCCCTGGTCTCTTTACCAAATGTTATAATATTTAATCCTTAAATACATGCATGACATTAATTCTCTGCTCTATTGACAGTCACTCTGCTTCTTATAGCTACATACACATTTGTCCTCAGTGCTAGCATGAGCAAGGAAATTACCCCCCAAGAGGATCTGGGGCCCAAATCTTGACATTTAGTGAATTGGGTGAGGTTAGGTGGTTACTCACTTCAGCTCCCTCCTGCAGTTTACAGAAAGCAGGAGAGAAGTAAAGTCACAAAGATCTGAATTGCTTCTCCAGATTCCTAACTTTCTCCAGAGAGCAGAGAGGGAGATTAACTTAGCTAAGCTAGTGATGCCTGGGGTACCTTTAACCACTATTTAGATGCCACAAGCATCCTAAAAAGCTACGTTCACCTAAGGCCTTGAGGAATCTATTCATACTGCCAAATAAAAGGGATCAGAACCAACTGAGGACCACGGAGGCCAAGTGGCATTGATTGTTCTATTACCACAGTGCTTGGTGGTAGAGCCAGTTGGAGTGGTAAAAAAAGCCAAGGAACTGCTGCAGTAAGAAGTGCTAAACACAGGAAGTTAGTGCTCACGCTCACTATTCACACTTCCCTTACTTCTGGTATGTCTATCTGTATACACCTACTGGTCTATGGTCTTGGTCCCTGAATTTCTTCTGCCAGAGCGTACATACTCAAAGCTGCTAAGAGCTAAGGCAGAGTCTTAAACTTGCTGAATCAGGCAGGAGAAAACCAATACGTGAGCTTTTTGCATCCCCTGAGCAGCACTATGACAAAAGAATATCTGTTATTCAGAGGTAGGTAAGGATATGTGAGTTGGTTCAACTCCTGAAATGAGTGTGGCCTTGACTACAATCCCACTTATGAGGAACAACTGCCTGTGGAGGAGTCCATCTCCATAGCTGAGAGTTCATGACTAAACATCCTATGTTGAAAGAGGCATACATCTAACCTGCGCTCCCTTTCTTCTGCCTGCCTTGCTTGCATAGCTTATGCAGCTGTTCCTTTGTGCTTTGTACAAGGGACACACAGTTCACGCTAACAACTAATTGAGATTTTAAACATAAATTTGGAGGACTGCAACACTTCAGTGCCTATGAAGATATGGAGTTAATCAACTTGCAAATGTCACTTAGATGACCTGTGGAGAAGTTGGAGTTTAATTGGGTCTCCCACAGCATAGGAAACCCTAATTCTCCATTCACTTTCTTCCTCAAACTGAGCCGATTCTGAACCTCCTTATTTAGCTCACACTTGCACTCTCTTCCTTCTTTAGTGCTTCTTCCAGTCTTCGACACTTCAGATGCTTGTTTTTGGGATCAGAGTAAGAATCAAAGTATTGGGCATTGGGCAGATGAAAGACAAGAACATTGAAAGTGGCAGAAGATATTCCAGTGGGAAAAGTCAGGACGATATTTTGAGTAGTCAGAGTCTGAAAGAGCTTTTAATGGCTATGAGTAAGAGAGAAAACACGAATAGAGGGGTACAGAAAGAGGACTGTTAGTCATCTATTTTAAATCAGATAAAAATTCTTTTGACTCCATAGGGTTAAATAAAGATAGAAAAGAGAACAACATATCAGAAAAAAAGTTGATGGGAATTATTTGTAAATATTAATGTCTCGATTGAAGGCTATCACTATAATTTGTGAATCCTTCATTCACTTTTGCAGGGTTTCTCTCTTCCCTTTTTGAGAAAATCTAAATAGGAAATAAAATTTAAAAGTCATCACTAAAGCCACACTCTTGGAGCCTTAAGACTCTTGACTAATTGAATTCGAGTCCCTCTGAAAAAAACCCAGTAACAGTGAAAGACATCACTCTACTGTTAAGCATTCCATGTAGCTCTGTTTCGAAGTTCAGAATCAAATGAGATATTCGAACAAGTAGCATACTTAACTTTAATTCAACTATGTTCATGAAGAAACTCTTTGTGACTCCTTTAACTAACCCACTCAGTTTGAATACACTTGTCACAGTCTCTAGGGGTAGAAGACTCCTTATCCACTACATACACGAGAAGAGATACACCTACACAATAAATATACATTGGAGTGCCACATTGCTAGCAGCAATCAGAACATCTGCATGCAAGACCTACCCTGCCGAATATTTGTATATCGTAATTTCATTTAGTCAAACTACTCTTCAGACTACACCGAAGTGAAATGACTTGAAATGTCCAGGGTACGCCTGCAGAGGAAACAATTTCCCTGCAGTGGGCTAAGTGAGCAGAAAAGACAAAAAACCCCAAAACTACAAAGATCATCATACTATCAACTTTCTCTTATTTCATAGAATCATAGAATCATAGAATGGTAAGTGTTGGAAGGGACCTTAAAGATCATCTGGTTCAAACCCCCCTGCCATGAACAGGGACATCATCCACTAGACCAGGTTGATCATTATTGCTATTCATCCCTAGAAGTGCTGCTCTGTTCTGCTGAACTGTGACATTTTAGTTGTCATAGATGGGAGAGGATCAAACCTGAGAAACAGAAATTTTGTTTTACTCAGTTCAATTTCAGTGGCCAAGATTCAATCAATCAGATATAGACTCCTTGATGTTACATGAAATACCTAGTTTTCATATGGATGAGATTTGTAAAAAAGTGAGATCAAACTAAAAGTTCATCTAGCCTAGTACCCTGAACACTGTCAAATAGGAAATGTCTACAGAATAGTGCAGGAGAGAAAATTTCTCTTGAGTAATACCCCAGCCTATAGCAGGCCATAGCTTACTGACAAAGAACTTTTTGTACTAAATAGCTTTAAATAGATTTTTTTTAAGAATCTTTTTCTGTTACTTTCTGAACCCAAGTAAATAAATGGCAGCAATCAATTCTGTAGCTTAACTTTGTAAAGGCACATGTCCTTTTGTTTTGCATCTGGTTTTGCGCCTTTTTGTTTTGTTTTTGTTTGTTTGTTTGTTTGTTTTATTCCACTCTAAAAAGTAATAGATTTCATTCCTGTGTTAGAAGAAAGAACAATTCACTTCTATCATGCTATTTACAGAACTCTGTCATGTCTTACCTCAGCAGTCCCTCTTGCAGTATAAAGAATTCAATATAGTTTCCAACATTTTGCTTGTTATTCTGACTGTTATTCAGAGTACATTCTCACGGAAATGCCTACTCTGTCCAAAATCTCTCATCACACAGATTCCTGACTCATAACAGGTCAGAAGTCCAGCAATTTTAGGATTATTTTCTTCTATGTACATAATTTCACTTATATTTTCAGAAAAATTTATTGCATAGTTGTTTAATGTCATAAGATATTTCTGCAGTTCTGCACAATCAGTTTTCATATTTCCTACCTGAATAATGTTTATTATCACTCAATTTCTGAATTCATTATTCTTCCTCTTTGCCTAACCTGTAAAATTTTGCTGACCTACATGAGCCTCAGCACAAATCTCTGTAGAATTCCCCTGCTGATCTCCCAGCTTCGTTAAAATTATTCAAAACCCTGATTACTTTGTCTTGCCATCCATTGTCTATCTTTTGTGTAGTTCTTAATTCATTAAAGGATTTTCCATTCCATACTTTACCACTCTCTTTTCTTCAGGAGTATTTGGTGGATGGTTGTGTTGAATAATTTGTTCAAACTGAAGTGACTGCATACACAGCATTTCCTCTGTCCTCTATTGCTCGCTTCTTCAAAGAAAATTCTAAGGCATGACTTTCCTTGACAAAGGGGAGACCTTTAACAACTCTTCCCTGGTATTTACCTATTTCCTTGAGTTATGTTAGAACAGAGTTCACATCATCTCCCAGTTTCAAACTAATAAAGACATTTTCTGTGTCAGACTACTGGATTAGATACTTACATATGGACATGGAAGACTGGATATTCAAAAACATGGTAGTCTTCCAAAAAAATTCAAACCATTTAACAACTGAAATTAAGTTCCTCTCAACTTCAGCTACTTAAATTTTGGGTAAGAAGCCAAGAAGAAGAAACGTAAGTAGTCCTAGAGGTGGTGCTTCATATTCTGACATAGGACCAGATTATAAATGAGGTGTTGATGTTTTCAGTCTCCAGAACAGGCTGTAGGAGTGGGATTTGTTATGCTGGCATATACACCTTAGTGAATGTGATGAACCCGAGTCCAGGTGCCATGTTCTTGTGCTCTTGGCAAAAGTACTTTCCTTTCGTGTAGGAGTCTGGTGGCTAAGGATGTAATGTTAGAGACCAGAGATCAAAGTTCAGATTCTTTCTCAGCCAGCCATATTTTTCTCCTTTACTGTCCAAAACACCATGCTGTAGAACAGCAAGAGGGGAAGGTGGGACTTGCTATCATACAGGCAAGGCAAAATATTCCAAAGACAAGAATCCAAGACTTTAGAATAGCTATGAAGAAGTTCACCTTGGTAGAAGGAGACAGGGTTATTAACAGGAGATGACTGTCTATCTTTACCGCATTATTTCCCAGTTTCACATTTCTGTTAGTTTCCTTCCCTCTTAAGTTTTCTGTTCAGCCCTTCCCTTTCAGATCTCTGCTCACAACAGCTGTCATCTTTGGCTGTAAAACCGCTGTGTTACTTGTAAAGGTTGAGAATTCTTGTATTTTTTTAATGAACGTTTTATTAAGGTCCATGCTTGTTGCGTCTGGGTTACTCTAACAGTGTAAAGAGCAGTAATATCCAGCTGAACTCGTTATATCTTGCTCTGTAGCTAGGCCTCTCCTCCACACCTTTTCCTCTTTCCTTCCTCCCTTCTACATGCCTGTCTGGACTGGTGCCCAGCAGCACTTAATATGATTTGAAATGTGCCCAGGATTTCCAGTGGTGCTGGTGCACTTTCCCAGAAAATTACTCATCTCCCCAGGGAAACTGAGTACCTGACACCACCAAACAGAAGAGCTCTGCTCGGTGATTCTAACTCTAGCTCTAAAGGTATGATTTTTTTCTTCTGTATGCTTTCAGTTGTTGGTAGAATCACTATAATCATTGTATCTCATTGATTTAAAATAGAACTATATTCTCTTAACCCTCTACCTGTAGCATTTGGACTGAATTCTAAACAATGGATTAATCCTCTACTGTTTTTATTTATTTCTAAGACCAGAGCTATAAAAAATAAATGTTCCAGAGCTTTTCTGCACTGCATTTTTAGCACTTTCTGCTCCACATAAAGCAGAAGAAGCGAAAAGATTTTAAAATGACATGGAATACTGTAGGCTAACACCCACCTGTCCTGCCTCAGATAGGGAAATTTTCTGTTAATCATTTGTGATCATGTTTTTCCAGACCATGTTTTAATTCTGAGAGACTTTGAACACTTTTTATTGTACTGTTTCTCAAATAAACTCCTGTTGCCAGAGAACATTTCAGGACTTTGCCTTACAATTGATCTTTTAAATAAATAAGGTGAAGATTTGTTCAAGTGTATTAATTTGATATTCTGACTGAAAGGAGAAATCCCAACTAGTTACTCACTGCACTAGGTATTCAACTTAACTATTGTAGATTGAAGATTCTGCCCCAACCAAAAATAAGATATTTTCCTACACACAAGGGACACAGGGACATATTGGCATAGTTCTCAAAAGGTGATTGCATTTATTGCACTGGTTTTGGTCTATACAAACAGGTCATATGGGCTTACTTGGAGCTTGATTTATAATTTAACATAGACATCGCAACTTGGACAACTCAAATAAAAAATTTAATTTCACCAATTGCCCACAGCTCTTGCTGAAGTAAAAAAGCCCCCAGCTTCATTTTACCAATCACACCTGCATACGGAACAGACTCTTCAACCGTAGATCATGTAACTGAGCTTTCAGCTTTCCTCAAACATAAATAAAGTACAGAGAACAGCAAAATGCCAGTTCTCACCTCCACCTCTGATCTCCTTAAGTCATATGTATTCAGAGGTGACCCCAGCTGCAGATAAACCAAACCTCAAACTGGATTGGAGCACCTGATTAGCATTAACTCTTCATGCTGACTATGAAAGGGAATCTGGTAAATCAGGTTTTGTTCCTATCTGCTCAGCCTCATTCCAGTGGTTTTTTTCATCATAGCTATCAGGAAAACAATAATTTAAAGCAGGTGTTTGAAAGTGAGAGGGAAGGAAGGATGGGATTTGCAGTCATCAGTCAGAGCTGCCAGTTCAGCCCAACTTTTCTATTTAGTTGAAGGCATGACTTCAGGTATGAGGAGAAATGGTTTACACAGTGTGGAAATCTTGGAGCGCAATAACATATTTAATGGTGTTGAGCAGTTCAGATAAGCCTTAGTTTAGTTAAACAAACACAATAGGAGAGTTTGAAAAAAGTAATGATGACAGTAGCATGTCAAGAAAAACAGATACTCCTGAAGCTCTCATGACATGACTAAATGAAAGTAAATGCAAAATCCTATTCATTCCCTCACCCCTTAGAAAACACCAAGACTTAAAAGAAAAATGTGCATGTATTTATTTATTATGCATGGATGCAAACTAATCTTTTCAAGAAAGTTGCAAACAGTTTTATTGTCATCAAAATTAGTATGAACTGCCTTGTGATAATACATTTATTGCCTAATTAAAGTGTAAGTAAATACATCTTGAAAGCTATTATTGCTATTAGAAGGCCTTTTTCTGCATACAAATGCAGACTACACTGAAGATGTTTGATTTCAGCTACTACATTTATATGTCTATTTTTCCAACAAGCCTTCTGCTGCCTTTGAATTATTCTTTTTAGATAAGACTATGTTAAATCACCAGCATGGTTTGAAGTAATTACTGATTTAGGCAGCAACTGCAAGTGACAGAATTTCTAATTGTTAGATGAATGACAAGACACTAGAAATAGGCAATGCACAAAAAAACAATTGAGAAATCCTCCCTCGCACTTGACTCATTTTAACGACAGACAAGGTCAGGCCTGTCTCTTTTATGATTAAGGGTTGTCTTCCTCGTTTTGTTCATGTATTTCTCTGTGCAGAGATACCCTGTGACACTGGGAAATCACCAACAGCACATTTTCCTTATAAGCAATGTTTTTTAATTGGATTTAATTAACTTAGTTTTATTCAGAACAATTTAAAAGAATAACGGATTCCTTGGACGCTATTGAAATAGCAGCAATCTCCAGAACATTATCTCACTTTTTTTCAGGTAGATTATTGCCAGAAAATCAGTGCAAGGTTAGAAGAATCAGAAATGCTAATCCATCAAAACAAGGCTGTTTATAGAACATTTATTACAACAGTTTCCTGCATTTGTGTGATTAGAAATCTGTAGGAAAAGGAGTTCATTTTCAAGGATGTTCAGAAGTGGTGTCCCAAGTCTTCTGAGTTAGAAAAAAAAGTTGAAACACAGAACCACCCACTGAAATGTAACAGATTTTCAGTGAAATCAAAGGAGGGAATCTGCCTTTCCAGGCACTTTATGGAAGTCTTTATTAATGTATTTTATGTAAACATATGTGCCTTATTTAAGAACCACTAGGACAGCACTTACTCTTGTCATTTCTTTCATTTTTTTATAAACAAAGTGTAAAAGTTTTATTCCTTTCTGTGTATAGTTCTCAAAATATTACCTCAGAGTACGGAAAAGAAGAAATTCGTTTAAAATTGTTTGCTCTCAAGAGTTATGTAATAATAATAGATTTCAATACTTAAAGCATAGTTACTAGAGTTCTCACCAATGTTGATAACATCTTGCAAAAACTGGAAATTTTCAACACACACAACCCCACCTCACCCCCTGAGGAATAACAAGTTAACCTTGCTGGAATTAGGAGACTGATTTCACTGCAAAATTTTTTTTTTCTTCATTTTTTTTGCTATAATATCTAGAAACAATTTTTCAGAAATGAAAGCCAAGATAGTCATACTAGCACTTACACTTCACTCTCTAAATAGGAGTTTAACCATGCCAAGAATTGTAAGATCTGCAGTAAAATGATGACCCTGTTGGATAATGCTGATTTCATAAAAGTCAAAGTTACCTGAAGTATTTCTGTTGTTTTACTGTTTCATATGTCCACAATAACATTTTTATTTTTGCTGTCTTGGGTTTTGCATGACTAGGTTTTGTAACCGAGGCAGGAGAGGCTGCTGGGGTGGCTTCTGTGAGAAGACACCAGAAGATTTTCCTATGTCCTGACAGAGCCAGTTGCAGCTGGCTACAAAAGCAGCCCGTTGCTGCCAAAGCTGAGCCAGTCAGCTGATAGCTGTAATAACATATTTAAGAAAGGTTAAATAAAAGCTGTGCAACAGCTGTGAGAGAGAGGAATGAGAATATGTGAGAGAAACAACTCTGTAGACAGCCAGGTCAGTGCAGAAGGAGGGGGAGGAGGTGCTCCAGGTGCCAGAGCAGAGATTCCCTGCAGCTCATGGAGCAGACCATGGTGAGGCAGGCTGTGCCCCTGCAGCCCAGAGAGGTCCAAGGTGGAGCAGATCTCTACCTGCAGCCCATGGAGGACCCCACACTGGAGCAGGGGGGTGCCCTAAGGAGGCTGTGACCCCATGGGCAGCCTGTGCTGGAGCCGGCTTCTGACAGGAGCTGTGACCCACAATGGACTGTATTCTATGGGAAGGACTCATGCTAGAGCAGTTCATGAAGAACTGCAGGCCGTGGGAAGGACTCACGTTGAAGAAGTTCATGAAGGACTGTATTCCATGGGAGGGACCCCACACTGGAGCAGGGAAAGAGCATGAATTGGAATTAGTGGCAGAGATGAAGTGCTATGAATGGATCACAATCCCCATTCCCCACCTCCCTGTGCCGCTCGAGAAGAGGAGGTAGAAGAGTTGAGAGTGAAGCTGAGCCTGGGAAGAAGCAGGAGAGAGGGAAGTTGGTTTTAGGTTTGTTCTTATTTCTCATGATCCTAGTCTGATTAATTGGCAATAAATTAAATTAATTTCCCTAAGATGAGTCTGTTTTGCCTGTGGCTATAATTGATAAGTGATCTCTACGTCCTTATCCCAACCTGTGAACTTTTCATTGTATTTTTTTCCCCGGTCCAGTTGAGGAGGGGAGTGACAGAACAGCTTGGTGGGCACCTGGCATCCAGCCAGGGTCAAGCCACCATACTTGCTTAGTTTTTACTTTCTTTGCTATTTTTAGTATCTGTTTTCATTCTTTGCTTTTCTCCTAATTTCCTTCCACAACACAATCATGCTTGAGGATTGTTAGTCTATTTTCTGTAAAGTCCCTTGAGGCTGTTCAGAACCGGGCTGTACTTGAGCATGGTTCTTCCTTATTAACATGAGAGTTTCCTTTACCCTTTTACATACTCTTTGGAGTTGAAAATTGCCTCCCAGCTTTCCTACAATTAGGCATTGTTTATAAGTGCCTGGAAAAAAATGATTAAAAATTAAAAGACAAGCCAACTATCTTTGGGCTACTAGCCTCTGAAGAGTCATTCTTGGCACTTATTTAAGTGTGACTTGTGCAATGTGAAGCTCTGTCTCAATCCCAGTATGTTTCTTGCTCGACTGCTTTCTTTCCAGCATCACATCGGCTGCTGTTCTTCCCACAATTACTGCAGAGCCACTAAAGACCCATAGTGCATTTGTGCTTCCAAGTCCTCACAAAGTGCAAGAAGCATTTTTGTGACATTTTGTTCAGTATCTTCCTAATTTAACAAGGATCAGCATCTGTTACAGCTGCCCAGTAGGGCAGATAGTCTTTGAGCGCAAGATACAGACATTTCCATTCTTCACACTAGAGTCTGCTTTCTGACCTTGATAGTAATGCAAATACCAGAGGATTTTTAGCACGAGTTATTATTTGGGCTTCTTATTAATTAGAAAGTCTGCATATTCCATTAAGGAGAAGTTCATTTAGTTTAAGTTTGCAGACATTGAAATAAAACAATCTTTATTCAGTTCTTAATTCACAGCGTAGTGCTGCCTCAAGGAAGCAAGATCAGTCCAGGCCTTTGTGTATCTTGTCAAAGGGGCCTATATTTCAGAAATATAATGACCAGAGTGGTGAAGCTTACAGCTTGTATATAAAATCTTAAAAGATAAAAATTGTAAACAGTAAATTCACATGTTAAGCTGTTAATGTTAATGGTATCCTTTGATGATATACCTGTGACCTGATTTTTTAAAACAATGTATTTTGAGTGCCTTTATTTGTTTAGACTGTGTCTTCTTCTGAATTTAGCTTCAGACGCAAAGACTGCAGAGCTGGTCATGAGCTCTTTAGTGAGATCTCTATGAAAAAATTATTTTTCTTGAATTTGATGTTGTTTTCTCATTTTTGGCAGAAAAAAACAGTTCAGTTCCAGTTCTTTGGGACAGCAGCCTGTTGCCTGAATTTTCATATCATGCCATCTTTCATCAAGCAGTGTACATTAATTGAGCTTCTAAAATAGAAAGGAGCTGTTTGTCAGTCCTTTATAAAGCCTATGGCTTTACTTGCTGCACCTTCCTATGCCACTGCAGATCTATTTTGTAAATCAAGAACTCCCAGACAGACATGTTCCAAGCAAGGATATGCTGAAAGACATGCGTCATACCGGAAGTCAATGCTCATTCAAAAGACATAAGGCATGCTCAACTTTACATTTTCATCAAAAGGAGTTCTACAGACAGGACACTTGTGCTTGGAAAATACAAATGAGAGGCCAAAGAAGTGAAAGATAATTAAGATCTGCTGAGATGAGAAGCAAATGTCAAGAATCTTTCCAGCAGGAGAGGAGAGAAGCACTGTGAAGTCCTGCTGGGAACACTCCAGCTGACTCTGATGGGCAAAATTCTGGGCTCTATGGCTAAAAAAATGATAGAAAGACTTTTTGCTTCTGTTGTAGGAGATAGTGGAGAACTATGCAGCTGAGCAAGCTAGACCTGAGATTTGTACTTTTTTATGGTTGAAAACAGTTGATGTTTGGCAAGACTGAAACAATCTAAAATAATAACTTAATTTTTTACTGTGTAGACACTGTGTAAACAAACTCTCCACTTCCATTTTTAAATAACTGGCATTTTTTTTTTATTTTAGAAGCTTTTTGGCAGTGCTAATCTCTCTGTATGGGGGAATATGGTAATTTAAACTAAAAGGGACCTGATTTTCCAAAAGACAATATCAGTCTTCATAGATCAGCTATGTAAATTTAAAGGCATCCATAATAAATTGTGACTCCTGAAAATAACAAATTTAGGATTCAGGTACATTAGGATATTGCAGTCTTTGGTTTACAGAAATCAAGCAGAGATGCTGTTTTCAGCCGTGCCAAGACTTAAAGAAAATGCATGAAAATAAATGGACTTCATCTCTGAAAAACTGAAGAATATCACAGAACTTCTCATTTTCAACTTCCTTTTATTCATGTAAGTTTGTTACTTCTCTGATATAAGCCCTTTTGGATTTCTGTGACCCATCACTTGGTCTGGCCCCTATTTCTGGATGGCTCTGAATATGTCCAGAGACAGCCAGAGGACAATTGCTGTCACCAATTCTGGACATGTTGGCAGCAGGTCTAGGCAATTGGACTAGGAAAAATTCCTACTCTGACCTTTTGCTTTGAGGCACAGGAGTTTCCAGTCTCACCACCTAGACTCAGCATGGATGCCAGTTCTCCCAGCTTGCCTGCAGGCTCTGCGGGGATGCGCTGTGAATGCTCAATTACATGAGTAAATCCAGCAGGGATGGGTGGTCATTAAACAAGGAGCTACACCACTTTGTAGTTTCTAAATTCAGAGTAACTTTTAACTTTTGAACATCTATAGAACTTATTAACACCATATAAATTTCTCTTTACATTTTTATTTGTGACTTTAGAGAATGTCAGGCTGTCTAACAAAAAGCACGTAGAACACTACTTTCAAGGATTCCGAACCTTTATAAACTCTATGAAAGTCCATTTCTCATGTCAGAGACTAAGCCACTGAACTCTTCAGGAGCTATTTTGATTTTTCATTAAAAAGAAAGAAAATCTTGCTATCCTAGTGTTCTACTTCAAGCGTCAATTACTCACGCAATGCACAGCAAAGACAAGTCCAGTGCTGTTTGCTGTTGTAGTTTCTGAACAGAAATGCAACGTACTGCAAAATCTTAGATCTTTTCTTGCTATTAGAGATGCCATACAGAAAGACATAGGTGTCAAATATTTGCCAGTGTAATACTTTTTCATGAATATCACTCTGCATTGCATGGTGTGTCTAGATTAGTGTACTCCTTGGTAAACATTTATATTGAAGTAATTTCTACCTTAATATCTAATTAACCAAGAGCTATAATTATTTAAATCATATGATGGCTCCTTTATGTACCTCTAAAAGCACCTGAATGAAACCACTGATTGAGATTCCATCAGCACTTCATGAAGCTTAGGCTTCATGCATTGCAAGTGTCAAGCGTTTGACAAGTTCAAGTTGTTAATCAATTGTGTACTAAATTAAAATTTACTAATTACAATATGGTGGAATAAAGAATATAAGAATAAATGAGAAAGAAACTTAATGAATCAGATAGAATAGAACAATTTCATGTTGCAATTATTTAATAGAGAGTTATATGAGCTCTTTGCAACTGTGATGAAATTCACCCTGAGCAAAACCTAGGAACAATGTCCATAGGCTGTTTAAATTCAAATTACATTATTGTATCAAGTCTCGCTAACTAAAGTCACTTTATCAGGAAGAATTTCACCCCATAGCAAGTAAATCACAAAAGAAAAGAAGTCCCAATTACAAAATGAGGATAGACCAGGTCAAACAAAGCTTATATTAACATTTTTTTTCTTCTCCCTTCTAATGCCTCATGAAATTGAATACAGGATATTTGTGAAATTCTGAAAATCCTTTAAGATCTTTGGAGTGCATTTTTTCCTGCCGTTTTGGAGGTATTATATAGAATAATACTCTTTCTTTTTTGCTTGGGAAGAAATCAGAAACGTCATCTCACACTGGGAAATATTCTCAGTTAAATTTTTGCAGAGGAATAGACCCTCGTGGCAGGTAGTTCGTGAGAACAACTTTCAATTTATCATACAGTAAGGATGAGAGGACTCAAGTCCTAGAAAGGCATATTTTTCTCTGTAGACAACTAAGAGATTTGGGTAGACATTCAGATGTCTACAGTGTAGACAATGAAATGTGGAAAAATGAATCCTACCCAGAATGGCAGTTCATTTCTTTCATTCCACAAAATGCATATAGATTCAGAGCACACTAAATGCTTTTCAGAAAAATAAATGCTATGGTCTACTGCATGATTTTTGTTGGTTTGCATTTTTTTTTTGTTTGTTTTGTTTTGTTTTGTTTTGTTTCTTTTAATGAAGATGTTAACTTTTAGTCCTGAAGAACTTTACTGAAGTTCACACACAGGAAACAATGCACTAGCTCAGTTGTCCTAGGATACTTGAGGGCTGCACATCACTCACAACATGGAAAAACAGCATGAAGTTTCCCTGCAGTAAGGTGGAAGACAGCACTTATAGCTGGATTTTGATACTTAGCATTGTAAGATCTGAACAAGATATGTTTCCAGGTGATCCAGAAAGGTCTGGAAGTGAAATTAGGTGGTGTGTTGAGGCAACACATGTGCATTTGATTTGTACTTTGGAAGATGGTTTTGTCCCATCTGTAGAATGTGCACTGGACACGTGCCCAGTGCATAATGTGAATTAAACCTGAAGTATTGAAATGGAATTTAGATGAAGCATAGTTCTAAAAGTGGGAATCTGTTCACTGATGAATTTCATCATAAGAAAAGGAAGGTTACATAGAAATACAGCAGCCACAATAAAGAGGGCTGTAGCACCTCAGAAAGCACCTCAGTGTAAGCAACAGACTAAGTGTGGCGACATGCCAAGGAAATAGGTCTATATTACAGCCCCATTCTTCAGGTGAGGAACCTGAATGGTATGAAAAACATGGCTTGGTTAAGGCTGTGTGGGGAATCATAACACGATTTCAAAGGCTTATGTAGGCACAAATCCTTCCAGCCACATGCATTTCAGTGAGACACACATGGAAGTTTCCAAGGAAAAGATGGTGTTTTTCAGGGTGTCTGTGTGATGGAAAATGGCGATAGGCAAGGTTGCAAGAGGCAAAAGAGCTCAGCTACACACGAAGTCTCAGGAGACATTCTGGCAAGGCACAGGCATGCGTGTTCATGTATACATGCAAACATGTAAAATGCTTAAATATTTGTTGGGTCAAAAATGGAATATTCTTGCCCTTAGGGAAGAGGACCTTTGCATTTTATGTGGGCACAGCAAAATAAATTATTCGTAGGCAAATATGTTCTTATGTTTACTGTGCAAGAAAAGAAAAGACCCTCTCGCAAGCCTCACCAATTCATGAGGCAACATATGCCTGTCATACCGAGATGACATTTCTTCTCATTACATAAAAGCACAGAATCATAGAATGATTTGGGTTGGAAGGCAGGCTGAACAGCCCCATCTCTCTCAGCGTTTCCTCCTAGGAGAGATGTTCCATCCCTCCTCTGGCCCCACTTCAGCAGGTCCATGTCTTTCCTGTGCTGAGGGCTCCAGAGCTAGATGCAGGACTCCAGGTGGGGTCGCACCAGAGCTGAGCAGAGGTGCAGAATCCCCTCCCTCACAGTTCACTGTAGTTGTTTCTGTTTGTTACAAGGAGACTTGTACACATTACTTGAATGTGCATACAGAGACTGTTTAGGTATGTGTACGTTAGAATCACAGACACATTAAAACTATAGATAGAGGCATGCCAGGTAAACTGTCAGGTATCAGCTGACAGATGTCTGTGGTGTTTAATCGAGATACTGTCATACTCCCTTGGGTACAGTTCTCACACACAGAAATACCGTGGAGAATAAACTTCCCTCTTGTGTGAAGGTGCAATGCTGAGATGAGCATTTTAGTCTACACATCCAAGACTTTTACAGGTACTGTTCTGATATGGTCAAGATTTATCCTCTGAGGGAATGTGGGCAGATGGCCTGACAGCAAGGCTTAGGGAAGGGGAGAGAAGCCCATGTTAGAATCTGTCAGCTGAGAAAAGAAATTGCAAAAGAAAAACTGCCAAAAAACTGGCTAGAAATCCACTAACAGAACAGAGTGTAGCATGGAAGAAACAGTTGCCAAGAGCTGCAGGGACTGAGCATTTATATGTCTGTAATCCTGTGGCCGTTGCTACCCAGAAAGTCTTGGGAGTGTCCTGCTGAATCCTCTCCAATACCATTTTGGGAATCTGGTAAGTGACTATTGTTACTTTTTGCCTAAAACAGAGAAGCCCGAGTATAATTAGGCAGAGGGCGTGCACTCCACCACAAACATGCCCAGGGTGTTTCATGTTGTGGTGGCATATTTACAATACTGTAATCTTTATCCTATGTAATTTTAAGGGTTGTTTTTAAATGCTAAACACTAACGAGTGCCCTGACGTCTCAAAGCATAAGGGAGAGGTGAAGGATACATCCCATATCCTTTCTAGCTGTTGTGGGATGGAAGGAAGGACACAGCACTGATTTGGGTAGTCCAATGTGCCTGCTCCACCACTGGACCTGGTCTGCCCCTGCGTTCAGAGAAGTCAGAGTTGTTCCCAGCCTCATCTCAGATCCTCTCTCAGTTCTGGTGCAGGTAAGTCGAGGACAAGGTTTACTTTTCTTTACCTGGCACATCTGCTTCTTTGTGTACAGGTGAAGCTGTTCAATTTTCATTTTCTTAGGAGTGGGAGGACTTCAAAAAGAGTTCTGAATGACAGCTGGGCAGGGAAAGATAAAGGGCGGGAATACTACGGGCTTTACTGCTCTGAGGCTTTAGGCAGGAACACAAACAAGAACACATTACAGGATTAAGCTACCAAACTTGAATTACTATTTATAATTAACATTTTCAGGTAAGATTCGTCTGTGTACCAAAGAACACTGATAAATCTGACTTCCAGTTGCAACCAGCTTTTTGATTAACTTACACTGCCAGGTCACATACCAGGACTTCAGGTAGAGGGAGATGAAGGGAAGTAGGAGAAGAACGGAGGAAGTATCATGGGAGATTTTGGGAAACATAAATGTTAATGGAAGGGGACAAGGACAGAATCGATCCAAAACTGTGAATTCTGGAAGTGGGGAAACAAACCAGAGGATAATCCAGTGGGGGAGGAGACAGAGCAGAGAAGATGCTTGGTGGGGGAGTGACTGCTGAGATGACAGGGTGGAAGGTGGGAGAGATACAGTGAACTGGAGGAGGGAGGAGATTCTTTGGGATGGAAACAGGAGTAAAAGGAAGCACATACAGAAAGGAAGGCAGACGAGGAGTCTGGCAACAAGCTGCAGCTGTGAAAGCCACACAGGAAGAAATCAGCGGGACTCCAAGAAGACCAAAGGTAGAACAACAGCATTTACATAGCAGGATGGGTCACAAATTATCCAGATTAATGGAAATTTCAGGAATATTTTTGTTTCCTTCCCTTGCCTTGTCACTTCATTTTTCTGACTGACTTTGGAGAAGGAGAATCTTCACAGAAAGCCAGGTAAAGAGGCTTAAGCCATGGGTTACCTCTTCAGCTAGTACATGTGAGACATAGCTTTATAGTTCCTGTCATACCGACTCGCCTCAGGGTCCTGTTAACGCTCTGGGACAGTTTTTATCTTAATTATGAAAGGCCTTGGCAGACAGGCTGCTCACTTTCGCTGTTTGCCGTAACTGAATGCAAGAAGGTGCCTCAATCTGGAGTTTAAATATAAAAATTAATGCGGTACTTAAAACTTTAATAGTTTTTAAAAAGTACTTTAAGCAGTTCATCACTGCTATGATAAAAGGATATAGCGAGGATCTGAAAGGACAGGCAGAGGAAGTTACAGCACTGTCACTTGACTCTGATGTTCTTTTAGATGACAAAATTCTGAATTAAAGCCTGTGGAACTCATTAGAAAGAGTTCCATGAATTTGAACAGCTGTATTCACAGCTGTGATCCCTCATTCTGACCTCTGTTCTTTGTGTAATTATATATAAGACCAAATCTGAAAAGCTGTCTCTAGTACGAAACTCCTTACCTGGCTTCCAGTGTGTTGTGAGGATTAAGTGGGATTAGACTGTGTTTGCAGAGTTATTGCAAAGAGCAGGGTCAATTAAGCTTGTTCTGGATTGGCAACAGAGACCAGATACATTGCCTCCAAGTGCTGGGTTATTGCAGAGGGTAAGGAGATCAGAGTCAGAGGCTGGTGTTGAAAGGATTTCTTAGAACTGGTCTTTCTTGCAAAGTGTAAGTGTGAAAGAGTATAATCTTTGTATTATAATTCCTCATCACTTGAGACAGTTTAGCATCCAAGGAATTTAAAGGTCTCTGCAGCTTTCTCCTTCTTTTTGTAGCTGATGAAAGATCAACTGACTTGTAGGGTGCTGGGCAGCCAGGGTTGCTATAGGGTTGCCACAGCAACTTGATTTTCCTGTGAATAAGGAGCTAACTTAGCAGGCTCTTCTGCAGCTCTCCACTTCCTGGCAGCAAGAGCAGTGAGAGCAGCTCTCCCTCCACACAGGTATGTGACCCTGGTCCTGAACTAAATGCAGTTTCTCAGCATGCAGTTGGACATTGCATTCGTTTCTTGAGAGTGTACTATTGCATCCTATTGCCAGCAAAATGCTCTTACACGTTAGAATTATTAAAAGCAAAGACAACTGTCATTCAGCCTCTATTTCTTGTCCATTTGTAAGTCTAAGAAGAGCCCATTTACTAAAATTTAGAGAGACTAAATATACGGATAATCAAATTAGTTCAACTGGATATTAATATCTTGCTAATATTTAGTATATTGCTGATATTCACTGTACATTTCAATTAAAAATTAATGTATTCACATTTTAAACCGCAACATAATTATAATAATTTGTGAATTGTTATGTTATCAATAAAGGTCTATCATATAAGGATTATATACATTTGTTATAAAAAATAAATAACAATGAAGAGAAATATCAAGTGTATGGCTGATCATAAAATGCGTGTTTTATAAGTGAGTTAGAAATGAACATCTGAAAATAGTGTACTAATTATTAATTATGGGAAAAGGCATATATGTACATTTCTGTATAGATTTAAAATTACAATTAATGTCCAGTAAAGATGCTGATATATCTTAAATTCATTTCGATATGTAAGTCCTTCGATCAACTAAATAAATACAGCACAGTCCTTTATACACTAATAACTTATGCTAATCTAGCGATCTGATTCTCTTTAACAACCAATACAATAACTATGGTATTAACTCAGTGATATGGTCTTTTTTCTACTTGGCGAAAATGTCCTATTCATAAAAAATGTGTAGGCTGTAGTTGTCTAGTTCTGGGGATTTTTTTCTGTCCTCAAGTGATACTTCAGAAGCATTTATATAACTGGCACAACGATGAAAATGATCAGAAATATATATTTTTTCTGTTAAATTACTGTATTTTATACTATTTTTGTGCAAATTATATACATATGTCTGTAACATGGTTGCATTTGAAAGAATAATTCTGTATCTTATCATCAGCAAATGACATAATCTGAGAAGTTCAGTGTAGCTATTTGTTGCCTGCTTCATTCACTTCTAGTGCACAGAAATCACCATTAATATTTTTCTACTGCTCTGTTCTTCATAGTTGTTAATGTTTCTCAGTTTGAAATACTATTGCACAAATTTTTCTCATCTCGCAAGAGCTTCAGCTGCTGCCAAGGCATCTCTTGTAGCGAGGGTGAATTAATTTTTCAGTTGTTGTTTTTTTTTGTATATGTGTTATCTGTGGTTTATACTTCCATTGCAGTAATTACGTATCTTCTCAAGAAAAATATGAAAAAAGGAAGAATTCCTTTTTTGTCATGTGCATAAGAGTAGTGCATTAGCCCTTAGACTAAAGAAGAGTAGAAACATCCTATGGTATAAGAAAATTTGTATAATAGAGTTTTTGTATAATAAAATAGTTTAAATAAGGCCTAGCTCACCAGGTCTGTAGGGAAAGGCTATAAAAGGTGAAAAGCTCCACGGCAGTCAGCGCGCGCTTTCTTGCAACTGTCTGAGTATTGCTTCCTCACTCTGACTTGTAGGCAAGACCCACACGGTCTGTACCTCCACTGCCAGCTGGAAGGGACAATCTGCTTTTCTAAGAGTGTTTCCACTAGCTTCGTGCTGCCGCTGCTGTAGTCTCTGAGCTTCCCTCTTGAGGGAGAAAGCTCAGCTGGGAAGGGCTTTGGCCTGTGTTAATTCTCCAGATGTTTTTCTACGTTGCCATTACTTTTGGTAGAAAACATATATCTCACTGGTAGAGGCCTGGATCTCCTGATACTATCCAAACCACCAGTTCTGGTTCTCAAAGTGGGGCTGGGGACGTGGGATTGGTTAAGTAAAGCTTTCTGCTTGTGTTGGCCTGATGAAAAGCAGGGTTTTTCTCGCAGTAGGCTCATGGTTTGTTTTTAATGCCTTCTGTTTGAGGCAAGAAACAATCACACAGAAGATCTTCTGCATCTTGCTCAGACCAAGGACATGTGACCAGGTCTGGAATATGTGAAATGAAAGAAAAAGGTGTCAATTATTCGACAGGTCTCCATCTCTTGAGAAGTCACCAGAAAATTGACCTTAAACTTACCTCTTCATTATTTGGAAAAATCACCTGTATGTATGTTGTTCTTAATTACCACACAGACAAAATTATGGTGCTGCTGGTAGGCAAAAGCATAAGGACTGCCCAGCCATTCGTCAAAGCCACTGCTATTGTCTGGGATGATTCACTATGGTGACTATTACTCAACCAGGTATTGCACCAGTGAAGGAGTTTTGAATTACATCATTATTCTGTGACTTCTGAGCCAAGGAGAAGAGTTTTGCAAGAAGTGGAATATATCCAAGTAGGGACAAGATTTATTAAATTTCTCTTGACTTTCAATAGATGCCTGCTTTCAAAATTTTTCTCCGCTACCGTTGAAGCCTTCTCTCCATGCCCTCCTTAGGTTTCATCTTTAGCATTAATAGATTGACTCAGCCCTTTAGGTAAAAGGTTTTTAAAGCTCTTTACTGCTTCAGACTGGCCCAGAAGCCGAAGTTATTATATTACTGTTTCTGTATTGGGTTCAGTTCTACGAAGTTCTTTCCTATCTACATTCTGAGTGACTCTCACATGAACCCACATGAGTGGAATAATCAAAGTCTGCTCTATCCCTACCTCTCTTGTGATTTCTTCACTTGATTGCCCTGCTAAAGTCACTTGAAAGTAAATTTTAACAGTGATTTTGAGGACTAAGAAAGGCAGCAGTTTATGCATGCCAGAGTCAATGAAGAGCTCAGAATCAATTTTTCCACAGGAAAAAATGAACCAAAGCAGCTGCTGGGTCTTCCATCACCATTTTTTTCCTTAAAGAACATAGTTACAGTTTGACAGAGAAACTCCTTGCTTGCAGGAGCCAAATATATCACATTGTTTCCATTGTACTGCTGCCAAGATGGCTTTAGCCAATGGTATTTTAGAATGTTTTCCATATTATCAGAACACATTGAGAATCACAAGGGACAGAACCTTAGGTCCTAACACTTCACAGAGCTGGGAAACTACATCTGTGAGTCTTTAGTGTGTAATGAAGGAACTACACAGTAGGTCGGAATGAGTCTTCCAACATCTTGTGATGAGAAATCAGGTACTAACGCATGTTTAGGAGGATCTTTTTCCAGGAGGCTGAAGACTGCTTGAAACAAGTGGTTTGAGTATGCCTCAGGGCATACACTAGAAACCCTTGAAGGCCAATGCATCTGCAGTAAATGTCTGTGATGTGAGATGGGCAAAAAACATTATACCATGTCTACAATCTTTGGGCATACTTTCCTTTAATATCATGTGGTAAATATTTTGAATTTTTCTGATCTCATTTTCTTCTTGCTACACTACTTGTTTGCATTTACCACAACCTTGCATAGCTGTCCTGGTATTGTCAGTACAGTGCACTGATCAGGGAAGGAACTGACAGACCTTTTCGAGGAGTTTGAGTGGAATTGTTCTAACATTAACATTCTAAAAGTTAGATGTCTAATTTAAGTGAGTTGTTTAGATCCTCTTCAGTTAAAGGAGTGACATCAGTGCCTCCAAAGGGTTTGATACATCTTTGCCAAAGATAAGTATTGAAGGTAGATGTAATGAGTCTGTGGATGTGCTCTTACCTCTCCATTGAGAGGAGGGGAAAATGATTCACCTTCCTTAGGCCAGATACTTACTTTTTGCCTGGATAAAGTTATTTGCAACAAATACTTGTAGTTAGCTTTAAACAAGAAAAGAATTATCACCATGAAACTATGTCTGTCTTTTCTATCAGGTCCTCAGAGATAAGATATCAAAAGCAAAACTGAAACAACTGAAATATCTTGATACTTCCTTCTTTTAAAGTGAGATGACTCCTCCTGGCATGTAACTCTGATCTGTCCCAAGGTTTCTGGAAAATGAGGTGGTACAAAATAGGAGTCACAGTGAAAGCAGCTGAGACAAAGATAGTGAACATAAAATTTAGGAAAAAGATATAATTTCTATATTATTATTTTTATAATTTGGGTCTTATATATTCAAATTCTTTATAGCAGTAGTTGAAGATAGGCTGTGTTTATTCTAGGCAAGGCTTTTATGTAATAGAAAGGAAGTAAATAGTTGAGGGTGGTCTGGGTGGATAGCTCTTGTGCTGCTTCTTGTGTATTATGTGATGACATGATACACAGAGTGTTTTCATTTCCATATGAAATCAAACTACCTTTCATGAATACAAAATTTCACTCCCTATAAAGAAACACCTCCTAGTATCTCGAATACATGCAGAGGGGCAGAATTCTAATCCAGCTGGTAGCATGTTGCACATTTTCTTCTGTAGATGATTCATCTTCATCATTCTCTTCCTCAGTAGAACTAAGTGCACGTGAGTGAACATGAGTGTGTTGAATCAGAAAGAGCTTATATGGGGATAGGTGCCACATGTTCTTACTTTTTGTGGGTTTTTTTGAATGCTTTAAATCTTTCACTACTGAGCAAGATGCAATCTTTCTTGTGGGATTTATTAATTGCAGAGAAGCCAGAGGACCACTGAGTGGTGGCAACAGGATTTTGGCTAGGGAGTGCAGAAGCCATGTAAGATGATGCTAATAGAGTAAGTCGGGTAAACAACAAATCCGTGCTTTTGCTTACCATAGAAAGGAGGTAAATATAACTCCTCATCCCTTTATTTCAAAATAGGAAGAGTACCCCAAAGATTATGGAAACTCATGTTTTGAATGCTGAAAACATTAATCTTACTTTCTGCCCCAGGGCTTGGCTCTATACATAACAATGAGAAGGTTGTTTTGGGTTTTTTTGAAAGAGGGTACCAAAGTGTAGAAAGGAGTTTCCTGGAGTTTTCTGATTTGCTTGCTAGCCTCAGCTAACATCTACTAACATCTGCTAACATCTCCGCATCTGACAAGGGATTAATGTTAAGATTAGCTTTCACAAATTTCATAACAGGCAGGTGAAGAAAAACTCTGCAAGCAACATGACTGTGGAAACACAGGAATATAAAATCATGCTGTGTCGTACTGTACATCTGAGAATTCCCATAGGAATGTGGGAAAGTTTATGTGAGCATCCTCAAAATTAAAATTATATGTACCATAAAGGTATGTCACACCCTGATGGAAGGGATCTTAACTTAAAAACAGAGAGGGGGGCATTGAGTCTTTAGGAACCTCAGGACATATAGAAAGATAACTCTCTGCATTTGTTCCCTCTGTGTTTAGAAAGCACCTCAAAAGAAAGTGATTTCCAAAAGGTCCCACTGTGAGAAGTGTAGAGAAGCCAGGAATCATGCTCTTCTCTTCAGCATTCTCTCATCAGTAGTATGTTTATTCCAGGAAGTGTGGGTGGACTTCATTTGGAGTTAACAACTGCAATTGTGTTTTTCTGCTTCCTGTGGTTTTCTGTGTCTTCGTCAAGCATGTGAGTGTCATTTGCACTATTTCTCTTTCTTGGCAGTTTCTCCTTGTGGGGTAGTTTGCTGTCATACCACTGCGAATTCCGATGAACTACAAATTTTTTGCTTTTTCTGTCATCACTCTGTTGCTGTGTGTCTCTGTATTTTCTCCTCTGTAACCTCTGAACTCTGATATGAAGCCAGAGAACACAGAAAGACCATGAAGTACTTATAGTTTGTTTGGTTTTTGTTTTTTTTTTTAAGAAACAGAAGTGACTGGCATCCAAAAGTACACAACTCTCTCTTAGCTTCAAATCCTTCTAGCTGGTTTCTGCAGCTGAACCTGGCAGTGCTCACTTCAGTGCCAAGTTTTGCTTATATAGGACAATAATAGACTGTCGTAAGTCACAAAATTAGCTGATACAACTCAGCACGTATGTGTTGAAAACTGAGCTTCATTACATCTGCTTTAGTGCCTTTAGTCCAACAAAAAGACAGTAGTAGATTCTTGCCTCCCTTACGAATGGTGCACACTGAGTCCAGTACACTGCAAATGGAGAAAATGAGCATGGTGGAGAACATCTCCATGGACAGGTGTGAGTAACTGGAGTTACTTCCTCTTACAAGAGACAAATCAGCAGAGAAGGAGGCAGCACAACCTGGGAGCAAAGCTGGGGGATCCCGAACAAGAACATCTTAAGGAGAGCATCTATAAGGAGTTGTCCAATAGAAATAATTAATGATAATATTCATAGAAGTAGTGTATGGGAACCATAGTTTGCAGGACTGCTTCTTTCAGCAGTTTAACTCCACTCTTTAGTTAGAGAATAGAGGAAAGTAAATTTACTCCACTTTTCAAGGATGTGAAACTGGAGTTAGTCAGGGTCACTAACTTTCCCTGGCAGTGAGCCTTGTACAAAGACTGTCTTACAGGTTGCTTTCAGAGGACCAGGCTCACTTTCACTCTTGCTTTCACTACTAGGAGATAAAACCTCAACTTCATTAATCTTCATCCATCTTGGATTTACTTAGCAGAAGTAGATTAGTGGGAGGGAGCTTCTTCCACAAAAGCTTAACTTTCAAACAGGGCAATACAAAAAACAGAAGAGTAAACACTCAGTCAAAACACACAGTAAATACTAAACATGTAGATCACAAACTATTCAGTGCTATACCCTGAAAGTCTGGACCTGAGAATCTATTTTTAGAAATATTTTCTCTCTTACAATTAAATAAGCCAAACATAAATCACTTCCTCTTGCTGCTGCCAGAAGAATCTTTTAAAACAATCCATTCATTTAATTCAACTGGGAAGAGGAGATATTTAACAAATATTAGTGCAAAATCTTGCAAAACTGATTATTGTTAATTATTAGTAGACGCAGTGCTGGTGTGACACTTTAGTCAACACAGATGTTAGTGTTAACTGATTTTTCTATACACTAAGAAAAAGAATCTTCTGGGACAAAGTTGAATGAACTTACAGTAAAAGTGGAAGAGCCTTAGTGCTTTGTGAGGAAATGTAATCCAAACTGTGAGAAAAAAAAAATCCCTTTTAAAAATATTCTGACATTTCCTGATTATTATTGCTTGAAATTTATTGTCACGATGATTAAGCTGCAAAGGTGTTTAGCCTGTATTTTGACAGAGAATGACTGCAATAGTCAGGCTTTATTTGTACAACAGAGCATGCTATATAGCAAAGAACATTTGAAAATATTCTGTATCTTAAAGAGGCTGTCAGGAACTGGTTAGTTGTAACTCGCTAATATGAGCACTTTTAAAGCACATGGATATCAGAGAAGAAGTGGCCAGGAACCAAATATGTAAGTTACCCTTTTGTCTCCTTGACCTTTGACTCACTTGGATCAAAATGTGGCAAAGATTGCAGCTGCTAAGTATATTGCCACGAGATGTAGGTAGTGGCTTTTAGTCAGACTGTAAAAATAACACACACACCCCCCCTTCCCACTCCCCCCCCCCCCCCCAACACCAATACAACTTAACTTTTTCTTCTGGCAAAAAGATAAAGAGGGAACTGACGTCTCTTGGAATATATAAACACTCCCTCGGAGTTTAGAGGCTATGTGCTTGGTGGGGACATTTAGCTGCTTGTTTTCTTGTAACTTGGTGCAAGTCTTGTGTTAAGTACTCATACCTTCAGCTGAAACGTCAATTGCCCTTATTCAAGGTGAGTCATATGATACAACATTTAAAATCAGAGGATTTTCCTCAGAAATACTTTTCAAATCAGTTGTTGGAAAGCTCTTGAATATACTTATTTGTAATATAAAGTAAAATAAAGTAAAATGACAGGATTTTGCAAAGCTGTTAGCGAGAAATGTTGAAATTTTACATGTATTAGTGAAATGCTTCTTTACTGTGTTAGCAATGGTGTTTTATGTTCGGTATTCCCGACTTTCGCAATTGCATTCTGTCTTTTGATATTTAATATTCTTGAAAATGCAGTTTTATGGTCATGTGAATTTATACGAAATGCATATTTTTAAAGTGGTATTTGTCACGTTTACTATTGCAGACAAAAAGCTTGAAATTATAGTTACAAAGTACATCAAAGACTAAAAAAAAAAAGCAGAAATAACCTCTTCCCTGCAAATGTATATCTTAATAATTTCAGGATTTTTAATCTCACCAATAGACCTTGGAGAAACCATCATGAAGTTTAAAGAAACACTATGATTTTGGGTTGAAAGTTTTCATAGGAATTTTCAAAACCCATTTCTGCTTTTTCCCCATGTAGTTGCTGTCATCTGGGGCAATAAATCTGATTCTCTGTCAGAATTGAAGTAATGCCATGTCACGCAATGTCTAAAAATTACTGTTTGAGCTGGAGAAATTGTTAAGAAAATACAGATAATATTCTTTGATGTTTTTAAGGGCTTGCTTTAAACTGACGTGTGCAGAAGTATAAGTTAAGTAGGGAAGAAAAAGTTTAATAATTTGCATCTTCCCTCCTATTTAGTTGCTTATAAATTGTCTTTTCAGAGATTTGAATGTACCATTTCCATTGTCAATGTTGTATTAAGCACATTTGAAACAATATTAAAAATTACATACCTGGCACTCTAGAATGGGGTGAATATTCTTATTAATGTTATAGTCAAATCTAAATTTAAATGATACTATGGTCTCATGGACAGTATTGAATTTTGTTATGGTACTTTTATTCTGCTTACAGCAAATAATGTTCGCTTGAATATAATTTCCTAGACACAACTGCTTATCTTTGGGAAATTTCTACTTTAATCTTCATATTTTACATTCAGTTGTGATAGATGAGAATAGCTTGTTGACTTGTATGTGAAATTGAGTGTTATGTCGTGAGTGGTCTTCACTGCAGTTGTGTAATGGATAAACTGAATTGAGTAAATTGAGATGTCTAGACTGCTATTGCATTGTGTTTGGTGGGAGAAGGGTGAGTATTTTACAATTTGCAAAAGCTAGAAATAGACAGAAGTTATTAGCACCCAGTTACTTTCCAGGTGTTTATTGCTAGTGCTCATGAGAGATACCTACTGTGCCTAATGCAAAAACATTCCATTGGAAAAGCTTGTAGAAACTTACATGGAAACTTATTTCAGTGGAAGGTGTATTTCTATTGAAATTGAAAATCTTCAGTGTGTAAGACAAGAAAAAATGTCTGAAAAAGTCTAAAAGCCCTCTTTAAACACTTGTGGAAGAACTAATCTCCAATTTAATTTTTAAAATGTGTATTTCCACACTTCTTTTAAAAAATCTACTAGAATAGAGAGCATGATGGAAAAAAATCAACTTGAAACATGTACTTTTCAGAATTTTATTTCATTGAGAATTTCTGCTTCTCCTTAGATTTGCTATAATGTGCAACAGCAGTCAGATTTTTAAATCCCCTCTTCTCTTGCCAGACAAAAGATCCTGATCAGAACATCTACAAAGATATGACAGTTGATTTTAGTGACTTTCATTCAAAAGTTTTTCAGGTCTACTGCATTTCTAACTTGAGTTTGCTCTGAAGTTTGCCATTACTCACCTTGTGCATCCATCCATTGTATGCATAAAGATCCTTTATCGTTCATCCCTGCAAAGAGCCTTTAATAACTTGGCGTTTTTATAATTCAGTCGAGTCATCTTTCAGTTATCTTTGTGAAAATTGCAACAAGTTACACGAAAAGTTTGGGAAAATGGATTATTTTCTTAATGTTACCCCTTTAATGAGTTTCTGTTGCTGTTCTGTGCAAAGGCATGGAGTAACAGAGCTAGTAGAGAGGAAAGCAACAAAGTAAACCTGTAGTTCAAAACAGGTGCACCTCCTCCAGCACAAAAGCCAGGATTACAGCTGTAAAGACACTCTTCTCAGTCCCTAGTGAAAGTCAAAATCCTTAGCCAAATCTAGTTTATTTCTTGGTCCTTTGTATGTGCAGGTAAAGCAATCAAAAGGTAAAGTTTTGATGTGGGAACTACAAGTAATGACCTGGTGACAGAAGGATGGACTGGTGGGCTTTTATTGGAAGGGTATTTTTCTGAGATTGCAGATAGTCTTTTGGTCATTCTGCTTGCAAGTATCCAACGAGAAATTATTGAAACATCGAATGAGCTCAAATGTACAGAAATAATCATTGTTAATGGCAAGGGAGCCATAAACCGCTGCTAGTACAAGTGCAGGCAAAAGGTGGCTTTCCAGTGCGGAAAAAAGCAGCAGACTGGGCTCAGCTACAGACATGGTATAATTGTGAGTTTGGTAGAACATGGGAGGACGCATTGTTCGCCTGCTGACCATGGTACCTTATTTGTCAGTGCATGCTACATTTGACTTTTTTTTTTTTAATACACGGACCTCACAACTGCATTTACAAAAATGAAAACCTGCTTTACTATTTAGAAATCTTCAGAGATTTTGTAGCCCTTTAATCTTCACGAGTTAATTGGGAATTCAGGTTGAGTTATTCTTCCGCTCCATCTTTCTGTTTTCCTTTGCTCTCTGTGTTTGGCCTTACATGCGTAATTAACTCTGCAACTAGTATCTGCTTTAAAATTGATTTATAGATGGTCACAAGATGTTAACAAACATAAACTGGTAACAATGTGAAGTATATAGACAAAAACATCTATAATAGAAACCAGCAGATTTTCTGTTAGCTGGAGGTCTAAAGCAAATAAGAAACTTGCAAATTCTGTGGATGTGGTTAATTCCTGTGCAAGAATAAATTGCAAATTAGGCAGTTCTTTGTCTCAGTTATTCATAAACAGTAGAAATAGGAAAAATTATCACTGGAAATTTAAGTTGTACCGTATGTCTCAGCACAGGTATCATTCTGGTTTTCTTTACCACACCTTTCACTAGGGGCAGATCTTATGGTACGTTAGAACATATTACCAGTAACTGTCGTTTTCCAGTAAGTAATTGCAGACTCTTTTATTTCTGAGACTGAATGATCTTGAAATACAAAGTGCTACATCTTTCAAAGAACAAAATCTGGACTGACTTCAAGAAGTCTGCCTTTCTGTCAGGCAGTTGGGATTGATGAAACTAGGCGATGGTAAGAATGCAGCTCTGAAACAAAAATCCAGTTATGCCTTTGTCATGAAGTTGCTGAAATAAAGTTTTATCCTTTCAGTAGTAGACTGCGGGTGCACGGAGATCTAGAAAGACAGGCTGCTCTTAGGTGCCTGCATTAGAGACTGCCATTCCCACCAAGCTGCTGACAGACCTTGAGGACTTCCTTACTGGCACAATGCAGAAACAGCCTGGGTGACTCACACGTGGGGTGTGAAGTCCTGGTTTTGCCTGAACTGGGAGACATGGGCACTACGGGCTGTGATAAAAGCAGAGGGCTGTAGCCTTCTCCTTTGGCACAGACAGGTTTTAGAGAAGATGCTTGCGTCATGAGAAGTCTCAGCTGAATAATAATTATGTCAGTTTGCCCTAATGCAACAGAGCCAAAAAAGACCCCAGAAACCAAGCCTAATGAAAGAACTGTTTTGGTTTGGCCTGGATAAATGCCAGGTGCCCACTAAAACCGCTCTATCACTCCCCCTCCTCAGCTGGACAGGGGAGAGGAAATATGATGAAAGGCTCGAGGGTCAAGATAAGGACAGGGAGAGATCACTCACCAATTACTGTCACAGACAAAACAGACTGGATTTGGGGAGAAAAAAAAGCGAATTTAATTCATCACCAATCAAATCAGAGGAGGATAGTGAGAAATAAATCCATCTCTTAAAACACCTTCCCCCCACCCCTCCCTTCTTCCAGGGCTCAGCTTCACTCCCGTTTCTCTCCCTCCTCTCTACAATGGGGAAAGGGGGTTATGGTCAGTTCATCACACGTTGTCTCTGCCACTCCTTCCTCTTCAGGAGGAGGACTCCTCACACTCTTCCCCTGCTCCAGCATGAGGTCCCTCTCACAGGAGACAGTTCTCCACTAATTTCTCCAACATGAGTCCTTCCCATGTACTGCAGCTCTTCACAAACTGCCCCAGCATGGGTCCCGTCAATGAGGTGCAGTCCTTCAGAAACAGGCTGCTCCAGCGTGGGTCCCCATGGTGTCACAAGTCCTGCCAGCAAACCTGCTCCAGCGTGGGTTTCTCTCTCCACGGGTCCGCAGGTCCTGGCAGGAGCCTGCTCCAGAACAGGGCTCCCACCTGGGTCACAGCTTCCTCCGGGCATCCACCTGCCCCAGTGTGGGGTCCCTTCCATGGGCTACAGGTGGCGATGTGCTCCACCGTGGACCTCCATGGGCTGCAGGGGAACAACCTGCCTCACCATGGTCTTCATCACGAGCTGCAAGGGAAGGCTCTCTGGTCTGAGATTTTGAGCACCTACTCCCCCCTCCTTCTTCACTGACCTTGGTGCCTGCAGGGTTGTTTCTCTCACATCATCTCACTCCTCTGTCTTCACTGTCATTTCACCCCAGAGTTTTTTCTTCACCTTCTTAACTATGTTACCACAGAGGCGCTGCCACCGTCACTGATTGCCTTGGCCTTGGGCAGCAGCAGGTCCATCTTAGAGCCAGCTGGCACTGGCTTTATCAGACATGAGGGAAGTTTCTTGCAGCTTCTCACAGAAGTCATCCCTATAACCCCCCCTCACCCTGCTACCAAAACCTTGCCACATAAACCCATAACAGCTGAATAATAATGATTTCATTTTGCCCTAATGCAACAGAGCCAAAAAAAACCCCAGAAACCAACCCTAATGAAAGAACTTAGCAGTCTTTTAGAGAATTGGAATATAAGATAATGTTCTGTAATAAGCAACTAGCTCGCCATAAGTACATGCAACATTTTTTTCCCTTTATTTCCTTTGGCACTGGCTGCCACTCTCTGGCTAGTTTTGACATGTTATCTTCCTACCTGCTTAACCTCATGCACTTTGTACTTCAAGCTTTGGAATGTGACTTTTTGTTCACTCTCTCCTTATATTAGCAGCTTCTCTCAGGAAGATCACTGAGTCTACTGGGACCAAGCAGGGAGAAAAAAACACCAAGCCTCACAGCAAGGATATTTTCACATTGTCTGTCTGCAACCTGACAAAGGAGAGGAATGGGCTGTAACAGAAACTGTGGGCTCCTCACTGGGGCTGTCATCGGTGGTGTGCTGGCTATCTTCGGGGGAGTTCTGATACCGGTTGGAGATAACCTTATAAACAAAGCAATAAAAAAGGTACAGTTTTTTTCTTTCTTTTTTTCAATCTATATGGTTTGTGGTTATTGAACAGTCATTATTGCTAAATCTCGTGATCTGTTTCTGCTTTTTTTCCTTTTTTAAAAATAGTTTTTTGTAATATATGCAATACAAACTTCCCTGGGAACAGATGCTGCACCAATATGTTTTTAATATATTAATTATATTGTCATGCTTAGTTACTTGCTGTCTTTCACACTTCATATGAGAAACGAAAATATTGTTTTCAAGATGTGTTTGCAGTAATGTAATTTGGAAGTAAGCATTTTTATTTGTATTTTTTAGATCTGTTTCTAGTCTCTTTATTTTTTCCCCATGATGATCCACTTTTTCTTATTTTGGTACTCCCTCCATGCACTTATACTTACATACTATGAATAATCCAAACAAAGTTCTGATGCAGAATCCAATCCAACCCTACACTTGCATGAATTCAGGCCACATTCTATGACTATATGATCTAAGCCAATGTGCTCCACAAGACTGCAGAATCTGATCACACATATCCTTAGATCAAGGGGTGTGAAGTGTAATTTGAGTGTTGAAGACCTGGAAGACAAATTGTTTTCTGCTTTTCTAAGATGATTTAATTTCTTTGAAATCTAGTTTTTTTCTGTAAAGAAAAATAAAAAGTCAATTTAGTAAATTTTCGGTGAAAAGGATGTATTAACTGAGGGATTAATGGAGTAATCTGGAGTGAAAGACCATGGAAGCCCCAGATTGTCCATCATGGAGTCTTGGGGTCTTCCGGGGGTCACTGCAGCAAAGGTGGGCTCTCCCACAGTTAAAAATCTAGAAACCTTAAGATCTTTGGTTGATGGTTAGTCCTCCTAATGATCTGCTGTGGTGCTGAAGACTGTGGAGATCTTGGATGCAATTTTTCAAAGGCCCTTCTAGAAGACTGCCCTTAACTCAGCAGCTATTGAAGTCAATTGAAGAGGCAGATATATGAACTGTCAGGAAATGTTAAACTATTTGTTGAGGCCCTGCCTAGATTCTGCCATCACTTTTTTAAAAGAATTAAAAAGAATGGACTTCTAGATAACATTTTAACTTTGTCAGCAAACTCATTGAAAACCTAACTGTAGAGGAATTTTCCTATTCTTATTGTATTTTTCATGACATTTTCAAATTTATGGAGAATAAAAAATAATTCTCACTAGAGAGTGTCTCATGCACCTTGCAACATTTTATTAAAGTCATACTCTCTATATTTGCAAATAATTTTTATTGATTGACTTATTGAGGAAATGACAGGTTTTCTAGAAAGCACATAGTTCTAGATATTTGTATCTCCTTACATTAAATATTTACTTAGAGTTAATATGGAGTGTTGTCTTATGCCATTAAGTATTTTCAAAACAAATTACACATATTAGCAATGTTATGCGTTCATCTGTTTACTTACAATAATGAATCAGCTATACACCATGGTTTGCAAATGTCTGCTTATGAAATTATACCTGCATGAGTTCATAGTGGTAAAGTATTAGACAGACTAATTTTTTCCTTGACCTCTTTATAATTTTCTGCATTGGGATCATATTTCAGACGCAAGTACCTATTTCCTGGCAGCTTGTTTGATATGTATAAAAAAGAAGATTTGTACCAAAATTCATATAAAATGTAAAAAAGTAAATTTGTAGAGGCTTTATTTAAGTAAATGGGTACTTTTTTTCCTAAGCACAAGTTCTACTAGATTTTTTTCCCTATTTATCATGCTGACTATTTAGTGAGACTGTGAGACACTGAGACAATCCCTTTTCAGAAAAGATATGCCAAGGTGCAACAGCTAAACTACATCAGATGCTCAAGAGGGACTTGAATCTAACTCATTCTGATTTACCTGTGTTGATGAAAGGGCTAGTAATAAAAACAAGTATTCATTATTCACTGGAGTTATATTTGATAAATACTGAGCTGACTGCAAAGGAAATGGGTCTGCTGAGCAGAGCATACTGAAAATACATTTTTTTCTGAAAATTTTCATGTTTGGAAATAACTTTTTTGTAAGGAAATGTTTGTTAGAAATAGATCAATTTAAATGACAATTTTATTTTTTATTTCTCAAGAACAGAGACTCTTGGACAGAAGAAAACCTAATGAGTGAGACATTGTCTCAGATCTTGCCTGTGGACATTTGTATTTCCTTTTGGACTCATATGAGGCAAAACCTGAACTTACGTTCTCACCCACTGGGTGAAAACAAATGTCAGAATGACATATCTTTAATAAAAGTGAAAAACTGTTTCAGATTTCACCACTATAAGCAAAATCATGTCTTCAATTCTGCATAGTCCAAAGCTTGAAAAAGACCCCTCCTTTGCCTATCCTGTCTCAGAGTAAATCCTAGTTCTTTGCACAAGTCGACAGCAACACAGAAAGACCAAATATTAATTTCTAGAGAAAAAGAATTTTGTTATAAAATGTTATTACTGGATTCAAGAAACAAATATGGAATAATTTTTTTTTTCTCTTGAAGCAATAGTTTTAGGACACTTCATAATATAACAAGGCAAGTTGTCACAAATTATCTTGTTATCAAGATTTAGTCAAATCACATTATCATTAAATTATGTTCAAGCAAATTCAGTTGAGCTTCTTAGCATCTCCCAATAAGTAGGGACAACTTAGTTTCAAAAATCAATGCAATCATCAGTTCTCACCATTCTTGTTCTGCTAGCAGTAGAAGTCTGAGCACGCTTCTCTTAAGCACACATTTTTGCAGCTTACCAAACCCTACCAGACTCATTTCTTCTTTATTGCAGTCACTGAAAGATTAGGCTGAGTAAACACTGCAGGACACTTTTTGCTGGAAGGCTGCATACTGTTGTTGCAGAAAAGAGAAAGCATTTGCAAGTGTATGGACAGTCTCAGGTGCCCTTAGAAATTTGAGAATAGAGACTTTCAAGGTATAGGCTGTTATCTCCCAGCAGGCAGGTGCTGTTCTCCACCCATGAACAGTCCGTAGGTAGACAACCTAAACAAAGTCCATGTCACACCAAGAAGTTACTTCTTTATGTGTTACAGTTTATTGACGTACATCTGTGCTTCAGCACAAAACATGTTGCCATCTTCTCTAACTCCAGACTGCTCTACCTGTGTCTCAAATCCTTTTGGGATAAGCTGTTCCTACTCTTGCTGGGAGCAGGTTTAAAGAATTTCAACATTACATACATTTTCTGAACCTTTATAGAGGCTGTTTAAAGAAACTGTCACTTGAAGAGCACACTCAGAATGACACCACCAGCAGCATCTTGGCAGGAATCCACTGAACGAGATTAGTACTAAGCTATTTCAGCTCTGATACTATTCAGGGAAAGGAGTCTTCCCCCTTAAGAGGTGCCTTTGACTTCAGTACCAAAGGGCAAAAATTCTAGTTTGCCCAAACAACGAATTTATCCAAAGGGAAGAGATGCCTTTCCATGAAGGCCCTAGGGTTTTAGAAAATCAGCTTTCATAACTAAAGAATGAAACATACAAGTTTTGGAATTATTTACAAAAAATATTTTGTTTGAGGCTATCAAAATGTACCTTTTAACTGACTCCACACATTTTGGTTACACAGTATCATGTCTGTTGTCATCATTAGTAGACATTATCATGTCTAACATTAAAAAAAAAAAAAGTGAATTCAAAACAATCAGAAAGCTTGCATCTGATATTGTTGAAATAATGACATATTTTGATATGGCTCAATTACTACTTTTTTGCCTTTCTCTCCCTTAAAGCAATATTATTTATTTAGGCAAAATTCCCATCATTTCAGTGATGATAAAAGTTTTTTTTTCAGCTGATAACTTTTTTTTCCAGCTAGGTCTAACCACTCAAATCTATGGGTAGCTGATTCATTTGCCAGAAAAATCTTTATCACCACTTTGCTAAGAGCTTTTGCTTTCTACCTGAGCACATGAGCTCAGGGCATTAAAAGAAGCCACATAATTTTATTTAATATATAGAATTCCTGATGAATTGATAATACAAAATGGTGGATGATTTGCCACAATACAGTGCTGCACTATTCCTGTAGAGTCCTCAGGGTTAGTCTCTGCTATTTTTAGAAATAAAGTTATCAATTTTAGCTGTTATTGTGTTTAGCCATCTGTCTCTCTACATATCTGTTATCTATGATTGGCCAGATGATACCTTGTCAGCTACTGGAGGCTTAGGAAATACTTCAAATTAAAATAATATTTCTGACATTCATATGTCACCTCTCTATCTAAACTAATGAAGCTAAATCAACTGCTGGCTCTCAGCAGAACATCAGTGATCTAATCATACATATTCTAGCATTACCAATGATAAACTTGATTGGCTTCCATAATTTTTTATACTCAAGGACTGAAAAAAGCCTAAAAGTTTTGATCCAACAAAGCCTGAATAGAAAGGCTAATAATAAGATAATAATCATCTCTTTAACAGTAACAAATTACTATTCATACTTTCAGCTGCAAAATGGCAAAAAATTATTTTCTTTCCTGGAACTTCGCTTATTCAGTTTTACAGAACTGTATTGTTTGTTTCCTCCAGCTTACATGTGTAGCCCAGCAGATTCAGATGGCTGAATTCAGCATAAAGCAACAAAGTACAGCAAGCTTCTAGTGCTGACTGCTCAGCATTTCTCCTGTTCATGTATTGCCAGTTGACGCACCACAAATGGGGGAAAAAATTGTGTCACAAACAAAAAGGGCTAAAGTTCTCATTGATTTCCCTGAGTCTTGCACAGTTAGGTCATGAGATTAGCCTGGCTGTGTAGCAATTACATATTGTATAGCTACTTTTGCTAACAGCAGTGAACTATTGTGTAAGATATTAGAGCTGATGTACGTTGACTAGGGAGTTGAGAAGTGTTTCATATTATCAGTTGCAGATTAGTACTTTCCCAAATTACCCTACCTTTTGTAATACCACGAAGCATGGCAGTGTTACTAAGGGAATATACAAGTGACCAGCCATAAAAAGGGGTAATACTTAGGGATGAGGAGCAATCAGACAGCCAAAACCCAAGGGCTTGCCGGTGTGAGGGTATTAGTTTTATTAAATGCAGAGAAGAACAAAGACAGAGGTCTAGACTTTTTGCTGCTTTAACCCACCATTTGCACTCTTGAAGTATGTGACAGGGAATCATACACACCTCCTTTGTGGGAGAAATGTTATTAACAATAATGGCTGAATGCCACAAGAGATAATGGTCTTGTTCCCTTCCTCCCCCTCCCTCTTTTGTCCTTCCACTTCCCTTAACTCCGGTTCTGATATGATCCTTCCCCCTACCCAAATCACCAAGCCAAGTGGCTCATGGGTGGAAAGGTAACCCATCAGAAACAGTTCCCTGAGCAATGAGAACTGGCACAAAGGAAGGGATCGGGTACCAGGGGCTGCAGGAGCCAGCTTGCCCCTTTGGCTGCAGCACTGTCAGGCTGGATCAGCTGTCCCCTTGAAGCACCTCCCAAGAGTGTCCATTAGCACAGAGTAAACGGTAGGCTGCAAATCCACACACTAACTAGTTGTGACTTGGCTGTCCCACGTATTCAGGTCCTAGGGACCTCTTTGTACAATGCCCAAAGTGATTTTTCCCTCTTGGCATTTCCTAAGGGTATAACATGGACATAGTAGTCATTCTAGCATGAGAAACAAACTCTGCAATAGCAGAGAGAGGATTAGCGGCTAAGATCCACCCTTTGGAAAAAATAAGATCATTTACATGGAGAAATCTGTGAGGAAGCACGTTCCTTATGTTATTCCAACTCAACACAGTCATAGGATGTGATCATTGCAGAGTAAACATTTTTCGAAGTGCTAAAAATGTCTAAAGATGAAGGCAGGTTGGGGACTATTTCTGTGCCTCTCAAGAATGGGAGGAGAGGTCCCATGGCTCAGGCACTCTGAGCAAACCGCAGTGGCAGGGGAGTTCGCGTATATTCTGTGCTATTATAACCCCTAGCAAAGTGTTATAAAGGGAAGGAGGAAAGGAAGGAGGGGAAAACTTAAAGATTTTAAGAAGTAACACTATTTTAAAATCTGTTGCCATGGGGTTGAAACTTCTCTATTCACATCTGTGTGTTGCTGACTTTTAGAGAGATTAGTTTGTCCTCTTGACCATATAGCTGCCAGGAACCCTTAACCATCTCCCTATCCCAGCTACACAGAGGCAGGAGGTCAAATCCTGGCATCTGCTCCCATCCCAGGACCCTGCTGAGGACAGATCACAGACAGATTCTGAGCGGACTGAGTTGCGCCTTTTTTCATATCAGCCTGCTTCTCCCAGATCCTTTGAATAATTCTCTG